>NW_024038928.1:1477500-2216119 GCF_016077235.1 Cyprinodon tularosa | reverse complement strand
GAATCCACCCGTCGTTAAAACAACCCTCTCTACTTTGCGCGCCACACACACATTCCTGTTATACTGTGCTTGTGAGGACCATACACTCGCGCTGAGACCAGTAGCTCCATGAACTTAAAACACACAAGCTGTTCCTGGTTACCTGCTGGCGTATTGAGGGTGCACACTTAATATTTCAGTGGGGTTAGCCGTGTGTGTGTGGTGTGTTGGTGTGTACGTGTTTATGCTACGGGGACTTGTCATCTTCAGTCTGGCTGCGTCTTTGCTGGGTTCAAACCCAGTTTGGTGTAATTGAATAAGTCAATGAATCTGTGTAAAAGAATTAAGTTGTAAAAATTATTTGTTTTTGTACATCAATTGTTTGTGGAGGTAATATATGGACAAAACTGATTCATGAGAAGAAATCAGAAATAAGAGAGCCTGAGGGTAGGGGCTTAAACTATTTAATGAGGGCTGTGGGAAGAACAGCGGCAATTTTTGTTTTCTGTTTCTTTGTTACATTGCTGGTAACTGGAGGGAGGCTGAGGCCCAGAGGATCTTGTACATGTTTAGTTTCTTTTGCACCCTGTTTTGAGTTTTTGAGCACAATAAATCACCAACACCGGTAACCCGACTGAGCCTGGATTCTTGGAGGCCAAAGAACCCCGTCACAGTGACCCAAATCATCACTGTTACTGTTATTATATAGCAAATTAAATCATTACTGTTAAATTGTATGTATTGTCCAATTGTTTATTTGAATTCTTATTCCGGATTAGTTGGAGACATACACTAGGCTATATCAGCCCCACCAAAAATATTTTTCACCAGCCGCCACTGATATACACATAAATATACATATATACAAACGGATACGTAAGTATAGCATATATTGATTTAACATAAATACCTTGTGCATGTGTATATTTATTGCACCTGTATGTTCTATTCAATGTTCTTTTCATATGAAATTCCATGGTTATAACTATTCATAAGTGTGCAGTGTCATAACTACATGTCTGACTTTTGTTTAACAAACCAAACAGTTTGAGATTCGTTAGACAATTGAGGAAGTTATGGTTATTTAAGTACATGCGCCATTGAAACACAATGAGCGAGCTGCCTGTGGCAAGATGGCCGCCACGTGCGGACGTCGACCCCCATTGGCCAGCAGCGCGGACGAGACATCTAGCCTTTATTATGGATATCTATGGCCTAGGCCTACACTTGTATTTTCAAAACAGGAAGTCGGTACATTACCCTACCTATCCGGTGTAAGATGATCTCGGGGATCCTGGTGAAATCCAGCAGTAGATGTTGATCGTCCATCTTTTCCTCCGATTTGACCAAACTCCCTTTAAACTCCGTGAATGTTTCTTCAGCAGGAGTTAACTGCTCGGTGATAAACTCTCCTTGAAGCTGGACTGAAGACGTTCTCACTGCAAACACTCCCAGATTATCAGCCTCTCTACAATGACTCCACACACAAGCTAAGCTAAAGCAGCTAGCTGCTGTCCCGTCCAGTCTGTTCGCCTCGTGGTGTGTTTTGTTCTTCTATCATGGCGGAAGACAGACCATCTGTTATGGTGCATTACCGCCACCTGCTGGACTGGAGTTTCCACAGAGATTTACCAAGTACACCTCACTATAGCAAATAGAGAAGGACCTCGCTGCAGCAAACAGAAAGGGGCGGGGACGGACCTTTCCGTCAGTCCCATACCTTATTTGGAAATGGGACTATTGCATTCCGGAAATGAAGGGGGCGCTATTTTCATAATCACTAGTATAAATGCCTTAAAGACGCGGGGTTAAGAGGAAAGGAAGAAGAAAGAAAGAAGTTTGAAAAGTTTTTGCACTGGTGTTCGGCACACGATCCATAATGCAAAACCCACAAAATCAACAAAAGGTAATTTTACCTTCTTAAAATTTTTTTCACATAGTAAATTAATACGCTTTTCTAGATTCAGTTTTTTAAGAAAACCTTCAATTTGTCCTTTTTAAAAGGTCCAGAGAAGAACTACAAAAGGAGAGAAAGCGGAAAAAAGTTAATGAGAGGGCAAAATGTGAGGTAAGCTGTAGCTAAAATTCATCACTTTGTTGTTTTAAGTCATAGATTTTGTATTATGTCCATTCACAGTGTACTTTTGTTCTATGCTTATTTTTTTAAGTCTGAAAGAAAATCAGTATAGAAGAATTAAAAGGGTTGAAGCAGTTTTGATGTTATTTGGACTTGCATTCATCTTTCACTTAGAACATATCTGTATTTTTACAGACTCTGTGTGCTGATGACCACACCTATGCCAAAGGAGCCGAGGCACAAATTGAGGTTCATTTTTTAAATTTACACATAACTAGTAATTTTGATTTGTGTATCTTTATGTGCAAATGAGACTAAAACCCTAAATGATTTTTTTTTTTTTATTAAAATTCATTATTTGGACAACTTTTTTTTATATCATTAGAGATGAAAGGATAAGATACTGAGAGATATAATGCTCTTCACCATGCAGGTAGAAAGGATACCGCCAATCTTACAGGTAAGATTCATTCATAGTCATACTGTATGTATCATCCATTCTTCCTGTATTACAGTCTTGCAATGCACCTGTTTTTTATTTTGTTTGTTTTTTATTTTTTTATTTTCAGATGCGGAGGAGAGGAGAGTACCCTCGTTACTACTGTGATGGCATACCTGGACTTTGCCCTGAGTGCCAACATTGAATTCAAAGAAAATATAAGTTGCTTTCCACAATCTGTCACATATTGTTAGTTTTTTTGTGACATGCCATTTGAAATCGTTTCTGATAAAGAATATTTACCTTTTGACTTGTGCAGTCCTCCTTTTTCATAATGTGTTCTTTCAATATTATTTACATTTTTGAAAGTTCCTTTTGTTGTAGCGCAGTTGATTTACATCATTTAGTTTTCATAGAAATGGTGTCGTTTCCACAAAGTTACATTGTGGCTGTAATTTGTTGGAGAGACAGTAGAACCAATAAAGTAGTTGTAAATATATTGTAACAGCGTTGTTTAACAATTGGAAAATTTTAAATGCAAGCAAAGCTAATACCTTGCAATATACAATGTTTCCTATACATTTTTGAACAATGACTGGAATAAATACAAATTTTCTTTACAAACCTGACATACAGACAAGTTGTTTATGTTTTAACAGTTAGAATCAACTTGTTTTATGTAATAAAAAATAAGTTGCAGAAACAAATGGTTCAGATACAAACATAAGATTAAACGAACAAAGCGAAGGTGTAATCAGGGTGGAGGTGATGGAAGCTCAGGTGAGGAGCAATTGCACACATCAAGCTGGACTTTATGAAGGGTGAAGGACTTGAGACCGGCGCCGTTAGGCTGGGAGGATGGCACCTGAGCAGGTGATTGGCTGAGCAGGTGAGATGAAGACAGACTTTATTCAAAAAGGTTTTCATGTAGAAAAAAGATCATTCTCTCTGGTGGTTACCAGTACAGTGTCTACTGCCGGGATCAGAAAGTTGAAGATTATTGTCAAATGAACTTTCTAAAACCTACTTTCTGTGCGAGTCTTTCCAGGTTGAAGCTACGTTTAAGGTTTTAATTAATCACTTTGGGTTTTGCTACAATTGGATATTCATGTTTTTGGAGTGCAGTTCATGAATTTATTGCAATTGATAAAATTAATATGGTATTTCTAAATGGAATAGTGGGACACCAGTCAGTTTACTAGTTGAGCTGTAGTCCTTATAGGAGATAATAATTGAGCCAGGTCACCTGCAACCAAGTATATTCTAGTTACCGAATGGCACTTGTTAAAAGTTCAAAAGTGCTTTGGTTTGTTTGTAAATTATATTCACAATGAGAATAATAAGAAAAAATATTTGGCAAATAAACAACAAAAGTGCACTGTGAATGGACGTACCAAGTTGGCCAAAATTGTCGACTAAATGTTTTACAGACCAAACCTCTTTTCCATCTAGTTCTTATCAAATAAGCCAAAGGCTATTATATTTTAGATTTTAACTTATTTATTTTAAGAGTACCGTTCACAACATCAAAATATATTATTTGAACTTCAGCACCAGCATGTATTTGTTTATATCTGTTTTCTTAATCAGCGATGGACTGGGGATCTGTCCAGGGTCAGCAGCCTTCATGACCCCACTTGAGGATAATTCATAAAAATTAATGGATGGATAAATGTGCTCTTAATGTAATGTACATTTGTCTCCAAAATTTTGATTTTATTTTATTTTTTATGACTTTTGTTAGAGATATATAGGGTGTAAGGATAGATAAATACATCTCCATAATGATTCCTGATGATTGTGGAAGACTCTGAGGAGGGTCAACCCGCGGAAGGCCCCAGGTCCCGACAACATACCTGGGCGGGTGCTCAAGGAGTGTGCAGGTCAGCTAGCTGGTGTCCTCACGGACATTTTTAACACCTCGCTGGAGCAAGCCACAGTGCCAGCATGCTTCAAGTCTGCCTCCATCATCCCAGTGCCAAAGAAACCTCAAGTCACCTGCTACAACGACTACCGGCCCGTCGCACTGACTCCCATCATGATGAAGTGCTTTGAAAGGCTGGTAAAGGAACACATCGTCTCCAGTCTCCCCCCAACACTCGACCCGTTCCAGTTTGCCTACCGGCGAAACCGCTCCACTGAGGACGCCATCTCCTCTGCTCTTCACCTGAGCCTGGCCCACCTGGAGGAGAAGAACACCCACGTGCGGATGCTGTTCCTGGACTTCAGTTCAGCGTTTAACACCATCATCCCACAGCACCTGGTGGGAAAGCTGGAACATCTGGGCTTCAACACACCCCTTCGAAACTGGCTGCTGGACTTCCTCACCAACAGACCTCAGTCAGTCCGGGTCGGTCAGAACACCTCTGATGTCATCACCCTCAGCACGGGCTCCCCTCAGGGCTGCGTCCTGAGCCCCCTGCTGTTCACCCTGATGACATATGACTGCGTCCCCAGGTTCACCACCAATCACATCGTGAAGTTTGCGGACGACACCACGGTGGTGGGCCTCATCAGGGACGAC
This sequence comes from Cyprinodon tularosa, assembly GCF_016077235.1. Classification (NCBI taxonomy): domain Eukaryota; kingdom Metazoa; phylum Chordata; class Actinopteri; order Cyprinodontiformes; family Cyprinodontidae; genus Cyprinodon; species Cyprinodon tularosa. The sequence goes on along the minus strand of NW_024038928.1, from coordinate 2,211,100 downwards.
AACGACCGGGACTACAGAGAGGAGGTGGAGCAGCTGGTGGACTGGTGCAGTGAAAACAGTCTGATCCTGAACGTGGAGAAGACGAAGGAGATCATCGTCGACTTCAGGAAAAACCGCCCCCACCATGCTCCACTGCTCATCAACAGCTCAGCTGTGGAGGTGGTCAGCAGCACAAAGTTCCTGGGGGTGCACATCACGGACAACCTCACCTGGACTGTAAACACTTCATCTCTAGTGAAGAGGGCACAGAAGGCTTGTACTTTCTGCGGAGGATGAGGAGAGCCCGCCTGCCCCCGCCCATCCTCACAACCTTCTACAGAAGCACCATAGAGAGCGTTCTGACCAGCTGTCTCTCTCTGTGGTGTGGAGGCTGCAGAGCTTCTGACTGGAAGAATGTGAGGAGGGTGGTGAGGACAGCGGAAGGAATCATTGGGGCTCCTCTTCCCTCCATTAAGGACATTTCATCACAGCGCTGTGTGTCCCGAGCCCGTAATATCATCAAAGACCCCTCACACCCCCACCATGGACTGTTCTCCCTGCTGCCCTCTGGAAAGAGGTTCCGCAGCATCCGCTGCAGATCCACCAGGTTGTGCAACAGCTTCTTCCCCACTGCCATCAGACTGTTGAACCTTTGATCCACAATCCAAACTCTGCACCTATTGCACATTATCGGGCATCAAATGCTGCTGAACTTTTAACTTTTAGCCCTTTAAATTGTTCATCTCATTGTATTTTTCAATAACGCATTTTTTGCACAAATGCCATTTTGCACTGAACCACTGCAACTTGCACACTGTCTCTTATCCTCTGCACTGTTCACACTTTGACCACTGCTGCACTTTTTGTATTTTTCTATAACTCGTGCCATTGTGAAATATCAATGCAACGTTCATAAGCTGTATGTAACGCAATTTCGTTCTGTATGCACCCTGTGCATACAAAATGACAAATAAAGAAGTCTAAGTCTAAGTCTAAGTCTAAGTCCTTATTGTTGCTTATTTTAGATTGTTTGTTACTAAGATAATTTTAAATAAAGATTTCAAAATAAAAAAGGGACATACCACGTGACAGACATGCCACGTGACATATCACGTTTTGTAGCCTTTTCTTTACTGTTTAATTAGTATTTTTAATGTTGAAAGTGTTCTTGGGTGTTTTGAAAGGCGTTGTCAAATAAAATACGTTATTATTATTATAATTATTATGAAACGGTCGGTACAGAAAATAGTGTCACTAGCGCCCCCGTCAGTTCCGGAATGAAATGGTCCCATTTCCATATAAGGTATGAGACTGACAGTGGTCCGTCCCCGCGTGGTCCGTCCCCGCCCCTTTCTGTTTGCTGCAGCGAAGTGTACTTCAATAGAAAGGGCCGGGGACGGACCTTTCCGTCAGTCCCATACCTTATTTGGATATGGGACTATTTCATTCCGGAACTGAAGGGGGCGCTAGTGAGACTAATTCCTGTACCGACCGTTTTATAAAAATCATAGTAATAATAACTTATTTTATCCTCCAATAACAAAAATGCTGTTAAAACTTAATCTTTATGCTTAAAATGTAAAGTATTTATGTAATCCATTCACATGCTTCAGTTTACTATTGCTATTTTTACTTTTATTCAGTTTTATTAATTTATTTTTTACTTTTTGCTCAAACCCCTGGCGATTGTTCACTGGAAATTGTACTTTTTTCCACTTAAAGTCAACAATAATATATAAAACATACAAGTAAACAAATATGCCAGAGGGTATGTTACAAATAATAAATACAATCAGGAGGAAAGACAAAGAGATTGACAAACATATGCACTGGGGAGTGTCATGTGTGCATATGTATGTATACATATATACATTATACAAATAAATATTTCTTCAACAACATTAAATTGTCCAGAATTTTTTAGATGGGAACAGATTGCTATGTTTTTTTGTGCCTTCTGATGAGAAAAGAGTTGAATAGCATGAAAATATTGCTTGACTTCAATTAAATCAAAATTAAAGTCTGGCTTTTATTTTTTATTTATTTATTTATTTTTTTAGAAATTTAAATTTAAGCATGTGTAATTTGGCCATGATAATTAAAATATTAATAAGGAGAGGTTTAGGAAACATTTTACTTTGCAGTTGAAAACCAAATAAAACATCTTTCCAATGAAGCTGACAATTATTTTTTTCCAGGAAAAATCTGTCACAAATCGGTTCCAATATGGAACAACAGCAGAAACAGACGCCACCTCTCTCTGAAAGAGGGATCTGATTGACTTATTGTTCTTACGAAGAGACGAGGTGAAACATATTTTGCCAACAGGAGAGTCCATGGGAGTCAGAGAAGGAGATGAAGAGCAATCGAGTCTCAGCCTCTGTCTGTATAACATGCAAATCCCAGCTGAAATAGAACCAAAAACCTTTGCATATTCTCCAGAAGAAGCAGGAAGTTTACATTTTTTTATTTTATTTTTTTATTTTATTTATTTGAATAGAGACAAAGCACATTTATGAACATCAATATAAAAACCAATGTAAATATGCCGGATTATAGCTACAAAGCTAGTTTTCATCTGTCGTCCCTAGGCAGGCAAATACATAAGAAAGAACATATAATATACAATATAAGCATCACAAGGAAATGTTAAGAGTTTAGTGGTTACATGACTGGTTTGTTTTCATCTGTAGTTTGAGTTGAGCTCTAAAGCTGATCAGTGTAGGGCTCTCCCGTATGTGCAGAGGAAGACTGTTCCAGATGTTAGTGGCTCTCACAGAGAGAGTGTTCTGACCAAAAGTTGTTCTTCTGTGAGGGACCTCAGAATCAGAATCAGAAATACTTTAATAATCCCAGAGGGAAATTACTTTTGTTACACGCTCCAGTTACCGTTTTACATATACACACATCCAACTATACAATATGATAAAGATACAAAATAAGAATAAAAAGAGATAAAATATATACACATATAGCTCTTCTGTATATATATCTGAATGCTCCGGAGCTTTTTATTTCTTTTGATTGCTTTGAGAACATCACACAGACCGTTTTTTTTTTTATTGAGAAGCAAACATGATTTAAAAAGCCAGTCATTTACTTGCTCCATGGCTGAGGTCAAAATAGAAGCTGCCTCTTTAACACTCCTTGCATGAGTATAATATATATATATATATATATATATATATATATATATATATATATATATATATATATATATATATATATATATATATATATATATATATATATATATATTTATATATATATACACATTACATACGCCACACTTTCATCCGGTGGAGGTTTCTGGGGACACGGAAGGCGAGGAGAGTTAAGGGGGTTTTATAGTGAAGTTATTGCCTCAGGGTGCTGCAGCCAATTCTATGCTTCTGATTCACGGTTAGAAATCCAATTTTTTTAAAAACCTTTTTTACCCCGATCACAACGATAACAACATAACAGTTATGTTTTCTGTTTTTCTCATAGATCTGATTAAGACGCGTGAAACTTTTCCATGATAGCCCGGAATGAGCGCTGTAAAGAATTCACTCCGCTTCAGTTCAAGCACATTTAACCCGCACAAACCACCTGTGATACAGAGCCTGGACTTCCCAAATTTAATTTTGTATAAACTCTGCATAGAAAATGACATTGATGTTTGTCTAAGTCTTAATAAAGCATAACGGTTGTTATAGAAAGGATCTATATAGCAGGGAACTTTTTTTAAAGTAATTATGTTTTTAATGTTGTTTTATGGTTGTATTTTAAATGTACAAGGATTTTATAATATAAAGAGTAAGAGTTCAAAAATAATCATTGTATTGTAGCCTATTCATATTTCTAAGGACTGTTTTTAACAAATAACAAATTCAACCTAAAGGAAATAGAGCAGTGGAAGTTTAAATACTTCACTGAACAGGTTATCATTGGAGGGGAGATTATTGTGTCTCCAGATTGATTTACTGATCGTTTTCCCACTGAATGGCAGCATCCTCTCATTGAGGATATTTTTATTCTCCAGTTTTAATTCCTCAAGTAGACTATTGGTTGATTCCTTATATGATTTATAATATTGTGTGGTAAAATATCACCATCCACTTTAACTGATCATTGCTGTTACTTTTGTTCTCTCTTTGGAGGGGAACAGATTATTTCAGTCAACTGAAACATCCATTCTCGCCTCTCCTCCTCCCATATCTTTGGGAAATAAAGAGCAACTGTTTCCAATTTCTCTAAGATTGATATGTGTGATATGTTATATTAGAAATGTCCTTAATCCAGTAATATTTTATATTTTACATTAGAAGGGGCTTAACCAGAAATTGTAATTTGTGTGCCCTGCTATCACCCAGTTTCCATCCTCTTATATCAGCAATAAAAAATTTAAAATACACTACGTGTTGGAAATCTGTTTGGTGACTGACGTTTATTTCTGTCAGGCTGAAGGGACAAAAGTTGGAGAAATACCGATTCTCTTGGCGTTTAAAAAAACAACACAAAACAGCTTAAGGAGACCTCGTTAATGTATTTATTTTACAAATTTGTAAAAAGAGCAACCGATTAAACAGTAAGTTACAAAGAGCTGTTTCACCGAAAAATGATGAGGAGCGCCTTGAAAATGGTCAGATCCGCCTCTCTGGCTGCAATGCGCGCTCCCGACACAGGGGGAACAGAATTTCACAGGGAAACAGAATTTCGCACAAGACCGGCATCATTCAGTTTGCTTTTCAGAGACCTCAAGCTGATGTGTACACCATGTAAACATGACATCATGTCTACAGCGGAAAAACAAAACCGCGTTAAAGCTACAGTGTGTAATTTTTAGCGATATCTAACATCCAGACTGCAGACCGCAGCAACATGAACATCTCCCCCCCAACAGTACAGCGAGCGTTACGGGACAAAATGTCTTCCACGACGTCCACATCACCTACCTTCTCAAGTGATGAGGTTTGTTTACATAGATCATTTTACAGATAGTATTCTCAGGCATAATACTGCCATCTATTGTTCAGTACCGTCTCAGTTCATCTCTCTCAACTTGCCGTAGTTACTTTCGAGCGTAATGGGCGATCTCGCAATTGCTAGTTTGTTGGCTCTGCGCTGCCGTAGCGCAAAGATGTCTGCCTCCGTGGCTGCGAGACCCGCTCCTATGTAATTATAAATAACGAATTCTAAGGCAACGCAAATATTAAGGTTAAGAGGCTGAGCTCATAGGTGATGATAAATAACATAGTTATGTATAATATATTACATTTCTGACTGTATATCCCTGTAATTATTACACACTGTAGCTTTAAACTGAGTGCCGCAGAACGGGCAAAACGCAACTCGATTAGCTTCCATCTTGCGTCATCATGAACGCTCCGGTTATCACTTCCGGGTAAGCTTCGAAGACAGTCCCTCCCTTTCCGTCAGATTTTGTCAGTTGTAAAAGTATCGTTGGTATTGTATCGTTGGTTTGCACTTCCCGGCCACCGTAGATGACATATTGGTAATAAAAAAACAAATAAAACAAAATTAAATCAGATTAGGGTCCCTTCAGGCTGCATTGTGAACATAGCCATAGTTAAATCCTTCATTCCTCTAGTTGCTTGGTTGTAGCGGCTCTGGACACACACAGTTATAGCAACTGAAACACTTGTTTTATCAGGTGCCAAACCTACATTATTTCCTAATCTAAGTTCTCCAACAAGCAAAGGAGGATTTATCCAATGGCCAGATTTGAACACACTCAAGCTCTAAAAAGCAAAAAAGATTAATGCTGACGGAGGAGCAACAGGAAAGACTGGAGAAGACAGAAGGTGGATGACATTAAACTATTTATTTTACAGCTTTAGTTTGGCTGAAAATATCAGAGAAAACATGGAAAAAGACTGTAATTTATATGAAACCATATAAAGAAGCAAATTTTTACAATCCAAGAGGTTTTTATTGCTGCTCATTCATCAATTTAGAAGCGATTACAATAATTAAAAACATCCACAGCAGAATATAATACATAAAATCAATTGTATAAAATAGGTGATAGTTACTTTCAATCATAGCAGGTAAATAGAACATCTACAGAATCAAGAACAAAACTATTAGAATTAGTTCAAAGGAAAATTATACTTTCAAAAAATCCAAAAAAAGCAGAAACTTCACACTTCTAGAGGAGAGTCAGATTTCTTTAATACATTATTAGGACAAAGGCTTTTTACCAAGTTAAAGCAGGTTCAAACTGATCAGTAAAAATAACAGCAACATCATCAATCCTGTTTATCTTTTTAAACAAACATGTTTCATCATTTTAGGACTTCAATTTACCTGAACTACAGACTCCAGCCTCTAAACTGAGTTCTTTGATGTCTCGTAGTTTAACCCCATAATCCCAGCACCGCCTTTCAAGGTGGCTGGAGCTGCTTTACAACATTAATTAGCTTGTAGCTGACTAACTCTGAGACTGACACACACTTATATATGTCCCAAATCTTCATCTGAGACTCCTCTATAGATGATCTACTTCATTCTAATATCCATTGACCATAGCTCTAACACTGTGCCAAAAACAGTTGGAGTTTTGGTGGGCCTGGTTTCAACAACCCACGTAGCAGGGCTGATTGATGCATTGCTAATGAAAGCCAACAAGACACTGAATTAGCAAAACTCTGATCATTTGCAGCTAACTATAACGGCAGATTTGCAAAAAAATTGGTTCCTGAGGATTTGACTCAAAGTGATACATTTTCCTGAGAGAGTGAAATAATAATAATAATAATTTTTGGCACATTTAAAATAAGTATGTTTAAAGAGAATGAAGCATAAAACCTACTTAATGGATTTAAATGTAGGCTAAAAAAACCAAAAGAAAAACATCCTAACTTTCAGTATTAGGACCTAAATAGCGCTTGACAAAAAATGCTGATTTTTCTCATCATACTAGCTTCATGTGGTCTGTTCCTGTTTGGCTGTGACTCCATCCTAGAGAGAAATATCAGCTGTGCTGCTGCCATCATCACCTTTGTTTATAGATGTTACAGATGGGCCTGTTTTTCATTGCTGTCCTGTTTCTCGTACTGTGACTAACTATGTGCTACATTTCATCCTCTGGCGTGGGAACTGGTTTAGAGCTTGTCTGCCTGTATTTCCGGGAATGGGCCAACTTTTGTATCTCTGCTTCTTTCTGTATGTCTGATGCTAAATGGCCGCTAACAATGAGCCCAGTTCTGCTGGAGGTTTCCTCCTGTTAAAAGGGAGTTTTCCTCTCTACTGTCACTACTAGCATGCTAGGTGTGAGGGATTGGCTTTGAGTCAATGAGTCGATGTAATCATCTGGATTTCTTTAGATAGAACACTTTAAACCAATCTGACTGAATTGTCTCTATAAAGTGGTTAAGATGACATAAGTTGTGAATTGGTGCTGTATAAATAAACTGAATTGAATGATAACAGAGGCTATGTTTTCAGGGGGCTTAAATTCCCCCGGATGACCGGTTAGAAAAAGAGTAGTTAAAAAAGCACTGATTGTTTGTCATGAACACCATTTTCAAGCACAAGGACGTCTATAAGTGCACATGGCACGAGGACGCCATAGAGCGGACAGCTGTGACAGCGTGTTTTCTAGTAGTTTTTCTCTGTTTGTTTTCTCCACCTTCTCTAGCATCTCTGCTATCACTCTCCTGACACAACATAAGGATGCATGACATGAACAATTTGACAATTTAGGGTGAAACAATCAATATAGATTAGAAACATAGTTATAAAGTTATAATGAACTGGGATATATATAATCACATTCATAGATTGTATTTTTTTTTTCTTTTTTGATAATAATAATAATAATAATAACATATAGCAATAATAAAGTTGATTTATCAGCACCTTCAATAAAACAAATATACTTTACAAGGTTATTGAAAGCTTTAAAATGAGGTGGAGGATCTTGAGGTGGATCTGCTGCTTTATGGATCCAGTGAAGGTGTTTTAGGAGGGGTGTTACACACTTCTCTGAATCACACTTTGACTTTTAAAGAGGTCTCTTATTTCTCTGTTTTTCCAGACATCTTGGCTGCAAGTCTAATGCCCAAAGCACGCACATGACACCAATTCAAAAATGGGATTAAATCAACACATCTGATATTACAACCCTTCTAGACCCAATAAACAAAACAAACTTACAGTAGCATATTCCCTCATCGCCTGTCATCTTTTGCAGACCCACGTTTTTCTACAAGATCTTGAATCCTGGACTGTTTAAGATCTCAAAAATACAAAACATCCCAGAAAACATCCCCTTCAGGTTGGAGGAGACTTCGAAAATCAGTGTTGGATATTTTTACTCAATCTTCTTAAAAAGTTACGCCTTTTATTTCTCCATTTAAATCTTAAATTATTTTAAATAATTTAATTATATGGAAATATTAGCATTTTGATTAATAGCTTCAAGGACATGAGATCAATTACCTCAAAATCAAAGTTGGATCATAGCACTCTATTCGCTTCAAAATTTACATCTTTAATTTTTGCATTTCAAATCTTTAATATCTAATTTTATGCATTTGTATATGAATAAACAAACAAATCAGTGTTGGATCATAGTTCTCCATTGGCTTCAGTAACACCTTTTATATTTTTGCATTTCAAGTCTATTAATAGCCTTTATAGAGTGAGTTTCCAGGTTTAGTAAAGAAGTGATACAACATCTATAATGGATCAAGGTCCTGCTCTGGTTTCATGTGATACGCCTTTTAGTTTTGTATATGAAGTTTCTAAACATCCTTTTTTGTATGTAGGATAATTAAATATCAATAAAAATAAGTATCTAAGCCTACACTTGTATTTTCAAAACAGGAAGTTGGTATATGAAGTAGCCGTTTTCTCTCTCCGTGTTTTTACTGTAAAGTCACTAATACGGGAGCACTAGAAATAATGGAGCGTTTTTCTCCGTTCCCAGTGTACCAGAAGAATAAACAAGAGGCTTAACTGGAGCAAATGTACCGCAGTGAAGTTAGTTTCAAGTTGGAATTGGATATTCGCCCTCACCGGGCCAAGCGGTGTTTAGCTCGCGGCTGATTCGATTTATGTACGCTAATGTCGGCCAGCAGTTCACCACCGCTCCTTTCCCAAGCGCACTGTGCTTCACTTAGGGACCGTCAACAAATTTGCGAACCAAACAGCGCTGACATAAAAATATTAATAAATGTCTTTCCTTGTGACCAACTGACAGATAAAGTGCTAATTCATGCTTTTACATTAGATAAATTACATTTTATTGAATTTTGAAGCTATAATTAATATTTAAACAATTTAAATATTAAATAATATAAGCTTTTCTTCGATAGCTCCCAGTACATGTGACCTATCTTTCCTAGAGCTGTTGTTGCCCTGAACGCCTCACGTACAATTTAACAACGGTAACTATCACTAATGCTACCTCACGTGCAATAACCTGTACCCGCTACCTCAGGAGAGCCCGCAGTAGCCTATCCCTTTTTAAACTTTTTTCGTATTTATTTAATTAAATTTTTTTATTTTATATTTTTAAATTTGCACTGATTGCTTGTACTGTGTTTTTTTTCTTTTTCAAGTAATTTCGTTGCACCCCTGTGGAGCAATGACAATAAAGAATTCTGATTCTGATTCTATTGACCCAAAATCACTTTGAAATTGTTCTACTAGTCTCTGTAGATGAGGCACACTCATTTGATTTTCATTCTAACTTTTTTTTTTTTTTTTATCAATTTGTTTTTGTAAAATTGATTTTTTTTTGTCAATAGCTCCCAGGTCATGTGACCTGTTGACCCAAAATCAGCATGAAATTGTTCTACTAGTCTCTGCAGATGAGGCTCACTCATTTGATTTTCATTTTAACAAATTTTTTATTTTTTAGCAATTTTCTTTGTAAAATTGAGTATTTATCGTCAATAGCTCCCAGGTCATGTGACCTGTTTGACCCAAAATCAGTATGAAATTGTTCTACTAGTCTGTGTAGATGAGGCACACTCATTTGATTTTCATTCTAACTCATTTTTTTAGCAATTTTTTGTGTAAAATTTAGTATTTTTCGTCAATAGCTCAAAAGTCATGTGACCTATTGACCCAAAATCACTTTGAAATTGTTCTACTAGTCTCTGTAGACGAGGCACACGCATTTGATTTTCATTCTAACTTTTTTTTTTTTATCAATTTGTTTTTGTAAAATTGATTTTTTTTTTCGTCAATAGCTCCCAGGTCATGTGACCTGTTGACCCAAAATCAGCATGAAATTGTTCTACTAGTCTCTGCAGATGAGGCACACTCATTTGTTTTTCATTTTAACTCATAACTCATGGACAAGCTCACATTGGAACTCGGCTTATCGCCTTACGAGCCAATCAATGTCTGAGCTCACAATGGAAGTCGGTCAATCAAGGTACTGCATAACTTGTAAAAAAAAAAAAAAAAAAAAAAAAAAAAAAAGGAAAAACACAAGTTGGCGATCCCCAGTGATTATCTGAATGGAAACTGTTAAAAGGGTCCTTTCTTCTCATAGCTAAGAGCGCATCGTCAGCTCTGTTGACTTCGATTGAGGGAAGGGAGAAAAGACTATTTTCCACTTCAGTGCGTTTTCTACCTTTATGTAGTCACTTTCAGAAAAGAATGTTCGCCCGAACAGGGACTTGAACCCTGGACCCTCAGATTAAAAGTCTGATGCTCTACCGACTGAGCTATCCGGGCTCTGAATGTGCACACAGACCCATGTCGAAAATATGCTCAAAAGCGTATAAATGTTTCCGGTATTTCTAACATTACGTAAAGCATTTTTCAAGCTAACTAAATATGTTAGCAGCCTGTTATAAAACTTTGAAAAAATGTGCATTTTCGCATTCTCTAGCTTTTTCTCCACCTCAAGCTTCTTTTCCGAGCATACGGCTTTACGATCAACCAGAATCAGTTCTGCGCAAATATGCAGAACCATTTATATCTGAAATATCTGACGAAAATAATGCATTTTAAATGCCGCGATAATCAGCTCTTGAAAAGCTTACTTTGCACTGATAGGCTGTCACACCTTTCTGCATTTCTTGTCGTTTTGAACCATTTCACCTTTTACTTTTGCACCACTGATATTTTCTAGAATTTCTTTGTCAGTTACTTGAAGAGGTTCTCCTCCAATCACTACCCTGCTAATCATTTTGTTCTCCACCAAGCTGCACTTAACTGTGCTGTCTCTGCAGTTGGTTAACAGATTACACTGTTATTAAATGGAGGCAATTCAGACTTCTCCTACTAGTTGGTTTACGGTTTTCAATAACTGAATTGAATTCCAATCTGCAGAGTCTCCCTGATTAAGGCTTAGAGACACGCGTCTTTCTCTCTCCATCCACCAACCTCGTGCCCAGGTTCTGGTGTTTTTTTGTTTCTAAACACTTTGAACGCATCAGCATCCTATAATAGTTTATGAAACCTGGTTATCAGGCGACAATCAATCAGAGCTGACTTTTCTCTAAGGTTCAATTATCAGTCCTCGTTAGTTCACAGCCAGGTAACGGTCAGCAGACGACAGCCACCCTTTTCTCTCTCAAAGTGTGGACTTTATGCGTCCAGATGTGACTGTAAGGTTTCCTCTTTTATTGTCTGGTTAATTGAGGAAATATAGCGAGTTATTGAGTTCCCTGTTCTAAATAATTTGGTATTTTACTGAATTGAACTGTTTAATTTGTTTGTTTTTGACATAATAGTTAATATTTTCATCATATTTATCATTAAAATGTGTTAATGTGGCTTAATTGCTTCTAATTTGTCCGCTTTGTGTCACGTCAGCTTTGCTAATGACGCATTTATAGACCATTGCAAAGCTCAAATTTTCCCGTATTTTCCCATTATATGCAATGGGGCGTTTAAGTGCAGTTGGAATATGTTGTATTTTGCGAGAACTGACAAATAACCGTTTTCCTCATATAGGCCATATGCTGAAGCTCAAAATGAGGCTAGAAATAGGATTTCGCTCCACTAACCTGGGGACTACTTTTCGATAGCAGTTTTCCAATCTTAAATATGTACTCGAGCTGGGGAAAAAAGTTCTCCATGGGATACCTGCCAGTATTTGAGAAAATGGGTGCCAAAGGTGGCAGTTTACCCAAAAAAGTGACAAATTTGGGTCTTCTACCATTTTCAAACCCTTGTAACTTTTTTATTATTAAGGCTATCAGACTCAGAATTTAGATTCCCACAGAGATTCATACTTACTCAGAGCTTATATAGCGGCAATGTTCTGCGTGCTTTAAGTAAGGAGTTATTCTAAATGAAAAAATACACTTTTTAACAATTTCACAATCTCCCAAAATATATCTTTATTGCACATGAAAACTGCAATTCTTTGAATTTTCAATTGAAAAACTCTAATAGCAAGATACCCTTTTGTGTCTGGTTAACTAATTATTATGAAAAGTGGTGTGAATTTTATCACCTAGCAGACCAGTTACAATATTGGGCGGAAAATTTCAGGAAATTACTGAAACACAGCTAAAATTTGAACAATGAAAACTAGGCACAAAGACATTTCTGTTTTTAAACAATGACTTTTATTAAAATTAACATTAACCATGTTAGATAATGTCAACTCATCACTTACACATATGCACCAAGCAAGTGAATTATACAGTTCAATTGGCACAATCTTTCTAGCTGAGGAAATATTTAGATCCTCAGATGTAGGAGGCCAATTGGCACTCATGTTAGGGGCACTCTTAACTGCTTGTTTAAGAATTATACCTGCACTATAAATGGTTCTGGTACAGTCTCATTGTGCTGCATATGTACCACTTTCCTGAACTGTCTCTCCACCACTCGACAAAGTCTCTTGCGATCCTGATGACTCAGGTTCAGTTGATGAACCCTTGTTGAGAAGTTCTGTAGCTTCTGTAAATACCATTTCACTCAGGTTTTTCCTCGGAGGCTTGTAGAAATTTATTTGGGAAAAGTCTTGCCTCAGTCTTTTCTTCAGAAGATCTGATCTGTGAAAAATTGACAAGGAATAATAAATATATGCTGATGTGAATAATCCATCCATCCATTATCCAACCCACTTTATCCTTCATGGGGTCGCGGGGGTTTCTGGTGCCTATCTCCAGCGTTCACTGGGCGAGAGGCGGGGTACACCCTGACAGGTCGCCAGTCTGTCACAGTGCAACACAGAGGCATACAGGACAAACAATCATTCACACCTAAGGACAATTTAGGGTGCGTCTCAATTCGCAGGCTGCGTACTTGGTAGTACGCATTTTGAGGCCGGTGACGTCACAACGCTGCGCGGAGGCCGTCCCATTTGGCAAAAATTCTGAGGACGCTTAAAATGCAGCCTCAAAATGCGTCCTCCTTTTCCCCGAATTCTGAGGATGCATCGCTACCGTCCTTAGTGGCCTCGCCTCCCGCTAGATTTCCCGAGGTGCTTTGCGCGCTATTTTTTTTTTTTTAGTTGAAGAAAAAGAAGAAGAAGAAAGTCGGATTTTCTTCAAATTACGGACAACCGAAAGCAGCAGCAGCGCCGACAGTAGTGCGGAGAACACCTTTAAATGTAAGTAGTTTTTTTTTATTTATTTTTTTTTATGAACATCTATTAAAATACATGACGGTAACGGAGCCACCGGGATGTGTAGGAGCAGCTAAAGCTAAAGCTTAGAGCTAACCTGTTGATACGTGATGCTCATCAACAATTAAAAGCCTTCATACAAATGTCACTATTTTTTATTTTAACCTACATCTTACTGTACTGATAGCCGTAGCCCTCACAAATCAGATCTATTTATTCTCATACAGTTTATTACAAAGTATTAGAGCTGTTAAAGCTTAATGCAGCTGAAGAAATAACATTAGTCCAGCTGTACTGGGCTGTCAATACTGCAAACGTTTTGTTTTAATACTCAATAATGTATAGTTTATTTACAGTACAGTATAATAAGGTTTAAAGTATAATTCGCTTGAAGAACAATACAGGCCTAATTATACAGAACAGTCATTTTGCCTGTTGACTTAACAGAAATATGCTTTACATGTCATTTTGTTCCAGGGAGCAGACAGAGAAGTGGATAAAATGACCACCTTATCATCGGGGCCAAAAATACTGCTGCAGGCGGATGGAGGGAAGAGGCAGAATTCCATCTACATGTTGCATTTCTATGTAAAAGTCACACAAGTTAAAAGAAGTCCTGTTCAAACACCAACGTACAAATATAATCTTTTGATCACATCAAATGATGCTCAGATGACACTTTTTGTAAATCTCATATTTGTGATAGAAGTGATCCTTGTGTGGGACAACTTACCGTATTTTCACGACCATAAGGCGCACCGTACTAAAAGGCGCAGTCTCAGTTATGTGTCCCATTTCTGTATTTAACACACACATAAGGCGCACCGGACTATAGGGCGCATTTTTTATATACAAGTACATGTCCTCTACTACCTTTAAATAGCTCTACTGCGTATTTTAAAAATACAGCGGGCCCAAAACTGAGTATGACTGTGCTTTATTCATGTATTTATTACAAATTAATCAAACCTGCGTGCTGGCCGTGAGACAGACACATCGCAGATGACACAGCGCTGTGATTACTCCTAAATTAACTTAAAATCCTGAAACCTGCCGACGGAATATGTTCGCTTTTATTGCCGGTATCCTGATGCCTGCACTGTAAATTATTTAGATGAAAAATACCTGCCAGCCGCCGTGTGAGGCTGCTGTTGAAGGGATTTACTGTCGGTGTACCGCTGGTACAGGCACGTGCAGAGGGGGGGGCTAAGGGGGCTTGAGCACCTGCCCCTTTTGCTCCATGATCCCAATGTGCCCTTTTGGTCCCTTTTTTTTTTTTTTTTTTTTTATTATAATTTATTATTTATTTGACACATGTACTTAAATTATTATTATTATCTTTTCTTTTTTGGAAAGATAAACAATACAATAAGCCCTCCGATCACATTGTTACCTTTGACCTTTTGCCGGTGACGACGCACTTGCCTCTCGCACAGTCAGATAAGGCGGCTAACTGCGGAGCTAAAGGTAGCGGATATTCCACATTACACTGTGGCCGCTGCTCATTTGGCCCTAAGCAAGATCAACCATGATCGGACGGATGGCTATGTCTTCAGTCTGCACCGCCTCTCCAATGTCAACCTGAATAGAGATGTAAGTGAAACCAAATGAGCCCCATGGATGATGCAGTATTGTTTGATCTAAAACACTGTTTACTCTGTGCTTTTAGTCTTTTACATTGAAAATTATGTTTTTTAATTCACAAAAAACTGTTTTGTAATGATTACAGAACAGTTTTTTTTGTGAATTAAAAAACATAATTTTTGGTGAAAATACTGGAGTAGGCTTCCTACTTGTCAGACAACGGAAAACTTTGAACGTTGTATAATTTCTCTACTTTAGCAAAGAGTAGCGGTTTAAACGGAGGAAAGTAGTTCTTTCTCTGAAGAACTACTGAGCGGGAGGAGACAGCCAGGTGAGGAAAAGCTGTTCTTATCTATCGATTCAGTATTTGTATCATACAGACATTAGGCTGTTGTTCTTGTGCTATGAGCTAGCTGCTAGCTAATGACTTTGCTAGCAAAGCAAGATAACTAAAAAGCTTCCCTGTGTCGTTAATGATAGTAGGACATTCTGCAGTATTACTTATGCAATAGGGGCACATCGCCCGTCAAAAACCTATCATCTCCATAATGGATATATGTCTGATTTTCTAATTTCCTTTGCTGCATGATGTACATTTCATTTATTCTAGCGTTAGGTAAATGTATCTTAAAGGAGAACTCATCCAGAACTACTATGATAGATATATGATAGATATAATGTATGAAGCTGGTGAAAACAAAACTGCGCAGCTTATGCAAGGAGGATCGGTTGTCAGACCTTTTTGTTGGCAATCGAGAAGGATGTGCCAATCATTCACAGTGAGGTTATTAACATTTTTAAAGACATGGCTAACAGAAAACTGCTGCTGTGAACAAAAGAGAACAAAAATAGCAAAAATGCTTAAAAGATGGGAATTTGTTTTTAAACAGTTAAATCACCATGACGGAAAATAAGTTTTTGGATCATAATCTTGGATTTAGTTTGGGGGAAAAAGAAAGGCAAGAGACTGAAATAAATAAGACATTGACCTTCACTCAACACAGAAAAGATGAGACAATGAGGAAAAAAAGAAAAGAGCAACTGACAAGAAAAAACGAAGAGGAAAGATTGAAGAAAACGTATATAGGTACTTACAAAATACACTAAGACACAAACAGAGTAGGCTTTTCTCATGGTGACATGCATTAATAAAATGTTTGTTTTGTTCTTTTTTTTCTGCAGTTCTAGTTAAAGTTTGATGCAGCAGCTCTGCTTTTCTGAATGGACTGTCTCCATCTCCACTATCAGTACAGCAAACCAGGCAGACATTCTTTTTTATAGATTACAGTACACTAAAAGGTTGCATTGTGCCCTTGTATGCATTTTTAACAGTTTAATTCTGTAAAGACAAAATATGTCTGGTGGTCCAGCTCTGATTTACATCTTTGGCTAAATTGCAGGTTTGAATATTGTAATACTTTCCTATAACAAAATAGACCTGCAGAAAGAAATTACTAATAAAATATTTTACATATGCATAGTTCTATGTTCTATGTAGAGATTTCCCTTAGCTTTGATTGTATGTCTCACAATTTTGTAATTTATCATTGTTCATTAAACTCTGAAAGCTATGTGACTTTGTTAATATTCTGTCCTAAAATGCGATAAGATGTGCCCTTTTTTTTTTGAGCACCTGCCCCTTTAGTGGTCTCTGCACGGCCCTGCGCTGGTATGTGGGGGTCTGAGCGCCTCCGACAGAAATAGATAATCTGGATGAACTGACTGCAATTAAGTTTTCAGGTGGCCTTTCTCACTTAAAAACATATTAAAACTACTTTATTCCCACTGATCACAGCAAATATAGCTGCAAGATTTAGATTATTTAGATGAAAAAACACCTGCCAGCCGCCGCGGTGAAACCGGAGGAGACCCGGCCCAGAGGCTGCTGTTGAATTAAGTTTTCAGGTAGAAAAATAGAGCGGGAGCAAAACTGAGTATGTTTGTGCTTTATTCATGTATTTATTACAAAGTATTAATCAAACCCATCAAAGTCATCATCCTCTGTTTCTGAATTAAACAGCTGCGCTAAATCAGATATGCCAATTTCCCCTTCTTCGCTGTCAGAGTCACTTTCCGTGCAGCGCGGCTCCTCAGAAATAATGCCGGCTTTTGCGAAAGCTTGAACAACAGAGCCAGCAGACACGTTAGTCCAAGCATCTACAATCCATCCGCAAACGGTGGCGTAACTTGCCCGGCGCTGCCTTCCACTTATCCTGAAACTGTGCTCTCCGTCTGTCATCCGCCGCTCGCAGCCTTACTTTGAACGGCCGCTTTCACACCGATGTCGAGCGGTTGAAGTTCCTTTGTCAGACCCCCGGGATAACGGCGAGCACAGCGTTCATTTGATTCATCTTTTTTTTTCACATCGGCTGTGAGATGGGCACGCAGCGATGGTGATGCGTGAAAAAAAGCACCTGGTCTCCTCACATACACCTGCCTTTCATCATCTCCCCAGCCGTTTCATTTGCGTTAATATCATATGTCATCAGAGCGCTGTGTCTGTCTCGCTGTCAGCTCCCAGATCAGCTTCTCTGATTGGTTGATGCGGCGCGTCCAGCAGCAAAACTGCGGCGCGCTCCTGACGCGCTGCACCTGCAGCTCAAAACGCGCTGCAGGACCTTTTGCTGCACCTATACGCGCGTCAACCATTGACTTTGCATGTAAACTCGCTGCTTCTGCTGCACCTGCTGGGTCCGGTTCACACCGATGTCGAGCGGTTGAACAGCGAGCACAGGGTTAATTTGTTTCCCCATGTTTTTCACATCAGCTGTGAGATGGGCACGCATGGAGTTACATATTAACAGCGATGGTGATGAGTGGAAAAAAACACCTGGTCTCCTTACATTCAGCCACTCTTTCATCATCTCCTCAATGAGGTGGTCTCAAAAGTCGCAGTTACAACACACATAAGGCGCACCGCACCATAGGGCGCACTGCACATTTTGAGGGGAAAAAAAGACGTTTAAGTTTTTTTCTGTAGAATTTCATTAATCCATCCAAATCATGAAACCTTCCTTTTTTCTAGCTTTAAATGAAACACTACAGAAAATAGCATCTGTTGACACACATTGTTTTCCTCTACTATAGGAATGCAAAGATTCTTGGACAGGGCAGGGGGTCAGTGGGAATCCTACTGCTGCCACCTGGCCCTGGTTTTTCCTCTTGGATGAGGTATTAGGACAGAGGCCCTCTGTTGCCCCACCTGTCCTAATTGCCTCCATCCCTGAGGAAACACCAGGGCTAGATGCTGCAGAGGCTGAGCGGCATCAGGGTGAAGATGAGGAAGAGAATGAGGATGAGAGAGGAGGGAAAGGAGGAAGAGAAGAAGGAGTGACGAGTTGGTGGATTTAATCAGGGAGGAGATGAGATGGCAGAGGGAGGCCGGAAAGGATGGACAGATTATTTCATTTATTGGAGAGGATGGTGGACAGATGTTATTATTTTTTTGGTGTTTTTTTTTAACAAGTTGAAGTTCTGTGTTGCTGTTATGGTTAAATTAAATTATTAAATTGTTTATAAAAGTTATTGCTGTCGGTGTGTTCTTAAAGTCTTTTAACCTTTTTACATGATCTGTTTCATCACTTCTTTGTAATTTAAGTAAACTTAGAACAACTTCTCAGTGACATCAGTTTATTTTTAGAGAAGCAAGTATTTACAATAAACTATTAAACATTTTTAACTATTGACATTAGATTTTAAAATTAACTACTACAACTATTTACAAAAGATATACAGTAAATATTACTAGAGAACATATATATATATAATTGTGACTGAGCAGGAGTCCCTGGTGGGGCTGCTGGACTGGATGGGATGCCACACAGATGAGTTTGGAGTCTTCTGACTGCGAGTGGGACATCATCTGGTGGGTGGGGGTTGCCTCTCTCCACTGCTGATCCAATCGATGGCTGCCATGTTACTAAAAATGTTCAAGAAGACGCAGAAAATAATGACTTTACTAAAACTGTTTTTATAACCCTGAAATAAGAACAGCTAAGAAGTGATTCTACTTGCCATCTAAATGTAACGGTGGTCGGGTAGACCCTCCTCCAGGGCAGAAACCTCGGCAGACAGCTGGTCCCTCCAGTGAGCACCACTGACTGCCTCCTACACGTTCTCCCCCTCCTCATCCTCTGGCATGTCATCCTGCTCTTCATCCGCTGTTATGACCTGTAGAAAAAAAAAGACAAAAATATTTATTTTTATTCAGTCATCTATCTTTTTTCCTTATCTTTATTACATGATTTATTAGAAATTAAATTTTACTTCATCTAGATCCACTATTTAACTTATTTTTTATGTTTTTATATTTTGATTTTTTTTTCCTGTATTATGTTTATATATATATATATATATATATATATATATATATATATATATATATACATATATATATATATATATATATATATATATATATATATAAAATTGCAAATAAAATCAGGCAGTAAGGGGATAATAATTTAGACAAAAAGGATTTATTTCTCAACAGTTTGGCTTCTCAACTAGGGCTGCAACAACGAATCGATAAAATCGATAAAAATCGACTTTTAAAAGCGTTGGCAACGAATTTAATCATCGATTAGTTGTGTCGCGCGATTAATGCGTCATCCGCCGCCGCCGTCAACCGGGGGAAGAAAAAAAAATATGGCGGAGCGAGTCAGCGCCGCAGTTGCAGTGTTGCCAACTCAGCGACTTTTCAGACCCCTCCAGCGACTATTTTTCAAAAAAGCGACTAGCGAAAAATCTGGCGACTTTTTACGGTGTCACTGGCGGCTTTTGCCTGCCTTGGGGCGCCTCCCCCATCCCAACGCCTTTTTCCCTCTCCCACAGGAATCCCTCTCAGTCAGAGCCGCAGGATTTTAGTGAGGAGTTAACCCTCAGCGTCCAGACTGCAAATGAAGCGCGCATGCGCCGGGATTGACGGCGCAAATTGATCACAATAATTAAAATAGCCGGCGCTTTGTAAAGTGAAAAAAGTCGTAACATGCAACTTTTGTAAAAACAAATGAACATGGCACGGAAGCACCACTGTTATGACGCAGCACCTGAAAAGAAAACACGTTGGAGCCTTCAATGGCAGTGAAGAGAGCTGATCAGCAGGATGAGTAACCATGTTTGTTTCATTTTAAAGTGGGGAAACGTAACGTTAGTTTCTCAGGTAGCTCATCTGATGCTTTCCTTACCTTGTTAGTAGGTTACAGACAGTGATAAGGTTGGCTACTTATTTTACTTTTAATTTCATTTAAATTTGTTTAAGCAGCGTTTATATTTTCTTTATAAATAAATTAACTTGCAAATTATGAGGGCAAGGCTTTTAAAGTTTAAATCTTCTGGCAAAGATAAAGAAAAGAAGATCCTGCAATTTATGGAAGTAAAGCAGAACAAAATCCAGCAAGATCAGTAATATGTCAATTAATTATCTGCCACATTCCCATGTAAATATCTGTCTTTGGAGGATGTGTCATTTTTATTCCAAATACAATTTATAATTTGAATCACAGGGCTATTTTTATCTCTATGGTTCAGTATTTTCTCAAGCAGCAACTTTAACTGCTATACTTTCCTGTCTTAAAAGGCAGAACTCTTCTAGTCTAAAAAAACTCATTTGTTGAAATGGGGGGACCTACTGTTTGAACCCCTTAGGGGCTTTAAAAAACAAAAATGCCTGTCTCTTTTTGCGCTTTATGAAACAAAGTAGCCTATATTTTGTGGATGTACAGCTACATTTCTCATGTAAGTTTGCGTAGTTTTTACACAAACATTTATTTTTCATATTGCACCAGTACAGTTAATGAGCAACCTGTACTTGTGGGCTTGTTTGTTCTGTCTAAAATGTTTATTTTGGAATAAAGAGGTTAATATAAAAAAAATTTTTTGTCCGATTCATCGATTAATCGAAAAAATAATCGGCCGATTCATCGATTTTTAAAATAATCGTTAGTTGCAGCCCTATTCTCAACACAACATTAGTGATAGTGAAAGCAGTGATTTAAGTCAGTTATTTACAGGGTTTGTACACATTTAACTATTCAATTCAAATTACTAAAGTTACAAACAAATAAATCACAAACTTACAAATAAATATAAAATTTGATATTTAAACCTATTCATCAATCTGCTGACAAGCGTTTATTTAATAGCTGGTATATTCTGATCATTAGCAGGCCCCTGTGGGTTAGAATAATAGCAGGTAGATCTTACCTCTCCACTGCGCTCTGCCAGCCTGAGAAAAATCCGTCGCAGGTTTTGCTGCTGCCGAAGCCGTCAAAGCCGACTCTCCTCCTCCAATAACAAGTAAATAAAAAAAATAAAAATGTCCATATCTATTTTTTTGTTGGTTCTTTCCGTATTTCTCGAGCTGTCGGAATTTGTTTCGCGCTGTGTTTGGGGTAAACGTGATGACGTTGTGTCGCAACCAGGAAGTGCTCCAAAGGCTAGACCGTCCCATTTACCAACGGCTGAGGATCCTCCGGAGCAGCCTACCGAGTCTGGGTCCTCGGAAGTACGCAGCCTGCGAATTGAGACGCAGCCTTAGAGAAGCCAATTATCCTAACAGACATGTTTTTGGACTGTGGGAGGAAACTGGAGTACCCGGAGAGAACCCACACATGCTCAGGGAGAACATGCAAACTCCATGCAGAAGGACACAGGGTTGGATTTGAACACAGGACCTTCTTGCTGCAAGGCAACACTGCTACCCACTGCACCATTGTGCAGCCCTGATGTGAATAATATCAAAATCTATTAATGAATCATAATTACCTGTCACTTCCTTGACCATGGTGTTCTCGTATCATTTTCTGGAACAGGGAAGAGAGCTTTTTCATCCTGAAGATTTCTTGTTTTTTAATCGACTGTGCCCAAATTATTTTGTCACAAAATTAATTCTGTGTACACAGTGGCATACTCCCAGGCTTCTGGCATCCTGTGTGAAACAATGCAAAATACAGATGAGTTAAAATGCTTACTCAATCTTAAAATTAACAATGATAGAATATCTCATTTCATACAAATTTATGGTTAAAATGTTTTATTTAAAACTGCATCCAAATTTTTATTCTACATTTTTTACAACAATATAATTTCTCTATAAACTGGGCTTCATTTGTAAGAATAATCAACTTTCAAAAATGTTTAACCCCAGAATGTAACCCTACCATCAATATATGGTTCACTCTCAAGTATTTGTATTTCACAAATATTCTACTTGAATTATCTGAAATTTACCTTTCATCACTTGTTGTAGCCCCCAGAAATCTTGTATATTCTTTGTAGCATCTTTTCCACTTACATCCTTGAGGATGGATTCGTCCATTTGCAGTTCAGTTGCTTTAACCAAACTCCCTAGCAAAGAGAGAGTTAAAAAAGTTCAATCATAAACCAGCTGCCAACAAATACCGTAATATCAAATACGTTTTCTCTGTTTTACGAGACTGAACTGGTAGTTGGGTGACAAATTTAAAATCTAACCATTATTTGACAAATGAATTAATTGCCTATCATCACTTCCAGTTCATAATAATGCCTTTTATTATTTTTGAGGCCCTACACATAGCCTTCATATGCTTACTTCACAATGAAAAGAGCAGGCTTGGGCTGCCACCAATTACGCATGCATTTTTTTAAATCAACATATGTATTACTTTTGCTTTTGGTTATAAGCCACAAACAAAGATGCAATCTGCAAATTATCTACTCACCAGCATTTATAGTTTCTGCTTGGACCATTTTTTCTTTCTTTGTCTTGTGTCCTTCTTTCACAAAGCGGTCAGCCCTCTTGCAAATTATACAGACAGTAGGAAGTACATTGCCAGACCTCAATGATTTAGTCGTGGATCTCAACTGCTTTGGAGATGGTGGCCGGCTAGTCGTGGACGTGGTTGTGGAAGACTCGTGATCAGAATCAGAATCACTGTTGTCACCACCATATGCTCCCCGTTTTTCTGCTAGTTTTTCAGCACTGGCAATTCGTTTCTTATCGATGAAACGCCTATAACAAGTTGGATGAAAACCAAGTTTTTTTCCCCCCAAGAAGCCAGAAAGAGTCTTCTGAACAAGCCAGAGTTGACGTGGAATCGTCATTGTTATTTCTGGCGGACTCATCGTGTACACATACAGCCTCCGCCAAGGTGCGGTCGATTCCGTCAATTTCTAGCCGCTTACGGGCACATACAACCAGCTTCTTCCAACGAACAACTGTCAGTGGCTGTGTCCGTTCTTTGTCCATCGATGATATGTGTGTGATGCATATATAATCCACATTTTTCTTGCGTTTTCTGTCTGATCCAACGGGAACGCTCTGCTCCATGGGGGCCGCCATGTTTGTTGTTGTACTTCTCTTTCCGCCTCTGATTGGCTAACGGCTAGGCGGATTGATTCGAGCATAGATTAACGGTGTGACCAGGCTACCGATATAGTTACACTTTTAAGTAATTACTGTAAAAATACTGGCGCAAAGCGATTGGAGAACTTTTGGTTATGGGCTCAAAATGCACTTAGGATTTTATTGTAGTTGTCATTTAGTAGTCCCTAAATAGGTGGAGCGAACCTGAACGATACAGGCTTCAGCCTATGGCTTAATAGACTGTGATATTTCTCAATCATTCATTTAACATATTGGTTTTATTTTATTCTGTATACATTGCTTCTTCATTTCTATTGTAGACAGATTGTGTATGCTCTGATTGTCCCGTCAGTTACTCATTTTAACTTCTAGTATAACTTCTAGTATTAGTATTTCTAGGTACTAGAAATACTAAGAAAAAAAAAAAAAAGTATCACAGGCCCCAGCGAGATTTGAACTCGCGACCCCTGGTTTACAAGACCAGTGCTCTAACCCCTGAGCTATGGAGCCGGAGATGCTATACACCAAATGACAGTTTGAATAAATACATTAATCATGCAGGTTGTCGCCTTGGTTGTGGTTGTTTTTTGTTAGTTACTATTCTGCTCACACAATGTGTTCCGTTCATGGGAATCCAGCTGCGGCAACAATTATTCTTTACCACAGACCTCGGACCAAACCATTCAGATATGCATTTATTATTATATTCCTTCTCCACCAGGTGGCGCCATGTTGCCCCTTCTAAAGGTTACGATAAACTGCACCATGGAAAATATGAAAACATAAGGTTTATTCCAAATATATATTTGTTTATATATTTTTTAATTGGCATGAAACCCCGATGAATATGATACTGCGACACAAATTGCGGTTAGTTTGTTTTTAGTGATTCCGCTCTCCTTGTTTTCCCCACGGGTTGGATTTTCTAGGCGTGGTGAGTGGAGGAGCTGAGTGATTGGGAGCTGCTGCTGCCTCATCAGGGAGGTTTTCTCACAGTGAGGTGAAGATGGAAGGACACAATATGGAGAGCCTACATTGTTCTTCCTAACTGCAGATATGTTTTATTTTTCTCTCTGCTTGACTTGATGTTTATTTTATTTTGAAAGGTAAAGGTTAGAAGGATTTATTCTTTGTGTGAAGTGAAGGGGAGAGAAAGACGGAACCATGCTGGAGCCTAAAGGGTAGATTTAATTCATGAAGGAGTTGGTTCAACTTTGTTCCAGGAGTCTTGGAATCGGAGGGACGCAGCAGAGCAGCAGGTGAGTTTTTATTGTTTCTCTGTGAGGTGGAGCTGCTGGACTCACTGATCGAGCGGCCGGAGAACAAAGGCTCTGCTTTGGGTTGATCCAACAGGCTCAGCCGGTTCCTCCTCTCCAGCTCCGCCGCGGAGTCTTTCATCAACTCCGAAATGAGTCGATGTTAAAATTAAAAACTAAGGGAATGAAAAGCTGGGAGCCACGGGGATCTCTGTCC
The DNA here is from genome assembly GCF_016077235.1 of Cyprinodon tularosa. NCBI lineage: Eukaryota > Metazoa > Chordata > Actinopteri > Cyprinodontiformes > Cyprinodontidae > Cyprinodon > Cyprinodon tularosa. The sequence continues at coordinate 2,186,162 of NW_024038928.1, read as the reverse complement.
TGCTGGATCTGAATAATCCCGCTGCGTGGGGGACCCACGGCACGGAGGCGGTGCATCACTGTGCTCCCCTCGGAAGGCCTCCGGAACGGGCTGAGGACCGAAGCAGCACCGAAGACCGAACCTAGGCCCGGTTATCCGGCTGCTGATTCCGCGGTGAGACGGAGGGAGAACCGGACCAGCCGGCGGCCATGAGAAAAGCCCGGAGCTTAGTGGGAGAATGCGGGGCCTCCTGGTGTTAGCTGTTCCGCGGCTCCATGTAAGCCTCCCTCCCAGAAAGCCGCAGCTTCCGGGCCCCATCTGCTCTGGTTAATCCACCATGAGGTAGAAATGTGTTTATAAACGCAGAAAGGAGGAAATAAAAGAGACAGAAATCAGCGCTGTGTGTCTCCGTGGCTAGCCTGTAGCTCCAGCTATCAGACTGACCGCCTCATTCCTCCACAGGGCCACCGGTAACAACATGCTCCTGGCCTCCGCGGTGGTGGTGTGGGAATGGCTGAACGAGCACGGCCGCTGGAGGCCCTACAGCCCCGCTGTCTCCCACCAGATCGAGGCCGCCATCCGGAGCAGCGACCCCCGCGGAGGGAGCGTGGTTCTCGGCCAGGTGGACAGCAGGCTGTCGCCCTACATCATCGACCTCCAGTCCATGCACCAGTTCAGACAGGACACAGGTGAGAGGGGGGGAGTGTTGCTGATGCTGGTTGATGGAGCATCAGGCCGGTGGTTCTGATCCAGCTGTTTCCCAGCAGCAGTCAGCCAGATGTTTGAGGTGGAACCTAAAAATGACAACATGTTTGTTTTTCATGGCATCAAACTTTGAATTTCTGGATGTTAAATCAGGAGGCTGAGCATCAGCACACACATCCAGATGTTTACATTGCAACTTATGCAATGTGATCCAGATGTTTGCATTGCAACTTAAGCAATCTGATTCAGAGGTTTGCATTGCAACTTAAGCAATCTGATTCAGAGGTTTGCATTGCAACTTAAGCAATCTGATTCAGAGGTTTGCATTGCAACTTAAGCAATTTGATCCAGAGGTTTGCATTGCAACTTAAGCAATCTGATTCAGAGGTTTGCATTGCAACTTAAGCAATCTGATTCAGAGGTTTGCATTGCAACTTAAGCAATCTGATTCAGAGGTTTGCATTGCAACTTAAGCAATCTGATTCAGAGGTTTGCATTGCAACTTAAGCAATTTGATCCAGAGGTTTGCATAGCAACTTAAGGTCTGGTTATACCCCAGCAGCAGTGCGTTGCAGGGAGCTTGATGCAGATATTTTTGATTTATGCTCAGTATTGAAGCCGGGTCTGAGCTATACACTGTGGGTCTAGACACGGCCGAGGCGGTGAGGAAGTGGGGGCGAGTCTGTCTGATAACTGAGAGACATGACGGCGAAAAATAGCGGGGATCCAGGTGGGAAAAGGGTTAAGCGGTCTCGCGCACCTCACTCTTCTAGCTGGTCCAACTTCTCAAGTTGTTTTCCACAATTGCGGTCATACAAACAAAACAAGATGGCCTCCTGTCTGCGGTCAACTACAGTTTGGGACAGGTGCAGCAGAGTGTCTGAGGAGGGGGCGGGGGCGTCTTTTTGTTCACTGTGACACCTACGCAGACGACCTAGTTTCGAAGTATAAATCAGCCTTTATGAAATCTGATCCAGGTGTTTGCATTGCAACTTAAGCAATCTGATCCAGATGTTTGCATTCAAACTCATGCAAACTGATCCAGATGTTAGCATGAGTCAAAACATAAGTTTCTCAGAGCTGTTTGGAAGTTATTGTTGTTATTTTCGATTTAAATGATAAGTCAGTCAGTCCTCTTTGGGTTCATAAGCCTCAGAGTCGTTCTGCTAGTTTGCCCTCTGGGTTTCTAAAAGGGAAACATGCAGCTGTTTTTAACCGCTGGTCTGTGGATGGAGATGCAGCAGCCTGGCGGTCTGGAGACGGTCTGGAGCAGCTGGAAATGAGTCCCTCTGCTCAGTTGGCTGCATTTCTCAGCTCTTACGCAGCATCACAAGCAGGCCAACAGCTGCTCCTGCATAGGAAAAGACAGAGACCTTGATTCTGTGGGAAGAATGAAGCATTTCATGGTCTGATGAGCACAGAGAACCCCCCCCCCCCCCCCCCCCCCCCCCCCCCCACCAGTCCTTCTTTCAACAGGCAGACTTCCTGAGGGCCTCTGGGTTTTCTGTTGACATGGACCAACTCTCCTTCTTTAAATTCTCTCCATCCTTTCACACTTTGCTGGTTTGTTTTTCAGTTTCGGTTCTTTACCCTTTAAAGTTGGACTTGCGGTTAGTTTGTTTCGTTTTGGACAAAAACCTTCCAGAGAAACTCTGAGTGAAGTCGTGATGAATCCGTCATCGAGGGCGTCGCGGGGTCTCAGTCTGTTATTAAACAGCAGATCTGTGTGTTTATCACCTCTATAAAGCCTTATTTTACTTTATTTGGTCTCCGCGATGCTTTGCGAAAGTATTCACACCCTTCTTGGAAGAAAACCAGCTGCGCTCCACATCCAAAACAGGATTTCTCATCAACTTAATTCTGTTTTAGGCAACATTTATGTAAAACGACGAAGAGGAAACCACCTTTGATCTCATTGTTAAGGATATAAACCTGTAACATCTCTGACTGTTAATGAATGAGTACAATCTCACATTGTAATCATCAGTTTCTCTGTTTGCTGGGTGGAGGTTCGCCTCCCTGCAGCTGAACCACCCAGAGCCTCTGGTGGATTAGATCAGAGCAGATCAGGAGTTAGAACGGCCTAGTCAAAGTCAAGAAATCTGATTTAATCTTAGTCTGACTCAGCTGGTGGAAGAAGGGAGAAAATGTCTGTATGTAGATGGAAACGCTGGCTCACAACTGTTGTCTACAACTTTTATATTCTTTGATACGATTTTATTTATTTATTTTTTCACAGTGACTGAATAGAGAGGCTCTGACTGCGCAGAGTGAGCAGATCTATTACACTTCTCTCTGTGCCACACAAATTCAAACTTTTTCCAACATCTGACTGGAACATATGATGAAATTTAATCAAAATAAATAAATAAAAACAGCCAGCACAGCTTTAAAGCAAGGCCAAGCTTGTGTCTGTGAGCATCTCTTAAACCAGAACAGATAATTTTCATAGGTCTGTATTAGAAAAATAAGGTGAACAATGTTTAAAGAAAAGAAAAACGCTCCAATAAAGGCCGAGGAAGGTTTAAATGCTGGATGAGGCAGTGAGAGGGGATTAAGAAAGACGTTTTGTTTTTTAGGGCTCAGAGAGGATCCACTATTTTATCCATTTTCTGTCCTCTTGAAATCATTTTCTGTTTTAAAAAAGTTTAATTGATTGTTTATGCGACTCCAAACTGACTGTTTCTCCACACGATTAACAGATTTTATTTCCTATTCCCTCCAAAGCGAATGTGTATTACTTTGTAACCGCGTCTTTCTTCCAGTCAGACCCATAATATTACCTTTGAATTTCTGCATAGTCCAAACAAAACAGACCTGGGTTTTATCTCAGTCATATCTAGGAGTGTAAATAATAATCGTTTTGTATCGATGCATCGATCCAACAGCCGACGATCCGCAAGATAATCAATTCATGTTTTGTTTTTTTCCTCCGGTCTATTTTTATCCATTTTCTCCTGGGCGTAATTCTCCCTCCCGTGCTGCGGTGGCGCTAAACCTATTTTGCCCTCCTACTTCGCTTCCCGGTTATACTCTTACAGCAGTGTGTTGCATTAAGCTTGACACAGACATTTTTAAATTATGCTCAATATTGAAGCATGGTCTTTGTTACACGCTGTGGGTCTACATACGGCCGAGGCGGCGAGGAAGTGGGGGCGAGTTTAGTCCAGCGACAGAGGGACATGAGGGCCAAAAAGAGCGGAGATCCAGGTGGAAAAACAAAACAAGCCGGCCTCCTGTCTGCGGTCAGCTACAATTTGGGAGAGGTGCAGTGGAGCGTCTGTGGAGGGGGCGGGACGTCTGGAGCCGAGGTATTTCATTGCACTCATTGCACTGATTTTGTGCAGTATTTTTTTGATGCAACTTTTCTACTTCTGTTATTTGCTGTTGTTTCTAAAAACAATGCATAACGCTATTACAGCTTTCATTGATTTATTTCAAACTTGAAACTTTGTTTAGCCTGTAGGGTTAAAAAAAAAATAATTAATCGAATCGCATCGTGGTGTATTCTTGAGTATCGAAAATAATCGAATCTTAGGGTCAGGAAATCGATACTGAATCGAATCGCCATGATGGATGTGATTTACACCCCTAGTCAGAGCTGCGCTGCACCCTGCAAAAAAATCATGTCTGTGTGATCAGCCCTGTTGACCTGCAATGAGCGCTAAAAGCTACAACCACGTCTCACAGGATTTTCTGTTGGATCGGACGGAAAATCAGGTTCGGTGTGTTCAGGGGTTTAGAAGGTGAAGGAAAATCAAACAGTGACTCTAAACCTTTGGCTCTAAATCTGGGATTCGGTTTGAGACGTTTTGTCTTTGATCAAAGTAACAGTTGTTGAGTTCCTGTTGCGTGGCGCCGTCAGCAATCAGACTGAGGCGTCTCCGGCCACCTTAAGGCTTGTTTATCCTCCTGCAGCGTGTCGCAGTGAGCTTTTCGCAGATATTTTTGCGCTGTTATTCCACGCCACAACGCAAGAGGGACAACAGGAACTAGCTATGGGTCTAGATACGGCCGAGGCGGCGAGGAAGTGGGGGCGAGTTTGTGCGACAACAGAGGGACATGAGGGCGAAAAAAAGGGGATCCAGGTGTAAAAAGGGTCCCAGCTTCCTCGAGCATCTCGCTCTTCTAGCTGCTCCATCTTCCCGAGTCGTTTTCCACAAACAAAACAAGCCTGTAAGGTACCAAACAGGAAATCAATCTGACCAATCAGAGGCCTCCTGTCTGCAGTCACCTACCATTTGGGAGAGGTGCAGCAGAGTGTCTGCTGAAGGGGCGGGGCATATCTGCGTTAACTGCGACACACACGCAGACGACCTGATTTCTGAGTATAAATCAGCCTTTAGACCTCAGAACGCTGCAGGTCGCCATGTCTTCCAGAACTCATTTGCAGCACAGCATTATTCCTACAGGTCGCTCTCAGACTGAAGGGGGGGGGGTGCTTTTCATTCCTGGAGCTCCAGTTCCAGCTGGGTCTGCTGAAGGAGACATTCCCAGAGCCACACAAAGCTGTAAGGGCCGGGGTCACCATGCGGGGCGGGGCGGGGCGGACGGGGGACGCTCACCAGAGACCAGGGGGTTTGGGTTGATTGTGGTGACAAACAAAGGAGGACGGAGCGCCATCAGACAGTCTCACTAACTGCTACGGAGGACGGCCACTACACCAACAGCTGCAGCTCTATATGCTTTATTGTTCTATGTCGATTTTTGACGATGGATTTCCATCAGAAACTTGCAGGCAGTGAGGATTCTGAGTGGGTTCTGCTGGTGTGACCACAGGAAGTTATTAAAGCTCCTACACTTCCTGTCTGAAACACCCAGAGGAAATGGGTCCGTGTTTATTTGGATTTCCATTCCTGTCTGCAAACAAACGTAGGAAGGAATAGAAACGCTAAGAACGATCAGCTGGCTTCCTGCGATGCTGCGATGGCCGAGCAGCACGCCCGTCAGCAGCATGTTAAAGACAGCAGTGAGCGGCTCTGCGGAGATAAGCTGGCAGCTCATTTATTACCTGTAGGTTCTCTATAATTAACCTTTTATTCCAGACAATAAATGCTTCTATTAGCATCACTGTTAAAGAGGAACAAGTGAGTCGCTCAGGTTTCTGTTTTTATAAGGATTAGGCATCCAAACAAACCAGATCTTTCTCATCAAGTATGAGGAAACAATTCTTACATCTAAGTACTCAATGATGGCGATGTGATCCAAACTCTAACTTAAAAAACTGTTTTGATTGTGTCCTCAGATAAGCTAAGACTTCATTAGAACCAGATCCACTTACAGACCGGTCTGACATGAAGCTGCAATCCCCTGCTCCTTCTATCGCCTTGGTTCACTTCTAAATACTCACTGCTGACATATTGTAGCTGCTCAGCAGTCCGGCTGTTTAAAGTCACGCTGTCGTTCAGCTTAGCTAACGATGCTTCTTCTAGTTCTGGGGCCTTGACTTAATTTTCTGGTGCAATGCTGTTAAACTGGATCATAAACTAACAATGGCTGTTAGATCATGGTAGTATTTGAGCACATTTATGGATACATGTGCCCTCAGTGTATCCTCAGTTATGTCATATAGGATGAAGCGCACACGCCTCCAAATTGCTCCCTTCTTGGCTTCACTGGTTACCATGGGGACTAGGGGTGGAAAGGTTCACAAAATCCATGGTTCGGTTCACGGTTTTTAAGGTTCGGTTCGGTATATGTTGATTGTTAGCCTGCCTGACGTGTTGGTCGTGTTGCTGTTAGCATGAACAAAATGGGGACTAATAGAAACTATGAGATTTTCAGGCTGTAGTTTAGATTACTCATATTTTCTGGTAAATAAGTTGAAATAACCCTAACTATTTCTTTTCCTTTTCTAACCACTATTTCTTGACCTCATATTTATCAATGAGGTTTGGTAAACTTTGATAGTAGAATACTACAACCAGATACATTTGAAACAGTGTTTTTTAAAAAAAAAACATTGATTCTTCGCACCATCTAAGACTCTGAGAGCTGCGATAAAAATGCTTAAACTATTTCCCTCTGTGTCAGAAGTTTGCCTTCATTTCTTCTTCGTTATTTGGACTTTAAACCCTTTATAGGGGGTTTAAAGTCCACCCCCCCCCCCCATTGAGGTCTAGAAACACTAGATCTATATCCAACCATTCAGCAAAGATGCTGCTACATGGCTGTGCATCTTGTTTTGACATTTGACCAATTAGATGAGCCCTTGAATGATATATTACCTACTGGAAACTAAGTTTCTCCCCAGCTTAAAGACAAGAAGGTAAAAAAGTTAATTGAAAAGTTAAAAAGTAAAGTTTAAAAGTTAATAAGCCAGGTTAACAATTATATTTAGGTTTATAAAATAAAAAATGTAAGTGCCAGTGTCAGCATTAATGTCTCTCAGGATATGTTCTCCCTTTCAGTGTTTTTCATGAATTTCTTCTAGAAGTTATTTTTCTTAATATATTCGGACAAGTTGGTGTTTCCTGTTATTACACTGACATTCATTTTTGCCACCAAAATATCCAGATTTATTGAATGTTACAAAGGTAATAAGGTCTCATCCTGGATTCCAATAACATTATTGGCCCTCAGTATTTTACTGAATGCGCTATAAAGTAGGGATGCACGATATAATCGGCCCCCTATCGGTATCGGCCTGTATCGGCCTTAAAACTGAATATCGGACATCGGCCACCCCACCGATATTTAACCCGATATTTGATCAGCTTCTGAGTTTCTAAAGTCTAAAAAAAAAAAAAAATAAATACTACTTCTTCTTTTTCCTCAAAAACCTCTTTTTTACAGACTTAAAAACTTCTAAAGACGAGGGAAAAATATTGATACATTAAAATATCACAATATCTTCATATGCTGATATATTGCCATTTAAAACACCATATCAATCTCTTTTACTAATGAAATATAGCTATATGTCATCGTTATGCTACGAAATCCCCCGAAAATTCACGAAATGTTGCCATATTTTTATATGTTGAAATATTGACGCGGTATCGATCTATTTTACTAACAAAATCTCACAAGAATTTGCAAAATATCACGAGAGTTAGTAACAGAACGATGAAATTTCACGAGATTTTGAAAGTAAAATAGATCGATACCACTTTTTAAAAAATCAATTTTATATCAGCATATGAAAATATATTTGAGTATATTATTTTTCAAAGTGTCAGAAATGGATAACAAAACTGCTATTTTCAATGACTACGTATTTTATTCCAGCTTTAACATCAGTATCGATATCGGTTATCGGCTACATGAGTTTTAAAATATCAGCATATCGGATATCGGCCAAAATCCCAATATCGTGCATCCCTACTATAAAGGGTTAAGATGGGATGAAATGTTTTTGGGATTTCTTCCATCAGCTTCTAATTTAGCTCAGCTCTCCAGACAGCAGCGGTCTAGCTGCGTCAGGGTTGTAGCCCGCCGCTGTGATGATGACTTTCAAACAGTGACATCGTCTTTAATCCTTTATCTAATCTGATAGTAAGTGGAGGACGGTTGTCTCTCAGGAAGACACGTTTGCCTTTATCTGAGCTTCAACCTGACTGATGTTTTCAGATCTTCTTTCCTCATAACGTTGATTTGTGAAGCGCACCAGTCCCTCCTGCAGGAGCATCAACAGCATGATGCTGTAATCCCCATAATTCACAGAGACGATGCTCTTTGTTCTCCTAATGGAACATGTGCCATATAATAAGATTCTCTGTCCCTGAAGCCTAACTATTTATATTGTTTGTAGAGAAAAGCTTTCCTTCTGCTTTTAGCCTTTAAGTCCGTGTAAGTACAGGAGTTGTTTAGTTCTTCAGTCCTTCTTCAGAGCTCCAGAACCCGTCTTCTTCCTGAAGGTTTTAACGGCTGGACGTTCTCATGCTGTTAACACTTTATTATTATTTTGGTTTGAACAGACAATCGTAGCTCTTAAAACATCTGAAGATGCTGAATTCCTCCTCATATCTTTGGTTATATCTTCTATTTTGAGGTTAGTAAATAGACCCAGAGTCAAGCCTGCTTTAAATCCAGGTGTAAATGGATGGAGGAAGAATATTTTCATAGCAGCTTATGTTTAAGCTCTTGAATGAACACATTAATTCAGTTAATATATAAACTTATCTTCATATTTGTTCCTTTTTAACGTTTAGATAAACATGAAACCAGATGTTTCATCTGTAAGAATAAAACAACAAGTACAGATCAGAAAAACAAAGTCATTCATAAGTGATTCATACTCATTTTAAATTTGATTTCATTACTTCCAAATATTTTATTCTAACAATTGAAACCTTTTAATAGATTTCCAAATTAACACCTCATACGTTTTCAATTCAACTCAGTTTATTTCTATGGCACCACTTCACCAGATCATACAGTCAAATTGATTCTATCTAAGTCGATTGCATCGACTCATTGACTCTTCAGCAATCACTCACACTAAGCATGCTAGCAGCGACAGTGGAGAGGAAAAACTCCGTATTAACAGGAAAAAACCTCCAGCAGAAGCAGATTTTCATTGATAGTCATCTTAGCTTATATGAATGAACCTATCAGAAGCTTGGAAAGCCATGACACTTTTGTACTTTCCCAGGCTGCTAAAAGATTATTATAATCTGCGTTTGAATTAAAAGTTTCTATTTATTTTTAGTTGAAACTGATCTGAAACGGGTTTAGTTTAGCTGAAAGCCAGTCAGTAAGAAAGAAAAGCATCTGTGATGCTGATGTGGTTAAATAACGACCTGATCGGCTTCTATAAAGCAGCTTTTCCTCTAAATGAAGTGATTCCGTTTAACTCGAATGGATCTGGGTTCTCTTTCATGCTGCGCCTCCTTTGGTTCACCCGATCTCTCTCCCACTACAGGGTGGTTTGCTCTGTTTTTCATTCTCACTCTCTGAAGCTGAAAATTGAGTCTCAACCTGAAACTCAAGGGACCGAAAGTTTTCGAGGCGGGACAAAGACGGAGGGAGTGGAAGCAAAGCGGAGAGCAGAGGAGGGTGAAGATGTGAGCGAAAGGGTAACAGGATGTCAGGCTACTGTAGAGAGATGGTGGGAAGAGATAAAAGCTTATCAGATTAAAGCCGAGCATCAAAACAGCAGAAAGGTTGTTCCTTTCTCTGAGTGTGGAAGTGGGAGAGGTCACACTGGTTCTGTTCTGAGACTCAGTATCGGGTTACTAGGTGGGTGGGGGGGCCACATGAACACAACCAGCTGTCAGAAAATACTTCAGTCATTGCATCATTTCTCTGATTTTCAGTAAAACTTAACTGTTCATGATGGGAACCTTCTGGACTTTTTCTCACAACAGACAGAAACCCTGCAGGTCGTTGATCCCTCTGGATCTCTGGGTGCTCAGACTCTAACATTTAGAAACATAATGATTATTTTCCCTCCAAATGGTCCTCACCGCTTTCAGTTCCCATCAGTAAAGTCGATGAACGCAGCAGGAGAAGCAGAACCGGAGCCGGCCCCCTGCTCTGAGCTTCAACAACATGATGGTCTCACTAACACTGCTTTGCTGAGGCTACTGCCTCCTGCCTGAGGACTCCCTCAGAGTCCACATCTGGTCTTTCCTGCTCGTTTATCTCAGGGGGTTGGGTCAGATTATTGGGTATGTTGATTCTAGAAAGGAATAAAGACCAATTTATTCTTCTGACGTATAGCCTCTGCACCCGTCTAATCTGTCTCTGTGCTCGACCACGGCTCCAACGCAGAGATTCTGCAACCGTCGTCGCGCACCTCAAAAAAAATCCTGACTACGCGTCGGACGGCCACAAACCCACGCAGAACTCAAGCAGAAGTGCGCAGAGAAAAAGCAGCTGTGATTGGTCCTTGGTATGCCTTTCCGGCTCTCTGTGGTCGTCCTTCTCTGTTCGGTGCCGGGGCGCGCCATTTTTTAAAAACCGAGGAATAACTCCAATGGACAACTATGACGAAAGGTTAATCGAGGAGGTTCTGAAGTACAACCACGATGCCTCAGACAAATTATATAAAGATGCCAAGGTCTCCGCCAAAACGAAGTTCTCGTGACAATCCGCCGAAGTTCTCGTGACAATCCGCCGAAGTTCTCGTGAAAATCCGCCGAAGTTCTTGCGAGTCCTTGTGCTTTGGCAGGAAACTGCTTTGCATCACTAGAAATTCCAGGTGGACGGTGCAGAAGCATACCATAATATATTTGAGTATATTATTTTTCAAAGTGTCAGAAATGGATAACAAAACTGCTGTTTTCAATGACTACTTATTTTTGTCCAGCTTTAACATCGGTATCCCAGTATCGTGCATCCCTAGTAGATGTTTCACCTCCAGGCTTTCAGTTTTTAAAAGCTTGCTTGCTGCAGGACTTACTGTAACCTTAGTGAGAAAAAATCTTTACTTCTACTTCCATGCATGGATTTGCTGCTGTCTGCTACTTTCTGTTTGGTGACAAACCCACTTGAAGCGTTTGACTGCCACCTAAAGGACTGGAGGGAGAAATGTAGCGCTTACTCTAGTCAATTATTGGATGATTAAAATTGGGTTTCTGCGATTTGAAAATAGCTTTTTGTTAATCTTCGATTATATTGCAGACAAAATAAATGTTCCAGCCATAATCTCCTCATGGTTCTGATCCAGTATGGCTGGAACCTCAGAACCAGGCGAGGGAGATGAAATCTGAGCAGGGCTGGATGTGTAGCGCTGAAATCTTTCACTGTCTCATCATTCATTACTGGTTTTGATTCCGTTTCTAAGAGCGTATTGGCGGCGTTCTCAGCCATAACCGATTGTCAGCCATTTTAGATCAGTTCTGAATTTTAGGGAATGGAATCAGATTTTTTAGATGAATCGTTTTGTTGGTACACTGCTGGCAATCTGTCTGTTTCTTATCTGTATTCATAAACAGTTTTAGACAGGAGTTATAAACACCTGGACTAGACTCAGGGTTCTGGTCCATACTCGATGATATGAGCCTTCGTGTTCATCATTTCTGGATTAATTGCTGAATAAAACACACATTTACTTAAGAAGGGAATTAATTGGTAAATTTGTTGAGATTGCTTTCAGATAAAATCAAAGATGCAACCGGTTTAGACTAGACTTCAGAGTTTGATAAAATGCTCAGATTTACATCCAGGAAACCTTCCTGTTGGTTTTATTTTCATGTAAACGTTTCTGGTGGAAATCTTGGATCGTCTTCAGCCACCTGTGGTCCCTGAAGCCTCATGTCCAGCCTGTCCTCCTCTCACTTTCCTCTGCATTAAACTCTAATTAAACATTCTGTGGTTCATCTTCAGATTTTAACCATTCAGGTATTTATTTCCTCACCAGACCATCAAAACAAAACTCTGATTCATTTCCTTCTTTGCTTCTGAGAGTTTCTGCTCATGTTGTGAAAGAATGAGGAGGAGTATGGGGTCAGATAACTGTCAATAAAACCTATGCACAGGTGTCTGAATCACTTGTAGATCTTTAAAATATTTAATTTCAGTAAATAATTTCAAGTTTAAAAGTTCCAACTTTGCAAAAATACACATAGAACTAAGGGACTGGTGATCCTTATGTGTATATCATGGTTTGCACTTTTGTTTTTTTCAAAGCTTTAGCTTCCAAACTTGTATTTCCACAAATATAAGATCTTTTGTCACGTTTCTTTATTACTTAACAACAAGAACAAATTCGAATTTAAAGTTATACACATTTAACATTTATTTATTCACACACTGAAGCATGCGATTTTATGTAAAGTTGTCTCATAGAGGAGGAACAAAGATTAAAGGAAAGAGGAAAACTTGAAATCAGTCAGCAGAGGAAGATGAAGATGAGGAAGGCTGAGATGTCTGGTCAGTTTAAGCGTCTGTGTCTCAAAGGGTTTCTCTCTTTGCTTCTCTGCCTCTAACTCTGTATCACTTCTCGTTCTGCTGCTGTTCAGTAAAAATGTGCCACAGATTGACCTTTGACCTCCTGGGTTGCTCTAATTTTAGCCTCTGAGCCTTCCTCATGGTTGGGTTAGCTGATGGGTGTTGGCATTTCTCTCCTGGATCCCTCAGCGGCGTGCGGCTCCAGGAGTCAGAGCCTGTAGGTGAAACGCCGCAGCGCTGAGATGTTGGTGAAACTAGTGATCAGTGTGATGGAAGGCAGAGAAAGTGGGCGGGGCAGAAGAAGCAGCTCCTCCCTTGGAGATGACCGTCCCACAGCATCACTGACGTCCAGAGGAACCGCCTCCATGCTTGACCCTGCCATGTGTTTGCCCGCTGGTCACTCTGCAGATGTGCGTGTGAAGCAGAGAACAAAGAGGAGCAGATGGTCGCCTCCTTCAGGCCTCCCTCTGCTCTTCATCGCTCCTCACACTCCTCTCTCTAACATCAGGCTGTCCCCTTCGAGGCAGATGGACCTGTCAGCTCCAGCTTTGTGGAAATGAGGCCAGTTGTTTAAATGCAGTCAGGATCACCTGGCTGAGTGGAGGAGGAGTATTTTCCGGCTGTTTGGTGGGATTGATACGATAATCAGATATCAGTGCCATCACAGCCCTACAAACACAAACACTGCTCTTTAAAAGGCTTTAAAAAATTAGCATTTTTTCATCAATACAATCAGTTACTTTAGGCACTGCTTAACATTTAATGAGCATGTTTTTAAGTAAATATTAACATTATTTCTGCTTTTATGAAACTAATAGTTATGATATATTGATACTATTGTTTAAATTTTATTTTTAAGGAAACATTTTCAGGTGATTATGCTGAATTACTTTGGTTTTCTTTAGCCGAGTTAAAATCTATACAAGCAAACCTTCCAATGTTCAGCATAAAATTTCATTTAATTATCAGTCCTACCTACAGCTGAAGCAATTAATTGTGATTAATTGATTATTTAAATAATCATCAACTAATTTAGTTAATCATTACTTGGACTGTAAAACATGACTTAAAATGATAAAACGACCCACTTAGAGAAGTACAGAGGAGGATTAGGGCCACTGAAAAAAAAAAAAACGCATATATATCCAGAGTTCCTCAAGAGGAAAAGTTGTATTTTCACCTGGTTTAGTTTCGTGAAACGTTTTCTTTAACGAACCTTAGGCTACCCAATTATTAATCGAATATAATCAACAGATTATGGGAAATAATGGAAAATAATTGTTGGTTGCAGCCCTAGTCTGACCATAATACTTTCTTTTTTTTTTATATCTATTCAATATTATGTTGATTTCCTTCAGTGATGTTTAGTTGTTAAAAACATCTCTTCTGATTTTAATGCAATTTAATCTGCTTATATTCAGCATAAAGCACAAAAAAAAAAAAAAATATATATATATATATATATATATATATATATATATATATATATATATATATATATATATATATATATATATATATATATATATATATATATAAAAGGAGAAAATAGCCAAGTTACAAACTTTGAATAAAAAAATTTTCAAGGTTGAATTCTGGATTTCATTTTTTCAAGAACAGTCTGTCCATTAACAGCACTAGAGTGGCCTGCCCAGGACGCTTGAAGTGGTCTCGGTTGGTCTGTGGTGATCTGTCCTCCCTGGTTCTGTTTCCACCTTTGTTGGGTCCGTTGTTGTCCCAGAAGTTGAATGCGACGCTGGGGGCTGTGGTTCCTGTTGACTGTGGGTTGGTCTCTTTTTTTTGGTCCCTTTCATGGCTGGGTTTGGTCCCTCGTCGTTCTATTTACAATACGCGTCCTTAGTTTGAGAAAATAATGGAACAAAATTCACTACAGAATCTGTAACCTGACTCCGCCAGATGGATTTGCGCCGCATATCCATCTGGAAACCCTTGAAGTAATTTTGGGAAGGGGCGAAAATACTGGTTAGCTGATTGGCCTATGTTGGTGATAGACGGGCCAAATAAACCAATCAGATCAACGAAGCATATGACGTACTAACAGAGCTACGACGAAAACACAACCACAAGCCAGGCTACTCTTGCCGAAGCCAGTCGGGAGAAGAGCAAAAACATCTTTTCCTCTGAGAAAAGCCTCCAGAGCAGTGTTTTGCTCTTCTTTCAGTGAAGAAATACTCTGTAATTCCGATAAAACTTGCTCGATAGCCACGCTAACGCTAGTTTCATCGGCTGAAGCCGCCATGTTCTTTAGACTGAACTGTCGCGCTTCTCGTTGCGTCACACACAACCCGCCTCAAAGCCAACGCTGATTGGACGTTCGTTTGGTGAACGGCTCCAAATTTTCTCCAGAGAGTCTCCAGACTGATCTGCGAGTGAAACCTTGAAAGCTCGCGAGATCAGGATGGTCTCACAAGGCTACAGAATTGGTAAACAGATGCACAAATCGGCCGATACAAGGCAAGAAAAAACAATTATATTAGGCCAAAAATACTTGTTTGACCTCCTTCATCTGTTTATAGTGAGCTAACGTAGTTAGCATTATTAGTGGGGGATCTTTGAGGCTTTTTTTGAATTGTGGATCAGCTCACAGAACATTTCCAGATCCGTCATTGAGTGTAACCGAAGGACCGGACAGACGAACGCAGCCTTAGCAGCACCGTCTGATGGAAATCTCGCTTCTTTTCATTAAGTTTGTCTGGTTTTATCTTCCGACTTGATTTTAAACTCACTGCTCATCCTGAACCTAACCAGCTTTTAATTCTTCTCACATTCTTTCTCAACAAGGTCGTTGTAACCGTCACAGACGTAAATTCAGGGTTGGGGACGGTTACAGCCTTTGCTTCCCAAACATAGATGCTTTGAATTCCTGTTTTCTATCCGTGGAAGTGAGCCTGCCTTAGCGCAGCACACTGACAGTATTTGAAAACACCGGCAGTCAGGGACTGATGTTGTCTCCAGAGACAAAGAGAGCTTCTCTGCTGAGAAGACCTTGGCCTGGTTAGCAGGAGTCCCACAGATAGAGCTTTAACTGCACACTAAACACACAGATACTCCCGTTCCCATAAAGGCCTCTCTGGTATTCATGCGAGCACAAAGAGAAAACCCCCACAGGGATCAATAAAGCGGCACATCATTCCTCTTTATTGTTGGCATAATGGAGAGAATATGAAAGAGAACCTGTGTGGTTTGGTTCCCTTGGAGTGGACGGCGGTTTCCTGCTGCTTTCCTCACATTAAATGGCTTTTTGTGGAGGAGACGGCAGAGCGGCCTGAGCGCCTCACTCAACCTTCTCTTTACCCCTCTAACCACAAACATTAAAGATTCTCATCATAGAACTACATCCTGGTTAAGTCTCCAATTTTCTGCAGGATGTTTTAATTCTACGCATTTATTGAAGAATAAAAATCTACTTTCATATGTTTAGTAATGAAGTGAGAAACCATGTCAGAAGCTCAGTCATTACACTCTCACAAGTACAAAAGCCCCTGTCACACATTGCTGATCTATCCGGCATATGCCTGACGCCCCAGAATCTTCTAAAACGCTGGCAGACGCTGAAAGTTCTATGTACTTTTTCAATTTTAGCCGTATACTTAGAGTAGGATTGGGAATCGATAAGATTTACACGATTCCGATTCTCTTATCGATTCTGTGAAACGATTCCAGCTACCAGTAGTTCTAATTAAACATACTAGCAATGAAGGGCTGGATTAACGAGAAAGGAAAAATCCCTTAATAACTTCAAAGAGAGGTAGGAACAGTGGCGGCTGGTGAAAAATATTTTTGGTGGGGCTGATATAGCCTAGTATATGTCTCCAACTAATCCAGAATAAGAATTCAAATAAACAATTGGACAATAAATACAATTTAACAGTAATGATTTAATTTACTATATAATAACAGTAACAGTGATGATTTGGGTCACTGTGACGGGGTTCTTTGGCCTCCAAGAACCCAGGCTCAGTCGGGTTACTGGTGTAGGTGATTTATTGTGCTCAAAAACTCAAAACAGGGTGCAAAAGAAACTAAACATATGAAAGATACTCTGGGCCTCAGCCTCCCTCCAGTTACCAGCAATGTAACAAAGAAATAGAAAACAAAAATGGCCGCTCCTCTTCCAACAGCCCTCATTAAATAGTTTAAGCCCCTCCCCTCAGGCTCTCTTACGGAAGAGGATTAGGGCCACTGGAAAAAAAAAATAAAAAATGATTTTTAAATTTTATTTCAGTTTAACATAGGGAAAAAAGTCAGAATTCTGACTTTAATCTCAGAATTCTGACTTTTTTCTCAGAATTCTGACTTTTTTCTCAGAGATTAAAGTCAGAATTCTGAGATTAACAAGTAACCACATTAAGCACAGCCACTGATAAAACTAGCTACTTACCACCAGAGTTGCCTTCCATGCTGGTCGTAACTTTAGCTTCTGTCTGGAAGCATCAAAAACACAGCATTCATTAAAATGTATGCCATGTTGTGTGCGCAGGTGTTTCTGCATGTTGGATGTATTTCTTCTCGCGGATGTAATCGCCACTTTGCAATGATTGTCACGTCGTACTTGCTTACTGAATGCCATGTGCGTAACTTGCGTAAAAAAAAAAACGTTTCGTAAGTCATGCCGCCCAGCGCTAGGCTCTGGTGCTGCATGGAATCGTTAAGCAAGCTGCCAGACGGTGCCATGGAATTGAAACACACGGAACCGGTTCAGAACAGCAACCAGTTTTTGATTCCCATCCCTAACATAGAGTATTCATAACGAGTCCAGAACTTATGTCCAACTGATGCCTAACTCATGCATAATACACAGCAGCATAATGCCCATGAAATGATGCACAAGCCAGTGTCCTGAGGGGAGCAGCGATGCGCCTGGAGGCGCCCAGCCTGCATAAAAAGATGTCTTTAATCGTGGCATTAACCTAACTGCTGTCTACCTCCAGCCCAAAAAAAAAGAAAGAAGGTTTGCAGTTGCAGCAGATTCAGCATCATGTCTGCTAGGAAGTTTGTTGGCTGTGGGCGTGAACGCAGGGAGGATCCGTCACACTCAACTTCTGACTCAGATAACTTGCCTGTAACTTATGGCCCACGTATGAGCATACGCCGGCATACGCCAAGAAATTAGCTACAAAATTCTTGATGTACTCGCCCTATGTCGATGTGTGCAATCATAACTTACATAAAACGTATCCAACGTATGCCATCATACGGGGGATACTATTCTTCAGCAAGGATTTAGGGGCTGGGAAGGTTGATGAAGGTGAATCCAGGACAGTCCTGGAGGAAAACCTGTGGAGCTGCGTTTACCCTGAACGCCGCTTGTTCTTTACTGTCCACCTGGTGATGGTCGTTTAAAGGCCCTGGTCCACAGGGACCCCTTTCCTGCATGTTTTAAGTGTTTCCTTGCATCACATCGATATTGGTTATCGGCTACATGAATTTTAAAATATCGGATATCGGCCAAAATCCCAATATCGTGCATGGTAAATGGTAAATGGTATGTACTTATATAGCGCCTTTATTCAAGTTAGGAGACCTGACCAAAGCGCTTTACACTACATTCATTCACCCATTCACACACACACTCACACACTGATGGTGGCAAGCTACATTGTAGCCACAGCTGCCCTGGGGCTCACTGACAGAAGCGAGGCTGCCGTACACTGGCGCCACCGGGCCCTCTGACCACCATCAGTAGACAATGCAGGTGAAGTGTCTTGCCCAAGGACACAACGACAATGAAAGTCGGAGTCGGGGCTTGAACCGTCAACCCTTCGATTACAGGGCAAACTCCCACATCCAACGCCACTGTATCTCTACAATATCGTGCATCCCTAATGTCTGCCAATAGGACTAGATCTCCGTTGTGTTCATTTTCAATCATCTCGTCGTCCATACTACTATGCTAACGCCACTGCCACCAAGCTGCAATGATTTGCCGCGAATGAATACCGCCGAATCTGTCGATTCATCTTGTAGTGGTGCGTCTAATGCAACGTAGATTCCCATCCCATTAGATTGAATTTGGTATTGATGACGTGAAAAATAATAACGGTAACTCCATTGAAATGATTCAAAACTAAAGTAACGAGCCAATTTTTTAAAATGTAAGGAGTAGAAAGTACAGATATTTGTGTAAAAATGTAAGGAGTAGAAGTAAAAAGTCGCCATAAAAATAAGTAGTAAAGTAAAAATATCAGAAAAATCTACTTGAGTACAGTAACGAAGTATTTGTACTTCGTTACTTCCCATCTCTGACTCCAGCCCGGTACTTATGGGAGTAACGGTTTCAGTATTAAATGCCATGAACACCTCTGTGCGGCACTTGAATAAACATCCTCTCTCATGCTGGTCATCGGGTCACCAAACCTTTGCTCTCCTGCCTCCTCATCAGACCCGATGTTCTGCTGGTTCAGCTGGATCTGTGGTTCTGGTACAGACTTATGTCACAGCCGACAGAACGGACCGGTTCCCTTGGAGATGGTGTTGGCTCCTGGTTGGCTGGTTGAGCCGCCTCCTCTGCCTCAGTGCAGCACAGAGGGCCATTGTTCTGTGTTTACTAGGATTTTGGATATCTGTGTTTGCATTATTGATCAGTTTGTCAGTTTTTTATTGGGCCTGAATGTGAGAGAGAATAAAACTGAATGGGTGAAAACAGATGAGAGGCGGCAGTCAGAATAGGATTCCAGTATAACTGTGTTATCCACCCAGTCCCAGACTGGTAATGGGAATCATGCATGCAGCCTCAGAGGACATACTGTGACTAATATCAGCTTTTTCATTCTCCTCAGTTTTTCTGTCTCCGGACAGAAATGCTGAAAACATCCTTTAGTAGCAGAAAAATGGATCTGATGAAAAGTTTCCCGTGAAGTTAATAAATGTCATGTTGTTCCTAACCACTTAACACTCCCTGCGTTTCAGGAACCATCCGTCCCGTCCGGAGGACTTTTTATGACCCGGCCTCCGCCCCGGGTCAGGGCTGGCAGTGGGAGTGGGAGAACGACGCGGGAACGTGGACGCCGTACGACGTGGAGGTGGCCATCGCCATCGAGAGCGCACACAGCCGCCAGCAGACCTGGCTGGACCTGACGCCGCTCGGGTTCTGCTACCTCATCGACTTCAAGAACATGACGCAGGTCTGTTTAACAGAGGAGTTCTGGGGTCTAAAAGGTTCTAAAAGCGGTGTGGGAAACAGGCCCAGATCTCTGTTTGGACCCAAGTTCTAGAGGTCGCTAATAGACCAGAATTATTACCGTCACTTTTCCTTCCACCAAATTTTCCATAGATGTATTATAGGATAGAAAGCTGGGTGGACACTCAGCCTCTTACTACTGACCTGTGTTCTGGACATCCGTTCCATTAGCGGCTCAACCAGTGATACTTACTGTTGGACCAGAACCTCCAAAGTTTCTGGTTCTTTTAGAGCCTCACTGTTTTAATCAGCTGTAATTATTTAACTAAATTATTCTATAAATAATTTGACCTTGTTTCATGATGAAAATTCTGTTTTGATCCACATTCTGACTGATCCCGTTTGGTTCGACCCGCAGGTGAACAGGCAGAGCCAGAGGTGCCGTAGGATCCAGCGGCGTGCAGACATAGCGTACCCGCTGGTGTCCGGTCCACTTCCTGTCCCCAAAGGAGGAGGCGTCGGTGGAGGGGGGGGCCTAACCGGAGCGTTGCTGGGGGTCGGGGTGTCCGGAGCCAGCATGGGGGTGGGCAGCTCCGTCACCTCCAACGGAGGCCTGCAGGTCCTGGGCCTGGGCCAGCCCTGTTCCTGCCAGCAGTGCATGCTGGTCCTGAGCGTGAAGAGCAATGCGGGCGGGGCGGGGGGCGGCGCCGCAGCCATTCAGACTCTGAGCCGGCGAGCTTTAACCATGCAGCGGCCCAAGAACTCTGCGGCTCCCGCGGTCAGATCCCTGAGCCCGTCCAAATCTGCCACGCTGGGGCGGGGCCTCCAGCAGAACCCCGCCTACTACCAGACGCTGCCGCACGGCCTCGCCATCACCAAAAACACCGCCTCGCCTCGGAGGAACGCCCAGCTCTTCGCCCAGTCGCTGGCCGCTCTCACTGCCGGTACCTCCTCCATGGGCCTCTCCGTGTCTTCCAGCAGACCCCCCCCTCCGTCTCTGCCGCCGCCGCAGCCTCCCTGCAACCAGAACCCACCGTCCATCCCGCCCAAGCTCTCCGCCTCCACCTCTTCATCCAACGCCAACGACTCAGTGCCGACCGCCACATTGATCACCCCTGCCAGCAGCGTGACCACGCCCCCCTCCCCGGTGCCGTCTCCGTCGCCCGTGGTGATGAAGCCGCAGCGTTCCGCATCCACAACAGTGTGCCACGCCCCCTTACCGCAGCGGTCCAGTCTGGCCGGGTTGAGCAGGCCGGCGCTGCAGAGGATCGCCATGGCCCAGTCCAGATCGCTCATAGCATCAGGGTGAGTGCAGAACCCACAACGCTGCAGGTTCTAACATGTAGATCCGCTCTGCAGAACAGGGCGGGTCCAGACAGGCTGGTTAAAGCTGTCAGTTAGCGTCCTGGAAAAGCTCCAGTTTAGTCTGTAAACAGCTGCAGGTTGGTTGCTGAATATACGTCACTGATTTACCGGATCGCTCTCTGCGTCAGTGGGTGGAGTTTCATGACGGGCTTGAACTCAGAACTCAGAGGAGCAATGCCTTAACCACTAAGGGCTGGTTTTCCTCCTGCAGCAGCTTGTTGCAGATATTGAAGCGTGGTCTGTGCTATGTTATTCCACGCCACAAACCAAGAGGGACAATCAGGAGCTAGCTGTGGGTCTAGATATGTTCAGAGTAACAGCAGTTGTTAGATCTCACCGCAGGCTGAGAGGTTGGTTCTACAGAACCGCTGGTCTCGGAGGACTTAAAGACCAGTTAGGTTTCCTGCTCCACTGAGGGCCCCACAGGGTACTGTGATGATTTGGCTTCTGAATCGACTTTAGGTTCTGTTTGCAGTGTAGTTTAGAAACAGATCTAATAGTAAATCTGTGTATGTCCTGATATGAAAGAACATCATTGATCGGTCCTGATGCAAAGGGAAGATCTATTCAGTCTGATTCTATGTTAAATTAAGGCTTTGTTGGGCTACTGTATAAAGCCTTGAACTCAACGCCATTCCTGACATTTTAAGTTGTCAAAGCTTCCTTTGTGGGAAGAGAAACATCTTCAAACTTGGAAACAAAGTCCAGTAAATTGTTGTTAACTTTTTTGGAACGGTAAATGAAGATCAACTGAGCTTCCTTTTTATCTGACTGTGATATCAGAATCCTGACAGCTGGAGGTTGAATCTGTCCTGTTTTTTCCTGTGTTTATGATAGGGGTGTGCAAAATAATCGTCATGATGATGCATCGTGATTCTAATTTTCGTGATCTACTGCATCGATTCTTGATGCCAAGTATCGATTATTAATTTAAAAAAATTAATAAATAAAATTGCATGAATGGTTGGCGAACATCAGCCAAAAACATGTGTAATACAACTTCCAGTCCAGTAGATGTCGCTGCGGATGTGTTGACGCACGCTGCCTTGTGTCACAAGCATTTCCGGCCGCGGGATACTGCGCCGAGTCATTCAAAAACAAAACATAGAGGAGAAAATATTGCAATGCATCGCATTATTTCAAGTATCGTGATGCACCGTGATAGAATCGCATCGTGGCCTATGAATTAGGGGTGGGTATTGGCAAAGAAGTCACGATTCGATTCGAATCACGATTCACATGCCACGATGCGATTCTATCACGATGCATCACGATACTTGAAATATTGCGATGCATTGCAATATTTTCACTGAACACTGTAGTAAAAGGATACAGCCCTTACCAGTGGCTGACTGGCTGGGTATGATCTGGATAGTGTCTTCAATTGATACATAACTGAAAGCAACCGAATTCATACATAGCTGTATTTATTGAAATGACTTTTGGAGGTGTTGCCATTACTGGACAGAAATATTACTATTACCGGCGTGGACACACTGACAAAAAGATCTTAGGATTCATCAAACTTAAAATAACAAAATAAGGATAATCAGTGCCGTTTACATGGCCTCAGTGGTCCTTCAAACCAATGAAACGAAAACATTAAAATGTTTCAACTTGAAAACTGAAATGATAAAAAAAAAAAAAAAAAAATTTTTTTTTTTTTTTTTTTAATAATCGATTCTTGCCTTCAAGAATCGATGCAGTAGATCACAACAATTAGAATCGCGATGCATCGATATGACGATTATTTTGCACACCCCTACTATGAATCATGATTCGAATCGAATCGTGACTTTGGCAATACCTACCCCTAGTTTATGACTATGTTCTGATCTTCCACTGTGTAAATGTTCACAGATATAACTGCTGGTGGAGATAATGATGAGAACATTAAAGCAAACTGAGCTTTGCTAGCAGAAACATATCAAAATCAGCAGAGATTCAACTATTACATTAGATTCAACTTTGTTATTACACATGTACAGGTACAAGGTAATGAAATGCAGTTTAGGTCAAACCAGAAGTGCAATAGCAGCAAGTGCAGGATAAATACTGGTTCCATAAATACAGGACATGGGTTTCTACTGAATGAATACTTTATAAATAATGAATATAATATATAGATCACTAGTGTTATCAACTAAATTTACAGCTGGATATGTACAGAATATAATATACCGATGGATATTACAATAAAATGAATTTAAAACAGTTTGGAGAAGCTTTCTAAATTAATTGGATCAGAGAGGAAAATAATCTGGATCAGTTTATCTCTGGTTCTGCAGGTTCACCTCAGATCTTATCATCGGCTCTACTTCCTTTGCCCCCCACCCACTCAGTGAGTGGGTGGTTTTCCCCTTTCTAGAGAAATGCCACTGTGGTCGGGTCAGAACCAACTGAAAGTTCTCTCAGATTGTCGCTGGGTGTAGATTTTATTTTCTATCAGGGGGCCTCCTCCTCCTGCCAGGGCCCCTCAGAGCCCCTCAGAGCCCCATTGTTGGTCTCCACAGTAACCTTTGTTGGGTCGGCCAAGCCTGGGACACATTAGCAGCACAATGCTGAGGCTCGGCTGCTCTTCACGTCTTTCCGCGTTCCTCTGCTCCCCCTCCCCCTCCTCCTCCTCTCAGCCTGCTTCATTTTCTCTCCGTATTCCTCCTTTTCCCATCTGCCGTTGTTCAAACATGTGTTTATTGATCCTCATTCACTGGTTTCGCCTCCTCTGTGAACCAGGTGGACAGTTCGAATTAATGGAGGATTTCTCCTGATCAGATAGAATCACACACCTCACTATTCGGAGTTAAAGGTCGTGGTGGAGCTCGTTATCACTTTGCTGCACAGAACTTGGCAGAATTGGTGGAGTTCCTTTAGTCCAGTTTTTCTTTGGGTGGGGGTCAGAGCCGGGTATCGCTGAGCTCTAAAACGTATTTATTCAGAGCCGCAAAAAACACGACCCTTCAAAATAAAATAGTTTTTATATAATCTAAAGGAAAATTAGTCTTTTTTCGGTTTTATAACCTTCAACGTTTGTTAAAATTGAAATACGTTTTGGATAATCTTGCAACCAAAATGGGATCATCTGCTCCCGTCTGCTTCCTGTTCACAGCAAACCTCCAGTGAACCCATGCAGACCTCTGCTGCCGTTTCTGTTGCAGCTGTTGTCTGACTCCTCCATGTCGACATGTTCCAACTCCTCTTCTTCTACTATTCAGTGCGTGCTGCTGTCAGGCCCGGACACGCATTCACGCCGTAAGCCAACTGCTCCGGGGTCCAGATAAAACATGTCCAGACCGGCGTCTGTATCTACGCCAATGAGCGGTTCTCTGGTTGTTGGCTTCATAGCGACTGGGTCTCTTATGTCATAGTTTGGTCCAGAACCATCAGATTTAAAGGTCCACTTTGTTTAGGCTCTGCTGCTGACCCAGATTAACCCAGGCGTCCCGCAGCCTTCAGCATGGAGGTGAATCATTCCAGAGTTAGAGAGCAGACAGTGTTCCTGCTCTGCTGTGCAGCAATTCCTCCTGGCAGTGGGGCGGGGGGTCAAATACATGGATATAAATAAACGTAGGAGACGACCTCCGACTCAGAGCCTTAGAGTGGGGCAGGGGGGGCAGAGGACAAAGAAACGAGTCAGCAGACTGTCATACATTGATCACGACTTGGTGCAAGAAATCAGGCCAACTGCACACAGACGGAGACACCCCCCCACACACCCCAACACACACATGACTGTGAAGGCATGTAGCACACATTGTCCTCCCCTCACACACGCTAGAAGTAAATATTGGCAGAGGGGACGTGAAGTGAAGGATGTGAGATTTGAGGGGGATGCTGAGAACGAGACAAAGAGATGAGGAGGTGGAGGGAGGGGTGCAGGAGTAGGGGGGGAGTGGTGGGGGGAGGGGGTCCTTGAGTCTGCGAGCAGCGGCAATGTGCCGTGAGAACGCAGCAACACCTGTTAGTTCAGCAACAGATTTCTGTGTGAGGCCTGTAGGGGGAGCTGTTGCTGGAGTTCTGTCAGATGAACATACCCATAGTCAATATCCATTTATCCCTTTAGTTTTTATGAAAAATAAACTTTAAAATACCTCACAGGCCTATATCCCTTTAGTTATGTACAAAAAAAAAACAATTTAATTACTTACTTTTTGGTGTTTTTTTAAGCGTATGGCGAGCTGACCTTAAATTGTTTTGTTTTGGGACATGAACAAAGGGATACATGCCTGTTGAGGTAGTTTAAAGTCTATTTTTCGTACAAAACTAAAGGGATAAACGCAAATCTGACGTCTTCAGCATGAGTATTGACTAGGGATGCACAATATTGGGATTTTGGCCGATATCCGATATGCCGATATTTTAAAACTCATGTAGCCGATAATCGATACCGATGTTAAAGCTGGACAAAAATAAGTAGTCATTGAAAATAGCAGTTTTGTTATCCATTTCTGACACTTTGAAAAATAATATACTCAAAAATATTTTCATATGCTGATATCAGATAGATTTTTAAAAACGCGGTATCGATCTATTTTACTTTCAAAATCTCGTGAAATTTCATCGTTCTGTTACAAACTCTCGTGATATTTTGCAAATTCTTGTGAGATTTTGTTAGTAAAATAGATCGATACCGCGTCAATATATCAACATATAAAAATATGGCAAAATTTCATGAATTTTCGGGGGATTTCGTAGCATAACGATGACATATAGCTATATTTCATTAGTAAAAGAGATTGATATGGTGTTTTTAAATGGCAATATATCAGCATATGAAGATATTGTGATATTTTAATGTATCAATATTTTTTCCCTCGTCTTTAGAAGTTTTTAAGTCCGTAAAGAAGTTTTTGAGGAAGAAGAATAAGTAGTATTTTATTTTATTTTTTAGACTTTAGAAACTCAGAAGCTGATCAAATATCGGGTTAAATATGGGTGGGGTGGCCGATGTCCGATATTCAGTTTTAAGGCCGATACAGGCCGATACCGATAGGGGGCCGATTATATCGTGCATCCCTAGTATTGACTGTACTGGTCTGACAAAACGCCGGCAGAACCCAGACGGTGGGAGCGAGTGTCTGACGGCATCAGGATGGTTTGATCTATTCAAAACCTTCCAGGATGGTTCTGGATGGATCTCTCAGAAGCTCCGAGGTCACCTGGCTGCTTCTGCACCTCTGAGAGAACCCGGACTGTTTATTTAATCAGACGTGGGTCCAAACTCTGCTTCCCCTTCAGAGGAATCCTGGCTCTGTGAAAGAATGTGAGGCTGAATCGTGAGAGAGGGTGTGTGCAGACGTCCATCTGGACTAGGAGGAGGTGTGTGAACTGCTGGGGGAGGTCAGGAGTCCCATTCATGTCCCCGTCCCCCCAGGCACAGGGCCCCTGGTCGGGCTCCTCTTCCTGCAGAGTTAAAGCCATGC
This sequence comes from Cyprinodon tularosa, assembly GCF_016077235.1. NCBI lineage: Eukaryota > Metazoa > Chordata > Actinopteri > Cyprinodontiformes > Cyprinodontidae > Cyprinodon > Cyprinodon tularosa. The sequence goes on along the minus strand of NW_024038928.1, from coordinate 2,159,714 downwards.
TCAGTGAACTGCTGTTACTTTACCACCTGATTTGACTTTATCACAGAAGAAACAGAGAGAGAAACACTTTCCAGGGTTTGATTAAATCCCGTCCTACTGTTCTATAACAGCAGACGTTGTAGAACGATGGCAGATTTATCGTCCAGTACATGTTTTGTTTTTTCTTTCAGAACATTGAATGCAGCATTTGTTTTTCATTAGGAAGTTTTTAGACTGAATTTGGTTTATGTTGAAGGCTAAAGAAAATCTTTTTTTTTTTCAACCAGGAAACGGAGAAAGAGAACATTGGTTGAATCACTTTAGTTTATCCTTGCATCAAATAAGATGTTTTTGTCAATGAAGACCTTGGCACCGTTTCCACTATCCTCTGAAAACAGATCCATGCCGAGCTTGGATCAGTTAACCGCGCTGAGCTTGGTTCCTTACGACCGTTAACACACAGAGCTAGCGCCTCACCTCCTGGTGACGATCTACGGTACTGCTGCCCTCTAGAGGGAAACAAGCACATCAACATGGCGGCGCCAGTAACATTCAGGAAGTTTGCGCAGAGTCAGGCGAAGAAGGCAGCCTTTGGTAAATTTACTTGACAGAGTCGGCTTTTCAGGGCTCGTACACCTTTTCCAAAGTCAAAATCAAGCACTTTTCAAGCACTTTCAAGATCCATTTTAACTTTTTCCAGCACCTTACGGACCCAGTTTTGCGCGGATGATTAATGAAATATTGCTGTATGTCATCGTTATGCTACAAAATCCCCCGAAAATTCATGAAATTTTGCCATATTTTTATATGTTGATATATTGACGTGGTATCGATCTATTTTACTAACAAAATCTCACAAGAATTTGCAAAATATCACGAGAGTTTGTAACAGAACGATGAAATTTCACGAGATTTTGAATGTGAAATAGATCGATACCGCGTATTTAAAAATCAATTTGATATCAGCATATGAAAATATATTTGAGTATATTATTTTTCAAAGTGTCAGAAATGGAGAACAAAACTGCTATTTTCAATGACTACTTATTTTTGTCCAGCTTTAACGTCAGTATCGATAGCGGTTATCGGCTACATTGAAATACCGGCATATCGGATATCAGCCAAAATCCCAATATCGTGCATCCCTACTGCACGCCAAACAGAGCCGACTCTCATAACTTGCTGTGAACACCTGCTGCCGATATACACTAATGGGGCCCATCAATGCTGTAAAACGGACGTGAAGGTGGAGAAACGGGGCATTGATGCGTTCAAGGGCCTGAAACGGGTGGGAATTTACACCCAACAAACCACCCGGTTACATAAATATAATAAAGTATTTATTCTTTCTCTGAAATAGTTTCACCTGATTACCACACGGCTGATTACCCAATGCTGCCTCTCATTTCTGCCTCTCACCTAAAACTACATGCATGCAGTGAGGACTGAGGCAATGGATAAAAATGCATCCATTAGTTTCAAAGTAATGGAAATTTTAAATCAGGGGGACATAGTTCCCCTTCCCCCAGTCCCCCCTCAGCCCATCAGTTAAAAGAAAAAGTAGTTCCCAGCTCCTGGGCATTGACCAGAATGAACTGGGTTCTGTACTTCTTCCATATTTGGGGCGGTTCTGGACGCTTCCTCTTGCAGACAGAACCTCCAGCAGCGGCGGGGTTAAAAGGAGCCGCAGCGGGATTACGCAGGATGAGACGTGACTCGGCGCTCGCGCTGTAAAGCTTTCCATGCTAACGCAGCAGAGGGTTAAACAGAACCCAGCCGTGGACAGGCGGCCGCTCAGCAGTGAGTGAGATCAGCTCTGATGTCACTGGCTGATCTAGAACAGATCTGATCTAGGATTTCCCCATCGTCATCGGGGGGGGGGCATATGGGTTGTGTTACAGAACCTCCTGGTACCTGTGGGGCGGTCAGCTATGCTATTAAAATCTTGACCTTCAAAAAGACACTGTGGTGTCCATTCCTCCCTCATGGTGTGTTCAGTGTTTACCTGTGAAACACCTTGTTTACGATCCACTCTGTGACTCATCCCATCCACTGCTGTCATGCTTGAAAGCAGCTTAGCGCTAAATCAGGAAACGATTCATCATTGCCGCTCTGACCTGAATTAAGAACCTGCTCCTGGATTATTTTCATCCTCACTGCCCAGAAGGAAAGCAAAGCTGTGAGCATTTCCTCTGATTCCTCCCCATGCTGCCACTTCCTGCCAAACCTAAAGAGTTTAACAGGAAAAAGATTATTTTTCTTTATCAAATCAAGATATATTATTGGGTCCAGTTAGGTTTGGGTTTGAGCTCCTAATCTGGACTAGAGCAGCTTCTTCAAAGCTTCATTCACAGACTTTTATTTCTTATTATCGGATCTTCAAAGAGCAAGACAATAATAATAAGATCATAATAAACTAATAAAGTCATAAGCTTTGTATCAAAATGTTAAAACATCTGGACCAACAGAAGGAAACTCAGTCAGATCTACATCCAACATCCGACCACTTCTGAGCTCAGCTTCTACAATCCTTCTGATCAGACATTGATTTTTATTTGAACATTTATTTTTTATCTATTCAGCTTGATTTATTTTTTTTGTATTTTACCTCGGAGGTTTTCGTATCTGTTGGTTCAAATACGTCTCAAACTGTTTTGGTTTCTGTGTTGATATCCTGACAGTTCGGAGGTCAAAGATGTTCACCTTGAATCTTAGCTGCTGCATTTAGGAAACATCCCTGAAATATAACATCAGAGAGTGACCCGTAAGAGTGAACGGAGAACCAGTTCAAAGTAGAGCTGCAACTAATGATTATTTGGCTAATCAACCAATCTGTCAAATTTTTTTTTTTTTATTTCATTGATTAATCGGATTGCAAAAGGTTCCTTAAAGAAGATTTTATACAGAATTAGGTGAAAAAGGTGAAACTAAATATTTTCCACTTCAGGAGTTCTGGGTGGAGCATATTAATGGACTCTTAAAGTTGTAGGGAAGTCATATTTAAATGTCAAATCATCCTGGCTTAAACATGTACCGTATATAAATCAGACCATATTGTCCAAAAATTTAAAAACTTTCTATTTAAAAAAAAATCCTGTCTTAAAATCTGTGTTTTTTTCCGTTATCTTATGCAGGCCAGTTAGTTATACGTCAGCCTGTACACCTAAATTCAGCCAACCATATATCAACGGTCATCTGTCAGTCAAATGTTTTCGGTCATAGCATCTTGATTTATATGTCGCAGCAAATATACGCAAAGGGTGGAATAAGAAAAGAGAATCGTTTACTTTCCAATTGAGTTCCGTCCCAGTGTTCACAGGGATGGACGTCTGTGTCTTCAGCAGGCGTAGAGCTAACAGAACTGGCAGCGTTGCGAGGCAAGGGCTCAAACATGTACGGCTGGAAGCCTTCTACACCAAACCAAGCTTCTGCCGCCCTGGCGTCCTCTTCCACAACATCTTCGTCCCCGCTTTCCTCCTCTAAATAAAAAACGTATGACGGAAGAGACTCATCCATGAACTTCAACACTAAACTCTCCTCCTCTTGCATGTTTCCTCTGTCCATAGCGTCGTTTCTAAGTCAGCAATTTAGTGCTACTTGGTCCCAATGGAATTTCCCATTGGGAACCTACTAGCACTAAGTTGCTAACTGGTTAGCAAGATGCTTCCAAGGAACCCGCCAAAACCAACAACTTGCTTACGAACCTTCTGCCACAAAAAACCCGCCCCCTTGATAAACGACCAATCACATTCACTTTATTCTTCATGTAAAGTCGGGCACCACTCGGGAGAATTCGGAAATGCAACGTTTGGAACAGCCGCTTCCCTACGACTTTAGATACACTGGAAAAAATCAAAATCTAGTCATTTTTTCTTTAAAAAAGTGCATTTGTTCTTGAATTGAGGAGGTAAGTGAGATACGTTGCCAACGGAATAAGACAATTTACATTTAAAATAAGAAAACACTATTGCATTGTCTTATTTCAAGTGCATTTTATCCAAATACGGTATCTAATTTTAAGAGTAAAAATACTCATTCCATTGGCAAATCCATTAATTTAAGACATTTTTGCTCATTTTTAGATAGTTTTTCCAGTGTACATAATAAGTTTTTTCTTTTCTTTTCTCAATCTTTGTGTAATTCCTGCTCTCAGTGAATCTCTTTGTCTTTTAAAGGCATATTTTTGAGTCCTGATTACTAAATTAGTTGACGATTATTTACATAATTAATTGATCTGATTGTTTCAGCGATAGTTCAAAGAAACATGAGAGTAGATAGAGAGTGATCGTCTGAGCGAGATTGAAAGAGTCGTGTTAGTGATCAGATGTTGTCTCAGTTATCTTAAAGGGGCTGACATCACAAGGTCGTCAGGGAGTGATCTAGAAAGTGATCAGATGGTGGAAATGGTGACAGGTAGGAGCTGTAAAGTAGTGATCAGAGAGTTCCCATGAGCTGGGTGAGCTGTCTGAGGATGATGACGGCTCTGTGACGAAGCGGGTAATCCCCTGAGTGACGTCCGTCTGTGAGCAGATGGAAACCTGCGGGATTAGCTCTAATAAACAGCTCAGGAAGTCCTCCCCGTCAGAGGAGGAGGAACAGACGTTTGGTTCTGTTGGTTCTGTGAGGACTCGGTTCTGCCTCTGTGTTCAGTCAGTTGTTTATGTTGGGAATGACCGTCATCCGCCTCTGCCAGTGAGTATCCCTCAGCCGCTGCCTGAGAGGATGGAGGGAAAGCTGCAGACTAACCGGTGTGTTTTTTTTCTCCTCAGCGTTCCCACCGTCCCGGTGAAAAACCTGAACGGGTCCAGTCCGATCCACCCAGCGCTGGCAGGTAAGAGCCAAGGCATCGATCGCAGAGAGGCGGCGGCGATTAGATGACGGAATCAAACGCCTGTTCTCTGTGTTCCAGGGATCACAGGGATCCTGATGAGCGCTGCGGCGCTACCCGTCTGCCTGACCCGGCCGCCCAAACTAGTGCTGCACCCCCCACCTGTCAGCAAGAGCGACATCAAACCCGTACCGGGCTTCAACCACTGCTGCAGGAAGACCACCAAGAAGCAGGTCCGCAAAGGTAACAACGCCATCCGTCTCTAGGACCCTGTAACTGTAATTATTTCTATTAATAATACTTATTATTGTTATTATTAGTTGTTTTGCATTATTATATTATATAATTATATTATTATATTATATATTATATATATAACTATTATTTCACATTTCATGTGTTGTCTATTAAAGCACTATATGTGCTGTAATCATGGGGGAGTCGACCCAATCATTGGAAAGTTGAGTGGAAGGAAAACATTTGGTCCGGCCTTCAATAGTTGTAACCATGTAACCTATATTAGCATGTGTAAAAAGCATCCAAATGTTTTTATATATTAGTGTTTTGTTATATAATTATTACTTTAATAAGTGAAATAAATAGATTTATCATCTGTTGTGTGACGTAGTGACATGTTTTAGTATTTCTGGGTGAAGCCAGTGTAGCTGCCCTCACGTTGAAGTTAAAACCATCCGAAACATACAACATACAAACTTGTGGTTAGTGCAAAGGAAAATCTAAATAACGTCGCAATATTAGTCAAAAATAATCACACTTTAGATTTTTGGCCAAACCCTTCAGCTTTACTGCCCTTTCAGGAACTTCAACAATGACTTTGTTCAGTGACCTTCAGCTTCTGCCTCCATTTTTTTTTCTCTGCCTGCAGGAAAAACTCCAGACGAGGTTGTGAAGAAGTACCTGCAGAAAGTAAAGAGTCCTCCAGAGGAGGTGAGAGCCGTTCATTATTGGTCCAAATATGTGGAAAGGATACAGAGATAACTGGTGTTCTCCTCCAGGACTGCACCATCTGCATGGAGCCGCTGGGAGGCCCGTCTGGATACAAAGGTCCGGGCGTGGGCCCCGTCTCCAAGGCGGAGTCGGTGGGGCGGCTGGCCCAGTGCGGACACCAGTACCACTTCCAGTGTCTGGTGGCGATGTACAACAACGGCAACAAGGACGGCAGGTGGGTTTACACCCGGATTGAAGCTCCTCCTCCCTTCCTGCTCGAACAGAGCAGTAATCAAAGCTTCCGTCTCAGCCTGCAGTGTCCCACCTGCAAAACCATCTACGGCGTAAAGACGGGCAACCAGCCGGCGGGGAAGATGGAGTACCACGTCATCCCTCACTCCCTCCCGGGTCATCCTGACTGCAAAACCATCCGCATCATCTACAACATCCCGCCAGGGATTCAGGTAGGCCGTGCTACAGCCTGCTCTGAGACGTCTGCTCTCAGGAGGAGCTAACGGCTAACTGCTGCTTCTTCTCCTCCAGGGACCAGAGCATCCCAACCCAGGGAAGCCCTTCACTGCCAGAGGCTTCCCCCGACACTGCTACCTCCCAGACAGCGAGAGAGGACGCAAGGTGAGGAAAAGTCTCCTCAGAGGACATGGGGTCCTTCGGTCATAGAGTAGATCCAGTGGTGGTGGCAGCATCACGCTGTGTGGATGAAGCTAAATCCAAAAATCCCCTTTATACCAAAACGCTGCCAATACGCCATTATACAGTAACCTGACTCCGCCAGATGGATTTGCTCCGCATATCCAACTGGAAACCTTCCGTTGAAGTAATTTTGGGAAGGGGCGAAAATACTGGTTAGTTGATTGGCCTATGTTGGTGATAGACGGGCCAAATAAACCAATCAGATCAACGAAGCATATGACGTACTAACAGAGCGACGGCGAATACACAAACACAAGCCAGGCTACTCTTGCTACTCTTGCCGAAACCAGTCGGGAGAAGAGCAAAAACATCTTTTCCTTTTGAGAAAAGCCTCCAGAGCAGTGTTTTGCTATTCTTTCAGTGAAGAAATACTCTGTAATTCCCATAAAACTTGCTCGATAGCCACGCTAACGCTAGTATCATCGGCTGAAGCCGCCATGTTCTTTAGACTGAACTGTCGCGCTTCTCGTTGCGTCACACCTCAACCCGCCTCAAAGCCAACGCTGATTGGACGTTCATTTGGTGAACGGCTCCAAATTTTCTTTAACAGAGAGTCTCCAGACTGATCTGCGAGTGAAAGCTTGAAAGCTCGCAAGATTAGGATGGTCTCACGAGGCTAATTATACAGTGGCTGGAAGTTAGAAACACGTTCAGCTGTCATCTGGAACACGTCAGATACGTTGATAGAGTTGGAGAAAAGTTCTTGATAAGTTACGCAGAAGTTACGCAGAAGTTACTCAGAGGTTTAGGATAAGCTAGACGCTACGACTGATGAGGAACTGATACTGAACGTATGTAAACATCAGATAACTTAGCTGTAACTTATGCCCCATGTATGAGCATACGCTGGCATACCTCAGGATATTTTGAGCATGCTCAAAACTTCCTAACGTACTCGCCGTATGTCGACGTGTGCCAGTGGGCTTCATCGTGCCCATAACTTAAACAAAAGGTAGCCATAACTTATCCAACATATGCCTGCGTTTTTGCTTGATTTTTCCGTATGGCAGGCATCCGTTGGTCTAAATTGTTGAGGTGTGACGGCGACTTAAAGAAGCTAGAGTCCAAATGAGTCCATCTGGACCTCAGCTGCAACAGAGCAATGAGGGAGAAAGAAACAACCAGCAGATCATCTGTGGAGGAAAATTAATCCTTTATTGGTGAAAAGAACAAGTGCAATAAATAGAAATTTAATTATGAAAAAAATTTCATGAGAGAACTTTTGATATTTTCTTAGATTTAAGTTTTTCAAACCTTTTTTTTTTATTACTCTTTTTAAATTTTAGTTTAATGAATTCTATTCTTTTTAAATTGTGTTTTAGCTTTCATTCTGTTTATTCTTGGGGGGCCTTTCCTCTGGAATGAGGAGCAAAGAAGCATTTCTATTGGTCCGCTGAGAGGTTGTGAAAACTTAAACCCGAAAAACAGAAATTTAGGGGCAAATTATGAAAATATGAAATCTGTCAAAAAAAAAAAATCTAAGAAGATAATGTTATAAAAAAAAAAAGATTGAGAAAACAGCTTAAATTTTTTACTGTTTCACTGGTGATTTTTTATTTTATTTCCATTTAGCCAGAATGGAATAAATTGAATTATTTGGATGAACTAAAAAAACAAAAACAAAAAACAATGAGGTTCCTCCGCTGCGGTGCACCACCAGTTTTGGTTCAGTGTTGGTTATTGACCGATAAACTGGTTGGAACTGGTTCGTTCTGCTAAAGCTTTGCTACAACCTGTCTGCAGGTTCTAAGGCTGCTCCTGGTGGCGTGGGACCGCCGGCTCATCTTCTCTGTCGGTACTTCAAGCACCACAGGAGAATCAGACACCGTCATCTGGAACGAGGTAACGTCTCCCTCTGATTCCTCTGAAATGTCCAACTGCTGATCCTAGAAACCTAAACGCAGGACGTGCTTCTTCTCTCTAAGGTCCACCATAAGACTGAGTTTGGCTCCAACCTGACGGGTCACGGCTTCCCCGACCCGGGTCACCTGGATAACGTCTTAGAGGAGCTCCGTGCTCAGGGCATCACAGAGGAAGATGCACTGGTAGAAAAGTGAAAGAGCTAAAGGAGTCGAAGAAGAGGAGGAGGCAGTGATGATGGACACATGGCCTGATGGAAAAATATCAGGAGGACTGAGGAAGACTCTTTCCCAGGACTAAGGAGGAGGAAGGCGACCTCATTCTCCAGAGAGAGGAGAGCTGTCAGTGCTGGCTTAGCCTTTCAATGCAACTTTCTCCAATGTTCGTTTTTTAAACCAGCACAGAGAGAGAGGAGGATGGGGGGGCAGAAGGAAGAGGAGGCCGTTGAAATAAAAGGTTTAGGTACTAAATAATAAGAGTGAGAATGAATGGGTACTAACATCAAGGAGAAAACAAGTTAACTTTACTGAATGAAAGGAAATAAAAAGAAGGTAAAAAGCAGCAAAAATCGAAAGGAAAGGATGGGAAGAGGATGGAGGAGGAGGAGAAAAGGGAGGAGGAGTTGGAAAAGGTCAGCAGGAGGAGTGAAGATGGTGTATGAATGTAGTTTAGGATAGCAGTAGAATTAACTTGTGGTACTTTCAGGTACTTGAGGGACCAACAGACAAGACTGGCTTTGTTCATTCCACCCTGTGGTGAGGGGCGCCCCCTGGTGGGCTCTCACATGTCCTGCAGCTCAGCCAGTGAGCTGCTGCAACAAACCAGTTTTCACTCTCATCCTCATTTTGCGTCATTTCGTTCTTTACCTCTTTGATTTGGAGGCTCCTTCTGGAGCTGAAGATTGTGAAAAAAACCTGAAGACCAGACTGCAACTTCTGGGAGCTATTGGGCCGTCTGTAGAAGATAACCTTAGATACGCAGGCACATTTATGTTCTTATCATTCTTTAGTCAAATCAGACAGGCGTCTAGATGCTCCTGTTTTTGTTTTTTTATTGAGTGCTTGGATTTAACCACACCTGACGGTGCATTCACAGCCAATAAAACCCCTCAGGGTGAACAGTGTTGGGTTAGCCGGAGACAAACTGCAGAGGTTTCTGCTGAGCCAAATGGTTCTATAAGCAACAATTATCCTGTCAGTCCTGCATTCAATGAACACAGTGTGTCAGAATTTTGACCCCTTAATAGTGGCTTTTCTGTTTTTTGAACCAAGCTTAATGAATTAAGAGTTTCTCAAATGCAACCTGTTTTTCTCCCTGACACAGCATTAAAAACATCCAGGAGATAAGAAACTTCTGACACGGTAAAGTCGATCTGTTTTCCTGTAAAGATGTCAGAAAAAAAAAGTTTTCTGGAAGTTTGACTAATATTTCTCGGGGAATGTGAATTATTCTATTATTATTTTCATCTCAGCTTAATTTTAAAAAGGTAGAAAATTATACAATTTCTCTGAGATACATTGAATGCAGCATTATCTTAGCTACAGTCTTTATTTTCCACTCTACTGCCTCTGATTGGCTGCCATATTTGGAGCTCATCCAATGAGAATGCCTGCAGATGAAGAAGTAGAAGCACTTTTTTTCCTCATATAAAGATTCCTCTCATCTGATCTGTTTGGGTCTGAGGTTCTGTTGGTGACTCGGATCTCTGCCACCGCAGCGTCTGAGATCGGGGTTTATTGGGGTTTTTATCTGGGTCTTATACCTGATGCTGATTGTCCTAATGATGGTACTCCCTCCACTCTAATGTCTTTAGTTTTTTATCAACAGTAGCTACACATTTATTTTGAATAGCATTTTATTGACATTATAGAAATGCCTTTTTTCTTATTTTGTACATTTATCTTATGTATTAATTAAACCTGGATTTATGTTACTTTTTGTTTACGAAGACAGTATTGCTGAATACGGCGTCTTTTGTTCTCTGTGTACAGAAATGAAACCTATTTGAATCTTTTCTTTGGAAAAGGAATTTCATGGTAGACTTTTATCTGCGTGACTTGTAATACGTTTTTTTTTCTAAGTAAAAATCGGAGCTGTGTGTTAATGCTCCTCTGTGAGTTTAAGGATGCTCATAGTGTCTACATATCACCTGTCCTGATGCTGGAAGCACATGTGAACAGACATCTGCTTTTAATGCTCCATTTTGTTCGACTCTTTGATTTAGGTGCTGCACACAGACTTGGAAAGGATGACGTTGTGATTTCAGCAGGTTTTCTTGCTGTTAATGGTTAGTTTTAATCACTGGGTTTCTTGCCAGATGTGACGGCTCTGTATGCAGCATCTAAGGATCGGTGTGATTCTTTATGGGATTTCTTTTTCTTTTAAACCACCTTGTTGTCTCATCCCCACTGAGGTTGCTCTGCTCAGCAGTAAGTGTGTGGGTTATTGGCCTATTGAGGCGTGGGAAGGTGGGACGAGAGACGTGACCACTGTTGCTGGTTCGAAAGCATGAAAACATGATTACATAAAAAGTGTAAATATAGCAACAAAAAAAATAATGCTGGAGTATGAATGATTAATACGAGAGAAAAAATAAAGAACGATTGGAATTTTAACCTCTGTTCTCTGTTTTTTATTTGTATTGTATTGTAAAGATGAAACAAACGCGTAGAACCAATCGCTGTCCCCTATTAAAAACATCACAGCCCGCTCTGATTTTCGTGGCCCCTTCGATAGCTCAGTTGGTAGAGCGGAGGACTGTAGTGTGTGAACTCAGAGATCCTTAGGTCGCTGGTTCGAATCCGGCTCGAAGGAGGTGAACTTTTTTTGCTTTGCCAAGTTAAGACTCGTGTCCAAGAATAAAGTTTTCTTTACACGCACATATATATATCGCTACATGATATGATGATAGCGTCCATAAGAATGACCTGCGATATGTGATTATCATTGTGCGATAATGGCGACGGAAAAATAAGAGATTCGTCAACCACTAATGCGTTTCACGATAAACTCCGATAAAATGGTCAGAAACGACCAGCGTTCCATCGCTTGCATAGGGGGAAAAAAAGTGTTCCCTGACCGGGAATCGAACCCGGGCCGCGGCGGTGAGAGCGCCGAATCCTAACCACTAGACCACCAGGGAGCTTGAGGACGTTCGCCAACGGATGTTTATTTTCCCGAAAACGTTCTAGTGGGATCACTTCTCTTCGTTTTATATATGCTTCCCAATCTCTATTTAATGTGTCCTGGTAAATTCCAGATCTTTTTCGGGATTTTGACATCTTTTTTCTCTCTACTTCTGCGTCTCTTCTTTCAACAACAACGTTGTATCAGAGCTATGTTTACGTTTGCGTAGCCGTCAATATGACCGCGACGTCCCACAATGCAACGTGGATTAATTTTCACTCTTATTCTGATGATACCCAGCTATATCTGTCTATAAATCCAGATGAAGCTAACCTATTACATAAATTACAGGCATTGCTTGAAGACATAAAACCTGGATGACTCTTAACTTTCTCCTTCTAAATGCAGACAAAACAGAAGTTATAATCTCTGGACCATAGTCTTTGAAAAATAACCTAATGATGTGATACACCATAAAGTGGGAAATTCACTTTTTTTTTTATATATAAAGAGTTGAGGAAATCTGTTTTAGAGTATAAGCCACCATTTAAACTACGTGAATGTCAATGTAATATATACACAAGGGTTTCCGTGTTAAACTGAAATTTGACCGAAACACTGTCAAAGAAGAAAAAAGGAAAAAGAGAACCAAAATGTAGACAGCATTTCACCAGGGGCTCTAGAGTGAGGAGCACTGCCCCTTCCCCCCTCATACAGAGCTTGGGGAAGAACACAGCGGTCGTCCCTTCATTCACTGAAGCTCTATGTTCACAGGCTTTGCACTCTGAGAGGAAGAGAAGTGAAGACGTCAACGAAATATCATTTGTTGCAATTGTTTCAACCCAGTTGAGACGTGTAACAATTAGCCAGTCACTTTATTTGGATGGGATTAAACTGATTTCAGATAATAAAGTAAAAAATCTTGGTGTTGTTTTTGATCAGGACCTGTCATTTAAATCCCATATCAAAGAGGTTTCTAGAATTTCCTTCTTTCATCTGTAGAATGTTGCAAAAATTTGAAATATCCTGTCCAGGGGTGATGCTGAGAAATTAGTCCATGCATTTGTTACTTCAAGGCTGGACTATTGTAATTCTTTACTATCAGGAAGTCCACAAACTGCAGTTAAAAGCCTTCAGCTGATCCAAAATGCTGCAGCCAGAGTTCTGATGAAAATTAAAAAGAGAGATCACATCTCTCCTATCCTGGCTTCTCTTCATTGGCTTCCTGTTAAATCCAGAATAGAATTTAAAATCCTCCTTCTCACATATAAAGCCTTAAATGGCCAAACTCCATCTGATATCAGAGATCTGATTGTTCCTTATGTTCCTAACAGAGCACTTTGCTCTCAATCTGCAGGTTTACTAGTGGTTCCTAGAATTTCTAAAAGTAGAATGGGAGGCAGATCTTTTAGTTATCAGGCTCCTCTCCTGTGGAGCCAACTACCAGTTTAAGTCCGTGAGGCAGACACCCTGTCTACTTTTAAGGCTAGGCTTAAAACTTTCCTTTTTAAAAAAACTTATAGTTAGGGTGGCTCAGGTTATCCTGAGCTATCTCTGTAGTTATGCTGCTATAGGCTTAGACTGCTGGAGGACATAGGGACCCCCGTTTCATCATTCTGCATCATTCTCTCTCTATTCTCCTACTCTGCAGAATCTGTTCAATCCCTAACGTTCTGCTCTCTCTACTTTTTCTCAGCGTAGCTTTGCCTTAACTGATCTTGTTTGCCTGTGACTCCATCCTGGAGAGAAATATCAGCTGTGCTGCTGCCATCAACACCTTTGTTTATAGATGCTGGAGATCGGCCTGTTTTCTAGTGTAGTCCTGTTTCTCTGACCGTGACTGGCTAGATGTGCTCTCTTCATCCTCTGACATGGGAGCTGGCTGGAGCTCGTCTGCCTGGCTGTGTGTTTCATGGATGGGGCCGCCTTTTACAGCTGCTTTTTATATCTCTGCTTCTGTCCCCTTGAACCCCAGTCGGCTTCGGCAGATGGCCGCTCACACTGAGCCTGGTTCTGCTGGAGGTTTCTTCCTGTTAAAAGGTAGTTTTTCCTCTCCACTGTCGCTACAAGCATGCTTAGTGTGAGGGATTGTATTTGAGTCAATGAGTCGATGCAATCAACTGGTTTTCTTTAGATAGAAAACTTTAAATCAATTTGACTGTATGATCTGATTAAACTGTAAAGTGCCTTGAGATGACTTGTGTTTTGAATTGGTGCTATATAAATAAACTGAATTGAATAGTACGTCCATCTTTCTCCTTAGAGCTGATATTCACAGCCAATCAAGAAATTCCATTTCCAAAAAGTGTCCTCCCTGACATTGCTTGACAACCATCATTTCCGAAAACCTTCCATCTATCTGAGGGAGCGTCACTAGTGGTCACATGGTTTCCAGTGCTTTAGAGATTAAAAGGTTGAAACTTAACAACCGATGATGGTATTATCTTTAGTTGGACTAACGCATTACCTGTAATAGCCCATCTTATTTTCGTACCGTAAGGAAATTTGAGTGCAACGGAGGTAAAATAATTTTGCCTGTCCATTTCAGCCCTATTCAGGCCTGTTGCACAAAGGCAAGAAAACCAAGCAGTTGCAGTTATAACTGGTATGGTAACATTGGTTGACTATGAGCACCAATGCTCACTCAAAGCTGCACACTTGTGCAATTGCGCACTGCTGGGGCGTTCTCGGCGCACAATAAAATCTATGCAGCGCATAAAATAAAATCCAAAATAAACTGTAAATCTATTAGACCAATACTTTTTTTTCTGTATGCTTTATAGTTACAGTAAGAGTAATAATTTTGATTACTCGTTACTAAAAAAGGTAGCGGCGTTAGTAACGCCGTTACTTTCAACGCCGTTACTCCCATCACTGGTCTTTAAAGCAGACATGGCTACGGCTTGATGCTAACATGTTTGTTAGCTGTCAGAAATCAGTCAGAATTCTGAGAAAAAAGTCAGAATTCTGAGATTAAAGTCTGAATTCTGACTTCTTCTGCTTCAACCTTATTGAAGTCAAAGTTTTATTGAGAAGTGTGTAGAGCGCACCTCCAGTCAAGTGACCGCTGGCAGCGATGCCTCGTTACTACGGGTGTAAATCACACCCATCATGACGATTCCATTTAGTATCAATTTCCTGACCCAACTGTTCGATTATTTTCGATACTCAAGAATACACCACAATTCGATTCGATTTGATTCGATTAATTTGTTGTTTTTTTGTGTGTTTTTTTTTTTACCTCACAGGCTACACAATGTTTAAAATTTGAAATATATCAATGAAAGCTGTAACATCCTTAATCATTTTATTTGAAAAAAAAAACAATATAAAGAAAAGTTGTACTCCACCTAGGCCTATTAAAACCTCATTCACTGAAAAATAATAATACCCCTGCGTAATAGATTCTGAAAGGCCTTGGAACAAGAAATAGTGCACAAAATCAGTGCAATGAGTGCAATGCAATACCTCGGCTCCAGAGTGTCGACGTCCACGCCCCCTCCGCAGACTCTCTGCTGCACCTCTCCCAAATTGTAACTGACCGCAGACAGTGCCGCAGACATGAGGTCGGCTTGTTTTGTTTTTATGACCGCAATTGCGGAAAACAACTTGTGAAGTTTGACCAGCAAGAATAGCGAGGTGTGCGAGAACGCTGGGACCCTTTTTCCACCTGGATCCCCGCTATTTTTCGCCATTATGTCCCTCCGTTGTCGGACAAACTCGCCCCAATTTCCTCATTGCCTCGGACGCATCTAGACCCACAGCGTATAGCAAAATAGGTTTAGCGCGACCGCAGCGCAGGAGTCAGAATTACACACAGGAGCATATGGATAAAAATAGACCGGAAGAAAAAAAAAATTAGTCGCTTCTCCTGCGGACGTGTCAATGCATCGCATCGTCGGCTGTTGGATCAATGTATCGATACAAAACGATTATTATTTACAGCCCTACTCGTTACGTCATCTTTGTGTGGAGCTTCACAGTAAATTGAAGTAATCTGGGTATTTAAATACATCAGAATCACGTCTCAAATAGCGGATTTTCCCCATTTACAGTTTTATTCAAAGAGAGAGAAAGAAATTTTATATTTAGGTCTACAGATATATAGATGTACCTTGGAAACCTCAGAACCATTGTTACAGGAGCCCTGCATGATATAACTGCTGTGCATCAGAGGGGCTGTTTATCATATTGCAATTTCCAAGGTCAGAGAGCAATTATTTTTATTATTTATTTGATTATTATTATTATCAATACTATCATGATGGAACAAACCATGTCAAGCATGAAATGCAGACATTAGAGGACTTGTTTAATTGTAGTTCTGAAAGCATCCAGCAGAAGTCGCATTTTTAAACTGTTCCAAATATATCAAGCATGGGGAGTTTTGGCCAATTGTGTCAAATTGGTTCATTGATTCAGAGGCTTCAGACTTGCCTTCACTAGCTGAAACCAGCACATGTCAAGGCCCATCTTAAGTTTGCCATTGATCATTTGGATGATCCAGAGGAGTCATGGGAGAAATTCATGTGGTCAGAGACCAAAAAAAAACTTTTTGGTCATAATTCCACTAACAGTGTTTGGAGGAAGAAGAACGATGAGTACCATCCCAAGAACACCTTCCCTACTGTGAAGCATGGGGGTGGTAGCATCATGCTTTGAGGGTGTTTCTGCACATGGGTGGATGGACCTGGGTCACTATAAATCTGCTGGTTGTATATCTGGTTGCCAGTGCGCAAATGAGCTGATGGTACAGATTGTGCTACCAGTAAAGTACACTTATTTATCTATTTCATCAAAATGTGTCAATGATTTTCATAACTTTTTTGCTTTTTACCTTGTCTTTCAATCTATCTTCAGCATTTAAAGATCAGTAAGATACATTTAATTAATCAGACTCTGAATGAAGACTTACAACAGTTCATCAAAGTCAAAGAGCATTTAGAAAACTGTAAGGAAGGCACTTTTAAAGGAACATCCTGTTAATAAGGAGTTACTCTGGGAGGCGGACAGCTGTGATGATCAGAGGCTCTCCGTTTGTACCATTGTTATTGTGACCCGTACCGAAGAACGGATGGAGTCTCTCTGTGAAGAAGCAGCCAGTGAAGGAGTAGATGAGAGCAGCAGCATCTACATCATAAAAGAAGACCAGACCCTCCCCGTAATCCACAAACACCCCCACCTTTTCAGGACGAGACTGAAGAGAGAAATGGACTGGAGGCTCAGACAGACCACTGTACTCCTTTCCATTCCTCACAGTTAAGGACCAGTAACCAAACTGGGGCCTGAGTCTGATGAGTCCTACCCTTTTGACCGACTCTTTGGCCACCCCTAAAGTCCAGTTAGTCTTTCCTTTCACCTGGACCTCGAAGTAGAACCTACCTGAGGAGAAACTCTGCTCCCCTAAAACGTATTTATAATATAAAAACCTCTTTAGGTCGTGTGGGAGATTCTTCTGTGGATCACAACATCTCACTTGTTTCCTGTCAGCCGACAGGACAAGTTTGGGATGCAGAGTGTCCGGATCCAGAGTCACATCCACCGCGTAGCGTTGAGCCTTCATCAGCTCGGCTCGGATCAACAGTCTGGGGATTTCTTTCTTCATCACCTCAGTGAAAAGCTGCTCCAGGTGAACGGCAGAAAGCTTGTTTTCTTCTGGTGATTCTGGTTTCTTTCCCTTTGCTTCCTCTTTCAGATGAGGGCCATATTTTACTTGGGAGGATACAATCAAGAAAAGACAAAATAAAAATATTTTAAAGGCATTACTTCTAGTTCTACAGAAGAAATCTCCTCTAACTGGCTCTCGATTCTGGCGCTGAGCTGACCGTCTGAACATGTCCAGCAGCTCAGCGATCAGAGTGTTGACCTGCAGCTCTGGTTTTGGGAAGAACATCCTTTGACAGATTGGACACTGAAAGGGGACATCAGCATGGGAGGTTTCTGTGACGCAGTTCTTACAGAAGTTGTGCCCACATGGTGTGCTGACCGGATCCGTGAAGACATTCTGACATACAAAGCACCGGAACTGGTCTTCAGATAGGAGACAGCTGGCTGTGGTCATGTCTGCAAGCTGAGACCTGAGGCAAGAAGGCAAAATGTTTAACAGCTAATGTCACATGAGTGCAGAGACACACAGGACAAGCCATGCATGGCGACACCTGAGGGCTATTTTCAGCGTCCTGAGGACCTAGTAGCCATGTTTTTAGAAGAAAACAGGAGGACAACCTGGGCATTCACAGGGAGACCAGAAAAACAGTTACAGTTGGTGCAAGGCAACAATATTAACAGCTGCAGCCTTGATAGTACAGTCAAACCCTTTGGGCTTGTTTCAGATGTTTTACTGAACCCAAAACCAAAGCAAGGCTTTCTAGAAGCATCCAGAAAAAAGTTCATTTTAACCAAGTTCCGATTTGCATCCCCTAAAGTCAGAACTCTGATTAAGAAAGTTTTGGTTCCCACATGTCTGTCTTCACTATTAAAACATGGCGAGAGCTGCTGGACCTGAACCTATAAGTTTCACATCGTTCAGCATCATTTTATTAGTCTTTTGGTATCAGCATCTATGACTAAACTAATGAGCCTGATCATTGAGCAGAAAAATAATCACTGAGCTCATTCATACTCTGCTAACTCATCTCCAAACCAGAGACAGTCAGAGTGGTATTTTCTTTGCAGAAACAGATAAACGCCCTTCATCAATACATGTGAGCACATGTTAGCTCTTTGTTTAGCCAATAACAACTGAATGCAGTTCTTCAAAACCACCCAAAAACAACAGTTTAGCGGCGTCTTGTCTATAAGCAGGGAAAACAAAAGACAAAGTCAAGCTACCTTTTATTGTGAAAGAAAACAGGATCCACACGTTTGTTAACTGGTAAAGTCATCTTTGAGGCAGAAAGGTCCACATGTTGAAACAGATCCAAAGACAGGAAGTGTGAAGCTGCTTTAGTACTCTGTTCTTCTTATATTTTTACAGAACAAACCTGCTGAAAATGCAGTAATCTGGCTACTGATTTTACTGAGAAGTTTAACATCATATCTTAGTTGTTCTATATTAAATGGTTATAAAGGCAGAACATTTAGGAACAAAGGAAGACTGTGTAGGAATCAGCCAATCAGAAGACGGGGAGCTTCAACGACGTTCATCTCTTAAAAACTTGTACAAAAAGATCTTCTACATGTAATTTATCGTCTTCTTTGTATAACACTGATGATAACATCCAGAACCACTTAGACATGTCCAGGCAGAAACAACCTTTGTGGATATCTGAAAACAACAGATAGAAATCTGAAGGAAAGTTTTGATCTGGGTGACAGAGATGTTAGATCTTTGCTCACCTTCGTTCAGCAGAGAGTGTTTGTTAGATCCTCCTGATGGTGCTGATGAGTCTGATTTTACAGGACTAAACAAAGATGTCTGAGCAACAGTAGCTGCAGAGTAGAAAAGTGAAAGTGAAAGCAGCATGTGAAGCCCTTCCTGATACCTGTGCAGCTCCACCTCCCTCTGCAGCTGGTTCCAGGTATTTACCTCCACGAGGGAACATCTCCTTAGCCTCTTACACCCTCAGGGGGTATAAATAAATTTCTGCCTGACAAAAACACACAACAGCAAATAACTTATAGCCTCACAGCTATTAGATTTAAGAAGAAACTTTTGGTACCTCTGTAAAGGTAAGATGTCATAGAATGGTTTTCTGGTGTCAGCACCATTGTAGCTTTGACCCTGCCTGAAATATTAGGGACAAAATACAAAATATTTTGCATTTTTTGAACCTCGCCAAAAGATTTTTTGAAATAAACATTGCAAAACACTACCAAAATATTATTTATAGCACAAAAAAGTAGTACAGACTTTTAAATCTAAATGTTGTGTAAAAATATACCAAATTTGGACTCAATCAGATGAATCATATTTATTTTAGAATGGTATTAGTGAGAAATTTCTTAGGCGGAGAGGCCATTTTGGCACATTTATCCATAAATGTCACCAAACTGTGCCAAATGTGTTTTTTACATCAATACTGGGGGTTTGTTAAAATTACGAGGTCACGTAGCAGCTGGACCCACCGGTGGGTCCGTAGGGTTCTAGGGGTTAGTTTCAATCATGCTTTCTCCATCACTACCTGACTGATAATACAGTAAAGTAGTAAAAACACCTGAACCTGCGATGGTGCTTTATTGATCTCCAGCTTGTGCACACCAACACCTTCTTACATTAAAAAGAACAAACAGCTTGTTATACCAAATTCAACTCAGGTGACATGAAGGAAGGAACCATGAAAAGGGATTATTAAAGGAATAGTACACCCAAAACATGATTAGCCTTCATTTTCTACTCACCCCCATGCTGAACAACACTCTGGAGTACTTTTTTGATATCTCAAATGCATCTGGAGATCTGGGAGGCTTCTTGCTGTCTACTGACATTCAAATAATGGAGGTCTATGGCGCCCGCGGCAGAAAGGTCCATAAAAGTCCACAAAAAACGTGTCAATATTCCTCCATACTGCTCGTCCAATGTATTCCAAGTGTCCTGAGTGGGTAGCGTCCATAATTTACTCGAAACAAAGTCATTTAGAATGTTTTTAGAGCATAAACAGTAGTGTATAGGATTTCCTAAAAGCGCGTTCACGACGCTACGGAAGCCGGCAGACCAAACCAGATGAAAGTGCGCATTCAGCGTCTGCTCTGCCGATAATGCAAGCGCAGAAGAAGAAATGTGCTGTTTACCTGTGCAAAGAAAGAAACAACGAAAGAAAAATGTCTGAGGACTTAAGTGTTGAGGAAGAGCATGAGTTCTTTGCCGAGCTTAATGCGCACTTTCATCTGGTTTGGTCTGCCGCGGTTTCCGTAGACTCGTGAACGCGCTTTTAGGAAATCCTATACACTACTGTTTATGCTCTAAAAACATTCTAAATGACTTCGTTTCGAGTAAATTCTGGATGCTACCCACTCAGGACACTTGGAATACATTGGACGAGCAGTATGGAGGAATATTGACACGTTTTTTGTGGACTTTTATGGACCTTTCTGCCTCGGGCACCGTAGACCTCCATTATTTGAATGTCAGCAGACAGCAAGAAGCCTCCCAGATCTCCAGATGCATTTGAGATATCAAAAAAGTACTCCAGAGTGTTGTTCAGCATGGGGATGAGTAGAAAATGAAGGCTAATCATGTTTTGGGTGTACTATTCCTTTAAGAAAAAGATGCAAAATTAATATAAATACAAAACCTACACCAAAACAATAAACTATACACCAGAAGTAATATTTATACACATGGAAATCAATACAAATAAACAAATCTAAAGTCAATCACAAAAACCCATCAAACTTAATAAAACTCATCCCAAACTACCCTTCTGATAATTTTGATTTACCTTTTCAGCCATGCCCTTCTGTGGAGCCAAACCAGGAAAAGGAAGGTACTTTCATTTAACATAAAGAGAAAATAAGGAAGAATAATTGACATTAATGTTTACACCTTCTTTCCACAGGCAGGATGGCCAATCCTTCTGCATCACAAAAAAGCATGCAAAAAATAACTGCAATAAAGAACTCAAACAACCCAACTATTTGCTCCAACTTAATATTACTTAACACAAAATCAATAATCATATTTCATGGAGTAATGGGACTCCTGGTCCCCATTACAGTGTGATTAGATAGATTAGTTACATATTCTATATTATCTTTCAGTCATTCTATATGATGAGACTGTGTAAAAAAACAACAACAGACGTTTAACATCTCATTAGTTTGGTAATACTTAGCAAATTCACAAAAATCTGGAATAAAATTCTAAAAAAATATATTTGTTTTCTATTAAGGTATTGATGTAAATAAAGAAGACAGTCTAGTAAAGACACATTTATCAAGCAAGGAAGAATTCATTATTTTATTCTTTCTTTTTTTGTCTTAATCCTCTTTTTCTTTACACCCATATTCTGCTGTAGAGCAGATCTGTGATCAGTTTTAATGACTCAATAAAAAAGAAATGTCTTTAGTCTGTTGCAGTCAGTGGCTCTCTAAAACAGGGGGCCAGTTCCTGAAACTGAGGGCCGATATCCTGCAGCTTTTAGATGTTTCCTTTCTCCAACACACCAAGAGCTTGACTAGGCATCTGGAACAGAGGCTTTGCTGCTCCAGACAATCAGCCTGAGGGTCCCAGACCTGATTTCATGTTTATATTGTTATGATCAGATTAAATAGGATACAAATTAAAATCAGGAGAGTGTGACACTTTAGCAGATTCCCAAGAGGCAAAAGATGTCTACATAATGGATCTTAAAGCTTTACTGCTCTGGATATTAATTTTCATAATAATGTTCATAATAATGTTATTTTCCCGTCCCTGTAAACTGAAACAAGTGATTCTCTATAAAGCAGTTTCCTAAAACGGCCACTTGATGTCGCTGTGGTGCCATTTGTCCCGTTGTGTAGCAGTAAGCTTCAGTTTTTCCGTCATTTTCAAACTTTTAAACTGCTTACATACTGAAATGATCGGCCTTAGCAGTGAAGTGTTTCAGATGAGCAGTTTTCTGCAGTTTAAAAAGAGAATAGAAAGCACTTTGATTTATAAAAAATCTAAAGCTCAAGTCTTTCTTTTCCATAACAGCCTGGAGCTACAGTCCCAGAATGGCAGAGGAAGCTCTGATCCAGCTGATCATCTCCTGCTCCATCCTTCCATCATTCAGGGTCGATTCACCAAGAGATACCTGCATCTCACTAAATTAGAATATAATCAAAAAAGTATTTCAGTATATCAGTTAAAAAAGTGAAGCTCAAAGTCAAATATGTTGAACTCACAGTGATTCATCTCTGTTTATTATGTTTGCAGTAAATTAAATTTACATTTTTGAGGAAATAATATTGCAGATGTTTCTTCCCCACCCTTTTTTTACACACTCTCAAATGTCAGGGGCTTTTTAAATGTCCAGGTAGCATCAGGGTGATTCTAGGGTCAGAGGTTTAAGGGTGCTGAGCACCCTGGGAGCTGCCTGAACAGGCAAGATAGGCTACATTTCAATGTTTTCTACAAACATTTTCAACACATCATATCTGAGACTTTTGTGTTTTGTCTTCCAGTGTTTTTGTCTTCTACTGTACTGAAACTTACCTGGCTTTTCCTGACCTCTCACCTTGCTCCTTTCCTTCCCCTTTTGAACCTCTCCCTCTTTGGACTTACATTCCTAAAATGGATTGTATTTAACACGGTAAATATATACAGTTGTGCTTGAAAGTTTAGGCACACTCCACACTATAAAGAAAAGCAGGGGCGTGCATACATAGACACTAGGTGGTGCTAAAGCACTAGGAAGTTTGCCCTTTATCAAAGAAAATGCCCTTTTGAAACTCGTTTTTTATTTATTTTTTTATTATTAATATTATAAAGATTTTACTGAGGTCGGTTTTGAAATGATCTTTTGAAAACCTGAGCCATTAAAAACGACTGAAACAATGCCCCGAAATGAGCCACTTCCTTGCGCACACCCGACCAGCCTATCTCTCTTCCTTTGTCACGTGAACTCGCGCGGTCACCCGCAGGGCATGCCAGATGCGCAGCATCATAGCAGTTCAGTAGCGTCTTCAGATAGCAGGAACGGTCGCTGACAGGCTGCTTCTCCCGTGCCCCATTAGCCAGGTAATATACAGATCAAGCAGAATCATTTTGTTGTGCATTAAAATGTCTCATTCAGCAGCACCAAACAAGCATTTTTGCCGACTGGTCACCAGATAAACTAGTTGTCTCCTTGTAAGATTCTATTTTACTTTTTATATTTTATATCCATATTTTTATCTTAAGTGTGTATATATTAGTCTATTTTATTGCATGACGTATACCCACAGTTTTTAGATATTTTATAATTTTATTTACCTATTCCATATTATATGTTTCATGTTGCACGATTGTACCACAAAAAATTTCTAGTTTGTGAACTCCTTCACTAACAATGGCAATAAACCTGATTCTGATTCTGAAAGTTTTACACTGTAGCCCAAGTCAGTGACAGATAACCACATACCACACCACATACCACATAGGCTACAAATAATGTTGGTAGAGTTTGCAATTGTAAATCTACGGAAGAGGATTAGGGCCACTGAAAAAAAAAATAAAAATAGGTTAACTGATTTTTACATTTTATTTCAGTTTAGTATGGGAAAAAAGTCAGAATTCTAAATTTAATCTCAGAATTCTGACTTTAATCTCATAATTCTGACTTTTTGCTGAGAATTCGGACTTTTTGCTCAGTATTCTGACTAAATTCTGACAATAAAAATGATTAAAGTCAGAATTCTGAGAAAAAAGTTAGAATTCTGACTTTTTTCCCATGTTAAACTGAAATAAAATTTAAAAATCAGTTAACTTTTTTTTTTTCAGTGGCCCTAATCCTCTTCGGTACAAATCTATGTGTTAAGACAAACATTTTCTGTTGTATAGGTTTTGTTAGGCAACATAAATTAACACATTTTGGTCTCTTTATTGTCTTAATTGTATATTGATTTAGTAATTGCAGCACAATACCAAGAAAGGAGGGTTAATCGTATTGAAAACTCTTAAAAGCTGTTCACATTTTATTTTTAAGTGGTTTGTACAAAATCAGCAGGTATTAAAATAGCTTTTATTTTGTAGGCTACCATAAGTCAGATCCACGTGACAAGACTTCCAGTCATGTTGCCCTAATAGCCCATTATTTAAACTAATGTGGCATATTTGTTAAAGCTATTAATATAATTATTATTATTATTATTATTATTGTCATGATGGTTATTATTAATATATTGTAGCCAGTCACAGCAGGGAAGCTCTATACCATCAACATATAACAGGACAGGAGATGAGGAAGAGTTCAGGGAAGACACAGAGACAGAAAAAGACCAGGATGAGGGAGAACAGATGGGTGAGGGAAAAAAGGGAGATGAGCCAGATGAAAGAAGTACGCTTTAGTCTGTTCTGTTGGCGATGTGACTTTTTTCCATTGAAAACTCACGTTTAGAGAATGTTAAAAATAAAAGTCAAAATTCATTCAACATGCGTGTATTTTTTTTTATTATTAAGTGTTCCACGTGCACTAAAAAGTGCCCCCCCCCCCCCCCCCTTGAGCACCTGCCCCGCAAAATGTCTGTGCACGCCTCTGAAGAAAAGGATAAATTCACAACAATAATTCTAATAACAAGAAACTGAAAAAGATAAATAAATAAAAACATACAAAATTATGATTTTATAATTTGAAATATTGATTTTAAATTGTGATTTTAAGAATAATAATGATTTACAAAAACAGTCCCAACAAACCATCAACAGGAGTAGAAATCTGACTGAACATTTAAGAAACATTTTAGTTTAAGATCTCCATCTTGCTGGTTTACCTGAATTTTTGTTTGTTTATTATTAATATTTCTATTGAACCACAATTAAAAATTAATGGCACTATTTTCACTGAATATTTGCTATTTCACTGGCAGCTGATTGTTCTCCATCTTTAATGGGAAAGTATGTATACTTTTTATATAATTTTTTTTTTTTCAAGCACTATGTAGTTTTTAGACTGTTATATATTTATTTTACTTTTGTTTTACTTTTTCATTTTAAAAAGGGCATAAAATATTTTTTAAAAATCCCAACCTAAATTTTAGGGATGCTATGGTTAAATTTAAGGCCGAAAAATGGTCTAAAAACACCTATGGTTCAGATGAAGAAAGAGTTGTGAGAAGGAAGGTTGTCAGAAAAGAAATAAAAATAATATTTAAGTTCAGTGCTGAAGTTAAACAAAATAATTTGTCTATACTTGGTCTGTTGACCGACTGTTTCACAGTGGTGTCAAAAGTATAAACATGTGTCACTTAAGTAGAAGCATAAATACTGCAGTTGAAAAACACCCTGGTAAAAGTTGACGTATCAGCTTGACCTCTTTACTCAAGTAAAAGTGAAAAAGTATGTAATCCAAAACTACTTAAAGTATAAAAGTATAAAGTAACCTTAAAAAAAATAAAAACAGCCAGATGCCACCATATGAATTGAAAGCTCAACTTTACAACTATTTGAAAATTTCTTAGAGATAGGGCCAAGGATGAGGGAGGTCTTGTTGGTCTCCGTCTCCCGATACGCTCTCGCCTGTGTTCCACCTTTCAGACATTTCAACATCTTTTTCTGAATCCATCATTGTAGCATGGCATAGACAATTCACGTTTGCATTTTTAAGAACACCTGCTTGCTTCTGATGATTTCCTTTAGCTAACCAATGAGTATTTGCGTTATATGACTCATCCAATTCCACTAGTTTTCACTAGATGTGGATGGAGCAAATGATCTGCATTGGATGGAGCACATGACGTGAACTAAATATTTATAAACATTAAACCGAAGCCAAGAGTAACGAGTAACGTTTGTTTTAAAAATGTAAGGAATAGAAAGTACAGATACTTGTGTGAAAATGTAATGAGTAGAAGTCAGAAATATGAACAAAAATAAGTAATGGAGTAAACTATTGTAAAACCCATCTGTATATATGCTATTGTACATAACTGTAAAAACCCTTTTTATTGTAATATCCATCTGTATATTATATTCGGTACATATCCAGCTGTTAATTTAGTTCATAACTCTAGTGATCTATATATTATGTTCATTATTTGTAATAGTATTCATCTCTATACATTCAGTAGAAACCCTGGTTAGACCTAAACTGTATTTCGTTGCCTTGTACCTGTACCTGTGTAATAACAATAAAGTTGAATCTAATCTAATCTAATCTAATCTGACAGTAAATGAAAAGATCCTCCTTTTTTCACACAAGCCTTCTAACCATCACAGGCACAGAGTCATTCCATTGGTTGGAGCGGTTACCAGGTGGAGAATTTTACAGCACTTTGGTACAGCTTGCTGATATTTCTTCAAATAAGCTAGTTGTTGATTATATTTTATTCAAATAGAAATAAATTAAGAGAAACGCTGTAGGTAACGTCCATGTAGAGCAGACTCATTTCTACTGGTCAGCCCACAAATCACAGAAAAGGGTGAAACCTGCAAGATGAGATTAGAAAATAAAGCAATACTTAAAACTTGCCCTCATAAAAATAAAAAACACAACGTGAAACAATAAAATCTTTAAAAAATGAAATCTAAAACAAATATTAGAAAAAATACAAGTTAGAAAATAAAGTCTTAAAAAAAATAGCAAACTGCAAAAATATTAGTTGAAGCTTTGCATTCACATAAATTAATCTCTAACCCACTTTTTTATTGAGAAAGTTCTCAAAGTTTCATTTTTGCAACACATTTTCTTTAAATTTAATGTTTTAAAATGTCTTTTTTGCTTTCAATAATATCTGAAAGAATTTCCCTCTATATTTTTGTAGTTTGCTTTTGAGGCAAATCTTGTTTATTTGTGAGTAAGTAAGTAAGTAAACTTTATTTGTATAGTAAGTAAGTAAGTAAGTAAGTAAAGTAAGTAAGTAAGTAAAGTAAGTAAACTTTATTTGTATAGTAAGTAAGTAAGTAAGTAAGTAAAGTAAGTAAGTAAGTAAGTAAAGTAAATAAACTTTATTTGTATAGTAAGTAAGTAAAGTAAGTAAGTAAGTAAGTAAGTAAGTAAAGTAAATAAACTTTATTTGTATAGTAAGTAAGTAAGTAAGTAAGTAAGTAAGTAAGTAAGTAAAGTAAGTAAGTAAGTAAAGTAAGTAAACTTTATTTGTATAGTAAGTAAGTAAGTAAACTTTATTTGTATAGTAAGTAAGTAAGTAAAGTAAGTAAGTAAGTAAACTTTATTTGTATAGTAAATAAGTAAGTAAGTAAAGTAAGTAAGTAAAGTAAGTAAACTTTATTTGTATAGTAAGTAAGTAAGTAAGTAAAGTAAGTAAGTAAGTAAGTAAGTAAAGTAAGTAAACTTTATTTGTATAGTAAGTAAGTAAGTAAGTAAAGTAAGTAAACTTTATTTGTATAGTAAGTAAGTAAGTAAGTAAAGTAAGTAAGTAAGTAAGTAAAGTAAGTAAACTTTATTTGTATAGTAAGTAAGTAAGTAACTAAGAAAGTAAGAAAGTAAGTAAGTAAGTAAGTAAGTAAGTAAGTAAGTAAGTAAACTTTATTTGTATAGTAAGTAAGTAAGTAAGTAAGTAAACTTTATTTGTATAGTAAGTAAGTAAGTAAGTAAGTAAGTAAGTAAGTAAGTAAGTAAGTAAGTAAGTAAGTAAGTAAGTAAGTAAGTAAGTAAGTAAGTAAGTAAGTAAGTAAGTAAGTAAGTAAGTAAACTTTATTTGTATAGTAAGTAAGTAAGTAAGTAAGTAAGTAAGTAAGTAAGTAAACTTTATTTGTATAGTAAGTAAGTAAGTAAGTAAGTAAGCTAGTAAGTAAAGTAAGTAAGTAAGTAAGTAAGTAAAGTAAGTAAACTTTATTTGTATAGTAAGTAAGTAAGTAAACTTTATTTGTATGGTAAGTAAGTAAAGTAAGTAAGTAAGTAAACTTTATTTGTATAGTAAATAAGTAAGTAAGTAAAGTAAGCAAGTAAAGTAAGTAAACTTTATTTGTATAGTAAGTAAGTAAAGTAAGTAAGTAAGTAAAGTAAGTAAACTTTATTTGTATAGTAAGTAAGTAAGTAAGTAAAGTAAGTAAACTTTATTTGTATAGTAAGTAAGTAAGTAAGTAAAGTAAGTAAGTAAGTAAGTAAAGTAAGTAAACTTTATTTGTATAGTAAGTAAGTAAGTAAGTAACTAAGAAAGTAAGAAAGTAAGTAAGTAAGTAAGTAAGTAAGTAAACTTTATTTGTATAGTAAGTAAGTAAGTAAGTAAGTAAGTAAGTAAACTTTATTTGTATAGTAAGTAAGTAAGTAAGTAAGTAAGTAAGTAAGTAAGTAAGTAAACTTTATTTGTATAGTAAGTAAGTAAGTAAGTAAGTAAGTAAGTAAGTAAGTAAACTTTATTTGTATAGTAAGTAAGTAAGTAAGTAAGTAAGTAAGTAAGTAAACTTTATTTGTATAGTAAGTAAGTAAGTAAGTAAGTAAGTAAACTTTATTTGTATAGTAAGTAAGTAAGTAAGTAAGTAAGTAAGTAAGTAAACTTTATTTGTATAGTAAGTAAGTAAGTAAGTAAGTAAGTAAGTAAGTAAGTAAGTAAACTTTATTTGTATAGCACTTTTCACAGACAAAGTCACAAAGTGCTTCATATGATAACATAAAAACAACACAAGTAAAAACAGATAAAATGCAATAAAAGCTATAATAAATAAGGGAATAAAACAACACGCTATGTGCTTTGGAAAGCTAGTGAAAACAGGTGTGTTTTTAGCTGCTTTTTAAAGATATCCACCGAGTCCAGAGAGCGCAGGGACAGGGGGAGTTCATTCCAGAGACGGGGTGCTACCGCTTTAAAAGACCGGTCTCCTCGGGTTTTAAAACGGGTCCGAGGAACCATAAGCAGGTTTTGACCTGAAGACCGTAGGCTACGGACCGACGTATACGGCTGGATCAGACCTGTCATGTAGCCAGGCGCCTGTCCATGAAGGGCCCTGAAAGTAAGGATTCAAAGTGTCTCACACGGTGAAAACATGAGGAAAAAGAAGTTTGAATAAGCCAGAGGCAGCTCTAAACAGATTTTTAAAAGTTCTGTGGGGCAGGAAACACGGGGGCGGGGGGCTGAATACTCCATGATTGGAGGACAAAGCTGAATTTGTTGGAAAGATCAAAACTAAGGCGTTTTAAAAAAATCCCTCTGATGTCGGTCTGGTACTGGACTCAAACTGGGTTCAACATCCTGAAAACGTTCTGATCCAGACCAGCTGATAGTTCTGAGACAGAACTGAGAGCTGGATCCAGACCTTTATGGACTTATGAGCCATGAGCGGGCGGCTTACAGCTGAGTTATGCTGATCAGGGGGGTGATTAGCTCTGAGAGGCGGGTCAAATGGTCACATGACCCGGTGTTAGTGCTCAGACCCAGGCACGGCAGCAGTGGACCAACATGGCAAACACCAAGAAGAAAGCAGGTGAGTCTGCTGGAAGGAGAGGCGAGCAGCAGGTTGACCTGATCAGAGAGCAGCAGGAGACCCGTTTGTCCGTGTGTTTCATTGCAGACGAGGGGGAGGAGATCAGGAGGCTGGGGAAAAGGTTCAGGAAACTGGACCTGGATAAATCCGGTTCCCTGAGCGTGGACGAGTTCACGTCTCTGCCAGAACTCCAGCAGAACCCACTGGTCAGGAGAGTCATTGACATCTTCGACACCGATGGAAATGGGGAAGTTGACTTCCTTGGTAAATATGAACAGTTCTGGGTTCCAGTAGGACAGTGGGAGCTGGTTACACTCAGGCAGGAATAATCCTTTAGAACTTTCGGGGTTTAGACCTCAGGACCAGTTTTAACGACCTGTGATCCCTATGGAGACCCAGATGTACAGGAGACTCTGGTACCAGACCGGTCCTGGGTTCAGTCTTAACAGAACCTGAGGGCTGCATCTTCACAACGGAAACAACAGAAGGAGATATGGAGGTCTTAGTGCAGAAAAAAACATTGATGCTGAAGGAAGAATTGCTGTTCTCCTGGAAAAAAAGGAAGTTTAAAATGTCCAGCAAATTATATTGGGTGCCAGTTAAAATTTAAGAGCAGGAACGTAAAAAACACTAATAAATGCTGGGGATGCAAACATAGGCCTTGAGATGTTTTCCTTATGTTTCATCTCTGCCCGTCTGACTTAGTACTGGCATAATGTGATGGGAATGATCAACGGCATTTTAAATTCCATTTTATCCTTAGAGAATAATTCCAAAATAGGAATAAAAAAACAGAGTGGCTTAAAATTTAAATAATTTCAAAGATAGTCATACTTAGACAGTAGAAAGCACAATACAACAACCCTACCTACAGGGAATGGTATAATAATCCATCTGATATTAGATTAAATTAGATTAGATGAGCTTTATTGATCTCACAGCGGAGAAATTCACTCGTCACATATTGGCATAGTAATTAAAGACGAAGGTGCAAACAAGGAGGAAAAAGGTGCATTAAGAAGAATAAACAATACATATATATATATATAGTATATCAATATAAATAAGAATTAAGGTGCAAGTGTACATGTATTGCACACAATGAAAAACAAAATGAAAATAAGAAAATAAAAAAATACAAGGTAGTAGCACAGAGGTTTGAGGTGACATATGTACAATCCGGGTGGCTTATATACAGGTGGATTTACCTTAACGTGATATGAACAAATGGACAATCATAGAGGTTTAAAAGTGTATGAGAGCCACTCTTAACTCAGATAGAAAGTTGAATCTAAATTCTCCATATTTATGTAGATGTAGAGAGCCCCATAGCATGTTTTTGTTGTTTTGATCGGATAGGGATGGAGGGATGCTAGGAAAAGCAATAAAAATCCTTCAGTATATGTCCTTTTTCAAATTGTAAACTGTTATATTTCTTGTCTTTTTGAATTACTCTGTTCACTATTTGTTATTGTATTTTTTTTTTTTTGAGTTTTTCTGACACTAGGCCGACAGGAAAGGGAGTATAAAAGAAGGGGAGGGATATACGGCAAAGGGCCACAGGTCGGGTTCAAACCTGGGTCAGCCGCATCATGGACCAAGGCCTCCGTACATGGGTCATGCACACTAACCACTGCGCCACCTACATGCCCACCATTTGTCATTTCGAAGGATTTTATACACATCCAGTAAAACAGAATGATGCCAGAAGATAAGAATAGAATTCAACTTTATTGTCATTACACCACTGTAATAATAATAATAAAAATAAAGAAGCTAATTAAAAGAGTTATATACATTTATGTCTCACTGTATAATTAAATTTCTACTTACATTTATTCGTTGATTGTATTTTATTTATTTCATTATGTATTTTTAAATACGGCAGAGGTAGTACCCCTTATGAACGAGCCTGTTTTTGTTTCTCAGAGTTCATTAAAGGAGTTTCTCAGTTCAGCATCAGAGGAGACAAACTGCAGAAGCTCCACTGTGAGTCCAGATGTTCCTTCATCTGTCTTTGAGTCGTACCGACCAGACTTCGTCTCTCTGAACCTGCTGTGTTTCTGTCCCTGAGCTCAGTCGCCTTCAGGGTTTATGACATGGACAAAGACGGATTCATTTCCAATGGAGAGCTCTTCCAGGTGCTGAAGATGATGGTGGGCAAAAACCTGCAGGACACGGAGCTGCAGCAGGTTGTTGACAAGACTATCATCCGCGCTGACAAAGACGGAGACGGCAGGGTGTCCTTTGAGGAGTTCTGCGCAGTGAGTGTTCAGAGGTTCCCATCCAGGTTCTCTCACTCAGGTTGAAGTGTGGCAGAAACTAACAGAATACCTGTAATGTACCTGAATTCTGTCCTCTGACCTCACTTCCTGTTTCTTCTGTAGATGGTTGGTGGGTTGGACTTCCACAGGAAGATGGTGGTGGATGTCTGACAGCAGCTGCTTGTGTCTTCATCACTTCTCTCTGAGCTCTCCGATTGGACGGGAACCACAAACAATCACTTCAAGCACCAGAACTCTGAGGGAACCTGGTGTTCCTGCTTTCCATGAGCTGAGCTCAGATCCAGCGGCGGACAGGTGCTTCAGAGGGAAGTGTTGGTATCTGGACCTGATCTACTGATTATGTTTTGTAGAATAGAAGAAGCCTAATTTCTGAAGGCGGATGGCTGGAGATGAGCGGACAACAGATGAAACGGTGCTCAGGAGATCATTGACCTAAGACAGAAATGTTATCACATACATGACGAACGATTCAACCACTCACGTCTGGACATTAATAAAAAAAAAAAAAACATTGCTGAATATTATGATTCTTTAATATCATTACTTAGATAAATGTATCCGGTGAGTTTCAGTTTTTTTAGGGTGGATCTGATCAGTGTTATGTGGATTTTCTTATTGTCCTTATTGTGTCTGCAAGCGGTTTGGTCAGACCATAAAGAGGGCTCAAGAACCAATAAGGATTATTATTCTTATTCTCCTCTATTAGTTTGGAGAAATATGCTGCTCTTGCTTTACAAAGGGTTATACAGCAATCTTATATTCTCCAAGCATTTTACTTTTAAGTGCGTAGCTCTGCATTAAACCAAGGAGCCAGCTTTCTATTTTTGAAGTATTTCTTTTTTGGAGGGGCTGTGCTGTCTAAGGCGGTACGCAAAGAACTAGCAACCCCATCAACAAAACCATCAATTTGTGAAAAGAAATACATTAAATGGTTGCCCTCTACAGTACTGCTCAGTGATGCAGGAGATAGAAATTCGAACGTATTTTTTAAAATTTATAACTGCACTATCTGATAATCGGCTAAAGTGAAACCTTCTTTTGGGGGGGGATCTGTTAAAGTAATCCTGAAGGTTATTAAAAAGTGGTCAGAGAGGACAGGGTTGTGAGGAAATACTGTTATTTCTGCTCATTTATTGCCATATGTCAGCACAAGGTCAAAAGTATGAAGATGATAATGTGTGGGACTATTCACATTTTGAACAAAGCCAATAGCGTCTAAGATAGCATTAAAGGCTGCTCTTAAGCTATCACCTTCAATGTCAGCATGGATGTTAAAATCCCCCACTATGATGACCCTGACAGTATTCAAATCAGATAGGAAATATGAAAATTTCCAAAAATTCTGAGAAAAAATTTAGACCTGATGGACGATACAAAGTTACAAAAACAAGAGGTTTTCTGGCTTTGCAATTAGGATGAGGGAAACTAAGGGTTAAATGTTCAAAAGAGTTGTAATTATTAACTGCCTTTGGAGTAATCAATAAGTCAGACTGAAAGATTGCTGCTACTCCTCCCTCCTTACCCAGAATTTCTGGGTATGTGAAAATTTAAATAACTAAAAGGAGTTGCCTCATTTATGCTCACATAATCCTCATTAACCAACAGACTTTTTGAAGAAAGAGATCTTATTTTAAATAAACCACATTTAATTGTTTTAATAGTTTAGAGTTTCAGGTATTCTATTTTTAGATTATCATTACTTATTTCTTTAGGATTCTTTTCTAATTTATTAGATTTTGGTCATGGGCAAGACACTGGATGGAGTAATGAGTGGGCAACAGTAGAGAAGGTGCAGAGACGTGTGTTAAACTACTACTGCTTCCTGGTCTGCACCCTGGGGTGTCAGGGGTTTGGAGGACTAATTAATTTTGCAAGATTCCTAGAAAAGACATGTTTGCTTAAAACATTATTGGAAATTTATTCACTTCATATCTCCCTGTCATAATTAATGTTATTCTATCAGTTGAATATGTCTAAAAATCCAGTAGGACATTCTGTCACTACCAGATCCATACCATTGGATCATTTGTTGTTGTATTTGTAATGAAGTTGGTCTATTTCACATGACGACAAGGAACACTTTTTGTTGCATCACAAGAGTCAACTGTACATTACTAGTGGCATAAAAAGACAAAGAAGACAGGAAGTAGGAAGTATGATGGTAGGGCAGGTTAAATTGTGAACCAACTTATTCACTTTTATTTTTTTTTCCTTTTCTCCTTTAAGGGAGAAATTAGGGTTAATATAAATTAACCCTAATTAATTCTTATTTATCTTCTGGGTTGAAAGTAAAATTCTCAAAACAATCAGTCTTCCCATTAGCAATTTCTTAGTCAAGTTTTTTCTGACCCTGAATGTAAATAGAGAAATAAAAGTGAGAGCCACAGAGAATTAAATGAACAAAGCAGATGAATGAAAATCGATTCTACACAAATGAGAACCGACGGACAATAAATTCAACCTTTTGTCACTTTGAGGTCAGTAACCACTGGAGAAAATAACCTGCCTTTTATTGGCTACTTTCCAGGAAATCACACCTCTTGAAACTGTACCGTTTCTTCCACTAACAATGCATCCTTAGGCTAATTGTTGTTCTTTTAAACACCGTTTTCAATTTTGTGACTTTGCTGCTATATTTTGCAACTTTTCAGATTCCCCTAGCAACAGTTTTTTTTTAAACAATGATTCATCAACATAGGTTGGTTAAATTCCTTTTATTCAAAAGCAGATTCATGAAGGTGCAAATCATCAACATTAACTGGGCATGCTCAGTGAGGATAAACAGTCTTAGAGTCCAAAAATGTGAGTAAAGGAGCGCTGGAAATGAAGGAGGGGGACAGATGCTCTCAGCTGGACCAACATGGTTTTGATTAACAGATTAATTAAACCAACTGGTTTCAAAACAGTTTATTAAAAAGAAGTGTTTCAAAAATGGAACCTTTAAAAACCTCTCAATCAAAAAAAGTTTTTTTTAGAGTGATTTAAGTAAAAGTTCATTATTTTTAGTTTGTAATATTTTTTCAATTTTTTTTCCCAATTTTAAATTGCTTAAATATAAAAGAAAAACTATTCCAGAGTTTTTTTTACCCCAAAGTATAATTTCTCAGATTTTTTTTTCTTTTTCATTTTAAGATTTTTTTTTAAGGGGAGTCTAAGTTTTGCAAATTGCGCTCTACTAAATCCTGATTTAAACATCCCACCCACTGCACTTTTGGGCGGTCAGTGACCAATAGAAGAGCTATTTCTAACTTCCATGGTTCAGTGTAAAGACAAAAATTCAGATCCATCCATCTGCAAATCGGGATTTAAAAAGAATCCAATTTGTAAAACTCATCCCTCCCCTAAAAAAATCTAAAAAGAACTTTGAAAAAAACATAAAATTTGAAGAAATATTTGGAAAATAAAATGAATAAAGTAAAAATCTGAAGAAAAAGCAAACTAAAAATATGGGTTTTACTTCTGCAAACGTATCATAAACTTGAAGTACAAATCCCATCTTTGAAACAAATGTTCCGCAAATTGATTTTATGCAAAATGTGTTTTTGTTCCAATTATATTGGATCGAATTTCTTCCCATACATCTCCAATGCTAGTTATACACTGCAGAGACCTAAAAAAAAACGTTTCCTCCAACAGTGATGCCAGGAACCATTCAGATATCGTCACACTGATTCTGTAAATTAAGCATATATCCCGACTCAGGGTGTTTGTTAAGGTTTCCTAAACAAAAAAAAACTTTTAAAATGCAAAGTTTTTCATTCAGATCCATGAGCACTTTTTACCCCAAAGTCACAACAGATTAACAATGACACAGATATTCCATAGTTTAGTTTGTCCTCTCTGGGCTACCGTAGGACCATAGCAGCGGTTTCTGCGGTACCTAAACGCATCCTTATGTTGATTTTCGAACCGAGCCAAGGCAGAAATGCGGCGGCCGGTTCCGTCTCTGTTCCCCGTAACTGAAGTCCATTCGGATCGGCGCCCGTTTCACCGCTCAGCTGTTTCCGGGTCGGTTCCCTACAGCCTGCAGCCTCTGTCGTCTCCTCTCCAGCGCCTGCTGCTTCTTCATCTCGATTTCAGCTGCAGAGCATTTGCCTTTGAAGAGAACAGAAAGTGACATCATTAACTCTGTGTTTTGTAATGAAATAATGCCTTATTGAACTTTAATGCGACTGTGATAAAGTTTTTGTTCCTTCTCTGTTAAACCAGGATGAACCAAATGAAACAAACCCGGTTCTAACCTGGACTCTGAAACCCAAACATTTCCGCTTGTGAGCCCAAACATAAATCATCAAACTGGAGGAGACCCCTAAAAGTAAAGTTATTCTGCTCTAGATTTGCTCATACTTATTAGAGAAGCAATTTTAAATTAATTGTTTTTCAAAATGACAATTTCTAAATTCTTTAATGGGTCATTTAATTGTGTACTTTACAATTTAATGGTATATTTAATAGATTCATCTTGTATCAGAAAAATACAGAAATATTACATTTATTTCTTTAGTTTATTCATGATATATTTTGCCTTCCATATAACTGGAGATCACATCCCGATGATTGTGATCCGAGGATGATTTATCAGACCATATTCTCTCAAAATTTTAGAAATTTTCTATTTAAAAAACATTTTCATTATCTTATGCAGGCCAGTTAGTTATACATCAGATTGTACACCTAAATTCGGTCAATCATATATCAACGGTCATCTGTCAATCAAATTTGTTTCATCGGCATCTTGATTCATATGTCGCAGCTAAAATACGCAACAGTTGAAATAAGAATTTTGTACTTTCCCATTGAGTTCCGTCCCAGTGTTCACGGGGATGGATGTCTGTGTCTTCAGCAGGCATAGAGCTAACAGAACTGGCAGCGTTGCGAGGCAAGGGCTCAAACATGTACGGCTGGAAGCCTTCTACACCAAACCAAGCTTCTGCCACCCTGGCGTCCTCTTCCACAACATCTTCGTCCCCGCTTTCTTCCTCTAAATAAAAAATGAATGACGGAGGAGACTCATCCACGACCTCCGACACTAAACTCTCCTCCTCTTGCATGTTTCCTCTGTCCATAGCGTTCCTTGACAGTGTCGTTTCTAAGTCACCAATTTAGTGCTACTTGGTCCCAATGGAATTTCCCATTGGGAATCTACTAGCACTAAGTTGCTAACTGGTTAGCAAGATGCTTCCAACAAACCGGCCACAACCAAACTTGCTTGCGACCCTTCCGCCACAATAATCTCGCCCCCTTGATAAACGACGAATCACATCCACTTTACTCACTCGTGTAAAGTCGTGCACCACTCGGGAGAATTCAGAAATGCAACGGTTGGAACAGCCGCTTCCCTAACCACTTTAAGTAGCGGCTAGTTTGGTCCAAATATCTGGAAAATCCCAACAAAATACCTTTGCTTCGTTCAACAGGTGTGCCGGTCATGATGCGTTTTTGTCGTAAAAACAAAAAACAAAAGCAAAGTCACAGAAGAATTTAAATTTCCAACAACCTGAGCAAAACTAAAGTGAACCAAAGAAACAACCCATTATAGGATGTAGCGACCTGCCAGAGAAACTCTGGATGGAACCAGAAACAGTGACATTGCAGAACCTGTACGTACTGACCCGGTTCTGTCCCAGTTCACCAGTGGTTGCACACTGCCATGCGTTTGCATCAAGCACAGACTTCCAGGTGGAAAAGAGTGATCTCACCTTTTACTGTTGCTATGGAAACCAGGTTGCTGGGCTTCTTGAAGGTGTAGTGCTGGGTGTTGGGGGGTGGCCCCGCCCCAGGTGGTTCTGATCGGACGCTCCTGAACGCAGTGTCGGCAGCAGGTTTAGGTTGGGAGAATCTGATTGGCTGCTTCACTCCAGCAGCCAAGGAGCCGCCAGCTGCTCTGCCAGCCGTGTCCAAACGGTCCCGGTTCTCCCAGGTTCTGTGGGTCGGCTGCAGCGCCGGTACTGGAGCCTGTCTGGTGCTGGGCTCGGTTTTAAGCTGGACCTGGATCAGGATCTGGTTCTCCAGGTCGTCACACATTTCACACAGCAGGTCGTCGTCAGCCGGGTCGTCCCAGACCGGCTCGGATGAGAACAGAGAGTCCAGGTCGTCGTCCAGGAAGTCCACCTGGTTGGACCCCAGAGTTTCTGCGGTTCCTGCAGGGGTCCTCAGATTGTTCTGGGTTCTTTGTGGTTCTTGTTTAAAGCTGCTTGTTGGACCCGTGAGCTGAGGTCCAGAGAGAGACCGGAACCAGTTCTGGTTTTTAGAACCAGAACCCACCTGCTGGGCTGATGACGTGTTCGTTTCTATGCTCTTCCTTGGAGAACCGAAGGTCCGGTTAGGTTTAAAAGACGCGGCTGGTCTCAGATTTTCCTTCTCAACTCGGGATCCAGCTGGTGGGCCGACCCGACCCGCTGAGCTCTTATCCAGGGAGACCAGCCTGGGAGTGACCCGGCCCAATGAACTCTGACCCGGGGCGACTCTTTCTGGAGCTCTGGCAGAACCTGCCGGTTTCTGGGTAGAACAGAGCTCCGGAACCATGAAGCTCAAAGGATTCTGGGTCATCTCCAGAACCAGTGAGTCATTTAGCAAGTCGTCGTTATCCCAGTCGTCCTCAAACTCGATCGGGACAGAGTCCTGTTTGTTTTTGCCAGGAGCAGAACCAGAACCAGACACGGATGGTTTCCTGTTGACCTCCACGGAAGCCGAAGCAGATCGGGTCTGAGACGGAGCCTGACTCAGGTCTCCGCTCAGCCTCTGGGTCGGACCGTCAAACAGGAAGTCCAAGTCGTCTACCAGCAGCCGATCCGGTGGAGGCTGGGGTTCTGATCCAGCCGCCATGTTCGTGGCCGGCTGAAGGTTCCCAGGGAAACAACTTTCATCTTGCCTGCTGCTCTCTAGGATGCCCTCATCTTCATCCTCCTCCTCTTCATCCTGGTGGAACATATTTAGATCAAACTGCCTGGCGAGTCGCAGCAGGTCCTCCACCCCGTTGGTTCTGCAGAAAAAAAGACTCATGTTACAATCGGATAAAAGATTCTGTGAAACGTCAAACTTTTTCTCCTGCGGGTCAATTTCCATACAAAGCAACACCTAACAATCTATGGAGAGAAATTTGTTCCAATATTAGTGAAGCAAAGACACATTTAAAAAAAACTACATTTGAAGAAAATGCATTTCAAAAATCAAACTTGAAAAATTCTCCAAAAAAAAAAGAAGAAGAAAAAAGAAACGTTTTGAGTGAATAAATTGTATAAACATTTTTACAGCCTGCCTTTTTAATTTATTGATATTATTTTTTTCAGTTTTTATTTTTTAGATTCTATGTTTTTTTCTTTTGACAATTTTTTTTCTTTTTTTATGATTTTTCAGCTTTTTCATGTTTTGTTTTTGGTATATTTTAATTTTATTCATTTTGTTTTCCTCCAGATTTTTTTTCTTCGACTTAATCTTTTCTGTTTTTGGAGTCTCCATTTTTTTTGGTATGGGTAAATATTTCGCCCTCTATACTTCACGGCGGTCTGTAAGTGGACCAACAGAAAAAAGCTGCTCTGCTCGGATGCTAGCAACAGCATTTCTATTGGTCCAAACACAGACCACCCGGACAGGGTGAAATCTGAAAATTGAAATTCGAAAAGAATGTAATTCGTAAACACCCTCGCCCCCCCAAAAAAAAAATCTGAAAAGAACTTTGAAAAATAAAATCTGAAAAATGTATTCAGGAAAAAGAGAAATAAAAAATTGATGTCAACATACATTTGAAATGAAACTCATTCAAAGAAAAATAAAAATAAAGGTAAAATCCACAAAAAAAAAAAAAAAAAAAGCAAACTAAAAATAGCTTGGATCTTGCACACATATTAATCAATCACTCTCAAAACCTTTATTTTTGTTGAGGCGGTTTTCAGAGTCCTGTTTTGGAAAAAGTCATTTATTTGGAACAGATAAAACAACTTTCAGCAATCAGGGATTGCTGAAAGTTGCAGCCCAATGCTGATTATAGCAGTGGGCTTGTGTTATGAGAAGGTTGCAAATACTCTGATCTCCACAAGCTGCACTCTGGGTCCCTGAGCAAGACCCTTAACCCCACACTGCTCCCCGGGCGCCACACAATGGCAGCCCAACTGCTTCCCAAGGGAATGGGTTAAATGCAGTGTTAATTTTGTTCCTTGCTCTGTGTTCGTTGTGACAGTGTAATGACAATAAAAAAGCTTAAAAAATAAAGCAATCAGAACCCGACCTTCTGGTCCAAACTGTACCCACCTCGGGGATTTCTTTTTGGGTTTCGGACCCTGAACATCTGGAGTGCAGGGAATGGCGGCGCTGTCTCCGATCCACTGCTGTAAGGTGGGCTCTGTGACCTGCGGCCTGCCGTGCTGCATAAAGACAAACAGAACATCAGCTGGAGTTCAGCAGCTGGTTCCACCCGACCCGAGCAGAGAGCCTCTGACCTTCGGAGCGATCCTCCTGACAATCTCAGAGATGGTAACTGCTCCAGCAGCTGTCTTTTTTCCTCTTTTACCTGAACACACCACAAGGAGAATATTACATGATACAGATCTGAAGAAAGCAGCATGAGGGGTCTGTTAGAGGTTTACCGGGTTTGTGGGGCGATGGAGAAGTGGCGTCCCAGATGATGTCCTGCTGGAAGTCCGAGTCATTGTGGGGAGACTCTGCGCTGGGAACAGGGGCCGTTTTGGATCTGGAGATTCTGGTGGGGGTCTTAAACTCTGGAAGAGAGGAGATGCACAAAGTTTGATCCAAAACATCAACCTGAACCCGAAGTCCGGCTGCTCAGCAGAACCCAGAACCGTCTCATCACTGCTGTCATCTGCAGATGATGTCCTGCTTTCATTAAACACATCATCATCTCACCTTCATGAGCTGGCATTAACTGGACCAATCTGAGGTCTTAAATTATATTATATTATTAATTTCCGCTCCATCGGAATCAGTCTGATGCCGAATGGCAGTCGAAGCATCCCTGGTTGTAAAAACACCGCTTTCTGTATCAGAACCAGTTCATGACTGGAGAAATTTGGACTAAACTCCAAACCAAAACATTTCTGAGTGGAGCCTGAAACAGACCCGCTGAACTGGGACCCGAACCAAACATGTGACTCAGACCTGGTTCTTTCTGGTTCCCGGTAGACTCTGGGACCTCCAACGGAGCAGTCTGGTTCCGTTTGTAGGTCTGGGCCGGACCTGGTTCTCCTGGGCTCCGGGCAGGATCCGCCTGGCTCTGCCTGAAGCTCCGGCTAAGGCGGCTTCTTCTCAGAGGTGTGGCCGCCGGAGACTCCTCGCCTGCCGGAGGCTGGAACCTCCTTCGGCCTCCGTTCATCACCGAACCAAACGTAAACTGCGGATAAAACTACGTTCAGTCACTCAAATAAATTTTAGTTTAAAATATTCCGCAGAGTTTGAACAGCCCGCCATGTTTTCTCTTTCCCATAGTTCCTTTCGGCGATGCATTCAAGAACTACAAAAAAGTCATAAAAATGACTGCGAATCTTGGTTGATGTAGTTACATGTTTTGCCTTTAAACGTAGCTTATTTTATTTCGGGTTTTTTTTCAATAAACTTATTTTTTTAGTAATGATCTACTACAAATTTGTTTAATACCTTTTTAAAATAGCTTTAAAAATCTTCGTTGCCCCCCAGGGGGCGTTGAACACGCAGTCAGAGATTGAGGAATATGTTCCATTTAATGTTTCGGGTTTTAGGAGAAACGTAAACTAGCCGAACGGTAGAGAAACTGAAAATTTTGGCCAGATAAACAGGACAAGGAACTAAAACCATCAACATAATCTCTGGAAGCTGTCCGTACCAAACTCTGTAGCCTTGTCTTTGCTGCATTCATGGCCTGGTTGCTCTGTAGGAAACGTTTGAACCCAGACTTTTTCATCTCGGTGTCCTCAGGGGCTGACTGGACTCCACCGAGGTTCAATCCCTGGAGGGTCGCAGTTGTGTGCACTTTACTATCCTTTATTTCCTTTACCACAACAAAACAAAAAAAACTGTCGCCTGGCAACCATGGCTGCGTGAAATCAAAAATAAACCGTATATATCTGTAGTTGTGGGGGCAAACACACCTTAGTGGTTTCCTATATGAAAGGGACAATGCCCAAAATAAAACTAATGAATATTGACATATCTAACTGTATAAAAAATACATATATGTATAATGTGACATTGAGACTGTTAATTACTGAATTGCAATTCAATTCAGTTTATTTATATAGTGCAAATTTTAATGACATAATTCATCCTAAGGCACTTTACAGAGACAATACTGTTAAATTGGTTAGGAAAGTTGATTGCAGCAAAGATTTTTCTCTTGCATATTGTTGAAAATTAAAGTTTAGGTTGAGAATGTATGTTAGTGTTTCTGATTGATTTTAGGCCAGCAGAGAAGGCTTTGAAGGCCATCACAGCCCACCACTGGTCGTTACTATGCAGTTGTTTATCTCTTCTGTAATGTCAGCGCGCTGTCATGAGGTGGGATATCCAGAATGTATAAGGTGACGTAATGCTATCTATTTTATTTTCTTTTGAATAAATACTGGACTTTTCAGAATGTTTTTAACCCTTGGTTACAGTAAAAAAAAAGAAGCATTTTTTAAAAGTGTAGATCATTGATTTGCAGAAAGACAGATAGCAGGCAAGCAGTCAACTTTACAGCGTTAAAGGTAAGAAAACTCTCTCTTTTGAGGCTGATGCTATAAAGATTTAATTAGGGAACCACAAGGTAGAGGAAATGAAACTAATTAAAAACATTTATTATGAAGAGCAACTAACTGTTGGTTTTCATGATATGTTTATTTGTGTAATAACTTATTTGACTGTTTTTTGTGTATTGGTACAGTTATAATTTGAGGATAATGTGTTGACTTTATCATGTAAAAGGTAATCAATAACTAAACTGTTCTTCTTTAAGCAGGATAGTCAAAAAAGAAAGAGACAACATTGACATACACATCCAAGCAATGTCTCAAGCTCCAGTAAGTCATTCTGAGTTGAAGCTTTTCTTATGAGGAACCATAATTTTGGTCCACATTAGCCATCAAAAGGGGTTTACACTATATTCAGTGGTGCCAAATAATTGATGGATTTTTCGTTTTTGTTCTCATACAGATGGAGATCAGTAATGTG
This sequence comes from Cyprinodon tularosa, assembly GCF_016077235.1. Taxonomy (NCBI): domain Eukaryota; kingdom Metazoa; phylum Chordata; class Actinopteri; order Cyprinodontiformes; family Cyprinodontidae; genus Cyprinodon; species Cyprinodon tularosa. The sequence goes on along the minus strand of NW_024038928.1, from coordinate 2,116,861 downwards.
GATGAACAACTTTGTGAAGGTCAGCAGCATGTGGAAAATATAGACCTGGATCAGCGGAATATCTCTGAGAAATCACATCGCTGTGACCACTGTGGAAAGCGTTTTACGAGCTCTTGCGGTCTGAAAATACACCTGCTCAGCCACACCGGCGAGAAGCCTTTCCTCTGCTATGAGTGTGGAAAGCGATTCAGGCAGAGTGGACATTTGGATACGCATCTGTCCATCCACAGTGGCGAAAAGCCTTTCGTCTGCCATCAGTGTGGGAAGCAATTCCGCCTGAAAGGTGATTTGAATCGCCATCTGTCCATCCACACCGGCGAAAAGCCTTTCGTTTGCCATATATGCGGGAGGAAATTTCTTCTGAAAGGAGATTTGAATCAGCATATGTCCATCCACACCGGCGAAAAGCCTTTCGTTTGCCATCAGTGTGGGAAAAGCTTTGGTCGTAAATCTTCTCTGAAAACCCATCTACATATCCACACCAGAGTCCCTACATGTGCAGGAGGTGTGGAAAAAGCTTCAGACCATTGAAATCTGTGCCACATCATCTGGAAATTGACTGTTTGGTTCTCCTGCTTCTCCTTATCTGAGACCAAAGCTTCACGTCTGTAATAAAATTCACTTGCATTCAAAGATTTTTATATTTCTTCCCTTTGCAGCCTTAGTTCTGATAAAAACTTAAAAATTAGTACATATTCCTTTATTTTTAGCTTCCTTTTAATGGTTTCCTGTTAAATCCAGAATTATAATGAGTAGATAATGGAAGACCCAGATTCAACCGGAGCAAGAGACGTTTAAACAGTTTATTGGAATGAAACTGGCGCTGGTTGGGAGAGATTCACCACAATCAGCAACTAGACTTGAATACAGGTCAGAGATCCAAAAGACACTAAGACAGGTCCGATAGGGGTCAGGCAGGCAGGTTTACAGAAATACTCGTAATAATCTGAAACTAGTCACTGGTCTGACAGCTGGTTATACAGTTAGGTAAGAGGGGAAATCTGATGCAGGCTGAGTGGAAACAGGGCAGAGCTGACAGGTGTGTTGAATCCTGAATCAAACCAGCACTCATGACAGGAATCATGACAAGAATAGAATTCAAAATCCTCCTTCTCACCTATAAAGCCCTAAACAACCAAGCTCCATCTGATATTAGAGATCTGATTGTTTTTGTTGTCACAAACACTCACTTCTCTCTCAATCTGCAGTGGTTCCTAGAATTTCTAAATGTAGAATGGGAGGCAGAACTTTTATTTTTCAGGCTCCTCTCCCGTGGAACAAACTAGCAGTTTTAGTCTGAGAGACAGACATCCTGTCTACTTTTAAGACTAGGCTCAATACATTCCTTATTATAAAGCTAATAGAGTGGCTCAGGTTATCCTGATCTATCTCCATGGTTATTTTGCGATAGGCTTAGACTGCTGGAGGACATATGCTGTGTTCAAATTTGGTGGCTGTCCACAGAAGGACAGTTTCCTGAGACAGCAGGTCTAAATACACATGTAATACATAATCAAAAGTTATTTACACATATAGTAAAAAAAAACGACTACAATCCTTAGAGTAGCCTTAAAATGTAACACAAGGACAGATATTCATGGATTATAGCATTTAGTATTTAAAAAAAGTGCAGCTTGTGCTGAAATGGTCTGGAAGTGTAGTGGATTTTTAGGAAGGATGTTTAGCTACTGCCAGCAGAGAGATGATCGGCTTTGCAGCTCTGGGAAGGAATCTTTTCTTAAGTCTATTTGTTTCTGATCAGAGGTGGGTAGAGTTGCACTTAAGTAAGAGTAGCACTACTTCATCATATTTTTACTCAAGTAACAGTGAAAAGTCGTTTTTAAAGAAAATTCTTGCAAAAATCACAGGAACAGTAGAAAGCACAGCTTATCACTCTCCACGAAAAAAAAACACTTCAGGAGGACGGAAAATAGATATAAAATAGCAATCCTTTTTGAGCCTCACAAAAAAAAAGAATGAGGGGCAGACAGTGCAGGTAAGCGCTGCCTGTTTCACTTCCCTTATTATGAAAAAAAAAAAAAAAAAAACTTGAACTAACTTCACAGATCTCTCTGTGTACTTCCTATTCCAGTAACTATAAAATGTCCCCCAGCCTTTATTGCTGTATTTTTCTTGATGCTGTGCAGCATTTTGGTCATAGTGCGGCTATGTATATAGCAGTGTTCAAATTTGTGTGGCACAGAGAGAATAAAAAAAAAACGACATAATTCGAGATCTGCTCACCCTGCATTAAGGGTGTGCAAAATAATCGTCATGACGATGCATCGTGATTCTAATTTTTGTGATCTACTGCATCGATTCTTGAAGGCAAGAATCGATTATAAAAAAAAAAAAAGGAACAAATAAAATACATTAATGGTTGGCGCACATCAGCTAAATCAATTGGAATACAACTTCCAGTCCAGCAGATGTCGCTGCGGATGTGTTGACGCCCTGTCACATGCATTTAGTCTACCTTCAGCTTTTGGAATGCACTCTGGCATCAATGACTTATCTCCTAAGAGGCGGAATTGTGCAGACTCTGGTAAAGGTTGACCGAGCCAGTCCTAAATATTTTTCAAAACTGCCTTCCAAAAGGGCATTATCAATCCCATAGTCACTATGGAGGATAAGAGGATAAGAGGTGGGTACACTTCTCCATGCACTATGGCATAGTGCATGGAGAAGTGTACCCACCTCTTTTTTACATTTCCCTTTATTATTACCCTTTATTAGACTCATTTGGCATGACTTTCCTTTTTGTAAAATGCAGTTCTGTCTGTAAAATTGACAGACTGTAGTAGCAATGTTTGCTCAGCCACGTCTTTTCTCCATCCAGACGGTGTCTTGCCCACAACCAAAGTCAAATAAATTAGAGAAGTATCCTGAGTAAATCACAATATTTAATTAAACAAATTACACCAAATCAAGGCACAAGTTATACTATTAAATGTGGTTTATTTAACATAAGATATATTTTTCAAAAAGTGTGTTAATTATTTGATGTGATAATCAAATTCATTTATGTTGTCTTACAGAAACGTGGCTGCAGAAAGAGGAATATGTGAGCATAATGAGGCAACTCCCACTAGTTATTTAAATTTTCACATACCCAGAAATTCTGGGTGAGGAGTAGCAGCAACAATAGTTACAATTTTGGCCCTATTGTGGCTCTACATTTTCTATACTTCATCCAAAATAGTTTGTTATCCTGAACTATTTTCTGCATTTGTGCTGCTATATGTTTAGGAGGTGCTGCTATAGAAGATGGTGCCAAGGGAAGAAAACGTGCATGGGTGTATATACAGTAAATACAGTGTTCCACAAATATATGACAGCTGAAATTGCCAGACATTGAAATTGATGCAATTGGCAGATAAAGATTTACCCTCTCCTAATCATAGTAGCTTCATTTGGTCTGTTTCTGTACCGATGTGAGAGTCCTGGATTGAAAAATCAGCTGTGATGGTGCCATTAACATCTCTGTTTATAAATGTTAATTATTGGCCTGTTTCCAGTGTAGTGCTCTTTCTTTTACCCTCAAAGAATTGACTGGGAGCTTGTCTGCCTGGCTGTGTGTTTTCTGGATGGAGCTGCCTGTGGAGGTGGTTGACAGTTACCTTTTGTACCTCTGCTTCTGTCTCCTTGAACCCCAGTCGGCCTTGGCAGATGGCCGCTCACACTGAGCCTGGTTCTACTGGAAGTTTCTTCATGTTAAAAAAGAGTTTTCTTCTCCACTGTTGCTACAAGCGTGCTTAGTGTGAGGGATTGCATTTGAGTCAATGAGTTGATGTAATCAGCTGGTTTGCCTTATGTATGATACTCTATGATCTGGTTCAGAGGTCACGTTTAGGACTGCGGACCCACCTGCTGGCTAATTCGGACTCAACCTGATTTAAAACATTAATAAATTACAGGGCAACATATTCTCATTATCAGTTCGTATGAAATCGTACGAAAAGTTATGCACAGTATTTCGTACGTTTTTGACGTTTTTCTTTGAAAAAATAGATCAGTGCGCATGCGCAGCCAGACAGACGAAAAAAGTAGATCCGCGGACGGACGTAACACTGGGAAAAACAGTGCAATAATTACTTCTTCAAGTCTCTCACTAGGTTGCTTGCTGTTTTGTATCTTAGGGTTAGGGTTAGAGTCAGGGTTAGGGTTAATTCTATGTTAAATTCTATGTTATTGAATGGTGCGTAAGATGCACATGCGCAAGGATATCTTGTCTCGAGGCAAGACGTAAAAATACGACGAAATACAACGGAAAAAAACGTCAAAAACGTACGAAATACTGTGCATAACTTTTCATACGATTTCATACGAACTGATAATGAGAATACACTGTACAGGGTGTTGTTCGACGACTGTGTCGAACAACACGCTGTGCCCACAAAACCCTTCAGAGCTTCCGGGATAAATGAAATTAACTCTCTTGCAACTGTCAATGGCAGCCGGGGAGCAGTGTGGGGTTAAAGGTTTTGCTCAGGAACCCAGAGTGGCAGTCTGCAGGGATCGAACCGGGTACTTACAACCTTACAAGCTCATTGCTCTAACCAGTGTTGTAGTACTCGAGATCGGTCTTGGTCTCAAGACTGGTCTCAAGACCATTTTTTGATGGTCTCGTCTCGGACTTGACCGCATTTGGTTTCGGTCTTGTCTCGGTCTCGACTTCCCTCGGTCTTGGTCTTGACTTGGTCTCGGACCCTAAAAGTCTTGGTCTTGTCTCGGTCTCGATACACTCTGGTCTTGGTCTTGTCTTGGTCTCGGGTTAGGTGGTTTTGACCACAACACTGGCTCTAACCACTAGGCCAGAGGACACAGATTAGCGGACCACAGACCACATTTATAAATTACCAATTGCTGTCAGACGGCAACTTCACCTGCACCGCTTCTCCTGTTTGTGTGGTAAATCCCCGGGACCAGGCTACACATTATATAAATTAGCCAAAGAGCTGCTGTCAGTCTGGGTTGCTGCTGCTAGCTACTTTTAGACACAGCAGGCAAACCAGCAAGCTGGGCAATGGGAAAGAAGGAGAAGATGATGAGAAAAAGAGAGCAGAGAAAGTGTGGACTGCTGGAAGAACTGCGCTGAACTGGTGACAGAAAAGTGAAATGGCATGCTCAAAGATGACCCTGCACATTTTGAGTATGTTTGGCTCAACCTGCTGCTGTGAAGCAGGATTCTCCACCATGAACAGAATCAAAAACAAATATGGATCCAGGCTGAAAATGAGCACCTTGATATGTGCTTGAAAATGGCTTTGTCTCCATTCAAATACCATTTTTATAAAATATCTGAATCAGGAAATTGTCTATATACCAAACTGAACAATTGTTATCTACTTAAAAAAACACTTTAGATTTCAAAGTGTCAAAAATATATATATATCTATATATTTTTATATTTTATATTTAAAAAGTCAGTGTATAACATGGATGCATAAAAACCTCATTTTATTTCAGTGTTAAAATATGTTTAAAGGAACAGATTATAATTAAAAACGTCTCTGGACCTTAACTGGTTGATGATTTTCATTATTCGGACCCTGCTGATTTTTAATTGGTGACCCCTGATCTAGTTGAATATCTCTGTAAAGTGCCTCCAGATGACATGTGGCGCTATATAAATAAACTGAATTGAGTTGTTAGACAAATTATTGTTATGGCCCATTTCCAACTCTTAAAAGTAAAATATTGGCATATGGTTCGTCATAATTATGAACCATAAAGTAAATTTCATCCTGCAAAGTAATAAAAATCTAAAGTAATTATTTTCAGATATGTTGGATTTCGTAATTATGATAAACCACGTGCCATTTTATCCTTTCAGTTGGCGGGAATGGGCTTCCATAAACTGTAACTATAACAGAGATCTCAGTAGGAACCGGAACCATACGGATTAGTTCTCAGTTCTAGGTACCAGAACTTCATACCCAGCGAAATATCGCGGTTTGATATTATTATTGTGGGGGAACGGCACGTGATTCTGCGGTCCTTCGGGTCTGACGTCACCCTCCTCCCCCAGCGCCTCCTCCTCCCCTCTCTGAGTCCATCATGGAGTGAGGAGGAGATGGGGATCGCGCGGTGCCTTCCTCACCGACACCAGAACCTCCAGTTCGGTCACAGCTTCCCCGGTCCGTACGGAGGAGGAGGTGGAGGAGGAGGAGGAGGAGGTGTTTGAGGAGCAGCAGGAACCGCATCACCATGAAGACCCCGCACCGCGCTGCGGCCGCGGCAGCCGAGCGGAGCTGAACCGGAGAAGATGAGCGAGGACCTGCGGCCGGACGAGTGAGTGTCACACCTGGTTCTGGTTCTGGTTCTGTGTGAGTGAGTGAGTGACAGGAGGCGTCTCATCACGTGGACACGGTCTGAGCGCCACTGATGAGGAGGATGAGGAGGGCCTCCTCTTCTTCACTGAGGCCAGAGGAGCAGAAGGAGTAGAAAGGAGGTCCGCAAAAAATAAAGGAGGAGGGATAACCGGTTCGGTTCGGTTCTGTTTCATCCCAGAAATGCTGCATGTTGTGACTCATCTTCAGGTTCCAGCTGATGGAAGCTGATCTGGTCCTGCTGATCTGGTTCTTCTGATCTGGTTCTTCTGATCTGGTTCTGCTGATCTGGTTCTACTGATCTGGTTCTTCTGATCTGGTCCTTCTGATCTGGTTCTGCTGATCTGGTTATGTTGATCTGGTTCTTCTGATCTGGTTCTGCTGGTTTGGTCCTGCTGGTCTGGTTCAGCTGATCTGGTTATGATGATCTGTTCCTGCTGGTCTGGTTCAGCTGATCTGGTTCTGCTGGTCTGGTCCTGCTGGTCTGGTTCAGCTGATCTGGTTCTGCTGATCTGGTTATGATGATCTGGTATTGCTGGTCTGGTTCTGCTGATCTGGTTCTGCTGGTCTGGTCCTGCTGGTCTGGTTCAGCTGATCTGGTTCTGCTGGTCTGGTCCTGCTGGTCTGGTTCAGCTGATCTGGTCCTGCTGACTGGTTCTGCTGCTGTGAGCCGGTTCTCTTCGGACCTCCAGAATAGGCTGCCTTCAGATGACTCAGTAACTCCAGGTACTCCTGGAGGTTCAGGTGGTTCTGGGTTTCTCCTGGTAGAACCTGGACTTTTAGAAACATTGCTAAGATGCTGAAGGCTCTGGTCAGGATGGGGTTAACTTCAGGGGTGGAGCTAGATGGTGGGCCAGGGGTGGCCACCCCTAGCCAATCGTTGCCACGATTAGTGCTATTAAATATCAATTTTATGCAGAATGTTTATTGATACAAGTAGGTAAGCCCCAGAAATCAAAACTGAAAGAGTTTTATCCACTATACCATTGATCTAGAAATTATAGATGTTTAAATATATGCGTCTATTTGTTAACAAAGGCTGTTGGAAAGAATAGTTTGTCTTTATTTAAAAATATGGATGTTTTGCTTGTTAATTTTCCTGTTGGAACAGTGTAGATTGACCCTGAGGTTCTGGTGCCTTTAAACTTTCGGCCACCCCTCAGTGTACAGTGGTTATTGCCTGGCCACCCTTATAAACATTTTGTAGTTACGCCTCTGGTTACAGTATCTCATCAGTCCACTTCCTCCCGAGGTTCATAGAACCGCTCTGGAGACGCATCACAATCTAGTAAAGTTCTGCTGAGACCCGCTTTCAGACGTGGTTCTTTCCTGAGACGGAGATTCTGGAAACCAACTCATTGATTCTCAGACAGGAAAGTTTTATTTGATAAACATAGCATATTATGATAAAGTTCATTATTTTGCATAATATAATAAAACTTGAACATTTATATATTTTAGATTCATTGCTCACTAATTGAAATTTTTCAGGTCTTTTATTTGTCATGATGTTACAAAGTTCAGACCTAAATGCAACAAACCGAACAGAGAGACCAGGGAAAAGGTTTAACGGGTTTTACTGAAGAGGTTAAACAGAAAGAGAAGTGTTGCTCTGAACACTGCTCAACCGGAACTGTAAAGTGAGGGGAAGACACAGCGGTTAGTTCAGGCTCAGTGAGGAATTTGACTCGTGAACTTGGAGAAGAGGATTTGGTTGCTGACTCGTGTTTCCAGAGAAATTGTTTTATCCTTGACTCCTGTCTATGTGCTGTAGTCCCAGTGTTTGTCTGATTCGGTTGAGGGCGGAACAGGGTTTACCCAGAATGCAGTTGCTCTTTGGGGGACGGCAAATCTGAGTGCCACTCAGCTTTCCTGCTGTACTTGAACGGGTCGTAGTGGTGAATAATCCCTTTCTCAGTGAGAAGCTCAAACAATCTCTAGGGGAAAGTGGATCCAAACCTCCTGTTTGAACCCCAGCTCAGTTTAAAGCTCAGTTGATCCTTCCAGGGAGAGAAGGTCCGAAAAATCCAGTTTGCAGGATTACTTCCTGCCGAGAGGCAAAGAAAAAAACAAAGTTAAACTCAAGTTGACAAAAACTCAGTTCAACTCAGCAAAACTCAGCTTGGCTAGAGTACCCAAAACTGGCAAACACTCTGGTGTCGAAGTAGTGGCAGTCAGCAGCTTAAGAACACTCTGTTAATGAGGAAACCATCAGCAGGTGTGTGTGGAGGCGGACCAGAACCAGGCGCCTCCTGGTGGATGAAGAGAGACAAACACAGAAACACGAAACCAAAGACAGGAGTCCTGACATTATTATTATCTTAATACGGATGATTTTGGCATACAGCTTATGAAAACCCCAAATTTCTATTCCACAAAATTAGCATATGATGAAAAAGGTCTCTAAACGAGCTATGCACCTAATCATCTTAATCAATAAATTAACTCTTAACACCTGCAAAAGATTCCTGAGGCCTTTAAAACTCCCAGCCTGGTTCATCACTCAGAACCCCAGTCATGGGTAAGACGGCCGACCTGACTGCGGTCCAGAAGGCCATCATTGACACCCTCATGCAAGAGAGTATGACACAGAAAGATATTTCTGAACCAATAGGCTGTTCCCAGAGCGCTGCATCAAGGCACCTCAGTGGGAAGACTGTGGGAAGGAAAAAGTGGCAGAAAACGCAGCAGAAATTAGAGTGCAATGAATGGAAAATATATACACGTTCAAATTTTATCATTACATTATGGAAAATAATTAACTTTATCACAATATGCTAATATTTTGAGAAGGACCTGTAGATCAAGGTTTATCCGATTACATTTTTAAGATTTATCTGAAACCTTTCTACTTCGCAAATTCAAGATATCTCTGAAAATAACATTCAAAATCCTCTCTGCAGGTCCACCGCTCTGTCTAGAAACTTCTATGGTTCTGTAAGCTGAGGCGGTTGTGTGAAACCGCTGCCTTTAACTCTGTAGTTAACTTTCAGGTCTCAGGCTCATCATTGATTCAGTTGCTCTAATTAAACTGAAAGTCGTTTGTGGGAATAAAAAGTCTCTGTGGAGAAGAGCTCCACCAGCCAGAAGTTTATAAAGACAGATTCTATAGATGTAACTTAGAACTAAAAATGTCTGAGACTCCTTCTTCTCTGAGATCAGCAACATTTTTTTTCTAATTTCTTCACCCAGAAGATCAGAGGGGCAGTCTGTACTTATATATATTTATTGTCATTCCACTGTGACAAGTACAGAGCAATGAAATGAACTCTCTGCATTTAACCCATCCCCCTTGGGAAGCAGTGGGCTGCCATTGTGCGGCGCCCAGGGAGCAGTGTGGGGTCAAGGGTCTTGCTCAGGGACCCAGAAATGTAGTATGTGGGATGGAAGCCCTAACCACTAGGCCACCACTCCCCTAAAGCAGATCAGCTAAATACCTGAAGGCCATTTAGTTGATCAACATTTCTTAAACACTTTTCGGAACTAATTACGTCATAATTTAAGGAGATACTGGTTATTCTTCTCAGATGAACAACTGGAAACCTAAAATCTAAGCTGATGCTAACAGTTGATAGATTTCTATACATCTTTTACTTTCATTTTACCTTTCATTTCCTCTGTGGTGTAATGGTTTAAAGGGAAACGCTGTTTTTTTTTACATTGGGCCCTTGATTTTCTGTTATTACATCATGTTCTACTCACCCATATGAGTTTTGCATCATTTGGAGCCATTCTAAAGATATTCCCTTAGGTTATATCCAAGTAGCGTCTTCCTTTTGGTAAAATACTTGAAGAACAAACTAAACTGTTCATAATTTATTCTTTATTGTACGCCAGCATTCATAACATGTAGGCGAATCACTGTCCCCCCAGACATCTGCGCTTATATTTCTTATATTTATATCTGTTAAAAACAAAGCGGCGCGTGTATGACGTCATAACTTAAAATCTTTTTAAAATGTAAAAAAAAAAAACGGCGTTTCCCTTTAAGTCTTCTATTTAGAAGTGCAGAATCAATTCAAATCCAAGTACATCATGAATGAAATCTGGCATTAAAACAATGTGAAGGAGCAGATGTAATTATAACACTTTTTTTTCTTCACATTCTGTCAATATTCCTGCAGATCTAATGTGGACCGTATGTATTTTACAGGCCTCACTGTAACTCACACTGACCTGGACATGAACAAAATCCTCTTCAGCTGCTCCAGAGGAGGGTTTTATCGTCGTGTGTGTGTGGTCTAGCACACTGATAATACATCCCTGATTCAAATCCATTTAAAAGATTGAATTAATTTCCATTTTGCACTGTTAGATTTGAATGAAAAAACAAGAAATGGTATCAATACAGTCAAAGTTGTGAGCAGGTAATTTATTAAAAACAACAAATTAACTTAAAAAGGCTAGTGGATCAGAGAATCTGAGCCCGACACGGGCTTAAATCGGCCCCTTAACACTAAACTTATGCACTAACCCTATATTTGTGTGTTCCCGATGAGTCAAATTGGTTCCAGAAAGAGCCGTGTGGCTGCAGGTTTTCTTTCCAACCAAGCAGTAGCACACCAGACTCCAGTCATCTCATCAAGTGAGTCCAGTCTTAAAGTTGTAGGGAAGTCATATTTAAATGTCAAATCATTCTGGCTTAAACATGTATATAAATGTACTCTTTATCAGACTATATTGTCCCAAAATGTAGAAAATTTCTATTTAAAAAAAAATCCTGTCTTAAAATCTTTTTTTTTTTTTTTCATTATTTTATGCAGGCCAATTAGTTATACATCAGCTTGAACACCTAAATTTCCCCAATCATGTATCAACGGTCATCTGTCAATCTAATTTTTTTCATCAGCATCTTGATTCATGTGTCGCAGCTAATAAACGCAACGGTTGAAATAAGAATAATTTCCTTTCGCATTGAGTTCCATCCCAGTGTTGACAGGGATGGACGTCTGTGTCTTCAGCAGGCGTAGAGCTAACAGAACTGGCAACGTTGCGAGGCAAGGGCTCAAACATGGCGTCCTCTTCCACAACATCTTCGTCCCCACTTTCCTCCTCTAAATAAAAAATGAATGACGGAGGAGACTCATCCACGACCTCCGACACTAAACTCTCCTCCTCTTGCATGTTTCCGCTGTCCATAGAGTTCCTTGACAGTGTCGTTTCTAAGTCACCAATTTAGTGCTACTTGGTCACAATGGAATTTCCCATTGGGAACCTACTAGCACTAAGTTGCTAACTGGTTAGCAAGATGCTTCCAATAAACCGGCCACAACCAAACATGCCTAAGAACCTTCCGCTACAACAATCCCACCCTCTTGATAAACAACCAATCACATTCACTTTATTCACTCGTGTTAAGTTGTGCATCACTCAGGAGAATTCGGAAATACAACGGTTGGAAAGGCTGTTTCCTTTCGACTTTAACATGATGACTTGATGAAATGACAGGAGTCTGGTGTGCTACTGCTTGTTTGGAAACAAAACCTGCAGCCACACGGCTCTTTCTGGAACCAGCATGACACCCCAGCTGTAGAGGGACCGTCACAATATGAGCCGTCCCAAACTACGTAGTGGGTAGGGCAAGTTGACCATTCAGGAGCTTAAATAGTGAGTCTGTTTTAGTGCAGGCTTGTTGGAATTTGGCGGGGGGTGTAACGCGAACTAGTGGCGTCGGAAACGCGCATTCATATGCAGGTTCCGCTGGTTTGCTGCATCTTCGTCACACGGACAGAAAATCACAAGTTGGGAAAAAAATGAAAAATACGTCATTAATCCCTAAATTGAGCTTTATTTGACTGGATAGATTTATTTTTAAGAAAATGGCAAACATGTTTATGTTAACTTGCCCCACAGAGCTACATGTGGCGTCTTTGTGTTCCCTCCAACCTTTCCGTTGGAGGGAAGAGGCCTTCCCATTAACGTTTATACCCGCCACGTACAATCCAGACGGTTTTGAGTGGGACTTTACAGCAAGTGACCCTTGATAGTTAAAGGTTAGTGGTTAGTGGGCGGTTTAGGATTCAGCCTTAAGGGCTGGTTATGCTCACTTAGCAGTGTGTCGCAGTGAGCTTGTCGCAGGTATGACGCAGATATTTTTGATTTAGGCCCAATTTTGAAGTGTGCTCTGCGCTATGTTATTCCACGCCACAATGCAAGCGGTACAACCACGAACTAGCTAGGAAAGAAGCATTTGTTCTTTTAAAGAACAAAGAGGCTAAAACATATAAATACATTGAAATGGAGTCAAAATACACCCCTGTTCTAGAAGCCATGGTTCCAGAAGTTCTACCTGTGTGTGTTGCAGTGACAGCTACATGGTGCGCGTCAAGGCAGTGGTGATGACCAGAGACGAGTCCAGCGGCGGTTGGTTGGCGCAGGATGGCTGTCTGAGCAGGGTGGGGGTGTGCAGGCTGCTGCCCAACGAGCTTCAGGGACGGAACCGCTTCCTGATCCACGGAGAGCGGCTCAAAGACCGGCAGGTGGGTTCTACGCTCCTTCACCGGGGTCATGGTTCTGTTAAACATCTGGTTGGTCGGTGTTGGTTCTCCAGCAAATCCAGCCTCAGTTTGGAAAGAGAGAGAAGAAGGGTTGAGTTTTGAAACTCTGATCAGAACATCAAGCTTAAGAATACACAAAGTAAAACAAAAAAGAAAATTAAGATCCAGTAATTTATTTTCTGCTAAATAACCAGGAAATAGAAATTTCATGGTTTCAAACAATTCTTCTTTTATTTATTTATTTATTTGTTCAAGAGGGAAGATCACATATCCCTGTGTTGTATTACCAGTGTTGGGGAGTAACGGATTACAACGACGTTACGTAATTTAATTACAAAAACAGAGTAACTGTAATTCCTTACAGTTACAATGAGAAAATATGTAATTCAGTTACAGTTACTTCCGAAAATATTAAGAATTACAAATTTAGTTACATTTTTAAAAAAATATAAAGAAAAACCTTTGCGAAATATGTACAGTGAACCCTCGCTATAACGCAGTTCACTTTTCACGGTCTCGCTGCTTCACGGATTTGCATCATGCATAGTTAAACTTTATTGTCAAACATAATCAATGGTGGCATGTCGGTTTATAAGGAACTTTTGGCCCAGAAGAAAAAAGAGCGACAACAACTACCGATAGCTATTTTCTTCTCTCCAAAAAACACACCTGTACCGCAGGCTTTAGAAGAAAAAAACGCCACAGAGCAGAGTCAGGATGCAGCGGCTCTGTCAAACAGCAGTGAAATACTGTATTGAACACGTCAGTCACTATTTATCCTTCTGTACTTTGTATTTTTTTTCATAATCATTTTTCATTTTCTCCCGTTCCAATCCGTCACGGCGGGGCGGTGCTGATCCCCACAATATTAACTCTTTAGTTCGTATTGATGATTAAAATTATTACTTATTTATTGATAACCATATTATTTTACAGTACAGTACAGTAGTCATTTGTAAAAAAAAAAAAAAACAGACAACAACAACGTTTATACCGTACTTTTATTTGTTTAACAAATGCTTGGGCCTGTAAAAAGTTTTTGTTCCTTGATTTCAATGTTGTATGGAGTATTTCATTGTATAATAACTTACCCCCGCGATAAACGAGGGTTCACTGTAATGATATTTTTATTGCTTCGCGCCCTATATCGCCGTTTCCCGCTACGGCTTCTTGTCTCTATCATATTTGCCACTCTGATGATCCATCCTGTGCTGGTGGAGCCTCCTTGAGGAACAGCAAGCGAGCAGACGGTTCTATTTCAGCTCAAGCAGGGCATCAAAAATGAAAGCCGTCCAGCACTGGAAAATTAAGGAGCATTTCATTTACATCTGTGAAAATGGCTCAAATTTAACCGTGCAGTGCAAGAAGTGTTTGCCGGCTATCAACCTGAACCTGCTTGTGTTAGTCTGCAAACTGCATAAATGGTAGAGCCTGGGGGAGGAACAGAAAAGAGTATGGCCCGATGAGAGGAGTCTGAGAAAATCTTCCATGCCTGGTGCTGGCATCTCTTCTTGTTGACATCCTGTGATCGCCTGTCAGCAGTTCCCTCTCAGCTTAGTGCTTTTTTAAGGTTCACATTCAGTTCTCAAAAATTAAATGTTGAACATTGGTCAATACTCATTAAAACCTTAAAGTAATCAAAAAGTAATCAAAAGTAATTAGTTACATTACTTTCTAAAAGTAATTGAAAAAGTTACACTACAATTACATTTTAAACAAGGTAACTTGTAACTGTAACGGATTACATTTTTTAAGTAACTTACCCAACACTGTGTATTACTATGGGAAAGTTTCGCAGGGGTAAGTTTGGAGAACAGAGAAAAACAATTTGCTCCACCAATTGTCAAAGTTAATATCATGGCTTATGGCATAACATACATGTATGTATAAGTTGACATTTAGGAACAAATGCAAATCTTATAGCAGTTCTAAAGAACTTTCTGTGTTCTTTAGAACTGAACTCACCTGACTTGTCAGTGACTAATGTGCTGACGATTCTTGAAATAGATAAATATGTCATGTTTGATAATTTTACAGTAAATACGTGTATGAATCGCTGCAGGAAGGAACAGCAGTGCCTGAATATGAGCCCTGCACAATTTTCAGAAATAAAGAGTATCTCAGGGAAATGTATTAGCATTGACTTCTGTCTTTATAACCAACAGGGAAAGAGGGAAGTGACGTATGTCGTAAAGCAGGCTGAGGTAGTTGTTTTGTTTGACAGAGGCCGTTTCTCAATACGTGTACTTGTGCGTTCTCATGTTCTCGTGAAACATCATCAGCCTCATTCCTAGTACTGCTCCAGTTCACAAGATCAGCAGACCGAGAACGGACAAAGTCCCCGGGATGTTGTTCTCACCCCTCCATATTTACCCAGCATGCATCAGAGCAGACTTGTCCGTTCTTGAGATTGACAGCTGTCCCAGCATGCACTGCGGCAGCAGCAGCTTTCAATGGAGCGCTCACAGAGCTCAGAGTATTAAGTTAAAAGTTTACTGTTCTGTAGCCGTTGGGCAATAAAAGTAAGTTTTAAGATAATTTTAAGGTGAGGACATTATACTTTTAAGCATAACTATACAGCCCATTTACTGATTTAATGTCTAATAAAAAAAAAATTCAGAAGTTGAGAGGACCGCAGCAACCAGCGGAGCTCCGGGGTTAGCGGCAGCCAGTGCTAACCTCAGCCCGTCTGCAGCAGCCCTCTCTCGGCATAGCCGTTTGTGAAGGACCGCTGACTCTGATGCCGAGTTCTTTTGTTTTATTTGGCAAAATGTTAATTTCATTTGTGTTTATCTGACTGTTTTAATTATTATTCCGCCACTAAATGAAAAAAAGTCCGAATTTATTATTATCTAGAGACTATTAATAACAGGAGGTGAAATGCAGCTCCAGACGAGCGTCACGAGTCACAAGTACCTCTGTTCAAATTGACCCAGATTTATACTGTTTGCTCCTATTCTCTCCAAGTCTATACTTTACCAAGTTCCTCTCAAGAACATATTTGGCGAGGACACAAGTCCGTACTAATGTTCTTATGAATTGAGAAACGGCTAGAGTTACTGCCATCCTCCTGGTCTACGGAAAAAGAGGAAGAGTCCAGTCTGAATTGAATTACTATTGGTGAAAAACAAAAAAAGTCACGTGTTGTTTTGTGAATGTAATTATCTCTTTTTTAAGGGTTTTTCCATTTTGTTCCATCTTTACTTTACTTTTTTTTAGGTGATTCTTGAGTGTTTCTTGAAAAAAGACCTGGTCTACACAAAAGCCACTCCCACGTTCCATCACTGGAAGGTAGACAACAAAAAGTGTGGCCTAACCTTTCAGTGCTCGTCTGATGCCCGAGCTTTTGACCGTGGGGTGAGGAGGGCTCTGGAGGATCTGGCAGAAGGTATGAAAGGAAACCTTTTAGCTTAGCATATGTCTCTCTCCATAAGGCAAGCAGTTAGCTGAAGTATTCATTGTACAGCAAGTGAAAGAATGGAGTACTACAGAGTTGACAAAGTCCACTTGTCCCAGAATAACACTCTGTTTCTCATTCAGTTTCATTCCCCATGTTTTTCTCCCATAATGTTTACATTTGATCACTGCTACACTTTAAGAAAATGGAAATGTCATGAGAGCTGGGCAAAACGAAGTCCAAGTGTCTAAGATTTGGTCATCTAGCTTTTTTTTCTTCTTTCAAGTGAGGAACTATATCTCCCAAAGTGTTTCATAAAAAATAACTTCAACATGCATTAAGTATTAAACAGTTAAAAGGATAAATTCCCAATACAACAATCAGAGAAGTCATTGTGAAAATGAAGGGGAACTCTGTGCTCTAGAGCTATCCATAAGGGTCACAGGGGGCTGGTGGCAATCTCCCTTAGTTTAGTGGCTAAAGGCAAGGACAGATTTGGACAGATTTCCAGTTCTTTCCTGGGCAACAATTTCCCTTTTTCCAAATACCTACCTCCTGTTTCTAGCTCCTATCCTTCAACTTAAATGGAGTCAACAATTCCAACTTTATCCAGGGCTGGAAAGGAATACTGGACTGCTGTGAGGATCCCAGGCGGACATAATTACCTGACATAAAATTGGACTACAGCCTCCTGATAAAGAACTACAAAAAACTAAATTTACATAAATAAAGTGAACAGCTGAAGCTATTAAGTATAAAACCTGAAGCATAAGAATGTGTGTACATGAGCATGTGTCACACAGAGTACAGGGTAGAAATAATGGATTTTTTTTTTATTCCATAAGGTGGGCTGTGCCTATACGCCTTGTCACCAAAAAATACCCAATATTCCTTGGCAGTAGCTCAGGAAATCATGAGGTTGTTATGCAATTGGCAATAGAAAGCATATTGCTTTCTTGTCCTAGCTCTTTCCTTACTACCAACACTCAAGACCCTTGCTTAATCTTAGTAGCTTGGTAATGACACTGAAGCCAAGGCAGAAGTGTGTCAGAGGTCTCCGAAATAAAAGCTGTTCTAATAGTGCTGGCAGTCAGGAAGCAGCTAGGATAAGGAAGCAGGATGCTTGCTAGTCTCAGTTCATTTTGCACAGGTGACCTCCTGATGACCCTGAACCGCCCTTGTATGACAGACAGTATAGCTAGAGCCCACTATTTTGTGACATGTACTGTGTGCGACACATGAAAACGTCCACATCCACATATGTTTTGGGGTTTTTACTGGAGAGCTTTTGTGGTTTGTCTCATTTGTGAAACTTGTTTTTTTTTTCTGGAAGACTATTGTCCCAAATTGACCCAGCTTCATTCATGTTTGTGTCGGCCCATATGGCTGAGGGTTCAGGTTATGTTTTTAGACTTTGGCAGGAAGTATGCCGAGAGACCCCACAAATCCATGGAGTAAACATGCAAAATGTTGGGAATCAAATCCAGGGCTATTATGCTGTCGGATGGATGGATGGATGGATGGATGGATGGATGGATGAAAGAGGACCTTTTAGAGGAACATTCAGGTGTCACACATCTGTTTTCTGTTCTGAAGGTTCCACAACTTCTTCATCTACGCTGCAGAATGAAGCAGAGCTGGGGGATGATGATGTCTTCACGGTAAGAAGTCTCTTGAGTCTCTTTATTGATAAATGATTAGTGTTTAAGACAGATTTTTTAAAATGAAGTCCTGACATTCCATAATAACCCATGTTCCAATAACAATCTGCAAACACACCTCTTGGCAAGAAATTACTGAACTCGACAACAGGAAGGAAGCACTGAGAACCATCAACAGGATCAGGGATTAGAAACCTGATGAGCATGTGGGATGGACCCTCACGCAGTGACAACGTGGACTGTGGTCAGATGGATCAGTATATAGGACTAATGAGGAGAAAGAGTCTCCAACTTGTCAGCAACCAGTCCCAGATGACAAAGTTTTCATCTGGGACTCAGGGCATGGATATAGAATAATTCAATTCATTTTTTTATATAGCTAAATTTCTTTACAGAGACAATTCAACCAGATCATGCAGTCAGATTGGTCCAATGTTTTCTATCTAAGGAAAACCAACTGATTGCATCGACTAATTAACTCCGAAGCAATCCCTCACACTTAGCATGCTTGTAGCGACAGTGGAGAGGAAAAACTCTCTTTTAACATGAAGAAACCTCCAGCAGAACCAGGCCCAGTGTGAGCGCCATCTGCTGAGGCACACTGAGTTCAAGGGGTCAGAGGCAGACATAGAAAGCGAAGCAGAGATAAAAAAGGTAACCGTCAATCAGCTCCGAAGGCGACCCCATCCAGGATACACAAAGTCAGGCAGACATGTTTCAAGCTATCTCCCATGTCAGGAAATGAAAGAGGGCTAACCATACAGTTAGTCAGTCAGAAAAAAAAGGACTATACTGAAAAACAGGGCAAACCCAACATCTATAAACAAAGGTGTTGATGGTAACAGCACAGCTGATATTTCTCTCCATGATATAGTCTCAGCAATACAGGGTCAGACAAGATGAAGCGACTATGATGAGCAAAAGCAGAGCAAGCATAACGTTAGAGATTGATCAAATACTGCAGAATGGGAGAATAGCGATAAAATGAAGAAGAATGATGAAAAGTAGTCCCTATGTCCTCCAGCAGTCTAAGCCTATAGCAGCATAACTATAGAGATAGCTCAGGATAAGATGAGCTACTGTAATTATAAGCTTTATCAAAAAAGAAAAGTGTTAAGCCTAGCCTTAAAAGTAGACAATGGACTAAAACTGGTAGTTGGTTCCACAGGAGAGGAGCCTGATAACCAACTAATCTGCCTCCCATTCTACTTTTAGAAATTCTAGGAACCACTATTAAACCTGCAGATTGAGAGTGAAGTGCTCCGTTAGGGACATATGGAATTATCAGAATAAGAAGTAGATCCTCAAAAGACATAAAGGCTGTAAAATGTAGAGGAAGTAATGGGAACACTACCAATATTTTGGAGGTGTGGGCTGCAGTAATAAAATCTTTTGAGGGTTTTTAAACACAAAACTGGTGACAGTTCAACTGTCTCAACAGTTAAAAAACCCTGAAAAAATGAAAATAATGTTATTACAGTTCCTGGATGTTAAGCTTCCATCCATTTCTCTGCGGATTTGTTTCATTCTGAATAGTTTCCATCAAGATATCTACTGTAACCCTGCAGAGGTTCATAGGATTTCAGCGAACAAAGATCTGTCACAGTTCCTGTTTATATAGGGAGCTTCAATTAAAGGAAAGAACAGCCTGCTGCAGGTCTTTCCTTCCTGTCTGCTGTCTGAGTCCTTTCTCAAGAACCCGAGGAAGTAAGATTGTTTCCAATAAGACCTACAGGATAACTCACCCAGTCTGGGAACACGTCTTTTTCCGAGGCAATTTTATCTATTCAACTCTAAAGAAAATCTACAAAAAAAGACTACGTCGTAGATCCCAAAAATATGTCTGATCACATAGGGACTGATCTGTTTGGTTGCTAACGACAACTATTAGCTTAGTTAGCTCTGGTCCTTAAAGGAATAGTACACCCAAAACATGATTAGCCTTCATTTTTTACTCACCCCCATGCTGAACAACACTCTGGAGTACTTTTTTGATATCTCAAATGCATCTGGAGATCTGGGAGGTTTCTTGCTGTCTGCTTACATTCAAATAATGGAGGTCCATAGCGCCCGAGGCAGAAAGTTCCATAAAAGTCCACAAAAAACGTGTCAATATTTCTCCATACTGCTCGTCCAATGTGCAATTTCATCTAGTTTGGTCTGCCGCGGTTTCCGTAGACTCGTGAACGCGCAGGCGCGCGCTTTTAGGAAATCCTATACACTACTGTTTATGCTCTAAAAACATTCTAAATGACTTTGTTTCGAGTAAATTCTGAATGCTACCCACTCAGGACACTTGGAATATATTGGACGAGCAGTATGGAGGAATATTGACACGTTTTTTGTGGACTTTTATGGACCTTTCTGTCTCGGGCGCCGTAGACCTCCATTATTTGAATGTCAGCAGACAGCAAGAAGCCTCCCAGATCTCCAGATGCATTTGAGATATCAAAAAAGTACTCCAGAGTGTTGTTCAGCATGGGGGTGAGTAGAAAATGAAGGCTAATCATGTTTTGGGTGTACTATTCCTTTAAGGGGAGCTGAGACTGATGTAACATGGTGCTCTGTGTCACATGACCCATTCAGTGATGGATTCCACCCGCTAACCTAACGTCCACAATGAATAAATATGTAGGTAGAAATTTAATTATACAGTGAGACATAACTGTATATATATTTCTTAATTAGCTTCTTTATTTTTTCACCTTTTTTGTAAACAGTTTCATTTGTTACTTGAATCAATTTGTTTAATTGAGGTCTGAAGAAGTTTTCTCTAAGGGAGACCCTAAAGAAATAAGATTCCTTTTGTAGGGTTTTGTTTTCCCTAGAGATGTCCATTGAATGCAAACTCATAGCCATGTCTCGATGTGTAGAACACTACACTGTACCCTTAATTTGGTTCTAATAACAGCAGATTGTTTACTAGTTTGTCTACTGGTAATTACTTTAGTTTTTTTTTATTATGCTGATCATAAAGCAATTTTTACAATGTGTTATGTCATTGGCTGATCTTTAATAAATATTTTAACCAGTGTGTCAGACTCATTTTGGATTGACACTAGCTTGGTACAACGTTAAGTAGCTTCTGATGTAGTTAAACTACTTTTAACACATTAGTGTAACTTAGCTTGCTATAATTCTTTAGGTGGTAGCTTTTGTGTAGTGAAGCTTAATTTATTGTTGAGTAACTGATAGCTTAGCTCACTACACTGGACAAGTAGCTTGCCCAACACTGCGTATAACCTAGTAGGTTTGACCATAGTAATGACCAATTGTTGGCTATATTTAGCCCTGGGTCAAGCTGTCTTCCTTTTACAAACTATTTGTATTGTTTCACCTTCTCCATTTCTTCTCCAGACTGCCACTGACAGCTCATCCAACTCGTCTCAGAGGAGAGAGCCCACCATGCATGTGTTGGCTCCGGCCAATTTCTGCGAGCCGCGTCGACACCACTGCATCCTGGGACATTTCTACGAACATCACCGGCCCTCTGACCACTACTTCCTCGATCCGGTGAGTCCACATCTATCTCTGAGAGGCATTATGGCCGAACTGATCTACATGTCTCCATGATATTTCTGCATCAACCAATCTTCTCTGACTCTCCTAGGCAGTACACATCTTTCCTCGTCATGCCAACTTCCCTTTGGAGGAGGAGGAGATTGTTCGCATTAGCCCTCACGAGCGAACCTGGCTCACCGGCTATGAGGACTACCGGCACGCCAACTCCACACGTGACAAACTCATGCAGCCACACATCCCGGACACCTGTGTGCACTTCACCAAGAGTGAGCCGCCCAAACACAACTACACGTACCCGTACCCTCTGAGCTGCGGCGTGCAGCGAGGCTATGACAGCAAGCCGGGCTGCCTGGAGATGGGAGGTGGTCGCAGGGCAGTGGTGACGCTGCAGCCTCGACCTCCTCAGTCCAAAGGGAAGTGTCGCATGGAGGATGGGGAGCGTTTTCGCTGCGTTTACTGTCAGGACATGTTCAACCGCGAGGACAATGGGCGGGGCCAGTGCCAGGAGGCTCCTGACCCCATTCAGACCTGTATCCGCCGGGTCAGCTTCATGTGGTGCGCCGACAGCCTGCTGTATCACTGCATGTCGGATCCGGAGGGCGACTACTCGGACCCGTGCTCCTGTGACACCAGCGACGAGCGCTTCTGCCTGCGCTGGACGGCGTTGATCGGATTGTCGCTGGTGGCGCCCTGCATGTGCTGCTACGCCCCTCTAAGGGCATGCCATCGCTGTGGGGTGGCTTGCCGCTGCTGCGGTGGGAAACACAGAGCTGTGGGGTGAGTCACCGCAGGCCCCGCCCACACAGCAGAGACCACCTGGAAACCGATGCCGCTGTTATTTCTGTTGTTGATGTGGTTCATTTGTAGAAAGAAGTGAAACTTTGTGTCAACCGTTGTGCTTTTTTTTTTTTTTGTTACTCAGAGGACCAAAAGGCTTTGTGAAGAAAATGTCTCCACAGAACATAAAAGTATGAATATGGGTGTATTATTAGGGCTGACAGATTTAATGTCAACACAGAAAATCATCTAAAGTACATCTAGAAATCAATTTGTAGTTGGTAACACTAAGGCACCATAGCATTTATCATGAAGGGTCGCTTCATTCTCTTTGTTTTGCAAAAAAACAAAAACAAAAGTTAAAGCAACCAAGTGTAGTTTTTAGCCATTAGGGGTGTTAGTGCTGTAATTTCCAGGTTTAACACCCCTGAAGGCCAGTGGCATTTCTATATTAAACAGTCTCCCTGTATTCTGGTTCTGCTAGCAGATCATTCTGGACCAGCAGATGGAGAAGTCATGATTTCCTTGTAAACACAAGGACACATTCACCGCTGTAGATGAAATCCTACATCGTAATTATGTCTGGTCAGGTAAGGGTCAGATCTGTCTTGTTGGCTAACTACTTTTAGCTTAGTTAGCTCTGGCCTTTCAGGGGATCCACCATTAGTTGTACCAGCAGACTTTATTTGGGGAAAAAAATGTGTATATTCAGTTTAAAAAGAACACACTTAAAATACTGTAAACTGTTTAGTTTAAATAAATGTACATATTATTTACGCTGCAATGCATTCTGGGCAAGTAATGTATGGTAGGTCCTTTAGCGTTAGCTCTTTCCAGCCAAAACTACAAAAAGTGAAGTTGAACTTTTCAGTTTGAGCCACAGAACTTTGAAATGAATGAGAATGTATAAATTACAGGAGGTGATAAAGATGAGGAGGACCAAATGGAGGAAGAGAGGAGAATTGGATGAAGAAGCTGATGCTAGGAGATGCTAACCAAGATGGAGAACTATGCTACAAAAAGCTCCGGTTTCTAAATGAGGGTGTTATCTACGGAAGAGGATTAGGGCCACTGAAAAAAAAAAAAGTTTACTGATTTTTAAATTTTATTTCAGTTTAACATGGGAATGTTAATCTCAGAATTCTGACTTTGATCTCAGAATTTTGACTTTTTTCTCAGAATTCTGACTTTAATCTCAGAATTCTGACTTTTAATCTCAGAAATCTGACTTTATTCTCAGAATCCTGACTTTTTTCTCAGAATTCTGACTTTAATCTCAGAATTCTGACTTTTTTCTCAGAATTCTGACTTTAATCTCAGAATTCTGACTTTAACCTCAGAATTCTGACTTTAATCTCAGAATTCTGACTTTAATCTCAGAATTTTGACTTTTTTCTCAGAATTCTGACTTTAATCACAGAATTCTGACTTTAATCTCAGAATTCTGACTTTAATCTCAGAATTTTGACTTTTTTCTCAGAATTCTGACTTTAATCACAGAATTCTGACTTTAATCTCAGAATTCTGACTTTAATCTCAGAATTTTGGATCTTAATGTAGATGGGCACCATGAAGGAAGAGATGTGGGAGCACTCAGCTTCACTGACAAAGATGTGAGTTGTTTGAGAGGGGCAGTAACACATTGGTGGAAAATGACGGAATTAGGCAACCTTTTACATGCCCGCGGGGTCCCCTCATTAATGGAGGAGCAGAAGGTCATTAAAACAAGAGAGCTAGTCTCTAAAACAGACATGGCTATGGCTTGATGCTAACATGTTTGTTATCTGTCAGAATTCTGAGAAAAAAGTCAGAATTCTGAGATTAAAGTAAGAATTCTGACTTTTTTTCCAATACTAAATTGAAATAAAATTTTAAAATCAGTCCTTTTTTTTTTCAGTGGCCCTAATCCTCTTCCGTAGTTAGCAGTTAGCATCAGGATCATATCATTTTCTCAGATATACTAGAATGATGAGGTACAACAACTGACAAATGCTTGACTTTTAATTTAAACAGTTCATTATCTTTGGGTTTGATTCTGATTTTCTTCTGCTAACGGTGTTAGCACTAGCGAATATAGTAAACAGTAAATAACAAGCCAATTACATTTGTTTATTTTTCGTACAGATATCTCATGTATAACAAAAACTTTGAGGCAGCGACGCAGTGTGGCCATTTTTTATTTATTTACACCAGTCAAACACAAGTGATAAAAACAGCTCTGCTAATGTTAGCCTTCCCATGTTCACTCTGTAGGTTCCAGCCCCGCAGGACCTAACCACGTCATCAGCCCATCATATATTGCACAGTTGAAAATGGACTTCCACGGGTGAAAAATAGGACAAAGAATATGGTAATTATGAGTTTTTACACAAAGGGAAATTCTACGTCAATAAGAAAATGACAACATATTAAAGTCACGGGTTCAACTAGTCATGGATCCCTTCATGGAGATGTCAGGATGTCGCAAAGCGGTGCTATGGGTCACATGATTCAGTCGATCCTTTAAAGTTTCTTGGGAGTGTTTTTAAGAAGAGAAACCTGGATTTGGAATCATTAGAAAAATCTTAAATTAAGCTAATAATTGTGTCAAATTTTACACATTGTTGCTTTAACTTTTAAAACATGTATACCGTATTTTCACGACCATAAGGCGCACCGGACTAAAAGGCGCGTTTTTTATATACAGGTACATGTCCTCTCAGGTGGATTTTCCAACTTAAAAACATATTAAAACTACTTTATTCCCACTGATCACAGCAAATAAAGATGCAAGGTGTATTTATTACAAAGTATTATTCAAACCTGGGAACCGGCATGCTGATGACACAGGGCTGTGATTACTCCTCTGATACAGTTTATTGAGGCATAAATTAACTTAAAACATAGGCAGGATAATAATCTGGATGAACTGACTGCAATGATTAAATTTTCAGGTGGACTTTCTCACTTAAAAAGATTTAGATTATTTAGATGAAAAAACACCTGCGGAGGTGAGCCCGTATGCCCCGCGGCCCATAGGTTGCTGTTGAATTAAGTTTTCAGGTAGAAAAATAGAGCGGGAGCAAAACTGAGTATGATTGTGCTTTATTAATGTATTTATTACAGAGTATTAATCAAACCCCTCAAAGTCCTCATCCTCTGTTTCTGAATTAAACAGCTGCGCTAAATCCGACATGCCAGTTTCCCCTTCTTCTTCGTTTATTGACGCATAAATTAACTTAAAACATAGGCAGGATAATAATCTGGATGAACTGACTGCAATGATTAAATTTTCAGGTGGGCTTTATCACTTAAAAAGATTTAGATTATTTAGATGAAAAAACACCTGCGGAGGTGAGTCCGGATGCCCCGCGGCCCATAGGCTGCTGTTGAATTAAGTTTTCAGGTAGAAAAATAGAGCGGGAGCAAAACTGAGTATGATTGTGCTTTATTCATGTATTTATTACAGAGTATTAATCAAACCCATCAAAGTCCTCACCCTCTGTTTCTGAATTAAACAGCTGTGCTAAATCCGACATGCCAGTTTCCTCTTCTTCTTCGTTTATTGACGCATAAATTAACTTAAAACATAGGCAGGATAATAATCTGGATGAACTGACTGCAATGATTAAATTTTCAGGTGGGCTTTATCACTTAAAAAGATTTAGATTATTTAGATGAAAAAACACCTGCGGAGGTGAGCCCGTATGCCCCGCGGCCCATAGGCTGCTGTTGAATTAAGTTTTCAGGTAGAAAAATACAGCGGGAGCAAAACTGAGTATGATTGTGCTTTATTCAAGTATTTATTACAGAGTATTAATCAAACCCCTCAAAGTCCTCATCCTCTGTTTCTGAATTAAACAGCTGCGCTAAATCCGACATGCCAGTTTCCCCTTCTTCGCTGTCAGTCACTTTCCGTGCAGCGCAGCTCCTCAGAAATAATGCCGGCTTTTGCAAAAGCTTGAACAACAGAGCCAGCAGACACGTTAGTCCAAGCATCTACAATCCATCCGCAAACTGTGGCGTAACTTGCCCGGCGCTGCCTTCCACTTTTCCTGAAACTGTGGTCTCAGTCTGTCATCCATCGCTCCCACGCCGCTCGCAGCCTTACTTTGAACGGCCGCGTCACACCGATGTCGAGGGGTGGAAGCTCCTTTGTCAGACCCCCGGGATAACGGCGAGCACAGCGTTCATTTGATTCATCTTTTTTTCACATCGGCTGTGAGATGGGCACGCAGCAATGGTGATGCGTGGAAAAAAACACCTAGTCTTCTCAGATACACCTGCCTCAGCCACGCATCCATACGGAGCCACCCAGCCTTATACGCGCGTCAACCATTGACTTTGCATGTAAACTCGCTGCTTCTGCTGCAATTGCTGGGTCCGGTTCACACCGATGTCGAGCGGTTGAACAGCGAGCACAGGGTTAATTTGTTTCCCCATGTTTTTCACATCAGCTGTGAGATGGGCACGCATGGAGTTACATATTAACAGCAATTGTGAGGGGTGGAAAAAAAAAACACCTGGTCTCCTTACATTCAGCCACTCTTTCATCATCTCCTCAATGAGGTGGTCTCAAAAGTCGCAGTTACAACACACATAGGGCGCACCGCACCATAGGGCGCACCGCACATTTTGAGGGGAAAAAAAGACGTTTAAGTGCGCCTTATAGTCGTGAAAATACGGTACATTCATTCTACACAGAGTTATATATTTCAAGAGCTTGTTGATATTTATTTGAATGATTCTAGCTTCCAGAAAAAAAACTAAATCTAATAAAATCAGAGATATCTAGAGTACCCTAATTTAATATTAGGTAGCGCTAATTTAATATTCTTTATTATAGTAAAAGTAGAAAGTAGTCGTCCAGGAAATTGCTCTAGTGGGAATAAAAAAGCATTTGGTAAAATAGCTGCTAAAGTTCTGAGGAACTGTTGGTTCATTATTATTATCTGATTAAATTATAAATATCCAGACATATATGGATCAGGTACAATTAATTATATTTTAAAGTATGAAATAAAAAGAAACCCCACCCAAAAATAACATGATTGATTAAAAATAAGATTTGTTTTTCAGAAGAAACTATTTATAGCATATTTTTTTCAACATAAACCTATACATAACCATGTTTAGTTGGTTAAGTATATATTTCAGGAAAGGATAAAGAAATTCTAGCTAAAATATCTACTGTTTATTGTATTTTTAACTGGATATTTGAATAGCTCAAGTAGCCAGAAATGTTACTCCAGTTAGAGTAACGATACTCTCACAAAAAAACATAATTTAAGAAGTAAAAACTTACAAATACTTCTAAAAGTATGTTCTTTTCTAAAGGTTCCTCAAGTAAATGTAACTAGTTACTACAAACCTGCCTTTTAGCAATAAAAACACTATAGATTCAGTGAATCTCCTCCAAACCTTTGACTGGGCTGCATTTCTCACTGTTGATTCGGCCCCTTTTCCCGCCACACCTTTTTCCTTCCACTTAACTTTTTATTAGCTCACATTGTTAGCCACCTTTAGCAAGGACCTAACGGAGCTGGAGGGAGCCAGTGTCGAAAAGCTGGACATCTTCCAGGTCAGCTGTTTTCCACATGCTGTAAATTTCTTAACATTATGTAATTTCTTGAAATTAAGTGTAATTTCCCTTGTTTTTGAGCAGGTAGGAATATCTGCAAATGGAACAAGACAGGTTATGTGTAAAATAAAAACATACAAACTTTTTTTTTTCTGATTTTAGGCACATAATAAATCTAGTTATCTTGAATGCAAAGCTACACTGGAAAAAAAATCTAAATCTAGACAAGTAATTTTTCTTAAAATAAGTGCAGTTGTTCTCCGATTGAGGAGGCCAAATTTACAATTGTCAATGGAAATAGAGAATTTACATTTAAAGTGAGAAAATGCAATTGCATTGTCTTATTTCAAGTGCATTTTATCTAATTATCTTATTTTAAGAGTAAAAATATTAATTGCATTGGCCATTTACCTACTCAAATTAAGGGTATATACACTTAATTTATGAATTTTTTTTTATTTTTCAGTTTACGTATTCCTTAGGCAGATCACATTATTTAACTTCTCAGATTAAAGGAAATTTTAATTATTTTAACATCAGTTTTTGCAATGAAGCTGTCAGTTGTCTTGATTAATAGCCCATTTTTATTGGTCTGATGTAAAAATCTGATCTTCTGAGAAACTATTTATGAATTTCATCTGCTGTAAGCTAGAATCATCAAAAGAAAAAAATCAGGTATGAATAAAATATATTTCTCTGTGTAGCATGAATATTACTGAAGAACTGACAATTAATTCGATTTAGTTTAGAGGGTCCAGGGTTTAATACCAGCGCTGTTGGTAGTGTGACGGTCAGCAGAGATGGTTTACTTAAAAAGGTTAACAGTGTATCCCAATTAACCTTCAGCTCTGTGGTTTTTCACTCAAGCTGATAGGTTTTTCCTCATAATGCAGGGTCTGTCTGAAATGCAGCCTGTTGGGTATTTTTGCAGCCAACAGACTTTGTTTACTGACTGGTTAAACGTTAAACTCTCCTACAAATTGTCAAAAGTATGTCCCTTTTTGTTCTTTCTTTCTCCTTAAAGCTTATACTTTTTCTCCAGATCTTTAAACATAAATAGATAAATTAAGAAACTTTGCTTAGTCTGTTTAAAGAACACTCCCAAATCCATTTTTTTCTTTCATAAATATTTTTTTCATAAATATATTTTTAAAATTCCCCCAAAATGCTTACTTATTATGGACCTCTTTTTAAATATCACTGAATTAATTAAAATAGGTAAATGGCAGATTATCGCCTTTCTCAAATTAGGGGAAAAGAAACGTATAAGCAAAACGTCTTGCTTATTTTTAGAACAGATGAACCACACTTGTTTTTTCACACATTTCCTTTTTAACTCTTCTCATTTTTATATCGCATAACAATGTTTTGGTGTTTTATTGATCTCTCTGGCCTGATTCGACCATTTTGGCCCCAGTGATAAAGTTTGGACTCTAATGGCAGCAAACCGATGTTATTCTGCTTGTTGGGTCTTTTTAGATCATGGTGGATTTCAGTTGTCAGGAACACACATGTAGATCCTGTTGGGTTCAGTATCTAATTTCATAATCTGGATTGAAACACCATTATACTCCAGTTTAAACCAGAGCAGTGGCTCCGGAGGAGTCCAGGCCTTCTCTCTACCTCACAGGACATAACCTAGGCTCCAGACACCCTTTTAAATACACCTGCTTTATCCACACCGATAGCGGTTTAAATTAAATGGCACAGAAGAGAAAAACCACACAGAGTTCATCTCCTGGCGGCTAAGAGCAGGAAAACATGGAGGAAATTCCCTTAGACTTACAAAAACAGATTGTAGCTGCCTGGATTCATCCTGGCGTCTCTCAACTAGCTATCTCTGCTTCCCTCCAGCAGAGTAATGGATCCTTTTACAAGGAGGAAACCTGTTTTTGAATATGAAGATGAGTTCATTGTATTGGAACAGCCTTCAGTCGCTGGATCTCATCCAGATGTTGGACTGGAGATCTTGGATTTGTAGGTGTTCTGCAAGTCCTGGGATATAATGAGTTGATTTGGGCCAGAACCTGAGAGGTTTTCTTCTTCCTGGAGAAGAAACTGTCTCTGCAGTGCTGATCTGAAGGTAAAAGTCTAAACAGTCCGTGTCCAGGATGTGTTGGTTCTGCAGGGATGATGGCTGCCCATTTTCTTAGTCAGCTATCCTGCTTCTAGATTGATGCAAGCCTCGTCCTGATCACCCTTCCTGAAGACATGATTGTTGTAATTTGAATGGGTCCTGTTTGGTGGATGAGCCAATCACAGCGATGCAGGAACTATTGATAGAGTGAATAGTTGCTGGTGACGATGGATAAAGTGCAGTCCCAGGTTGGCTTCATCATCTCTGATCTGTTTCCCATTAAGCAAACCACATTAAGCCTGAGATCTTCTTCCGATTCCTCCGTACCAATCGATCACTGGATTTTCATGGCCACAGGGAAACATGTCATTTATCCCAGTGGTGGTGCATTTCCTAGAGACCGGTATTATGGTTGAACATCTGAAGCATTAGAGAACCTCACACATCTATAGGGAATAGCTAAAGCCCCAAGTTGATGCAAGGACTATCGTATTTTCACGGCCATAAGGCGCACCGTACTAACAGGCGCAGTCTCAGTTATGTGTGCCATTACTGTATTTAACACACACATAAGGCGCACCGGATTATAGGGCACGGGTTTTATATACAGATACATATCCTCTACTACGTTTAAATACCTCTACTGCGTATTTAAAAATAGAGCGGCATCTTGTCCATGTTGGTGATGGGGCTTGGCTGGATGCGTTTGTCGGCGATGTGTTTGCTGCAGTAGGATTGGAAGCTCGCCAGGTTTTCATTATAATCCGCTGGACGTTGCTGCGCTACTGTACCGTTTCATAAAATTCATAAAAACGGACCTCCTTGAAAATGTTCAATTTTCATTTCTTCCGCTAGCGTTACTGCTTTTAGTCGAACAGTGACCGTCGAAAAGCTCGCCCCACTTGTTCTTTGCTCGCTGATCCACCGCTCGAGTCTTTCCTCCAACTTGGGCCACCTCTCCTTATGTCCGTGGAAACTCAGCTGCGTCTTCTTCACCTGTCGGAGTTCGTTTTCCATCTTCCTCCACTTGCGAACCATCGATTCATTAATCTTGAATTCTCTTGCGGCTGCTCGATTTCCATGTTCCTCTGCGTAGCTGATAGCCTTCAGTTTAAACTGTGCTTCATAGGTGTGTCTCTTTGCCATTTTCAGGGTTGTTAAGACAACAATGTTCTGCATAAAGCACATACCTGTTCTTTTATACACAATCCACGCCCACACTTCCTCCTTTAAAGTTCTCATGGTGGTCTCAACAACGTCCGCAGTAACAACATACATACGGCACACCGCACTTTAGGGCGTGCCGCACATTTTGATGGAAAAAGAAGACGTTTATATGCGCCTTATAGTCGTGAAAATACTGTAGTTGCTTTTGGCCGACAGGTACTGGGTCTTTTGTGCTCTTCTGACGATGAAGGAGCCTATTGACATCTTTCTGAGTGCAGGTTGTTGGTGGTATGAGAAGGACCAGTAAAGTTTTTAGTTGGCCTTTATGTGGGTGAACAGGTTAGAGGTCGAATGGCTGTTTGTCCAACCTGCAGAAGAACCGATCATCACATCAGTTTTTCACATTGCAGGAATGTACTTAACTTTCCATCCTTGATCAGACCTTTTGTGCAGGCATGAATACCTTTAGGGAAACACAGGATTGGACACTACCTTTTTGAGGTAGTGTCCGACTGAAGCCTCCCACTGCTTCTGGTCTAAACACGAACCCAAACTACAGAAAATTTTGGGATATATCAAGCCATTGTAGCTATGAACAAAATACTGAAATCATACCTGAGGGGTCGTCGGTTGCCTAGCACGCTGGAAACACGATCTAGAAATAAGCTGATGAAGATTCTCAGTCATCCAGGTCATAGTCATTCTGTAAAGGTTTAAAAACGATCCACTGGACTTGGTTTTCAAGCTTTGAAGACGTTTCGCTTCCCCTCCAGGAAGCTTTCTCAATTCAAATGTCCGGATCCGCAGTGAGTTTGAGGCTTTATATAGACAAGGCCTTGTATTGCTTGGAAACATACAAATTGAAACCGACGAGTGGGTCGTTTGGTTCCATTGTTAGCCTGTAATACCTGAAATCTGTCTATGATTGTGAATGGTCGATCTAAAAATAAGTAAATATATCTTAAATTAAGTGTATTTACCCTTTATTTGAGTAGGTAAATGAGAGTTAAAAAAAAGATAATTAGATAATATGCACTTAAAATAAGACAATTCAATTGTGTTTTCTTATTTTGAATGTAAATTGTCTTGTTCCATTGGCAAAATGTATCTTTTACCTCCTCCATTCAAGAACAAATGCACTTATTTTAAGAAAAAAATTACTAATCTAGATTTCGATTTCTTCCAGTGCAACTTTGTTGCCATTATAAAGTTTTTCTCTATTTCCAAGTCTGTGCTACGTGTTGTCCTACTCATGCCCGTCCAATGGCAGCAATAATCGTAACAAATGTTGGTTTGTTACACTGTATAATTCACATGTAAAATAAAAAATGTGGGAGCAAAGCGGACCAAACAAAAAGTAAAAATATGAAGTCAAACCAAGCAAGCGGACTAATTGAGTGTTTTGGTGCGATAAAACCCTTAGGGCCGGATCTATCAAAGGTTTGCGTGTATAAAAACGTGAGCTATTTCACTGCGCACGCTAAAAAATTTACAAACTGATCTATCAACAGCGTGCTAAAAGGATTTGGTCTTTAAAACGTGCTAAATAGCGCCTCCTATCCATTTAGTACTTTTTCTGCAATGAATATGCGATATGGGGCGTTTACACGCAAAAGTGCGTCTTGTGGGAGGAGAACATGTAAATATATTAATTTAGCACTCGCAAAGTGATTTATTAAACCTGAAAGCAATTTTGCTAACGGTATCTGACTCTATATTTAACACGTTTCAAAAGAAGGTGCAAATGGTCTGTATGTAATTGCGTAATTGCGCACACATGGCAGCGGTTATAGTCGCAAGAAGGAGACATGGAAATGAAGCAAGGAGACGCAGAGAACACATTTTTTCACTCCGTGTGAATATTTTTGGAATGAACGAGGTAACGATCATCAAAACATATCGTTTATCCAGCATTGACATTTTGGAGCTGCTGGGGGAACTCCGAATGGATTTGGAGCCAGCCACAAGGAGGACCCACGCAATACCAGATATCACAAAACTCCTTGCAACATGGCACTTTTTTGCATCTGGGTCATTCCAGCGTACGGTTGCAGCGAGAGCTGGGATCTCCCAATCTCGTTTTTTCAGAAGTGCTGTCCGACGGGGTCGGGGTTCTCCCCCTGCACCTGTGGAGCAACGTGCCAAATGCTGCGGGCATGCGTACGCGCAGCACACATATTCAGCCACATACCACCTTAGGGATTAAAGCTTGCCAAAGTTTATATATATATATATATATATATATATATATATATATATATATATATATATATATATATATATATATATATATATATATATATATATATATATATATATATATATATATATATAATATTTTTTTGTTGGGGATCACTGTAAGATTTAAATTTCTTAATGCGCAAGTTTGTACAAACTACTTTGCCGCAAACCACAAAACGTGCAAAACCATCATTTAAATAGGGCGTCTCCAACAGTTTTGCACCTGCAACCAGTTACGCAATCACTCTTGTTAAATCACCCGCAAACCATGGTTCAGCCCCTCGCGCAAAATTCCAGTTTGCGAGCGCAAATTACTGCACGCAAAATTGGATCTTGATAAATCCGGCCCTTAGTCTCCTTGGTCAGTTTGCTCCTGGCTCTCCCAGGGCTCTCCTTAGTAAGATACAGTTTCCTGTGATGTGAAATTAACAATCTTTTTTTTGTTATTTGTACTAAATGTCTCGGTCTAAACAAACATGTCTTCACAAAAATAGATTCTTATTTAGGACCGGTACACAAAGCTCTGAATACAGTTCAGTCTGTGCAGACAAAGCGGGCCTATAACCGAACGATCAGTCCTGAGCTTTGCGAGGAACTGCTCGATGTTTCCTTTAGGTAAAGTGTGTTTGTGTGTCTGATGGGACACGTAATATGCTGTCTGTATTTTGGAAGCAGATTTGAGAAGTTTGTGCTGCTGAAACATCCAAAAAAGAGAGTCTAATGGGTTTAAACACACGTCAGAACAAACATGATTGCGTTTAGTTAATGCAAAAGCTTACAATCTTTAAAAGATGGTGCCTGTCAACCCTGTAATGCCAAATGTATCATATTTGATACATAAAGTTTCTGAAATGTTTTGCATCTGACACCTTTTGCATAATTTAATGGTAAAAGCTTTGCTCAAAATCCTATTGTACACAATCAGATATACCTGATAACAGAGGGCAGAAGACTACACAAAAAATAATCTTGACTTACCGCATAGTAATAAATTATTAATATCAAAAATGTATTTCTGTTTTTTCTTTTTACATATTTTGTTAAAAGGCCAAATAAGGACTTCAAACCAAAAAAAAAGTAATTTTCTGTTTTGTTTTATTCTTGGATCGGGCTTTAAAGGGTTAAGGTAGTTTTTACAGCAAAATGGAGTCCAAACTTGTACTAGCAAGGTATATATATATATATATATATATATATATATATATATATATATATATATATATATATATATATATATATATATAAAAAATTGTCAATTAAAGTTTTGGCAGCCCTGCTGACCTGTTCTGAGATCTGTTTTGAAGTTCCTCTCTCCTCCGCAAACCAACAGACTGCAGTTGGAAGCACTTAATGGTTCGCAACAGACCTGCATTCCTGAGCATACATGTGACAAAACCTCTGCTTTACTAACTAGAGTATTAAAATTATTAGATTTCTCTAATTCAAGCTTATTCTCAGCTAAAAGCCCACTGATATACCTTCAGCTAGTTTCCCTCCATCTGCTTTTACAGAAAACTTACAGTTCAGACTTAAAGGTTGGTGGAAGGAAACGGCAACAAAAACCGTCACTGCTGGCCACACAAGATGGAATCCACAGTCGGGTCAGAACACAGCAGCTGGCATTTCAAGAGAAACTGAAGGGAGCAGCAGTCAGGACTCTCATGTCTGTCCCGCTGATTTGCTTCAGTCCACCGTCAGATGTGGAGACGCGTCCTACAATAATAAAAAAAAATAAAGCGTCACACATGATTTTTTTCAAGGTGCACTGAAGCTGTTTCCTGTGTGTCTCAGTCTTTCGTCCTGTGCTGGCTCTCTTCAGACGTTAAAGGAAAGTGCCTGAAGCCTCCTCTTCCTCATGTGCTCATTGATTTTTCAGTGTAAAAACTGTATGACAGAAAAAAAAAAAAGCAAAGGTGCAATTCATCGGTTTGTCTTTTTATACATAACTTACATTTATACCAGTGTAAAAAAAAAATGGAATATATATGAATATATACTGTTTATGTATCAGGTCAGCGATGTACATTTTTCAGTTTTATTTTTTTATTGTTTCTAAAATGATGGATGTCAAAGATACAAACAAAAAGACTTAAATCTGAAAAATAAAAGAAAACACTTAAATATGACAGAGTTTGTGTATTTCATTTACTAACATTGACAGACTTGTGGTGTTCAGAGGAAACGGTCACCCAGCTCTGCGACAGATATTCAAACTAATACACTGCCTGGCCAACAAAAAAAAAGGCGCCACCTGGATTCAACTAAGCAAATAGGTACGAGCCTCCTATTGGATAATTACTGCATGGGCGATTATCTTTCAGCTGGCAACAAGTTATTTAACCCCAACTGGTGCGATGACTTCTCATTTCCTAAACAACCATGTCGAAAGACACATCCCGAGGTTGTGGAAAAGATGCTAGTCTGTTTGAGAAGGGTCAAATTATTGGCATGCATTGTGAGAGACCGAGCCAGCCAAGCATGAGGACACAGTGGTGATTGTCAAGAAAACTGGGTTTTATTTCCAATAAAACCAATAATCCAAACAAAAAAATCAGGGCCCTTAAAAGAGGTCAAATGAAGAGATTAACTAAGGGCAAAAAAATATCAAGTTCAAACATTTGAAACCTCAAACTAACTGAACAAAAAAAAACTGACCTGACATACAGCAAACAAAGGGGACTTAAATACTGGCTGATCAGACCAGACTGACACACTGAGGAAGAGGTAGGGAGAACATCTACACCAATTTAACAAAAATAACTAAACAGTTAGCTTAAGGATTAAACTTAAATGAAAATTATTAAATTAACAAAATGAGCAAATCAAAAAAGTAAGAAGAAGAAATTATGCAACATATTTAACATGTTGAGTCCATGATCTTCCCCCTTAGTGGAACTCCAGATGGTACCACCCAATCAGTCCATGATCATGTCAGCCACAGTCTCCCAGTTGACAGCACTCCCACAACACCAGAAAAGAAAGCACTAAATATATTAAGCATTTGACAAAATTATATATACAAAAGTCAACCAAATGTGCACACTACAATCGGAACTAATGTCTTCAATATTGTCAGAATAGAAAATACATTTATGCTACTGTGTATTAAAACTTATGAAAAAGTGGTTGTGTGTGGGGTTACTGACCATGTGACCATCACACCATCAAGCAGAGAAAACATCTAAAGAGATTCCAGAAACCACTAAAATTGGGTTAAGAACCGTCCAACGTGTTATTAAAAACTGGAAGGATAGTGGGGACCCATCATCTTCAAGGAAGAAATGTGGCCGGAAAAAAATCCTGAATGATTGTGATCGGCGATCACTTAAACATGTGGTGAGATCAAATCGAAGAAAAACAACAGTAGAACTCAGGGCTATGTTTAATACTGAAAGTAAGAGCATTTCCACACGCACAATGCGAAGGGACCTCAAGGGATTGGGACTGAACATCTGTGTAGCCATAAGGAAACTACTAATCAGTGAGGCTAACCGGAAAAAAAGGCTTCAATTTGCTAGGGAGCATAAAGATTGGACTGTGGAGCAATGGAAGAAGGTCATGTGGTCTGATGAGTCCAGATTTACCCTGTTCCA
This sequence comes from Cyprinodon tularosa, assembly GCF_016077235.1. Taxonomy (NCBI): domain Eukaryota; kingdom Metazoa; phylum Chordata; class Actinopteri; order Cyprinodontiformes; family Cyprinodontidae; genus Cyprinodon; species Cyprinodon tularosa. Next base: position 2,080,037 of record NW_024038928.1, on the reverse strand, counting down.
GAGTGATGGGCGAATCAGGGTAAGAAGAGAGGCAGGTGAAGTGATGCACCCACCATGCCTAGTGCCTACTGTACAAGCCTGTGGGGGCGGTGTTATGATCTGGGGTTGCTGCAGTTGGTCAGGTCTAGGTTCAGAAACAGTATGTGCTCAAAGAATGAGGTCAACTGACTACCTGAATATACTGAATGACCAGGTTATTCCATCAATGGACTTTTTCTTCCCTGATGGCACAGGGGTATTCCAAGATCACAATGCCAGGATTCATCGGGCTCAAATGGTGAAAGACTGGTTCAGGGAGCATGACACATCATTTTCACACATGGATTGGCCACCACAGAGTCCAGACCTCAACCCCATTGAGAATCTTTGGGATGTGCTAGAGAGGGCTTTGCGCAGTGATCAGACTCTACCATCATCAATGCAAGATCTTGGTGAAATATTAATGCAACACTGGATGGAAATAAAGCTTTTGACATTGCAGAAGCCTATCGAAACAATGCCACAGAGAATGCGTGCCGTAATCAAAGCTAAAGGCGGTCCAACAAAGTATTAGAGTGAATGACCTTTTTTTTGGTGGCGACTTTTTTTTGGCCAGTCAGTGTATCTGACCTGAAAATGCTGATAGGACATCACTTGACATCTCCACAGAAAACACCCTCACTGCAGTGTTGCTGGAGAAGCCTGGGAAGATTGGAGACATGGTGCATGTCTTCAGGACTGTCCTCTAATCCAAGGCTACTGGGAAAAAATAAAATAATCAACAAACGGATGTTCCCCTTAAATACACAAATAAATTGATTGATTGATTCTACTGATCTACCTCACTCACTCAGATCAGCAGGCAAAAATGGGATGCCGATTTTAGCATTTCTTCATGTTAATTAATTAGTGTGTCTCTTTCGATTTAAAAGAAAGTCCCTCTGGCTGGTCTTTAAAAGCTTACCAAATAAACTGCCTGTGCACATTCTTAGTCATCTGGGTCATAACAAGCACCAAACAGGCTTAAGTTGGAAGACAACTGCACATTTTTGAAGACATTTCGACTCCTATCCAGGAGTCTTGTCAGTTCTGTTGGATTGAACCAAAATAACAGAGGTATCAAGTAACGAAGTACAAATACTTCGTTACCGTACTTAAGTACAATTTTTAGGTATTTATACTTTACTCAATTACTTATTTTTCTTCCTACTTCTGACTTCTACTCATTACATTTTCACGCAAGTATCTGTACTTTCTATTTCTTGCATTTTTAAAACAAACGTAACTCGTTACTCTTGGTTTCGGTTTAATGTTTATAAATATTTATTTCACTGCATGTGCTCCATCCAATGCAGATCACTGGCTCCATCCACATCTAGTGAAAACTAGTGGAATTGGATGAGTCATATAATGCAAGCACTCATTGGTTAGCTAAAGGAAATCGTCAGAAGCCAGCAGGTGTTCTTGAAACTGCAAACGTGAATTGTCCATGCCATGCAACAATGTTGGATTCATAAAAAGATGTTGAAATGTCTGAAAGGTCGGACACAGGCCAGGGCGTATCGGGAGATGGAGACGGTGACCAACAAGACCTCCCTTATCCTTGGCCCTATCTCAAAGAGATTTTCAAAACAGTCGAAAAATTAAGCTTTCAATTCATATAGTGGCATCTGGTTGTTTTTATTTAAAGGTTACTTTATACTTTTATACTTTTAGTAGTTTTTGGAGCACTTACTTTTTTTTTTTTACTTGAGTAAAGAGGTCAAGTTGATTCTTCAACTTTTACCAGAGTGTTTTTAAACTGCAGTATCTATACTTCTACTTAACTAACAAATGTGTGAACTTTTGACACCACTGGAGCAGATGGGAGGAAGTCTGCACTGCTGATATCTGTTCTGTTATCACAGCACAAGTTATTGATTTGTCTGGTTGGAACTCATAAAATGCACACTTTTTTAAAACTTTGACACTGATCTGTTAATGTAGATCAATATAGGACATATAAGTAGAGGACTGTTTTCTGTAAACTGTTGAAGTAATCTGATGATTTATCACTTTACAATCCTCATGATATTAGTTATTATGTTTATACATTTTTATGATCTTCATTTAGCAATATCTGGCTATAATCTTCCCCAAAACAGCTTTTGTTCTTGGAGAAAAATAGTTTATTGCAGGCAATCTTAAGTTTATATTAATTCAGCTAAATCTATAGATACAAACTGATGGAAATAGATTGTTGTGGCCCAGCTTTGATGACACAAAAAAAGTGGAAATCCACAAAGGCCACAGATGCACCATGGACTAATTTTACGCAGACATAGAAAAAATGTTCCAAGTAAACTTCTTTAGTTTTCTTAGGTTATTTTCTCCACAGGCAAGCAAACTGAAAAAGAAAAACATTTCCTCCATGTTTCTCTTGCACTGGTTAAAAAAAAAAACCCTACGCCCACCCAGATGCATGCAAGTCCTGCCATTGATGGCCTGTTTATAAAAATAATTCACCTAAATTAATCATAACTAACCAAAAACAAAGGAACATGACTAAATAACCAAAAAACAATCTCATAACAGATATCAAACAATAAATTAAAATAAACTTAGCAAGATTATGCACAAAACAAAAAACTTTGCTAATTATTAACAAAAATAATCGTCTCCTACATAGATATTGTGAAACGTAAACTCACAAAATCCTAAACATTGAATTTGAACATTTTGTAGTTTAGTTAAGCACGCCTTGAACGGACTATTTAGCGGGAGCACACGCCCATGGCCCAAAAAACTACAGTACCCATAATTCCTTTAGTCTGGTATTTCCGGGTTGGTCGTAATCAAACGGCCATATTTGATTCGGTTACAGTCTTCTGACAGCTACTTTACGGAGAAAATCGTCTTAAAATTGACGACAGGACCAATTAAATCCCTCTGAGACGACCTCCAGCTGCTTCCACAGCCAACACACTTCACAACCAGCAGACAACAATGAATCCGGAATAGTAAGTCTGGTTCTGGTGCGGAGTGACACGTCCAGGTCCGGGCTGAGCTGTCAGCTCACCGGGGAGGCTAACGCTGAGCTAACCGGGCGGAGCGTCGCGTTAACGATTTTTCTCCTCGGTGCTCAGGCTTTAACCTGTCCGCCAGTCGGGACCTCTGGTACCAGCCGCGATGTCGAGCTCCTACATGGGTCCTGACACCAGGTCTAAGTCCAGATATGACCGAGCCGAATTCCAGGCAGTATCGGTCTGCTAGCTAACTGTTAGCTGCTAACTGGCTAACTCTGTTTACTCTGATTAGCAAATTATTGTGTGACGGGTTAGTTACTGTTTGGCAATAGGTTAGATGTGTTGTGTGCTGGTCAGCGTTTAGAGGATCGGTTAGTTACTGATGGGTTAGTTACTGTGACGAGTTAATATCTGACGGGTCAGTAATTGTAGATCTAGTTGCCGTCTCAGGGGTGTGTTTAGTTGTTTTAAGAATTCAATTACCTGGCAGTTTCTCAAATGTGTGGGTTCTTTCTTTGTTTTTTAGTACTAAATTTAAGTGATATTGGATTAAAAATGTATTGAATCAACTGCCTGATTTTAATTGCTAAGTGGGCTGATACACTTTCTGTTTTGTTTTTAGCCAAATACAATTATTGAGTTTATTGTGGTGAGTGATATCGCTGACTATGTGTGTGTATATATATATATATATATATATATATATATATATATATATATATATATATATATATATATATATATATATACATATGTGTGTGTGTGTGTTGGCCTTTGTTGGAATAACAGCTGAGTTGGAGCTACAAAGGTCCCACCCATTTATCAACAGATCTTTCTCAGAGCTGTCGCCACTGGGTTTTAAGAAGCTATTTGTACAGAGATTCAGTTGTTCTTTTACCTGCTTAAAATTATTGAGACATTTTGAACTGGTAACCTGATGCAATCCCCCGCAGAGAGAATCCATTCGGATTCACATTATATTCATCATGATTTCCCTCCCCAAGCAAAGTTTAAATCAACATTGTATTAAAGAATATTACCAGAACCTTCTGCCTGGAGTGTTGGAATGAACTCCGAAATAACTCCACCTAGTATAAATAGCTCTAAACATTTAGCGGGATTGGGGGAACATTTTGTTTCATTATTATTTTGTGGAACTACAATATAAACTTGAATATAAAACTTATTAGCTGGACAGGTGTTGTTTTTCATTATTTCACCTCATACGATATTACCCGTATTACTGTCAGACAAGGACAAATCATCTGTTTTTACTCCCAGAACCCTGAGCATCCTCATCATTGTTCTTAGTAAAGGAAGATTTATCTAGAAGCTGTTGCATTTAGCTTTCAGAAGTATATAGAGAACAGAGTAGAGATGGCTTGAGGCTTTTGTTAAGAAAGTCTTGCGTGTTTTTCCCCACAGTTTTTTAATTTTGTAAATGCTGGAAAATAGGAAAAGCCTTTATAACAATATTTTGCTTTTTTATAAAGACATTTAACAGAACCTCAGCAGGACAAACAAGCTCCATTCTGTGATTTATAAATCCCCATCTAAAGCTAACTTCTTCTGCATATGAATTACCAGGCAGTGGCAGGATTATAAAAGCTAGCGTACAGCTGCAGTTAGCGCTCAGTGCTGTTTGCTGGACAGAATTTCTGTTGCACGGTTTGAATTTTCGTCTGCCGCTAAATGTCTGAGACATAGTGGTTCAAGGTTGATAGCACAGTGACTGAAAACAGTTTTTAGTGGGATTTTATTCTTAAAGGATTATGTTAACTAAATATTAATGATATATTTCACTGTGGGGATCATTAAATCGCAAACTGTTAAATTCTCAAAACAAAGCTAGCGTAAAAATGGAACATGATGGTCCAGGGATCATGTGCCAGATTGTCGCTCTGATATCAACATTGCCCACTCCTTACTGGTAAATAGACACCAAACTGTTAGTATCAAACCCATGGTTTCTTCAGCTTTGTGTATTTGAACAGAGAAGAGTTTAACTATGTTTCTTTAATACTTGAAAAAAGGACTTTAGCTAAAATAAGTACTTGTCTCCAATGGAAAAAAAAATCTTGGAAACCTGAGGCTCTTAGTTCTGACATCGATAAAAGGTTTAATTTAAAATTTGACCCCATTTAAATGTAACCTTATAATGGATTAAATATGTTGTAGTTTTCTATTACCTTCAAAAACCCATGTTTGCGATACTTAAAAACTCCTCATTTGATAATTACATATCCTTTGTTATATTTTTCACCCCTGGAGGTGGCCATTTTATAGCAGTGCAATGCATGCTGGTTAGATGATGCATTTGGGTCTGACTGGACTGAAACCTACGGAGTAAACACAGGAAGGCTAACAGTAGCAGAGTTGTGAATCACATGACTGGTGTGAATTTAGACAATGCCACGCTGCTTTGCTGCCTCAAAGTTTTCCTAAATACCGTACATCATATGTTTAAGTCAACCTGGTAAATGTTTCCTTACAGCCGCTGCTGTTGCACAACATTTTACTTCAGCTACCATAATAGGTCCACGCAGAATAATTCTCTCTATCACAGAAGTCTGTAATATCTCAGACAGTTTCTGAAAACTTGGACATCTGGTCCCCATATTCTTAAAGCCTAAAGATCATATTTAAAGGACATCCACAGACGCCTCCTTGTTTCCTCACTTTACGCTGAATGTCAGACTGAACCGATGTGTTTTTCTCCTCACAGTGATTACTTATTCAAGCTGCTGCTGATCGGTGACTCCGGCGTCGGAAAGTCCTGCCTCCTGCTTCGGTTCGCGGTAAGTTTCTGTGTGTCTGTGATCTTTTTGCTGATGAGCAGCGGGTGTCTCACTCTCCCGTCTGTCTGACCCCCCCACACACAGGATGACACGTACACAGAGAGCTACATCAGCACCATCGGGGTGGACTTTAAGATCAGGACCATCGAGCTGGACGGGAAGACCATCAAGCTTCAGATTGTAAGAAAGCCCCCCCCCCCCCCCCCCCCCCCCCCCCCCCCCCCCACCACAGATAATTTATAACACTTGTTTGGTTTAATCTGACCTTAATCTGACCCTCTGCAGTGGGACACAGCTGGGCAGGAGAGATTCAGAACCATCACATCCAGTTACTACAGAGGAGCTCATGGCATCATAGTGGTCTACGATGTGACAGATCAGGTCAGTGACCTCTAGCAGGACACATTCATCCATGGTCCAACTGGACTGATAACCAGTAAACATCCGGTTAATGGAGGGGGTATAGATCAGTGTTGACCTGCTCGGATCAGCCATAAGCATCCGTCTGAGATGAGACGTTTTTGCTTTTAAGGTTCTCGGAGGGGTTTGCCTCTGAAGTTCTGTTCATGATCTCCCCTTTTTAAAGTTACTCAAATCCGTTCGTTCTATCCAGATTTCATATCCTTAAAAAGGTTTTACTGTGAAATACATAAATAATGGCTTCATTTTAGTTATTTCAGATATGTGACTGTTGATTTACATTAAAAGTAGCAGAAGATTTGGTTTACAGGTGATTTTACTGGATTTAGAATAGAATAGAAAATCACTTAATTGTCCCACAATGGGGAAATTCTGGTGTTTACAGCAGCAAAAAGACTGCAGGAAAAATGCTCACACAAATGTGGACCTTAGAAAAATGTATAAGAATAACGTAATAGTGAACATTTAAAAGATAAATAATAAAATAATGTTCTGTAAAATGTTTTAACAATATAAAACCGCACCTGGACAGTTTTATATTTAAACCAAAGATCCAAAGAACGTCCTCTGACCTTAGTTTAGTCAGACCCTCTGCAGTACATCATATGTTTAAGCCAACTTGGTAAAAAAAAAAAAAAAAAGTGTTAGGGTTAGGCTCAGCTGCATCATTTTAAAGTTGCGTTTGCTTTCACCCTCAGGAGTCCTTCAATAATGTTAAACAGTGGCTCCAGGAGATCGACCGCTACGCCAGTGAGAACGTCAACAAGCTTCTCGTAGGGAACAAATGCGACCTGACCACAAAGAAGGTGGTGGACTACACTACAGCCAAGGTATGTGGGTCTCAGAGTTCCAGTCAGTCTGCAAAAGGTCTGAGGAGCACGCCTTTCAACAGCTGCCCCAGTGTAGCCCAAGGGTAGCTTGGATTTTAATAATAATGATAATAATTGAACTTAACTGGTTTCTCATTGGAGAAATGTACCTCTTCATTTAACCCATCCCTTTGGGAAGCAGTGCATCGTTGGGCGTCTGGGGAGCTATCAGGGGGTTAAGGTTCTTGCTCAGAGACCCAGAGTGGCAGTCTGTGGGATTGGGTTTTAAACTCACAACCGGCCACAGTGTTGCCGATTCATCTGAATTTTCCTCATCAGTAAAAACGTAACTAAAACCTTGATCGTTTTTCTCTTCTCCAGGAGTTTGCAGACAACCTTGGGATCCCGTTCCTGGAGAGCAGCGCCAAGAGTGCCACCAACGTGGAGCAGGCCTTCATGACTATGGCAGCTGAGATCAAGAAGAGGATGGGCCCCGGGGCCACAGCCGGTGCCTCAGAGAAGTCCAAAGTCAACATCCAGAGCAAGCCGGTCAACACTTCATCTGGAGGCTGCTGCTGAGAACCATGAGGTGCCGCGATCCGACCCTCCCCACCCCTTCACTGACCCGCCCCCCAAGTCCGCCACCTGTCTTCATGTCCCTTCCACCACGTCCTCCTCAGAAAGACAGTCAGGAGGACCCAACGGCGTCCCTGTGTCTCAGTCAGCAGTAAGGCGATAACCTCCCCCCCCTAATCACACCGCCGTCTCCCATCGCACGGAAAGCGTTTAAAAAAAAAAGTGTCTCCGGTTTGTGCTGCTCTTCACCACCAGTAGTGCAGAGCAGCACGACTCTTCAGACGGAGCTCACGCTCAGACCGGCAGCGTGCACGCTGCACCGCGCTCCTTCAGCAGGCTCCGCCCCACACAGCCCACGTGCCTTCACGGCAGGAGAAGAATCCACGCTGCTCCACAACAACATTCCCGCCTGCCTGCGTGCACGCTGCCGGTTTAGTTTGCTCGCTGAGCGCCGCTCCTCCAGAGCTCCTATAAACTGTATATATTTATACATAAATGTTTGCAGAGCATGTAGAGCAGAGAATGAAAGGAAGCGGATATCTGAGCACCTCATATGTGGCTGCGGACGTGACATTTTTGTGGCACAGTGTCTATTAAAGAATGAAGGAGATCTTTGATAAGAGCTCGTTCCTGTGTGGTCTGTTCTTCTCTGATTCCTCAGATTTATTCATTAATCTGATCACCGTTGATGCTCCATTTCTGAAATCTGCTCTTAATCCATACACTTTGGAAAAAATCCTCAGAGCTGTAATTTTCTGGATTTAGAGAATCCAGGGTGAGGGACCATTCCTTTCTAGTTTTCTGACATGTTTTCCAATATTATTGAAGGCAAAGATCACATTTCAAATAATGAATTTAAAACCGGGTTCCTACAGTAGTTATGAAACTTAATGTACAGAAATCTAAAGGTCATGAGGTCACACTCAGAATATGACTTTGTTCATTTTTCATCACCCCTTCTATATGCTCTTTTTTTCATTGATGCTGATTTTTTTTTTTTTTTTATAAATTCATTTATCTATAAACTAAAATTGGTAGTAAATTTAACACGGGGATTGCTGTTAAATGTGTAAAACGTGGTTCAAAAATAGAACTTTGAAAAAAAAATTCAATAAAAATTTTTTTGGAATTAATTTGTCTGGATTAGATTTTGTTTTCCATTTTTTTTTTTTCAAAATATTTTAGGGGAGCATAAGTTTTATAATTTACATTCTTTTCATATTCTGATGGAGAAGGGCAATGCATGGACCAACGGAAATGATTCTGCCCTGCCTGGACGTTAGCAACGACATTTGGGAAAATCAGAAAAAAATTTTTTGAAAAGAAATGGGGTTCCACAATCCTGAAATTATCATCTGAAATCAAGTTTAATCATTTCTTTTAAATGGAGCTTATTTGAGCCTTCTGGTTACATATGAGAGCTCGCCTTCTTCGCTTTGCTTTCCCTTTACCAATTGATGTTATGACTGAAGAAAATTTTGCTCTACACTGCAAAAAATATAAATCTAACTAAGTCATTTTTTTTTTTAAAATAAGTACATTTGTTCTTGAATTGAGGGGGAAAAGGAGATACTTTGCAAATGGAACAAGACAATTTACATTTAAAATAAGAAAAAGCCATTGCTTTGTCATTTCAAGAGCATATTATCTAATTATTTTATTTTAAGAGTAAAAATACTCATTCCATTGGCAAATCATCATTTACCTGCTCAAATTAAGGGTGAATACACTTGATTTAAGACATTTTTACTCATTTCTAGATCGTTTTAGCAGTGTAATTACATTCTTTTTTTAACTCATCTGCGTCCAACTATTAGTCTGAAAAGAGGATAAACTGAAAGACAGTAAAGAATCTATAGAATATTCTAGGTCTATTTGAGTTGATAAGAAAACCTGAGTCACATCTATTCAATTCACAAAGATCTAGAAGCTGTGATAAATCATCCCACATTATACAGTCAGATTAATATTTTTTTCCTTTTAGCTGATTAACAGCATCACGACCCAAATGGAACAATTTATCCTGCAGGAAACTTAAAATCAATCAAATCAGTAAAGCAAAGAGCAAATGGAAGCGTGCAGACACACATAAAAATAAATAATATAGAAATATATATAATAAATTCAGACTGTAAAGATAATATACAGCATAAGAAAAAAATGCGCAGATAGAAATATCAGACTCAGATTTGTTTAGATTATGAACAAATGGGAAACTTCAAATATTAGCAGGGGTGTGAATACTTACTGGGTCCAAACAGCAGAGGTTAGTACCGTAGTAATTAGTTACATTTACTCAGTTACATTTTACTGGAGTAACAATTTGAAAAAAAAATTACTGCAAAAACGATCTAGAAATAAGTACAAATTTCTTAAATTAAGTGTATTCACCCTTAATTTGAGCAGGTAAATGAGATAGTTTGCCAATGGAATGAGTAATTTTACTCTTAAAATAAGATAATTAGATAATATGCACTTACAATAAGACAATGTAATTGTGTTTTCTTATCTTAAGTGTAAACTGTCTTGTTCCATTGGCAAAATGTTTCTTCTACCACCTCAATTCAAGAACAAATGCACTTATTTTAAGAAAAAAGGACTTATCTAGATTTAGATTTTTTGCAGGGTAGAAGTAGTTGTACTGTGACGTACTTCTTACTTTTACTTGAGTATTTCAGTAAAGTATCGCCGTTCCTACTTGAGTAAAATCTCTGACTACATTGTTCTTTATGAGTAATTTGAAATATTCCAAAATCAGGTAAACTTACAGTAAACAGATATTAACAGTGGGCGTTTATTAATTTTTCCTAATATATATACAGTTCTCATTGTAAGGATTGGTTTTCTAAGCATTTCTCCTGCATGAATCTGTTCTTGTATATTGATAACATTTATATTCTTTAGGCATTTGAGTCTTTAAAATACCAGAACTTGCACATAAAGTCTTTCAGCAGCATGATTTATAAACATTAAATCTTAGACTTAGATTTATTTTGTCATTTGTAGACACACGTGTAAACAAAAAGAAATGTTAAGAACACCTCTCTAGACAATTTCATTTTTTTAAAGTGCAGCCTTGAAATCAGTAAAAACGACATAAAAACAGTAATATAAACATATGACCATCAGTTATTCCGTTCCCTTTTTAATGAAATACTTTTTTACTTTCACTGGTGTGAAAAAATGTAAAAGTAGTGCTACTCTGAAATGAGTAAAATTTTTGGGTAATCTACCGATCTCTGCTGAACAGACCTACTTGAGGACAATTAGTTCCCCAGTTAACCCAGTAGTCCTGTTTGGACTGGGGAAGGAGCAGGAGAACTGGGAGGCCTTCAGGCAGTGGCATCTGATCCCTGAATGACTTGTTACTCATGGAGGGAGTAGAATACCCAGATAATTTGCTGACAAGAGCATTACTTAAGCAAAGTAATTGTAAATTTTTATCTAAAAAGTGCTCACATCAATGTAACTAATTTCTACCCACCTCTGCATCCATGTCTGCTTTATCAGCGGATCTTTTATTTGCAAAACCTTCATTACATCAAAATGTTCTTTCATGAAGAGAATCAGAACATCCCTGCAGTACAAAAGCAATAATCCAAGTCAACTACTGTGTAGTCTTTCCTACGGAAGAGGATTAGGGCCACTGAAAAAAAAAAAAAAAAAATTAACTGATTTTTAAATTTTCTTAAACTCAGAATTCAGACTTTTTCTCAGAATTCTGACTTTTTTTCTCAGAATTCTGAGAAAAAAAGTCAGAATTCTGAGATTAAAGTCAGAATTCTGAGATTAAAATCAGAATTCTGACTTTTTTCCCCATACTAAACTGAAATAAAATGTAAAAATCAGTTAACTTTTTTTTTTTTCTCCACTGGCCCTAATCCTCTTCCGTACTTTCCTTATCCCTCTACTGTGTAGATATTTTTTTATATCTAAGGGAAAAATATTCCATCCATCCATTATCTGACACGCTTGTCCCAACTCGGGTGGCGAGGGGTGCTGGTACCTATATCCAGCAGTCAATGGGTGAGAGGCGGGGTGCACCCTGGACAGGTCGCCAGTCCATCGCAGGGCAACACAGAGACACACAGGACAAACAACCATTAATGCACACCTAAGGAGAATCTAGAGAAGCCAATTAACCCAACAGTCATGTTTTTGGACTGTGGGAGGAAGCCGGAGTACCCGGAGAGAACCCACGCATGCTCAGGGAGAACATGCAAGCTCCATGCAGAAAGACCCTGGGCCAGGAATCGAGCCCAGAACCTTCTTGCTGCAAGGCAGCAGTGCTACCCACTGCACCACTGCAAAATAAAAATATTCCAGGACATTTTGTACTATATACACTCTTTTTAAATTGTCTGTTGTATTTTTATCTTTAATGGCATCTTGCTTTAACCCTTTGTACTCTATATAAGCTACTGGAACCAGAATTTCCCTGAAGGAGTAATCCCAAGAGATAAGTCCCAGTCTAAGAACCAAGAATGCATCAATTTCCTCTTAAATTATTTTAATTTCTTGTGTACACTAAAATTTACAGATTTCCAGTCTGAAAAGAAGCCGGGCATGCACGGCGACCTCCTCACAGCCTCTGACTGCGATTCAGCCGTTTTCCATAGGAACCTCCTGGAACATTTAGTCCATAGTTTAACTGTACACAGTCTAAAGCCACAGTGAGCTATGATTACATCCATTTCATCTTTACAATGTGCAAAAATCCTCCTGGGAGACGGCGACATTAGAATGAGCGAAAAAAAAAAAAAAAACAAACAAAGAAAAACAGCAACAGACACAGACAGGTTTGTCCCTTAATTGCTTCACTGCTGCCAGATTCAACCAAACAAGAATAACAGGAAGGACATATTCACACAGGTGGATGGAGAGCAGCTTCACGAGGCGGGAACGAAGCTGCAGGACACAGAAAACCCTGGAAGGGAGAAACTAAGGCCTCCGAACAGAACGAGGGACGAACATTCAGCTGGATTCTGCAGGCAGTGTGGTTTCAAGTCCATAAATAGATTTATAAAGACTCTTATGTTTATATAAATGTTTTCATACTTTGTAGACCTCTATGAGTCCCACTTCAGTTTAAGAGCTCCAGCCAGTGTTTCCTTCACACTACCGCCAAAATAAAAGCAGAATCACTCAAATAAAACATTAAATCCCTGATTATGTACACACCCCTCCCCCAAAACAGAAACGGTGAACTTTATTCAGAAAAACTAAATAATGAACAAAAAAAAGAGGAATTATGCAGGTTAATGCGCGGGGTCTGTTAGTGCGATGGGCGGGGCTTCAGTCGGGCGTGGCCTGTGAGCAGAGTGGCGTCAGTGTGGCAGGGAACATCAGAACCTTGGCCTGCATGAAGGAGAGGTCTGGCAGCGCTGCGATCACCTTGGACGCCTCCTCGCTCAGGTTCTCGTCTTTCCTCGGCTTCCTGTCGGGGGCAGAGACACAAACCAGCTCAGAGCGGTTCTCACTGGGGGTTACGCAGCAGAAAGCGGAGCGCCGGCTCTTACCTGGTGGACGTGCTGGTTTTCTCCATGGTGGACATGAGGCGGGCGAAGGCGTCGGCCACGCGGCTCCCGGCGCCACTTGAGTCCAGCTTGGTAGTGGTGAGCTCAAACAGTTCCGGGTCCACACCTGAGACAGAGGGGGAGAACAGAGATGACCCAGATGGAACCAAACGGACCAAACAGGAGAAACTTTTAGCAGAACATCTGGTAAAAAGATGTTAATCACCAGATTCATCACGACGCAACATCAGTTTGTTTAGACGACGACGCGACAATTCCTCTGATCGTTTTCAGCACTCTTAAGATTGTAATTAAATTCAATTTAAAAGTCTGCGATTTATACCATGTGATGTCATCTAACATGATCATTTCCATCTATATCACAACACATCAGAATTAAAACAGTATTTAACTGATAAAAAAATAAAAATCACCTGTTCTGACAGTAACGCCAGAGCTAGCGTAGACTTAAGGGCAGATTAGACTTCTGCAACCGCACAGATCAAATGTCACATGGGTCTGCTCGCAAACCAGTTTTGCTGGTATGCTTCTGCACCGTCGGTCTGGAATTCCTAGGGATGCACAGCAGTTTACCGCCAAAGTGCAAGGGGTAGGCTAATCGAGAACTCGCGAGAACTTTGGGGGATGGTCACAAGAACTTCGCTTTGGCAGAGAAATTGGCATCTTTATATAATTTGTCTGAGGCATCGTACAAGTGGTTGTACTTCCGAACCTCTTCGATTATCCTTTTGTCGTAGTTGTCCATTGTAGTTGTTTCTTGGTTTTAAAAAAATGGCGCGCCCCGGCACCGAATCGATAAAGACGACCACACAGACAGCCGGAAAGGCGTACCAAGGACCAATCACAGCTGCTTTTTGTCTACGGACTTCAGCTTGAGATCTGCGCTGGTTTCTGTGTTAGGAAAAAAGTAGCAGACTAGCCGGGCTGTAGCAGGTATGCTTCAAAAGCCTGGACAGGGCGGAGCTTCGGCAAGCATCGTCATACTGCATTTGCCCCGCCCTCACCGGTTTCTTCGCCATTAACAGACAGGTTTAAATTCCTATGAAAAACCTTATGAGTTTGGGAATTTAGGAAACTCTCCTGCTGTTATGCCGACCAGCAGGGAGAGCTAAGAGTATGCAGCCAAACAGCACAATGCAAGCTAGCTGACTGAACCATTAGCTGGCTAATTAACCAGCCAATGGCAGCATAACAGACTCCAGAAAACACCAGGAACCTGGAGTTATGTTCATGCTGGTCCAACCAGATCAAAGGATGAACTCAAGGTGGAAACCAACCAGGTGACCTGAGGCTCTGCCTTCTACTGGACATTTTCTGGAAATTTTCTTAACCCTATAATGCCAAATGTATCATATTTAATACATAAGGTTTCTGAAATGTTTTGCATCTGATACCTTTTGCATAATTTAATGGTATAAACTTTGCTCAAAATCCTATTGTACACAATCAGATATACCTGATAACAGCCAGTAGAAGACTACACAAAAAATAATCTTGACTTATCGCATAGTAATAAATTATTAATATTTTTTTTTTACATATTTTGTTAAAAGGGCAAATAAGGAATTCAAACAAAAAAAAGTAATTTTCTGTTTTGTTTTATTCTTGGATCGGGCTTTAAAGGGTTAAAGGTTATTGGTCGGGTTTTAAGGGCAACATTATGCCCAGAACCAAAACCTGGATGTGGAGAAAAGACAATTAAATGCGATATATTCAGAATAAATTTAAGATCAGCTAATTATTTTTGCATTTTTTACTTCTGTATTAGTATGAGACCGCAAAAACCAAGTGGCGGTCCTCAAGGGTCCATTTTAGGGACCCTCTTATTTATCTCATTCATCTCACCCTAACTTATCAGTTACCTTAGCGATGCTGATGACATTCAGCTGTACATTACCATGTCACCAGCTGACTATAAACCAGCTCTGGGTGAATGCACAGAAGAAACCAAGCACTAATGTCTCATCAGGACCTTAAAAAAGTAACTCCTGATTCGTTCATCTTTAGTAGAATTGATCCCTGCAGCGGTGTCCTCACAGGTCTGCCTAAAAAGTGGATCAGCAGCTGCAGCCGATTCAGAACGGTGCTGCCTGCGTCCTCACTAGAACTAAGAAAGTAGAGAACATTAGCCCAGTTCTAGAGTCCTTCCTCTGGCTCCCCGTGTCTCAGGGAATAAACTTTAAAATCCTTCTGTTAGTCTAATATGGCTTTGCATCAAAATACATTCCAGACTGGTTGGCAGGAGATCAACAGCCAGACCTCTCCGGTCTACTGGACTAGAACCACAAGAAAACACTGAGAAGCAATTTTTGGTTCTTATTCTCCACTAATCTAAAATAAACTCCCAGAAAACAGTTAAAGTGCTAAAACCCTCAGTTGACGTGACTTTTTATTTATGTATAGAGGAGATGTTTATATTTCCTCTTAATATGAATACTATTAGACTGACCCCATGAGACGATGCTCTGATCCACCTGCAGCAGTGGTGGGTTTGGGGGCAGCAGGGGTACAAACTGGTGCAGCATTAATGGTGCGTTTTGTTGGGAATCCTTCCTAACCTGGGCGCTCTAACCCTTCCTTCAAAAAGTCGCTCCCTGTCTGCGGAGATGCCTGGACTGCATGTGCACTTAGACCTGCGAGCACTTAGGGTGAGACTGAGTCGATGACGGACTCTGAAAGATGTCAGGTTCACGTAGTCATGACGCTTCTCTAACATTTAAGTACAAATAAGGAGGTAAATGTGTTAAAAAACACGGTTCTGTTGTGTAAAAGTCAGCACATCGACCATTTTGACAGTTTTCAGCCAATTGGCCGAGATGTTGTAGGTGAAAACCCAGAGTCAATCGATCTTTAGGAATGAATATGACCATTGATTCAGAATTGGAAAATGGGTTTTTGTTACGATTCTAAATCAAGGTTTCTTAACCCTGGTCCTCCACTGGCCTTCATGTTTTACTCTCTACTCAAGCACAACTGATTAAAATTATTGCCTTACCTCCTCCATTGCCATCAGATCATGCAAAGCCTGTTGATCACCTTTTAATTCAGGTCAGGTGTGAGGAGGCAGGGAAACCCCTAAAACATGGAGGGCAGTGGGTCCCAAGGACCAGGGTTAAGTAACCCTGCTCCAAAATGATGATACCTTGTCTTGATGACATCAGGAAAACGGTGACTGACATCACTGCCCTTTCCTCTAGCCTTCAAATTCAAGCGGCATTAAAATGTTTTAAATGACATTATTCCTTTAATAATAAATGATGTAATAACGATGGAAGAGGCGGTCCAGACTTTTCTTTTTGGCTACAGGCAATGGCGTAAATATCGCTAAGTAGAGACAGCAGTTGCTTATGTATGGAGGATAAAAAGTGCCAAAATTAAATAAATAATTAAAAGTGTCAATAATTAATTAAATGTGGAATTAAATAAATAAATGTGTCATTCATTAATTAAAACCACGTCACTAATATAAAGTGCCACAATTAAATAAATAAATACAGCTATAGACAATTAATTTAATGTGTAATTCATTAAATAAATAAGGAATTAAATATATAAGTGTCATTAATTTAATAAAATACGTCTTCATTTTATAAAAAAAAAAAAATATATATATAATTATTTCAGTGTGCATTTAATTATTTCATGGTCCTGTGTCGCAGTGCATCGAAACCATTAAAAGAATCTGTCAAACTCACCCATCAACGTTAGGTTAACGCGAATCGAGTCTCTGTAATCGATTTGCTTCGCCTTAATGTGCAGGGTGACCAATCAGGTGTTAGATAACCGCCCCCTAACTTTGATGGGCGAGTTTGACAGATTCTTTTAATGGTTTCGACGCACTGCGACACAGGACCATGAAATAATTAAATGCACACTGAAATAATTATATATATTTTTAAATAAAATGAAGACATATTTTATTAAATTAATGACACATTTATATATTTAATTCCTTATTTATTTAATGAATTACACATTTAATTGTTTATCGCTGTATTTATTTATTTAATTGTGGCACTTTATATGAGTGACGTGGTTTTAATTAATGAATGACACATTTATTTATTTAATTCCACATTTAATTAATTATTGACACATTTAATTATTTATTTAATGCTGTATTTATTTATTTAATTTAGGCACTTTTTATCCTCCATACTTATGGGCCCACGGCCTCTTAGGGGCCCCATCACTGACACCTGGCTGGCTCCCTACGCAATTGTTGACTAAGAGGTCTCTTTGCAGATGTAATGGTGCGAAAAATTCACCTGATACAGAAGAGACTGACCGCATCGGACCTAGTTTATACCGCAACACATGCCAGATTTCATCGTGATGGCGAGCCGTTTAAACACGACACCAATAGCAAAGCAGACAGCGGTACTTTTAATTACTATGTTAACAACTGTGTATAGTTCACTGGGCGGTTGGTAAACAATACACTCATATAATATGTTTCAAACCGCAATAAAGATCTTAAAAGAACAATGTATTTGAGTATTTCATTTTTTACGTGTTAGCGACAATGGATACAAAAAAGAGGTACTTAAGCGGATTCCAGAAAAGAAAAAGGAAAGAAGAGCTGCTGTAAGAATGGAAAAAAACTTCCAAAATCAACACGTTCTGTCAAAGAACCGAAGAGGGAGAGGTGGACGTTGCTGCTACAGTGAGAAAAGATCGCGATCAGGAGATGAATGGAGAGAGGGTGGGTGAGGAGGGGGGCTGTGAAGCTGAAGGTTGCCCCATGGCTTGTTGTGTTAATATACTAAAGTATATCCATGTCTAGTGAAGGTGAAGAAGGATGAAGTGGATATGTATGGAACACTTATCGGGTCGGTTGTCTACGGCGGGGGTTGGTTTGATAATGAGTTTTTGTCACCAATGGTTCCATTCAAGGTGCGCAGTCACTATTTTTCCATGTGTGATGTGTAATCATATACTACTAAGTAGGGCTGGGCGATAATTCAATAACGATATATATCGATCGATAGACGTGTGGCGCAATAGAAAAAAAGAGGGTCGATAAAAGTTTGATAAAAAAATAAACGCAGTTTTCCTTCCTTCTCATTGTAGCCTAGCATGTAGGTTTATGCTAGTCACTGCTTCCTCCCAACCAATCACAATCGCGGACCCAGGCATGCCGTCACCAAGCGCCTCCCTCTCAAACCACAACACAGAGCACATGAAGCTGTGCAGCAAGGAGAGGCGGAGGAAATTGTTTCAAAGAAGGGTTTTTGTAGTTCGGCAGTCTGGCAGTATTTCGGTCATGGCAAGTCGGACAAAAAACAAACCACAGTCATCTGTAAAATGTGTAGGGAACCAGTGAAAACCAAGATGATAATGAAACCAACTTGTTTTTTTTTTTTTTTTTTTTTTATCATCTCAGTCGCTCACAGCCGCAGGAGTACGAGCTGTGTAGGCCCCGACGCAGCTCTCCTCCGAGGAATCTTCGGAAAATATATATATATTTTCAGTTCTGGGCAGTTTCCCACGTAGTTCTAACAATTGAGAGAAAAATGCTGAGGGGCCAGAAACTTCAAAGTAATAACTCAGGTTAAAGCAGGAAACGGGGGCGGCGGCGGCGGTGGGGGGGCATTTATTTATTTGTTATATTTATTTTGGTCACTTTTCTGATCACTGTAGCTTATTCTTTGTCAGTATTTAATAACATAACTCAGGTCTCTTAAGTTATTTTCTTTAAAACAATTCTGTTATGGTTAAAAAAGTTGGTTAAATAAAGATTTAATTCGAAGTCTGTGTTTTTGTTTTTTATTAAAATTAAATCATTTAGCAATATTATAAAAAGTCCAGGCAGAGCTGCACATAAAATATGGTTTCAAATCTTTTCAATAATTATCGATATCGATCAATATGCATTTCTTTTTATCGATAAGCTTTTTTTCTATATCGCCCAGCCCTACTACTAAGTAGGGATGCACGATATAATCGGCCCCCTATCGGTATCGGCCTGTATCGGCCTTAAAACTGAACATCGGACATCGGCCACCCCACCGATATTTAACCTGATATTTGATCAGCTTCTGAGTTTCTAAAGTCTAAAAAAAAAAAAATACTACTTCTTCTTCTTCCTCAAAAACTTCTTTTTTACAGACTTAAAAACTTCTAAAGACCAGGGAAAAAATATTGTTACATTAAAATATCACAATATCTTCATATGCTGATATATTGCCATTTAAAAACACCATATCAATCTCTTTTACTAATGAAATATTGCTTTATTTCATCGTTATGCTACAAAATCCCCCGAAAATTCACAAAATTTTGCCATATTTTTATATGTTGACATATTGACGCGGTATCGATCTATTTTACTAACAAAATCTCACAAGAATTTGCAAAATATCACGAGAGTTTGTAACAGAACGATGAAATTTCACGAGATTTTGAAAGTAAAATAGATCGATACCGCGTTTTTAAAAATCTATTTAATATCAGCATATGAAAATATATTTGAGTGTATTATTTTTCAAAGTGTCAGAAATGGATAACAAAACTGCTATTTTCAATGACTACTTATTTTTGTCCAGCTTTAACATCGGTATCGATATCGGTTTTCGGCTACATGAGTTTTAAAATATCGGCATATCGGATATCGGCCAAAATCCCAATATCGTGCATCACTACTACTAAGAATTGCATAATTGTATCTTCTTGACCGATGGAACTGTCGCCGTATCCTGAACCTTTATCACGTGTTGTACTTCATATGGGGCCCACCCAGATAATGTTGCTTACAGGCCTATTGTTGGGTCATTACGCCATTGGCTACAGGAATATTCTGCAGAACCAGTCGGCCGGATCCGGCCATAGTGGCAGCAAAGCCAAAGCTACAGATTGGCTGCAGGGTGTCAGACTCAGTCCAGGACGAACGTCTGAACCGGTTCTCAGACCAAAAAAAAAAAAGTTTATGCTCATTGTGATTAATTTGGTGGGATGGATGAGAGGTTAAGGTGAGCAGCCGCTGACCTGGGATGGAGGCTGAGCTGCTGGAGCCTGAATCCTCCACCGGGCCAAAGAAGTCCAGGTTTAACAGAGCCGAGCCTCCGCTGGCTGGACGGCCGAGGTAAACACAGACAGACAGAGAGAGAGAGAAAGAGAGCGGTCATGCAGCAGAGTCGGCTTCATGTGAGACTGATGACAGACGGCTGCAGGCTGACCTCAGATCAGCTCAAGCATCTCAGCTTCAGCAGCGAGCAAAGCAAGGAGGCCCATCAGCGGCTCAACCATCAGAATGATCAGATTACGATGCTGATGCCACCATACTGAAAAGAGGGGTGGGATTGTTCTGCTCAGCTCCTGGATTTCATCTGATTATCTGAACCGGTTTGACTGAGGAGCAAAAAACGTCCTCAGAGGATGAAGAACATTCCGGTCTCCGCTGCTGGAGCAGAACAAGCCCAAGGAGCAGCTGGAAACTTTGTTTTATTGTTTTAAATCCCCTCACAGGGAAAACGGCACAGAAACAAGGACCCTTCAACTCAGGCTGAATTCTGCCGGTTCCACTGAGCCGTCTGTCGGACGGAGGAGCTTCTGAGGAGCTACGAGGTTAAATGGCGGCGGGAGGGAGACAGACGGCGGGGGAGCTGGATCACCTACCATCCAAAGGGTTGGTAAGGCCACTGCTGCTCCAGTCAAACTGGATGGGAGGGAGCGCCTCCTGCTGGAAGAACAGGAAACACTTTAAACACGCCAGCTATCATTCCAGATCATTTGGGCAGCAAGTGACTCGGTCTCAGCGTGCTGACCCACCTGCACCGGGTCAGACGGGCAGGAGCTTTTCTCTGCGGCTGCAGGGGGCGTCTGAGCGATGGAGGTGATCATCTCTGCAGCAGAAACGGGCTTCGCCGGCTCTTTGGTCGGTTCCAGCATCCCCTGAAAACGACACCAGTCAATCATCTGCAAACCCAGCATTCTGAAGGTTCTGGATGCAGAGCAGCGGATGGGCTGAACTCACCAGGCCGGCTGCGTACATCGGCACAATTACCGGCTGCTTCCGCTGTCCCGTGAACAACTGGAGAAGGAACAAAACAAATAAAACTATGAAAAGAACTAATCCAACAACAAAAGATGCATCCAACACAAGAACCCCAAGAGGAACCATTCCCAGAGATCTGATCCTGCACCAGGAAGCACCACAGCTCCACTTCCTGTTGGTCAGGGATCTTAATCAGCTCACTTCCTCTTCCGTGGTGCAGCATCACATACAGCTAAGATCTAGAGCAAATTCTGCTGCCATCAGAATCACAACTTTTACAGTGACGCCCATTGTTTTCCACCAAGGCGATGGAAACCAGGTCACCCAATGCAGACCACACAAAGAAATCAGAACCAAACTGATTGACTTATGAAACAAAACAAAGACCAACTAGATTTAAAAACACTTAGAATATCTGAATCCTCCAGGACAGACTTACGATGTTTCTGGTGTCAATGCCGAGGCAGCAGAGCAGGACTTTGTTGCAGTGCGAGCCCCCCCACTGGTACCGAAGCCCCAGAGCCTCGTGGACGTCCCGAAGCTGCATCCAGACGTCGCCGTGCGTCGACCTGCAGCGAAAACGGTGAGAGGGACGCATCGCTGACGGCTGCTCCTCACAAAATGACGTCACATCAGATCAGGAAACTTCACAAAATCGACTCACCGGCTGCTTCTCAAACTCTCCTCCTCGCCATCAGGATCCGGTTGGACCTTTCCGGGCTCCAGCAGGACCTTCAGGGTCGCCACCTGGTCCTCCACTTGGTGGCTCTGGGTGGAGCTCGGGAAGCTGCTGAGAAACAAACCCTGCAGACGGCTGGACAGCGCCACCTGGGGAGGGATCAGAGCAGCTGCTTGAACTGGTGATCCGGTTCTGTGGGCTCCTGACTGATCTGACCCGCCACACTTTGATGGTAATGAGTCCAAAGCGCAGATCGTTTTAGCAAATTAACCCGATTAAATGACTGCAGCGCCTCCCCCTGCTGGTCATGTTACTGCTTACGCCCACAGCCAGCCATCGGAACCTTTAATCCAGCTGGGAAAGAGTTAACCTGAGATACCGTTCAGGTGATGTATTAGTGGGACGAGCCTGCAGGTGTTCATTTCTGAACAGAACTCTCTTTTATACAGAGCATGATTCAAACAAACTGGACCATCTCAGAATTCTAATGGTTCCAGAAACAGCTGGGGCCGGACCAGGAACCAAGAACTGGAACCATTTCAGTTCTAAATGGGAGAAAATTCTTTTTCAGCACCTGAAACGAGCCAGAACCAGCAAACAAACTGAACTTTAGCTAAAAAATCCCACAGACTGAAGCTGGATTGTTTTGGTTCGGCCCAGATTTACTGATACTTTGCCTGGTTCCTGGTCCGCCCACTATCCCAACAGAACCATATCAGGCCCGTTTGTCAAAGGAAACATATTTTAGAGTGATGTTAATTATTTGAAGCCTTTAAACTGGACATGATGTATTTCTGGGAGAACCCAGAACCTTTTAGGACCGCATCCAGGGTCCAGATTAAGCCCCGCTTCTTACCGGCTGAGTTTCTGGTCTGCCCGTCTCCTCACTAACTGCAGGCGTTGGACCTTCATCCCACTCTTCCTCTGTGCCAACCTCGGTGGTGACGCTCGGCGCGGTGCTGAAGGCAGCCCAGGACTCTTGCTCCTGGTTCTGCTGCTCTCCGAAGGCGCTCCAACCAGAATCCTCCTCGCCGTCTTTGGCGGAGCTGAAATTCCCAAAACTCTCGCTGGTGGGAAACTCTGTGAACTCCTCCCCATGTTCCCCCTCGTTTCCGCAGGTAACGCATTCAGGAGAGTTGAAGTCGCCGAAGTCGTCCTCCTCCATGTTTGCACATTCCGCCGCAGAATCAGAACCCTGCGATGTGTTCTGTTCCTTCTGGATCTCCACGTGCTCAAAGTCTGCGAAGCCCGGACCGCTGAACGACCCGGCATCGCCAAAGTCGCCAAAGTCTTCCTCTTCCTCAGCGGGGGTGGCCGTGTCCCCCTGGAGCGGTGGGGACGGCACCGAGCCGGTGGTGCTGACGTCGCCGTACTCCTCCAGGGCGTCTGTGGACAGCAGGCGTCCAAACGACGTCTCCGTCTCCGAGCTCTTCTCCTCCGACTGCCCCGCCTCGACATCTGCAGCCGTGTCAGATGACAGGTCTTTGGACTCGTCCTCGTCGGCTTCCGTCCCGTCCAAGGAGAGACGGTCGTTAGTGCAAACGGTATCTGAGGGCTCAGGAGCGACGTCTTGGTCCGTTTGTAGAGAGTCCGTGTCCGGGCCCCGGTCTGTGTTACAGGAGCCAGCCGGGGCCTCGTCTCTGTGTGTGTCCCTGACAGTTCCCTCTGAAGACGCTCCCTGGTCCCCGTTGCTGTCCCCTGTGGGGGCGGCGTGCCCCGGCGAAATGTCCGTGTGCTCCTCTGTCTCTGCAGAGTTGGAAAAAGAAGCAAAGTCTGCAAACCCGTCCTCCAGACTGCCGTCCGTGTCCTCTGTGGACGGTCTCTTAGTATGAGAGTGGACAGATCTCTGTGCAGAGGGGCTTCCCTGAAGGTCAAAGGTCACAAATCCGTTAGTCAGGACCTCTGTGTCCTCGCCATTGCAATCAGCAGGCTCACTCACAGAAAAGTCCAGTGAGGAGGAAGAGGTTTTCCTCGTCTCAGTCCTTTCTGAGGGACCGATGGGGCCGATGCCGTTGGCCTTGGACAGCTCAATGGTCACCACCCCTTTGCTGCCCTGGACCTCAGGCGGCGAGGTGGCCGTCAACGCTTGGCTCTGGTCGAAGCTGGTCGGGGTATCAAACTCAGAGAAGCTGATGCTGTTTGGAACGCCAGAGAAGGTACCAAAATCCCCAAACTCATCGTCCTCTTCCTCCGCACCGTCCTCCATCGGCGGCGGCGAGGACGAGTACATGCGTATCACCTCTGGCTCCATAATCCAGTGGGTCGCCTCTGCTACACCTGGAAGACGGAGTGAAAGAAAGAAAACAGAAATTAAACCCAAAAGGTAAATAATCAGTGTGAAGCTCAGATCCCGAGCAGAACCTGGACGCCTGGCTGAGACCCAAATTAAACCAAGATTAAAAAAAGAGCCACACATCACTGGATCTTCTGACCTAACAAGCAATCAGGGTCGCCTCTGGGCTTTACCTCAAACGGCTCCTCTGTGGGATTTTAACATCTGTGTCACATGGATCATGACCCTCACAGGAGCAGCTGCTCTGTTCACTGCAACCTACTAACTGTTCTGATAACGAGACCTTCAGGATCATTCATGATAAGAAGCTGCTGACATTCAACAACCATCAACCATTAGAGTGGCTCAGGTTATCCTGAGATATCTCTATATTTATGCTGCTATAGGCTAAAACTTCAGAAGGACATAAGGACCCCTATTTCATCATTTTGCTTCATTCTATCTCTGCAGAATCTGTTAGTTCAATCTCTAACCTTCTGCTCTCTCTGCTTTTTCTCTGAGTAGTTTTGCCTCGTCTATTCCTATTTGGCCGTGACTCCATCCTGGAGAGAAACATCAGCTGTGCTGCTGCCATCAACACCCTTGTTTATAGATGCTGGAGATCAGCCTGTTTTTCCAGTGTAGTCCTGTTTCTCTGACCGTGACTGGCTGGATGTGCTCTCTTCATTCTCTGACATGGAAGTTGGCTCAGAACTCGTCTGCCTGGCTGTGTGTTTCCTGGACGGGGCCGCCTTTTACTGCTGCTTTTTGTATCCCTGATTATGTCTCCTTGAACCCCAGTCGGCCTCGGCAGATGGCCGCTCACACTGAGCCTGGTTCTGCTGGAGGTTTCTTCCTGTTAAAAGGGAGTTTTTCCTCTCCACAGTCGCTAAAAGCATGCTTAGTGTGAGGGATTGCATTGGAGGCAATGAGTCGATGCAATAAACTAGTTTTCCTTAGATAGAAAACTTTGAATCAATTTGACTGGATGATCTGGTTGAACTGTAATGTGCCTATAAATAAACTGAATTGAATTGAAAAGGACCTCAGTTTTAGTTTAAAACCTATTCAACTGGAGGTCTGTATCAAACTCCCCTCCCACCCTGGTCAATAATGGCAGTGCCTCTAACATGTCCTCATTCATCAAACCAGCAACCAGTCAGACTCTTCCTTGTTGCATCAACTATTTAGAGAAGAGTCTCTTTTTCTTCGTTACTTTTTCCAACTCTGAACAACTTCCGTTTCTGGATCAAAGCAGGAACTGCAGCTGAGGGAGGAGCCAAAACACCTGAGAGCAGGTGTGACCCTGGAGCTGAGCTGGACCACAAACCTGCAGGGCCAGAAAGACTAGTCAACCTGCAGGAAATACCTCAGAGCCCCGCGGTGACGTGGAAACTGTTCCAACAGATCAGTGTCAGAAAAACACAACTAGAACCAAACCTGTCCCAAAATCAATGTCAGAACAGAAGTAGACACTAATCTGAGGTCGGTGTCAGAGCTGATAGGAACCGAAAGCGACGGATCGATGTCAGAACAAGCTTACCTGAACTTTCCTCACAGCCCAGTAGAAGATCCCTGCCTGTTTCACGTCAAACCGACCGTTTTAGGTGGTCTGTCCCTCTTGATCACTCACTGTTTCACACTTTATTTAGCTGCTAGCTGCGGCTAACATGCTAACAGAGCTAACAGGTGATCAGGCTCCCAGCTGGCGGAGGTTGAATGCTGATCGGGGGTTTAATGATCATGATGTGGGTGATCGGACACTTCCAGCCCCGGACACAGACACGTCCAGTCAGAGGAAGAATTAAATTAACAGGCCGAACACCTGCTTCACTCCAGCTAGCCTAGCTTAGCTTAGCTAAGCTGTGGACTAAGACAATAATCAACAGAATTACGTCACAAACGCCCGGTTCCGACCCAGCTGGGATATTATAAAGAGATAGAGTCGGTAGATTCTGACCCGTCCAATTCATTAAGCAGCAGATATGAACAGAACAAGGCTAAACTCAAACACAACCAGCCTGTTTCCCCGAAGCTAGCATCCCGTTAGCTCCTCCAGCCGGCTCCGCCGGACCCGGACAGAGAGCAGCTCACCATTAGAAAGCGGCACCGCGGGTCCATGGCTCGGTGTGAAGGCAGCGGTGTCCGGTAAGGGTCAGCAGCAGCCAGCTGGACGGTGTGTGACGGCTGGAGGTGAAGGTGGAGTCAGTCAGCTGCTTGGTTCCTCCCAGCATGCAGCGCGTCCTGCCTGCCTGCCTGCCTGCCTGCGGCTCCAAAGTTTCCAGGTGGAACAGGTAGTTTGGTACCCACAGCATTAACATCCGATTTAAGCAAAGGAATGGAGAAAATAAGGTCATTTTTATTAATTACTATCAATGTGGCTTTAGAGCAGGTGGATTAACAACAGTGGTCAGTAAGGATATATAGGAAAAACTTTAAAAATTAAGGAAATAATGATGATAGGATACATGATTCCTTATGGAGAGAAGGACTCATAAAACTCAATCAGATGGGAATAGATGAGAAGAAAGATAAGATAAGAAAAAAGTCAGAATTCTGAGTTTTAAGTCAAGATTCTGAGTTTAAAGTCAGAATTCTGAGTTTTAAGTCAAGATTCTGAGATTTAAGTCAGAATTCTGAGTTTAAAGTCAGAATTGTGAGAAAAAAGTAAAAATTCTGAGATTAAAGTTAGAATTCTGAGAAAAAAGTCAGAATTCTGAGTTTAAAGTCAGAATTGTGAGAAAAAAAAGTCAGAATTCTGAGATTAAAGTTAGAATTCTGAGAAAAAAGTCAGAATTCTAAGAAAAAAGTCAGAATTCTGAGTTTAAAGTCAGAATTGTGAGAAAAAAAGTCAGAATTCTGAGATTAAAGTTAGAATTCTGAGAAAAAAGTCAGAATTCTAAGAAAAAAGTCAGAATTCGGACTTTTTCCCCATGTTAAACTGAAATAAAATTTTCATGTTACTGATTACGGCCTCACACATTTTAAATTCAAAACAAAGTTTTAAAATGTTGACTTTTTATAGTGCAGTAATAGTTATTGTGTAAAAATAAGTTATCTGTAGTTATGTGAAAAAATGTTCACACAATATCCATTATTTTCTATATTTTGGATTTTTTTCTGAGAATTAAAGTAAAGCAAAATGGACCCTACTAAAATACTTACATTTTAAATATACTGTAAACTAAGAGTTTCACAACTGTGTTTATTAATTATTCTATGCAGTTCAAGTAACATATGCTGCTGCCACCAGACTCTACAACACGACAGTACAACAGCAACAACTTGTGCAATATATAATGTGCAATTTACCGTTTGATACCCTTTGCAATAACCTGTTTCTCTACATTTGACACCCAATGCAATAACTATATATAAATATCCATCTATATAAATAACAATGTAAACACCCTGTGCAATAATCCTGTATAATGATCGATATACAAGTGAAGATAGGGGATATATTTTACAAAGAATGGAAAATGGAATTCTTCAAGGTACTTTTTTCAGTTCCTGATTATAGAAACCAGTGGGATCTGCTAATTATAAAATGTTTAACTTTCTTGTAATATTTCAAAAGCGTATCAAGGTAAATCTAAAGGTTTAGAGTTATAATTGATCAGAAATAAATGAGATACAGTGGGATGCATAAGAATCCTGTTTCTGTTGTTTTTTTTAAAAAGTCTACATGGACCGTTAAGTCAAAGCCAAAAACCTACAAAAAAAAAAAGAAACTTAACAGACTATAATTAAGGTTGTAATACCACATTTATTTTTTCCAAAGACATTCCACTTTTTGGTGGCATATCTTCCAGAAAATTATTGGCAGTTTTGTATTCAGCCATTTTCAATAGCTGTCTTACTACCAGCTATCAGTAGATGTGATCTTTCCTAACTTGGGATCCCAATCCTGAATAAATAGCAAAAAGAAAAAGTTAATATTTAACCTGATGAGGGATCTGATTGCAGTCATAATTTTTCTCCAGTAGGGGGAGATCTCAGTACAGTGACAAAAAATGTGAAAGGGACCTGCAGACTCATTCCCACATATTCTACAGTAATCTCCAAGCTTTGGATCTTTGTTTATTAATTTGCTTCATTTTGCGAGGAATAAAGAATTTTCCAGGTGAATTCTGTCCACTGGTGGAAGCTAGAGGTAATACATTGTGTTTATTGCATACATTTTATCAATCTAATTCTGTTAATTTTATGTTTGCATATTTTTTTCATTTAGTTTTAACAAGGAAAGAATAGATTTTTTAAATTATTTTAATGACAAACACTAAATACAGTCTTGCTTCTCTAAATTCAAAGAATTTGTAAAATGCTGGAAGGTTTCCAAATTTCCTCAGGTAGGAATGCTAAAATCTGATGACTCAAATTTAGAGTCATAGCAATATTGTGGTAGATATTTAAAATGTTTGCACTCTACATTTCGCATATCAAATATGAAGTGGGATGGTTTGTCTGATCTACTCTGCTCCAGATCCAACAATTTGAACTCCATGTTAGGACTGCACTGTACTGTTCTGCAATAATAGGCACCAGCACACCTCGCGACAACAGTAGGGATAAGCGTGTTGGAACGTGGGATGGATGGATGTTCTGTAACAATATTTAAGGCAATGTAGAGCCATAGCACCATTGTTTGTAGAGAGCTGCGGTGCCTTTTCTTTTCCTTGATAAAGGTTGAAATGAATCTGTTTTATTCAGGTTTGAGGTTACCCATTTAAAGACTGACTAAGACAGCAGCCTGGGTAGAATATGCATCTTAACCATCTCAATTTGGTTAAACACATTCATGTAAATCAATCACCAGCAGTTTAAATACTTTTAATTTCATTCAAAAATTAGCAGTTATGATATGTATTTTTATGCATGTATTTACTCCTATGCTTTTTCCATTTGAATTGATTCATTTACCAATGTTTTCAGGAAGCATATAATTAAAGGTGAGAGTTTGACTTCTGTGCAAATCAAACTGATAACTCAAATATATAATTATAGTCCTTTTTTTAGTAGGATGAGCAAAATCATTATGGAATTATTTAGATTCGTAAATGTGTCATAGTTTTGGTTCTTTTATGTTTTCTTTTGAGTATTCAGTTTTACTTTGCTCCTTGTTTTCTAGTTTTAGTGGTTTAATTCTTATTTTGTTGTGTTTTCTGGTTATTTTCAGTTTTCAGGTTTTTATTTGTTGCCCTCTGCTGCCCTCTTGTGTTCTCCTTTTTCCTTTGCTCCTTTCCTGTTCTGCTCTGTTTCACATCTGCTCCTAATCTCCTTGTTAGTCCTCTATTTTTCTCACTCTCCCATAAATACTCTCTCTGTGCAGTTCTTCAGTGCTGGTTCTTTGTCAAACTTCCTCCAACTCTGTCTTCCACCTCTTGATAGTCTTCCCCCCTGATGTCTCCATGTTTTCTGGTTGGTTAAACTTTTTTCTTGTTGGATGTACTTTTGGATTTTTGGATTTCTGCTTCAGTTGTTTGAAAACACTTCAATAAATCTCTGCCTCCCTGTCTCTGCATTTGGGTCCTCGCACCACAACCAAATCTTGACAAAATGTTAAAAGAACTAATCAGCATATGGACATTCCTTGTGATGATCAGCTCCAATAAGAATATCTTTGTCCTGTCTGATATGCTGGTAAAGATTCTCAGTCATCCAGGTCATAGTCATTCTGAAAAAAAAAAACAATCCACTGGACTTTGTTTTCAAGTTTGAAGATGTTTCGCTTCCCATCCAGGAAACTTTTTCAATGCAAATAGAGTTGAGTTTTTTGGGCTTTATACAGTAGACCAACAAAGCCTTGTTTTTTTTTTTTTTTTTTTTTTAGAAAACCCCCTTTGGAATGGGGGTCATTTGGCTTCTTTTGTTGTCCTGCAATCCCCCATATCTGTCTATACCTCTCTGATCATTTGTGCAATGGGGTTCCATAAACAGGGCAAAAAGTATTGGGTTGAAGGAACACCTCTGTCTGCATCTTCTATGTAGGTTAACAGTCTCTGATATGTTTCCTTTAATTATGACTTATGTAATGATTTCATTAAATCCACTATCAGATTATTAAAGCTAAATCCCTGTTAAACAATGTATAGGTATTCCCTGTCAGTGACATTTAAATGTAAGGCAGCCATGTTAAATTTTAAGTTTACAATTGTCAGAAACCTTCAACTTTGTCACTCAATATAATGGCTTCTGATCATGATAACTATATATATATATATATATATATATATATATATATATATATATAATTTTTTATTTTTATTTTTATTTTTTTTTTTACTTTAGTCTTTGGCATTTCAACATATGATGATGTGTTGTGAATTAGCACTATATATATTTAACCTGAATTTACCAGAGTGATTAAAAACTGCATTCTTTGAACAACAAATGATAGTTTTGGTTCTTTTTTGCTTCAATATATTAAACACAAATCTGGAAATCAAAGTATTTTTTAAAGTCTGTGAAAAATGATGGTATGTTGTAAAATGAAGTATATACTGAGGTGGTACTTGTAGTAAAAGCTTGCAGAACCACAGCCTTAGATGGCTGTTGATGTTGTGTGCAAAGAACAGTTTTACAACCACACTTTCATTCATGGGAAGTTTATGGAAGTTTCCCAGTCTGTGTAGTTCTGTTGAGATAACGGAAACTAAGTGTTTTGTCATTTCTTTTCGTTATGTTGTCATCCAACATCCTGCTCGGCTGTTTTTTGAAGCAGAACTGGGTGATGTTCCTCATTTATGGTTCCTATTTGTGCACAATTTTGTCTTTGCCTGTCAGTTCAATTAAATTTGATTTAATCATATTCATTCAGTTGCTTTCAGTTTATTTAATTCCTTCATAAAACTCCATAGGCTCTGTTCTGACTGCCTGCAGGAGAACCTTTAGAAACTCCAGGCAGGGAAACTACAGCTCTGGATAATTGGTGAGTCTTGGACACATTTTGACTCCTGCTTTCAATTGCAAAAAAAAAAAAGGATTCATTTATTTGATTCCATCAATTAGAGCTTTGCTGCTGTTGGTTTGTTTAAAAAATTGGCGATTTGAAATGTAGACCTTTTGATTATTTACATAAACAATCATCCATAATGGGGATCATCATAGAAACACTGAAATCATGGAGAGAAGTACATGAAAAGGACTCCCTTACAATCACTATTTTAATGCAAACAAATATTGTGCACATGTCCATTTATTTGACTGGGAGAAATTCTGAATTCAGAAAAAAACTGGGAGAAAGTTTTTTTTATAAATGTTATATGAGGACAGAACTGAGGCTAGTTGAGTTTATTTTTAATTGGTACTGACAGGAGTGTATAGTAACACTGGTGATGTTGGATCTGCCTGTGTGTGAACTTTACCACTATGTCTCTCACTGCCCTGTTAATGCCGCCACGTCGATGCCGTGGATCTATTCTGTAACATTCTAGCAACATAATTGCATTAAGTTCCGAACGATGAGAGACAAAATGACTTTTAAATCAGAAAGTCTTTTAATCCAAAACTTGACATCTCAAAGGCAGGTCTATGTTTGCCCATCTTTATTACAAAACTTGAAAATACAATTTAAACAAAACTTGATATATCAGCACAGTGCCAGCCTTCTTAGTGTCTTCCAAATTATCTTTTTAATATTCAGTTTAAGCCATTTAGTTGGTCAAATTCTCAATCTTTCAAATCAGTGCAACAGAGCATGTGTGCATAATAAGGAATGCTTCACAAGCATTCACACTATTGAGAGCCTCTTTTTCTTCTGGTTGCTTCCGTAAACTTTTTGAATCACTACAACTTCTGTATAGCTTTTTCAGCTGTTAAACTTTTACAATGTTCATCTTAATCAGGACTTTCTGCTCTGACTTATATTTCAAACCTTTATACTTTTTTGGGATCTCTGCTCCAATGCATAGAGAGTGCATAGAGATGTCAATATCTACAGTTGATTTATTAAAAATGCCTGTCAGTAAAAGTCAACAGCAATAACTTCAATAACAAACGATCATTTTATTCAAAATGTATTTCTTAAAAATGCTTAACAATTCCTGTAATAAATGAAAAGCACAATGAAAGAAATAATGTCTCATCTAAACATCCCTCACTTAACAATAAAAGTTAACAATAACTCTCAATAACAGATGATATTCAGCCTCAGTAATGAACTAAATAATGTCTGTTCTGTAGGCTATTGGAAAAAATAAATTAACAAATGAGCTAATTAACAAAAAATACCTCTTGTGTAGCAAAAATTATTCAAAATGTACCAAAAACGAACAAACATATCAATAGACTATCTTTACTTTCGGTGTCCAGGTGGCTTTTCAGATTCCTTGCACCTCCATTGGACACCGAGACATATGTGCCTGCTTTGCATACTGTGCACAAGGCATCCAATGTGTCTCTCGATCCGGTCTGAAAGTGGGAAAACTCTTTTGTAAATCGTCGTTAAACATACATTTGCGCTTTTGCATGTTGTTGGCGTACTGACAGCCACGCTATCTTTATTCTGATTAAGAACAGGGCTGCCCGCACTGACGCGGCTCAGGGATTACGTCAGCGTCGTGCGCAGTGCCCTAGTGCCTGTAAATTGAATAGTCGAATTAAGGTAATTTAAAAAACAGGACATTTCCTCACTTTCTAAAAAAAAACCAGGACGCCCGGGACAGGACGTGAAATACGGACATGTCATGGGAAATACGGACGTTTGGTCACCCTATCCTAAATGTTCTACTGAGCTGTGTTGTGACAACATAAATGGTTGAACTAATTCGTTGTTCTCACTCGTTGAAAAAGAACATGCGTTTAGTCATAATTGTAGCTGAAATTATTCCAAATACATCTTTTTTTAATGACGAAATCTCAGCTAATTTCTCTTGGTCATTGCACATTTTCAAAGCTGTTAAAGCTACCAAGGACTAACTCATGTCACCCAACTTCCCTCCATAAGCTGGGGTGCGGTTTGGTTCGGATCTCTGCTGTTTCAATGTGTTAGATGGGAACAAACTGGGTTATGTAACAGGACTTGTCATAGGACTTAAGGGGCACATGGGAGCTGGCTCAGAGCTCGTCTGCCTGGCTGTGTGTTTTCTGGACGGTTCCGCCTTTAAAGCTGCTTTTTGTATCTCTGCTTCTGTCTCCTTGAACCCCAGTCGGCCTCTGCAGATGGCCGCTCACACTGAGCCTGGTTCTGCTTGAGGTTTCTTCCTGTTAAAAGGGAGTTTTTCCTCTCCACTGTTGCTACAAGCATGCTCAATGTGAAGGATTGCATTTGAGTCAATGAGTCAATGCAATCAACTGGTTTTCCTTAGATAGAAAACTTTGAATCAATTTGACTGGATGATCTGGTTGAATTGTCTCTGTAAAGTGCCTTGAGATGACTTGTGTTGTGAATTGGTGCTATATAAATAAACTTAACTGAATTTAATGTACATTGTGATGATTGTTAAAATGTTTTATTGTGTAGCTCATGCTCCAATGTTTAATTCCAGCTGAGGATAAACATGAACCGGGTGAGCCGGCATTGGATTTGTTGCTCTTCAATTTTGATGAGTTGGTTGAGGTGGTTTGGGCATTTGAATATGATCTAAAATCTTTAATTTAGAGGGTTTCTATGCACACCCAATTGGAGCAAGATTACACCACAGACTGACGACTTGCAAGAACAGTTAGTTTACCTCTTCTGGCCTGGGACTCCCAGCAAATCACTCATACACTCATAAGGTGCTATAGATTGAGGTCTGCAAAAGATGTTATGTTTCCTTCTTATTCTTTCCTTCAAATTCATTTCACATAAATAGATTAATGTATTTATTATTTGACAATTATGCTTTATTAAAAAATATTATTTTTTTCAGGGTGGTGGTGGATGAGGAGCAATAATCACCAACTATTGCTGGTAACAACCCATTATCCTTTGGGCAAAACAAAAGGCCCTATGATGCCACAGGCATCATAGCTGCCAGGAGAACATGTTTCTATTACCAAACTCCACAATGTAATTTATGTGATGACACATCCGATCACACCATTTAGGACAGTATAAAACACTAGTAAGAGCCCACAATGACACCAGAGGAGCTATTGAACTTTCTGGAGGACTTGGTAGAGGAAGAATTCCTTAAATTCAAGTGGCTCCTTCAACAGACTAGTCATCTTTTGGGTTTCCCAGCCATAAAAAAGAGCCATCTTCAGACAGCAAATAGGCAGGACACCGTGGACCTGATGGTCCAGACCTATAGTCTCTCTGGAGCTGTAAAGGTAACCAAGAACATTTTAGAGAAGATCAACAGGAATGACTTGCTGCAAATGTTGTGTTCCAGCAGCTTGAGAACAGAAGGTCAGTTATAAAATGAGACACACATTTTTAAAAGTAGTAAGATTATCTTAGTTTCTGAGTTTTATTTCTGCCTTTCAGTGGATGTGAGTGATGTTGGGAGAATTTCAGAGGACACAGGCCATTTAACATCTCCTATTCAGACTCCTCTTCCTCAAATTCAAAAGGAAGTTCGTGGAATAACTGGTATGTAGTTAATTCAAAAAGAACAAATGTATAATAGTTTGAAATCACTCATTCTTATAATATTGCTTTTCTGTGACTTTTGATATTGGTATTTTACCTTTTTTAAGTTTTCTTATTGAAATTTCATGAAAAATTGATTAACTAGATACGATTTAACTTTTAGATTAATGCAGTTTCAAATCATATAGTCACACTTGTGGATAGTTTTCTTTTTAAAGTAAAACGGCTCAGTTGAGTCATAGTTTGCAGGATACGCCCCTCCTGGATGAGCACAATAAACTCGCTTGCATTGCTTCATTGACTTTAAAGCCATCCCTCACACCGAGCTTGCATGAAGCAACAGTGTAGAGTAAAAAAATCACTTTTACTCTAAGAAAATTCCCGCTGAACCAAGCTCAGTCTGGGAGACCTCCTACCACGTCCGACTGGGGTTCAAGGGGGCAGAAAAAAACTTACAAAGGGAGCATAGACGTATGGATCCATATATAATTTATATTAGTAAAGATGATGATGAACTAGCTCCATAGGTGGCTCTGTCTGGGAAACAGCAAAGCAGACAAGGTTTGAGCCAGTTTGAAAACCAAAAGGGAGGAAAGAGAGAACATGCATTTATGAAATAAGCTGAGCCCATAGCTATATCTAGGAGAGAAGTAGGACTTAGCATTGAATAATAGGCTCAACTCTATCGTCTCTAATAGAAGGTGGGGCAGCCCTGATGATTTCGCCCCCATGATGGTGTCTGAGCCAGAGAAGAACAGCCGAGATGTAGCTAGCATGACAGGTGAAAAGGATAGAGAGCAAAACGTTATGGGTTAAACTAATAGATATTTCAGAATAGGAGAATAATAAAGCAGAAAGATGAAAAGTGGTTTGATTGTTCTCCATCAGAATAAGCCTATAGCCACATCACAATAGAAATAGCTCTGGATAAACTTAACTTTCTAACTATAAGCTTACCTCCTGAAAGTAAACAGGGTGTCTGTGTCATTAAGACTCCTACAGAAGAGGAGCCTCATAACCAAAGGATCCGCCTCCCATTCAGTGTAAATGTAGTTAAGTGTAACTGTAGCGAAAAGCCTTCAGCTGATTCAAAATGCTGCAGCCAGAGTTCTGATGAAAATTAAAAAGAGAGATCATATCTCTCCTATCCTGGCTTCTCTTCATTGGCTTCCTGTTAAATCCAGAAAATAATTTAAAATCCTCCTTCTCACATATAAAGCCTTAATTAACCAAGCTCCCTCTGATATCAGAGATCTGATTGTTCCTTATATCCCTAACAGAGTACTTTACTAGTGGTTCATAGGATTTCTAAAAGTAGAATGGGAGGCAGATATTTTAGCTATCAGGCCCCTCTCTTGTAGAACCAACTACCAGTTTTATTCTGTGAGGCAGACACCCTGTCTACTTTTAAGGCTAGGCTTAAAACTTTCCTTTTTCATAAAGCTTCTAGTTAAAGGGCTCATGTTATCCTGAGCTATCTCTATAGTTCTGCTGCTATAGACTTAAACTGCTGGAGGACATAGGGACCCCTTTTCATCATTCTGCTACATTCTCAATCTATTCTCAAATTCTGCAGCTGGCTCAGAGCTCATCTGTCTGGCTCTGTCTGCCTTTGGAGCCGGTTGCCTTTTGTATCTTTGTTTCTTTTTCTATGTCTGCTTCTCTCTCCTTTAACCCTGGTCAGCCTCAGCAGATAGCCACTCACACTGAGTCTGGTTTTGCTGGAAGTTTCTTCCTGTTAAAAGGGAGTTTTCTTCTCCACTGTCACTACATGCATGTTTTGTGTGAAGGATTGATGAATAGTTAAAGAGGCGATGCAACCAGCTTTTTCCCGTAGGGCCCTGTCACACCTTGCCGATTTAGACATTTTATGTCTGACATCCCAGATTCTTCTAAAAAGCTGGCATACACTGAACTTTCTATATATTTTTTTCAATTTCCGGCATGTACATAGCATATTCATAACGAGTCCAGAGCGTATGCCCAACAACAGCCTAACTTATGCAAAAACACACGGCAGCGTAATGCCCATGAATTGATGCACAAGCCAGTGTCCTGAGGGGAGCAGCGATGTGCCTGCAAGCACTCCGGCCTGCATAAAAAGATGTCTTTGATTGCGGTGTTAATCTAAAAAAAAATGAAAAAGAAAGAAAGAAGGCTTGCAGTCGCAGCAGATTCAGCGTCATGTCTGCTAGGAAGATTGTTGCCAATATGCCATTATACAGAAGCTGTATGTTGGAAACACGTTCAGTGGTCGACTGGAAAACGTCAGCTACATTGATATGCGTTGCAGATAAGTTCTTGATAAGTTATACATAAGTCATTCTGTCTAGCTTATCCAAAGCCAATGAGGAACTTGTGCATAAATTAAGATTAACTTACACTTAACTTATGTCAACGATCAAATTACAAACCTGTAAATTATGCCCCATGTATGAGCATACGCTGAGATACATTGACGTAAATAAACTAAATGGAAATGAAATAGGTGAGGATTTCTTATTGAAAACTAGGGAGGACAGCTCTACCTGAGGAATGGTTACAAACCTGAAAGATATTCAACATTTAATATAAGCCTACTAATAATTTTAATCAAACAGGCTACCTCTAATATATATCTCTATGAAAACTTATTTCCGCTTTGCTAATTGATGGGAAATCAGGTGGACCACCTTCCACAACAGGTGGATTTTTCATTCTATTAGGAAACTATGTTTGGATTTCAGCAAATCCAAACATAGTTTCATAAATGAAGTGAAACCTTGTAAACGTTTTAATGATTATAGTATTTTATTGCCTGGGGGGGGCATCACATTAAGGCTTCTAACAACAGTAATATTAATTTGTGAATGTTGTTGCATGAGAAATACTAATTTCAAACAAAACTTATTTTCCTATCAAACAGAGGAAATGGTTCCAGTTCCTGAGCCGCATCCCATCACATTTTATCGACAGATGCTTCAGTCAAACTTCCAGGACAAGTTCATGTGCGCACAGGAGGGTTGGGCTGAAGATAAACAACGCCTGGTGGATATCTATACAGAGGTCTACATCACTGCTGGATGTGATGTACACATCAACACACAACATGAGGTCAGGCAGATTGAGAACCCATTAAAGCCAGCAGAAGAAATACGAGTGAAACCCAGAGACATGTTTAATCATCCTTCAGGAGAGTACCAGCCCATAAAAACCATACTGACCAACGGAATAGCAGGAATTGGGAAAACCTTCCTTGTGCAGAAGTTTGTTTTGGACTGGGCTGAACAAAGATCCAATGAAAACATAGATCTTATTTTCCCCTTCACCTTCCGTCAGCTAAATCCACTAAGAGCAGAAAAATTCAGTTTAGCGCAGCTCATCCATGAATGTATCCCAGAAACTGTTGATATCAAAAAGGAGGCTCTAAATTACATCTTTAAAACGCTGCAGTCTTCTGGAAACAGCAACTATGACAAAAGTAGATTTAAGCTTCTGTTTGTGTTTGATGGACTGGATGAGAGCCGACTTCATTTGGATCTTCACATGAACGACAGTAGATCCACTGATGTAAAAAAGAAAGCCACACCAGATGTTCTGTTGAGGAAACTCATCAATGGGAAACTTCTTCGCTCTGCTCGAATCTGGATAACTTCGAGACCAGCAGCAGCCAGTCAGATTCCCAGGCAGTTTGTTAGCAGCGTGAATGAGGTCAGAGGGTTCACTGACCTTCAAAAAGAGACGTACTTTAGGAAACGGTTCAGAGATGAAAGGCGGGCGAACAAGATCATTTCCCACATCAAGGGATCACAAAGTCTCCACATCATGTGCCACATTCCAGTCTTCTGCTGGATCACAGCTACCGTTCTGGAGGATATGATAAAAACCAGAGGCACTGGAGATCTCCCCAAGAGCCTGACTGAGATGTATACAGAGTTCCTGGTGTTTCAGATGGATCACTCTAAAGAGAAATATGGCTCTGAGATGTCTATTCAGTCCATCAAATCCTTAGCAAAGCTTGCTTATCATCAGCTGGAGAAGGGCAACCTGATCTTCTACGAGAAGGATCTCATTGAGACCAGTGTTGATTTGAAAGAAGCCTCAGTGATCTCAGGATTATTCACAGAGATCTTCAAAGAAGTACGTGGCAGGAAAGATAAAGAAAAGATGTTTAGCTTTGTCCATCTGAGCGTTCAGGAGTTTCTGGCTGCTGTTTATGTAAGAATGTCTCTTAGCAACAGCTACAAACATTTATTTTTACCCCAGAGGTCCAAAAAAATGCATTCTGTCCCGAAAACAAGAGCTTCCAAAACCAACCAAGTTTATATCGACAAAGCCTTGCAGTCTCCAAACGGACACTTGGATTTGTTCCTTCGCTTCTTTCTGGGTCTTTCGTTGCGGACAAATCAAGATAAACTTAAGGAACTGATGGTAAAACCCTGGAGCAGCTCAGAAACCAGCCATGAAACAGTCCAGTACATCAAGAAAAAGATTGGTGAAAATCTTTCTCTAGAGAAAAGTCTCAATCTGTTCCACTGTCTGAATGAACTGAATGATCATTCTCTTGTAAATGACATTCAACAGTACCTGAGTTCAGGAAGTCTCTCCACTGATAAACTATCTGCTGTCCAGTGGTCAGCTCTGACTTTCATACTGCTATCATCAAAAGAACATCTGGAAGTCTTTGACTTAAAAAAGTACTCCGCTTCAGAGGAGGCTCTTATTAGACTTCTGACAGTGGTCAAAGCCTCAAATAGAGCTCTGTAAGTATATATTTATATATATATTTATGTTTGTTGCTGGACTCCACATAATGCAAAATATAGATCTATTAATTTATCTTTGTTCAACAGAACAAAGATTTTCCCCAAATTTCCCAAGACCTTTGCATATAACATAGAAGAAATTTTTTTTAGTCATGACTACGATTGGATGACCATATGTGAGGGTAGGACTGTAGACTGTCAGCTAAATGGAGAGCCAAAGCACTCCCTAGCTTTCTCTTTTCATCACAACAGACCAGAACAGGGTCTGCCTATCGATCTCCCGCTCCATTCTCCCCTCATTTGTGAACAGGCCACTAGAGGGCGCTGCTGTTGGTGGGACGTATCAAATTCACTTCCTGTTTTCACAGTTGAGCTATGTTCTGTGGTCCTGCTCAGTGTTCCCATCCGTCCTGGAGCCACGATCCGTAACATCAGCTCATATTCGCATATACAACCAGATTTACATCCGGGTCGCCCTCAATTTTAATTTGTAAAAAAGACCCAAACTACGTTTTACCCTCCCCAAAAATTGTAAACGTTCTAAATTATAATGTGTTAAAGGTTAATTATATAGTTCCTGAGAAAATAAATGCCTTTAAATCCTTTCTGTTTTATCACACGTCTGTGTCCGATCTGTACCGGAAACGGGATCCTACGCTACTGCCGGGAGGCAACTATTTCGGTTTTGGATTTAAACCTAAATTTA
Organism: Cyprinodon tularosa; assembly: GCF_016077235.1. Lineage (NCBI taxonomy): Eukaryota > Metazoa > Chordata > Actinopteri > Cyprinodontiformes > Cyprinodontidae > Cyprinodon > Cyprinodon tularosa. Next base: position 2,039,996 of record NW_024038928.1, on the reverse strand, counting down.
GTCTTTTTGTGTTTTATGTTTTCCTCTATGTTGACATTATGGTTTATAGTCTGCATTAAAATGCAGATAAACATGGTGTAATCATATCTTGACAGACTGCTCTGAGCGTGTCCGATGATGACGTCAGAGAAACAGTTTAATGGAGAAAATGTAATAAGCTAGCCTGGGTGCCAGTCCGAACTTAGTCCCGCCCACAAGGTTTGAGGTCGGGGAAGTTCGGTCTGGCTCTGCTCCATAGTAGCGCGAGTATTAAAGCCCACTGTCAGGCGATCCAATCAAATTGTCAGGGCGGGCTTTATACGATGATGGACAGATGATCAAGAGTAACGTTATCAACCACGTGACCAAAGCGCGCTTGGGTGACAACAATAATGGCTGCCGCTGGAGAGTTTGGGTGAGTAGATTCTGCTATTAGGTATGTTCTAGAAGATATCGACAGCAAATTAATTTTAAAAGAGGAACAGAGAAACGCGATCAAGGCTCATCTTCTTATTCTAGGCGTGCAACTGCACGCTTTGATTTTTGTGGACAACAACTATGCCTCGCTTAAGATACGTCACGCACTCCGTTGCTCTTATTGGTTGTAGATCTATCCAATTGAGTGCAGAGGCATTTTTTTTCCTGGTCCGTTCAAAACACGCCCCATAATCACAGCTCTATGGAGCAGTATCAGACTCATATTCTGACTAGAATTGAGTCGGACTACGTCAGGCTAGTAATAAGCATCAAAATTGTCTAAAAAACTCATAAAACATTTTTAAAGGTGTCTATGAGCATTCTTTATTGAATTAAGGATATAAATAAGTAATTTTAGTACCATAATTACATTACATTTATTGAAACCCAGATGTATACTGTATCTGGTTGCGCATGCACAAAGGAGCTGATGGTACAGATCGTGCCTCCGGGTCGGATCAGGTGGTGACTCTCAGGCTCCATTTGTGCTAAGTCCTTTTTTCTGTGATATTTCTAAGTTACCCCAAGCTTTGAAAAAAAAAATGCTGCTTACATTTAAAGTTTTAGAATTACAATGGAAGTATGCCAATACACCACCTTTTCATGAAAGTAAAGGCCACAGAAATGGTGTTTTTAAACAGATTTACCTCCTTATTTGGACACATTGAGGGAAGTCCTGTGAAAACGCTAATCCCGTGCTGTTAAGTCTGCCATCAGCATACAAAGGCAGGTGAACGCATTGTTGCCAACTTAGCAACTTTGTCAGAACCCTTCAGGGACTTTTTTTTTTTAATTTTTCAAAAAAGCAACTAGTGACAGATCTGGCTACTATTTTCTTTCCTGTTGAAGACTTCTGTGACAATGTGAAAGCAAACGATGTGAGTGAGCAAACAAACTCCTCCCTCCCCCAAAAACACTGAGTCAGATGCAGCAGTTGCAGCCCAATCCTACAGTCAAAGATAGAAGGACTTTTCTTTAAACCTGTTGCTCTAGAATATATATTTTTTTATCCTTTATTTAACCAGGTAATACCCATTGAGATTAAAATATTTTTTGCAAGGGAGACCTAGCCAAGATAGGTATAAAAAATTACATCACATCATTACATACGTACAAAGACACACACATAAAAGCCAAATATGCACTTACAATAAAATTTCATTTAAGACATTGACATGTGAGGGAGTTCAACTCAAAACATCTCATTCTCAGCTTAAAAGTATTAAAAGGAACCAATTTACTATGTTTCAGGTTATTTTGCAGCAAATTCCATGTAAAGGGTGCAGAGTAAGCAAAGGCCTTTTTGCCCAGCTCAGTACTGACACGTGGGATAGAAAACAAGACAACAGCCTGAGAACGGAGAGAGTAATGACCAGTACTTTTTTCATAAGAAGTGAACATAAATAAGATGGCAGCGCACCAAGAATAGCCTTATATATAAATATATATCAATGACAAAGCCTCCGTGTAGCCAAGGCAGACCACCCTACATGAGAATACAGCTCACAGATGCATGATAGGCTGCGTCACAGCTTATTTTGAAAGTAAAAACCCAATTTTAGTCTCAACTTTCTCACTAGACAGTGAACATGAGGCTTAAATGATAGGTGGCCATCAATGACAATAGATCCCTCCTGTATTTATTTCATACTCACCGCCATCCACTGTGGTCTTCTGTACCCAACTTTGTTAACTAAATCTTAACTTGCTTCACTTAAAGGTATAGAGGATGAGCTTTTATATCTGGGTGGATCATCTAAATAAGTGGTCCTCCTAACTGTTCTAGTGATATGTTCAGGTAAGGCCAGCCTACACACTCGTCCTGTTAGCTATCTTTAAATGCGCATGGTCACTTTCAGGCGAATATCAGAGGTGAGCTACGGTTTCAGTCATTGAAGCTCTCCTTTCTCAACACGGTTCTTTGAAAATGGCCGAGGATTGTAAGAGAAAAAGTGTCTAAGAAATGTATGAGAAGAAAAGAACGGCCTCAGAAGAGGCTGATATATCCCAGAATGCTTTGCGGGGAGAGCTCTCCTGTTTTAGCGGCCCGCTGTCAACATAGGCTCTTGCCACCCACCAGCGGTGACTAATAAAAAAGATAGGGCAGGCACCATGCAGTGGAGGAGGAGTTACGTAACCAACGGGGAGTAAAAATCAGTGATCATCTCTCCAAACGGTCAATTAACTGAGTTTGCTATACAATCTACAGTGATTAAGGGAATGCTATAGTAATTCCCGCCTTTTCTGAGTATATGTTGGAAGAAAGCCAATAACTAAGCGTCATACTGAATTATGAAAAATGGCAGTTTTTTGTCTACAGAATTTTCTGAGAAATTGGGCAAAAAAAAAAAAAAAAAAATCAGATGTCAGAACTAAAATATAATTAAGTTTTATTAGCATTTGGTTAACTAAACAAAAAAGGGTTGTAGTGAAATGAGACCAGACAAAAATGCCAACCTCTTGATCTATGACTTGTAAATTTACATATAAAGCTATTTTTGACATAAAATATTCCAAAATATCACACAGTCGTTAGACTTTGTGATATCTTAATCAATTGAGAAGCTAAAACATTGTGATAATAAAATTAAAGAAAGTAAAATTCAATCATTTTGTGAAAACTGATGACCCTTTGAGACAGAATGCTACTTGTATGCCGCTGTGCTCTGAAATGTATTAATTTCAACAAATTGCTCCATGGTGGTTTATCCCTACGTCAGGCAACTGCCCAACCTAAGCCATTAGAAATGATAGATTTCAGTGCATTTTGCATCTTTTCTAAACGGGCCATAAGAGCTGTAAGGCATCAAGGTGCAGATTCAGACCAATAAGTTCTGTGACCCTCTTTTAGCTTTAAATGACATTTCTAATGCAAAATATGACTAAATTATGTTGCTTAGTAAACTCCTGCTGAATCATGTTAAAACCAAAACATTAAATTTTTTTATTGCTGACACTTTTCAAAGTACATTTCATTTGATTGAGCTGAATGTTAGGGGTGTTTATGTAGAGTTATGCAGCTTATGGTTGTTCTATGTTGGAGTGGCTGCTTTATTTTGAGGATTTTTTTAAAAGAACTTAAATTAATTGATTTCTTGATCATTTAAAAAAAACATTTTTTTTTTTTTTAACCACCTATGTTGGATGTTGTGCAGCTGAAAGGATTTCCACCGATATCTTTTCATTTTTGGTAGGACGCATATCAATAGCAGCCAATAAAAAGTTTTTTTTTTTTTTTTTCCACCTGGAAGCAGCTCATTAACATCTCTTCCAATTTGATCCAAAAGGAGGATGTAGAGCAACAGGAAGAAGAAAAAAGATGAGGAAAAAATTCAAGCCATGTCTTCCATTAATCCTTTAAATCCAGGTGTATTGTATTTGATGCATGACAAACAATCACACACAGAACAGAAAACCTATAAAAGCTTACACAGAATATTTATGAAAATAAATGATCTAATTTAACTTATATAAAATGTATGTTTTGTTCTTGAGTGTCATTTGGTCTCAAACATCAATCTTGGCAAAAGGCAGAAAAATTGACATTACTTTATCTTTCACAGGCTCATTCATTGTTCTCTCATTATAACTGTCTTAGATCAGTGTATTTTGTTAACTGAGTTACTACAATATTTAAGCATTTAAAGTGTCTCATAAAATTAAGTTGTGTTTATTTCTCACTGTCTTCTAGGCTCAATGATTGCAACCTGTCAGAGAGAAGTTGTGAAGCTCTGTCCTCAGTTCTCAGCTTGCAGAAATCAGGCTTGAGAGAACTGGACCTGAGCAACAACGACCTGCAAGATTCAGGAGTTAAACTCCTGTCTGCTGGACTAGAGAGTTCACACTGCAGACTGGAAATCCTCCGGTCAGACATTTAGTCCTGGAACATACTTTGATCTTAATTTGCTTATACTGTGCGTTTATACGTAGGGTCAGCACAGAAGTGAAATAATCACTGTTTGGACTAACATGTTTTTGAGGATCATGCAATAGTAACTGCGTACATTTTCCAGTAACTAGCACTATAACCAATTAACAAACTACATTTAATTGATTACTGCATTTAAGTGCTTTTTTTGAGTTTCTTCACTTTACTTGAGTAATTTTTTGGGAGAGTGCTTATAACTTTCTACTCCACTAAATTTCGAGGAAGCTGCTAGTTAATTGTTCCTTTCGGCTCAACTTAGATTCGTAATCCACTGTTGCTGTTATTCTTTCTTGAAATGCAATTTCAACAAAGCAGATAGCAGCCCTTAGGACTATACATGTGTATGTATATATATATATATATATATATATATATATATATATATATATATACAGAGATGGGAAGTTACGAAGTACAAATACTTCGTTACTGTACTCAAGTAGATTTTTCTGATATTTTTACTTTACTTTACTACTTATTTTTATGGCGACTTTTACTTCTACTCCTTACATTTTTACACAAATATCTGTACTTTCTACTCCTTACATTTTAAAAAATTGGATCGTTACTTTAGTTTTGAATCATTTCAATGGAGTTACCGTTATTATTTTTCACGTCATCAATACCAAATTCAATCTAACTGGATGGGAATCTATGTTGCATTTGACGCACCACTACAAGATGAATCGACAGATTCGTCGGTATTCATTCGCGGCAAATCATTGCAGCTTGGTGGCGGTGGTGTTAGCATAGTAGTATGGACGACGAGATGATTGAAATGAACACAACGGAGATCTAGTCCTATTGGCAGACATCCATTTAAAATGTAGGCAACGGCATGAAAAAAGTGGTTTCTACTTTTACTTTTATACTTTAAGTAAATTTACAAGCCTGTACTTTGTTACTTTTACTTGAGTAAAGAAGTTTAATCAGTACTTCCACTTTTACCAGAGTATTTTTTAACACTATCTGTACTTTTACTCAAGTACGGAAAGTGAGTACTTTTGCTATCTCTGTATATATATATATATAAATATATAGTCCTAAGGGCTGCTATCTGCTTTGTATATATATATATATATATATATATATATATATATATATGTATATGTATATATGTGTATATAAATAGCCAAATGAAGGCTGGCACTGTGCAACAATATATAGTTCCAAAACATCTTATCTTAAATTAATAAAACTCATCACATCTACATTATATTGCGAATCACTTGTCAAACATCACAAATCAAATCAATGCAGATTATTTTTAAATCTTTTCTAATTTGTAGACCTTTTAATTATTTTAGTCAATAATGAATACAAACCTTATATTGCATGATTGATCCTCTATTTGTATTTAAAGTTCCAGATTTTAAAACATGAAAACTAACTGCATAGTTACTTTGGCTACTTTCACTGCACAGTAATCAAGTTAGTAACTCATAATTGCTAACTTTTTTAAATTTTGGAAGAGTAACTGGTATCTATAACTAGTTACTTTCTAAAGTAACTTACCTATTACTGAAATAATCAACAATTATGTAAAAAAATTGAAGTATAAATATGGTCACCTCAAATATTATGAAGTCCAGTTTTAACAGTAAATTTCAACAGGAATATAATTCATTTAAGTTTAATTAGGCTTAGATTTAAACTAACATGTTGTAAGTATTAATATTATATGTTAATATTTATGTTTTGTGTAAATCTAGACTTTCAGGCTGTATGATAACGGATGTAGGCTGTTCTTCTCTGGCCTCTGCTTTGTCCTCCAACCCAAACCATGTAAGAGAGCTGGAGCTGAACTACAATCACCCAGGAGAGGAAGGAATCAAACTGCTGGTAGCTGGACTGAATAACCCATCCTGGAGACTGGATACCCTTAGGTAAAACATACATGATAACTTGATTATTTATAAAAGCAAATTTGTAGGTAGAATCACCTTATGAGACCAGTGCCAACAAATAACAAGGATCTAGTGTCTGAACCATGCAAAGAACAATCTTTATCTCATCCATACGGTTAGATCTTGGGGGGCAATTCCAAAATATGTTTTTAAGTGAGACACATAATCAGATTTTTGTTGAACAAAGTGAGACATATCAGGCAGAAGTATTGAAAGCATTTTAACAGAGAGCTTTCTGGATCTTTCATTTGTCTTGGTTTTTCATACATTTTGATACAAGCATCTAAACTACACTCTGTCCTTATTTCTTGCTCAGCATGGAACATGGAGGAGAGGAACGGATGAAGCCTGGACTGTTGAAGTGTAAGTGTGTCTTTCCTTTCATTTCTAATCAGCAGAACATTTTACCTTATTATAAAAGCGCCAGATTGTGTCCCTCTGAGCAGTTCTTGGTTGGACAGGTGACTCATGATGGTGCACCGCTATGGGCAGGCAGCTACAATGCTCATCAGCATGTGAATGAGAGAATGTAGTACAAAGTATATAGGTCATTTTTGGCCATTTGCTATAGCATCAATTAAACACTAACTAAAATAGGCAAAGCTGTCTGCTGTGAGTTGCAGCCTGTAGCATCATCACTTAATGGGAGTTCTCAACAGAAAACAGCAGCCATATAGACTGGCTGATATGCCACTTGTGCCACTCATACATTAGAATAGAGAGGAGAATGTTAACACAGCTTCCGTTTCACTCGTACTCGTCTTCTGCTTCATCCGGGATCGGGTCCCAGGGACAGCAATCTTAATAGAGACTTCCAGCATTCCTTTTCCCCAGAAAACTCCTTCAGCTCTGCTGGAGGAAGCCTGAAGTGCTGTAAGGCCAACCTAGAGACATAGTCTCTCCAACGTTTCTAGGTTACTCCAGAGGCTTTCTCCCAGTGAGACATTCGTGAAACACCTCAGAGGTAGGCGTCCAGGGGGCATCCAAAACAGATGGCTGAGCCTCCTCAGCTGATTCTACTTAAAGGAGAATTCCGGTTTTTAACACTTTTAGCCCATTTTCTGTAGTGTCCAGGATGAAATCGAATGATCGACACCAAAATTTTGACAATTGGTCCTGTCTCTGCTTTTTGGCTCATGCAGAATCCACCCCTGGCTGCTTCAGAATGGCTTCCATTGTGCATGTCCGATAATGTCCTTAAAACAACCTTAAACGTTCTTTTTTTAAAATATGCTACTCACCGGGTCATCAGCGCTGTTCAATGACGTTCCAAAAAAAGTTTCGTGAAGAAAAACCGTTCCTGTCTTGTGTTATTTAGCATTTTGTAAATCCCAGAACTATTTTTTCCGATACATCACAACCGCTTATAAACTTCCGCTTCCCGTTCGAATCTGAAGCGTTGCACACTCCAGACCACTAGTTGGCGACGGTATCCTCTACCGTCAAACTCAAAGTCCAATATGTCCTCCTCAAGAATCCACCTTTCGTATTCCATTTTCAGAGTTTTTTAAAGTGTTTACCAGAGACGTTAGCACCTCGACGTCGGAGTACACAGAGTAAGGAAAAACACTTGGGCCTTGCGAAAAGACTACAACTATGTGTAAACAGGCCCCATTTCCGATTCCGGTGGCGGAGGGATATTGACTATTCCAACAGAACTCAATGGGATTTACAAAATGCTAAATAAAACACTACAGGAACGTTTTTTCTTTACGAAACTTTTTTTGGAACGTCATTGAACAGCGCTGACGACCCGGTGAGTAGCATATTTTAAAAAAAGAATGTTTAAGGTTGTTTTAAGGACATTATCGGACATGCACAATGGAAGCCATTCTGAAGCAGCCAGGGGGGGATTCTGCATGAGCCAAAAAGCAGAGACAGGACCAATTGTCAAAATTTTGGTGTCGATCATTCGATTTCATCCTGGACACTACAGAAAATGGGCTAAAAGTGTTAAAAACCGGAATTCTCCTTTAAAGTGTCTACTCCAAGCCGCTCTCAAATGACCGAGCTCAAATCCGATTCTGCGTCCGATCAGACAGAAAATCGTGTCGGACGAAGTCGTGGCATTCAGAGCTCATTGAAAGTCAATGGGGATGATCACACCCAACACGATTTTCTGCAGTTCAGCGGTAATTAATGGGTTCAACAGGAAGTTGAGGTTGATCACAGTAGTCGAGGCAAGACAGAAAGTGGGACAATCCAAAAAGTGTTTATTAAAATGAAGGATGATAGGAGTAGCAGCGGCTAGGGCGTGTATCACAGGAAACTCTGTAAAAGGAAACACAGGTTAGTGACCACGTAAATCTAATGGAGGATAATATGGAGGTGTGTGTCACTAACCTGGTTTAACAGTTCCCCTGTCCTGAAAGTGAGGTAGAATCCAGGTGGCGGGCTGCTAACAAGATGTGGCGGGAGCAAGAGTCTGAAGCCAGGTCAGGCAAACAGATCAGAGAAGGAAGGCGCAGAGGTCCAAAGGTTAAAAGACAGATCAGGCAAACAGATCAGACAGGAACAGGCAGGCTCAGTGGTTGAGAGGCAGAACAGCACTAGGTAACCAGAAACACTAAGGCAATGCTAAAAACACTCACCACTGATGTCACACAGGAAGAGGCAGGCCCAGCGGTGGAGAGGCAGAGCAGGGAGTGGCTGCCTAGTGGTTAGGGCATAAGGCTTGGAATCCTGAGGTTCTGAGTTCCAAAACCACTCCCACAGACTGACACTCTGGGGCTGTCTTTTTAACCCATCCCCTTAGGGTTAAATGCAGAGAGTGAAAAAAAAAGAACAGGTCAGGAAATCAGGAACACTATACTACACTACGCTAAAAACCCTCTCACCACTTGCCCTGATAACTAGATGCAAACACCTTAAATAGAGGCTGGAGCTGGTGGATCAGATGAGCAGTGATATAAACCCAGCAAAGTTAGACAGGTGAATGGAGTTGTGATGAGAGTCATGACAGTTTTAGTTTAGAAAAACCTTTTGCACGTAGATGGTATTTCAATTTTTATATCCTCAACCCCCATATTTGAGCTGCTGTGTGATTGTGATCTGAATAATGTTGAAGGCACGGATACAAAAAAGGTTTAAACATGCTGTCCCCCAAATTACACACCCGAAGCTAATTGCAGCTCATTCGAAGAGCTGCTTTATGTCTACATACAAGGTTATACTGTATGTGTTTTAAGATGGACAACCCTAGGGTCATAATATCCCTGGCCTCCAATAGTTCAAAATAGCTGATGGGGCAACTTTATATTTTTTAGGGTTGTCATTTAATAGAAGTTTTTCAAGATCGCAGGTATGATTTCAATCTTGGAAACAGACGACCTTGCACTCATCCTATCTAACGGATCTTGTCAAACTGAGATCATCATTCTAGATATCAGACAAATCAAAAGAATAGAAATAAATGGACGAAAATCATTAGCTGAATCATGTTTAATGATGACGTACTATATTAAGCCAAGTGCTCCTAAAACAATACAGCACCTTAGACCTTGATGAACCAGGGGCACCATGCCTGTAGCTCAGAGGAAGAGCCTGGTGCACCTGCACGCTTTCATATCTATTCCTGCAGTTTAACGTAACCATAGTATTTTAGGGTGTTATTTTGATATTGTGTTGTTTGTGTAATGGAGAACTGTTCGATAACGTTTAAATAGTATAATAATATAAATATTTCATTGTGGTTCGTATAAAATGATTTTCGAGCTAATATAATCATGTGTCACAAAAGCACAATCTAACAAGCTTTATTGTCAACTACAATTTACATTGCAATCGAGATTTCAGTTTCAGTACCAGGGTTCCTACAGCATAAGGCAAGTTAAATTCAAGACTTTTTAAGACTTTTTAATGCCACTTGAAATAAAAATTTAAGACCAAATTCACAAGAAACACAAGAAAAACCAGCTTGCGACAACTTAACCCAAAGGTTTATTTTAACATAAACCACTGCACTATTGTTTCAAATTTTGAAAAGCTTCCCATACAGGAAGAAAGCTAAAAACACACAAATGACAGATATATTTTAACAATTATTTAACTGAATTCACAAACTTTGTTTTAGCAGGGAACAAAACAAATCAGTTTTAAAGCCACAACATAACCAGTGCTAAGTCTTTTTTGCAGCTATTTTTCTTTGTATCATTTTCTTAGTATGTTTGATTTGGTGATAATTGGAGGCGTTGCAGAGACAAGGGTGGAACTAAACTGAGAAATACCGTCTGTGTCTCGGTAACTCGATTTTGACGCTTTGTGTTTCGTGCTTCGCATGTGTGACTCCACTGCCTTAATTCCAATCGTTCCGAGCTTGAATCACTTCGTGCACAAAATCCACTGAGCCTCATGTATGTTCCCTGGTTTTAGCCATGGAGAAAACTCTTGGCTGGAGACAATTTTCGTTACATTTACACTTGCTCATATTTTCCAGACAAAAAGTTAATGGCCCATCTCCCAAATGTCCCGGCCGCAACAACGCTTTTATTGGTTCCGCTATCGAGACGGAACCAATAATGGAGAGCCGTTATTATTATTTTTTTTATAAAAAGAAAAAACTTTTATTTAGATTACAAAAATAAATCGTAATAAAAATAATCCTATTTATGATGTTTTAAAAATTAAGACCTACGAAAGACTGATTTAAGACATTTTAATACCAATTAAGGTCTTAGTTTTATTTTGAAGAATTCAAAGCCTTTTAAGACTTTTTAAGGACCCGCGGGAACCCTGAGTACAAACCGCTCATCTCAATACATCGCATACATTTGGGTGGGGGGGCTGAGATGGGGAACGGATTTACTGAGGCAGCGTTCTTCTCAGCACACCTGCTGAGAAGTTACCCGTGACTCCTATTAAACATATAACACCACCCACTCTGACTTTAAGGTATTAAACCAAGCACAAAATAACAAAACCCCAAGAAGTTTGGCTCTAATACAATATGACCTTCCATTAAAGGTGTTCAGTTTCTTTCTGATTAGATTAATATTAACGTTCAGTTGCAAAACACTGCTTAAGGTCCCATATGACAGAAACCCGATTTCTCATTATTGCTAAAATTAACTTAAAATTTGTCAGCAGAATTCATAAGATGTCTCAATATTTTCTCCTGGTTGATACATTCAGGAGTTTTATAAGGGAAGCTGCTGATTTTCTGTTTCCTGTTCTCTTCTTCAGATCTCTGTAAACTCACTCTGGACTTGAACACCATAAACAGAAGAATGAACCCAGTCGAGCCGAGGAGGGTGTATGGGTTAAGAGAAAAGCAGCCATTCCCGGATCATCCAGAGCGGTTTGAATGCTGCCAGGTTCTGTGTGAAAAGCCTCTGGCTGGACGTTGCTACTGGGAGGTTACCTGGAGGGGAGGAGTGTATGTGGCTGTGAGCTACAGAGGGATCAAAAGAAAAGGAATCAATGCTGATTCTTGGTTTGGCTGGAATAATCAATCCTGGAGTATTTTTAGCACTAACGACAGAGATTATGTTTTCTGGCATGACAGAAAAAAAAAGGTTGTCCGGACTTCTTCCTTCTGTGTGTCCTGCAAAATAGGAGTCTATGTGGACTGTGCTGCTGGGACTCTCTCCTTCTACTGTGTCTCTGGTGACACAATGGTCCACCTCCACACCTTCAACACCACCTTCACTGAACCGCTTTATGCCGGCTTTGGTCTCTGGAGTGCAGGTTCCTCTTTTCTTATCAAATGTTTGTAGGGAGGATCTCAATTAGAGTTAAACACAGGAAGCAGCTATCAGATAATTCTGAAAGATCCCCCCGAGTTGTTGGAACAGGAAAGTCTCGGGACATTTGAAGATGCAAAATTCATCTAAATTGCAGTGTACCAGATGGCCCGGGCAAGCCAGATGCACCTTGCAGCAGCTTGCTCTCGTCTTGCTGACAACGGAGCCGAAGTTGAGAAATGTGGGCTACCTCACAGCTGCTGAAAGCCCCACAAGAGAAGAGAACCGTAGCAGAATGCCTTTCCCCTTTGTGTCGAGAACTGAGGAGAACACTGCCTACCTCACCTCTTTTCTGTATAGCAAATATAAAGCCACTCCAAGAATGAAGCAGAAGCCATGGAGCTGGAGCTTTTCAAAGGGAATCAACTAGCTGCTACAGGAAAACTGCTGTAACTCCATGAGCCACGGCTGAGGAACCCCCCAGTTACTTTGCAGAAAAGATACAAAAAAACATGTTTTTTCTTTATTTGCTACCTTACTTGTCATCGAATGTCGCTTTGGTCTAGTTGCGAACCAGTTTTTGCTTCTGCACCGTCGGTTTCCTGCCAAAGCGCAAGGAAGAGCCTGTTCAAGAACTTCGACGGATTGTACTTCCGTACCTCCTCGATTAACCTTCCGTCGTAGCTGTCCATTGTAGTTGTTCCTCGGTTTTTAAAAATGGCGCTCCCTGGCACCCAATCAAGAAGGTTGACCACACAGACAGTCGGAAAGGCATACCAAGGACCAATCACAGCTGTTTTCTGTCTGCGCACTTCCACTTGACGTCTGTGCAGGTTTGCGACCGTCTGACGCGTAGTCAGGATTTTTTTTGAGGTGCGCGATGACGGTTTCAGAACCTCTGAGCGGGGGGCATGGTTGCGCAGAGACAGATTTGACGGTTGCAGAGGCTATGCCTCACAAGCATAAATTGACCTTAATTAGAAACAGATAGCAGTATGTAGCCACACAGGCATTATCTGTGAAATGCGTATCTTTCCTATTTATATCCTAAGCTATCTCTATAGTTATGCTGCTATAGGCTTAGACTTTTGGAGGACATAGGGACCCCTATTTCATCATTCTGCTTCATTCTCTCTCTGTTCTCCTATTCTGCAGAATCTGTTAGTTCAATCTCTAACCTTCTGCTCTCTCTGCTTTTCCTCAGAGTAGCTTTGCCTCGTCTGTTCCTGTTTGGCTGTGACGTCATCCTGTAAAGAAACATCAGCTGTGCTGCTTCCATCAACACCCTTGTTTATAGATGTTGGAGATCGGCCTGTTTTCCAGTGTGGTCCTGTTTCTCTGGCTGTGACTGAGTGGATGTGCTCTCTTCGTCCTCTGGCATGGGAGCTGCCTTGGAGCTTGTCTGCCTGGCTGTGTGTTTCCTGGACGGGGCCGCCTTTTACAGCTGCTTTTTGTATCTCTGCTTCTGTCTCCTTGAACCCCAGTCGGCCTCAGCAGATGGCCGCTCACACTGAGCCTGGTTCTGCTGGAGGTTTCTTCCTGTTAAAAGGGAGTTTTTCCTCTGCACTGTCGCTACAAGCATGCTTACTGTGAGGGATTGTATTTGAGTCAATGAGTCAATGCAATCAACTGGTTTTCCTTAGATAGAAAACTTTGTATCAATTTGACTGTATGATCTGGTTGAACTGTAAAGTGCCTTGAGATGACATGTGTTGTGAATTTGGCGCTATATAAATAAACTGAATTGAATTGAATTGAATTTATATGTTGCTACTGAGCTGCATAATTTGCTAAATCAAGGCTGGAGACCCTTCTTTTTAGAACCGCCTATGATTGGTAGTTTGCAAGCAGATTCAGGTGAAAAACTGCTGTAACGAAAATATCTTATTACACATTGAACCCTAACCCATCTTCCTTTAAATATCATGTGAAGCTTTTTGATGGTGTTTATGATTTTGTGTGATGCTTTGTTGATTTTCTTCGTAGTTGATTGATTTTTTTTTTATGATTTCTATGATTTAACTGCACATTTGTTAGGAGGTCTTTATGATGTTAAACTTACTTACAACAGAGAAAACAGGATTCCCTTACTTCTGACTACCCCAAAACACAAATTTTCTTAAGAAAGCCATAGAGAAACTCAGCTGCTCACCTTGTTGAGATAATTAAAACCATCCCACTAACGGACTTAATAGGACTAGTTAGGTAAAGTTACATCTAAATGCCCCCTTAGTTGGAGGAATATAGTCATCCTCCCTGCCTACTGGCACATGAATCCGCTCCTTCATACACAATGCCATTTCTCCAGACCTCCTCCATATGTGAAGCAAGTGCATATATGTGAGTAAGTGTGCTATATGTGAACCTGAGGTGGTATTTTAAACTAAATAAATGAAGCAAAATCAAAGTTGTATATATATATATATAATAAACTGGCTAGTCTTTGTGTGTTGGCACTAAAGTTGTATTAAAAATGCAGACTGTTTTTTTTTTAATCACCATGGTATTTTTATACATAAGTGGAATGGAGTTGTGTTTTAATGTCTGTCATTTTTTAGTGTGAGAAATTGGGAACATGGAGTGAGAGAGTGTGAAGACACTGAGATGGGTGAGTCTCACTCCCAATGGGTGAGAGTTGACAGCCCTGAATACGGGAGGAACAGCGGAGGCTGTAGGCTTTGTTTTGCGCAGGAGGTCTCCAACGCAGCGGGGCAGAACGGTGACAGAGGATGTGGGATTTTCGGGATAACAGGAGAAGCGCCGCAAGTGACGTTTAGACACTGTCGTCAGACAACATGTGGTAATTTATAAATCTCCAGATCCAGACCTCTGGCGTAATGTAGTGTTATGTCATCTTTATGACAGCCTAATGTCTCCAGCTTTTTATTCTCATTATACTGTCACAAGCACAGAGCACTCTGCATTTAACCCATTCCCTTGGGGAGCAGTGGGCTGCCATTGTACACCCAGGGAGCAGTCTGGGGTTAAGGGTCTTTTGCTCAGGGACCCAGAGTGGCAGTCTGTGGGAGTGGGGTTTGAACTCAGAACCTCTAGATTCCATGTGCAATGCCTTAACCACTAGTGCGCCACTCCCCCATAATGTCAGTCTTATGCACACTATTCAAATAAGTTGTATACAAGTGGAATCTCTGAATCCCTGTTCTAACATTTTTCCTTCAACCAGAATCTTCTGTTTATTTGTCAATTCTCTGCACTTTTGTTTCTTAATGCATTCTACCATTTGCACCTTATCCCTCTATCGAATTTCTCAGTCATTTGCCAGTATTCATTAGGTTTATCTTGTCTAATCTTGTTTAATTTCCTAAAATAATGTTGCTTCTGAGTGTCAGTATGAGGTTTGGTCTTGAACAATTATGAAGAAAATGAGGAAACAAACAAAGTAAAATGAAATAAATGCAACAGTGCGGAGTAAAACACAGAACTATGAATCATGTGCTGTTAAAAAGACTTAAACTTTGTGCTGTGTCAAATGTTTTTATTAGTCTGATCCACCTCCCCATGACAAGGTTTGTTTTGCTGAGGAGGATTTATCAAGAAAAGCTTATTAAAACCAAACAAATCAAAGTCTCAGAAACTTTTAAATAATCTAAATGAACAGACTTGAACAGTGTTTTAGGTTAGATATTCTTTGATTTACTACAGGCGGAACATTGGATATTTTCTCATGTCTTTGTTTATTCTTTTTTATCCCTTTTCATGGTTGAATTTTTTCAAAGAGATTTAATTGGATTCAGTGATGAATAACATTGGTGAATAACCAGGTTAAAACATACAGAAGCATGTGCATTAACCTATTATTAAACTAAATTAATGGTGTTCAAGTGAAATTTCATTATTGAGCATTAATATGTTAATTTTTACTACTTAGTTGCAAGGTTTTTTCAGCATGCACCCATTCTCCATTCATCTGCTCGCCACATTGTCTACTTTCTACTGTTTTTCCACATTTAACTCTTTTGATAATTTTTTTTTATCATGTGTAGCATGATTAACAAACCGCTGGTAGGTGGGGGAGAGGGGCACCAAAAGAAAGACTCCAGAGAGGTCCATTATTTCTTGAAAATTTATTTGTTAAACATTGCTTATGTCTAAAAAGATTGACACTTTTTAATTTTATTTATGTCATCATAACTATAAATGTTATATACCAAATATAACCCCCCCCCCCCCCCAGGCTCTTGGTAGCTTCTTTTTTCTGTGTTTGAATTATGTGCATGGAGGGCGGGGCACCAGCGCAGAACACTGGAAGTCGAAGGTCAAAGTCTAAATGACTTCCCCCTTGAAACATTTACGTTAAGAACATTTCATGGCTTAATGCAAGCTTAGAAAGATAACTAGCAAAATAGCTAACTGCTAGCCGCCTTTCCTCATAGAGTTTATACTTAATCTAAATTTTTACAGTTGACAGTTTTATCTGCTTTTAATCGACCTGTGCAGAGACTATATAAAAACTTCCCTCTCGTAATACTTCCTTTTTTCAGCCATCGGGGTGAAGCAACAGGATGTTAAAGCTACTAGCCCATGAGGATAGGTATGTATTTAGCACGTAGGGATCATTTAACAGCAGACGAAGAAAATAGGATTGTCTAATCCCTGTCTGAGTTATATTGTTGCAACGGATTCCTTCTTTTGATTAATTTTATGCTTTTAATAACTGACATTTCAAGTAGACTTTGAAAAATGAACTGAACAGATTTAGAAATGGATCCTCTGCTTTAAAGAGAAGTTTTTCCATGTAAGTAAATATTACTTCATATTATTTATTTTATTATACCTACTGGGGATTGTTGATTCCTGCTGACTGCTTTCTATCTTTGATTGCTCTCCCTAAATAAAAATTTATTGTCAATAGGTTGAGTCTAAAATAACACAAAATCAAAATTTTCATTTTGCATAATCATTTAATTTTTCTAAGAAATCATTGCTCATTGTATATCTCAGCAAAACTCCTTATAAACCTAGGTAAGCTAAACCAAAACCTGAAGTTTAAAAAAAATTGCTGCAGTGGCCTGTACGCACAACTCCACTACTTCCTTAATTTAAGGCGTATCTTTTGTTTTCTGTCTTTCATTACTGGATGAACTGATTAATCCAGGTGTGTCTGGCCATGATTCCTGCGGTCAGAATCCTGGATTAATCAGTTCATCTAGTAGAAAAAGACAGGAAACAAAAGAGTTGCCTTAAGTTCAGGAAGTTGTGTAGTTGTGCATAGAGTTCATTGAATTTAGAACATGAATGAGTAGGATCACATAATGAGATAAATTCATAGATAAACTAAATTCATTTAAAGTATTAAACTAAAGAACAGAAAGCTGTTATAAAATAGTTCTTAAACTTCCTTATAACTAAAACTGATGCAAAATTAAAAAAGAGGTGGGTACTACAGTATCTAGTTAAATTTAACCGAGTAACTATTTTGATTTAAAAAAAAGGATTTTTAAGAGAAGGTTAACTGTGCTGTATTATTTACTTCTTATTGAGTAATATTATTCAGAATTATTGCTACTTTTACTTGAGTAAAATTGCTAGCTACTCTACCAACCGTAACTAAATAAAGAATCAGAATATTTGAACCATGTAAATGCCAGAGAGACACACCACTACAGATCTAGCTAAGTTGTTTTACTGTTATTTGCTAATGAATTTATTAAGACACTTGG
Source organism: Cyprinodon tularosa (assembly GCF_016077235.1). Classification (NCBI taxonomy): domain Eukaryota; kingdom Metazoa; phylum Chordata; class Actinopteri; order Cyprinodontiformes; family Cyprinodontidae; genus Cyprinodon; species Cyprinodon tularosa. Next base: position 2,022,343 of record NW_024038928.1, on the reverse strand, counting down.
AGGTCAATTGGAAATACAGTAAATTCAGTTAAATCCAGTTCATTCTTTGTTTTTCAACAAGTTGTTATATATATATTGATGGCTGTTGGCAGGTATGATCTTCTGTAGCTGTTTGGAACGTCAGGAGGTCCTATGTTAAATGAATTGGCACAAGGAAGTAAAGTGCTTCCTGTTCCTAGCTCCTTCCTAAATGCTGGCATTAATCGGATTGCAAAACTTTGGGCAACTAAATGAACTTCCACTGAGGCTTAAGTGTCCTGACCATTTTTAGGTATTCAGATTGAGCCAGTATTGTTGTGTAACAATTTGTGGAGAGGGTTCCCACTATTGTGTATAATGTTCTGCATTTTATGACATAATCTTCTTTGACAAATCTTCTCCAGAGCTTCTAGAAGAGTTTCTAGAACAGAGCTGCCCTTCTTTATATCCTTATGAGCTTCTGTAAAAATGCTGTTACCCTAGCAGATGATAGCGGAATATTCACAACAGACTAATACAAGTGTAGGTGAGTTTCTACAGAATAACTCAATGGCAATGAATGTATTACACTTGCCATTGGGTGGTGATGAGAACAGAAACTAACAATGCATTTTCCATTCCTGTTCGATGCACAAACCAATACACCAAATAGTGGCTGACACAATTGAGAATCATATACTCATACTCATACACATACTTGTCATCTTCACTTTTATCTACGACCAAGATTCCCAGAATTCCCTCTCCCCAAAAACTTCCTTCCATTGGGATGTGCTTGTATTTAATTGATTATTTAGGTTATTGAAACATCAGATTTTTTGAAAAATAGAATTATTTAGCTTTATTTAGAGACCTGATATTTTATGCAATTTCTTTGAAAAATAACTTCTAGAAGTGTGAACAGTCCATGAACATTAATTATAGGGAAATTCCTTCCACTAAATATGGTAAAACATAATCTAAAAATGGCAACAGTGAATACAATATTGCCTTTAAACAGAAGATAAGTTTAATTTTTAATTCTGACAGAACTATGACAGTTAAGATATGCATAAAGCCTTGCCTTTGGGAGATTAATAATTGCTGTTCAACATGGAGCCTATAGTGCAATTAGAGCAAAAACGCCTGTCTTTAATTGGCCGGTTGATGTAGTTCATTTACAAACAGGTCAACAAGTTATTAGTGCAGAGAATGAGTGGAGCAGGCAGAGCAAGTAGGGATCTGCAAGGTTCAGTCCCTTTGAAAGTAGTTCTGTATCTGGGGAAGTTGTCTGTTGAATAAATTCTTTAACCACTTAACAAATTGCTTGAGACGTAAACTTATATGTGCTCTGCCAAAATTACATTTTCTATGAAATGTTGGAATGTGGTCTGACTCAGATGTGTTCTTTCCTTTTGTTGAATGTACTCTTCTTTGGCCTCTAAAGCTTTAGAGATGAAGTTGTCTAACTTGTTCATTCACCAGCTTGGTCTGTAGCTTCTGTTGTATCTTACTTACCTGGTGCTCATTGACAGAAGGTGTAAATTGCAGGCTCTTAGAGGTGCCCCTCTCTCTGTCTGCATCAGAGGTTGAAACTCAGGTAGTTCCTGAAGGATCCAAGGATCAACGTCCCTGGCACAGTTGGTGTAAAATTGTATATGCTGTTAATTGCCAAAAAGAGCATTTAATCATTTGGGCACAAACAAAGGCCAAAATTAACATGTTTATCCCCATGTTTTGGGTGATTTTTGCCATGGAGCAATAAATCTGAATCTCAATCTAAAAAGGCAAAACCATCAGATTAAGATTCAGTGTTTTACGCTCATATACAAACCAATGCTCCCCTTTTTCAGGAATGAAGATGTTCTCATCCTGAATAGGGAGGAAAGCTGATTTGAGAAAGAGTAAAGGAAGCCATATTTGTGAAGAAAAACAATCCATCTTTAAACGGGGTGGAGGATTTGGGCTCAACTTGTTCTCCTCTTACAATCTATTTATTGAGAGCATTGCAAGGACTAAAATTGGTCATTAGGTTGGTGATCTTAGTTTGCATGTTAGCCACCAGTTTTTATTATCACCAACAACTGGATATGTGAAGGTACTATCTATAAGGCTATCATTAGCTAGAACTCATCAGATTAAAGAACTGTTTTGGAGAAGAGATTAAATGTTTCAACAAAGAAGAATAATTGTACTTTTTCAATATTTTAACCTAATTCATGGAGATGCATTATTAACTAAATACTTCACTATTTTTTTTCTATGAAACACATTTTAACTGTTACTTAAGTCATTTCTGGTTGGCTAATCTGCTTACCTGGTCACAAATATGGTGCATTTGTGCCACTCTTACTTGAGTACGTTTGACATCATAAACCATTTCTGAGTAATAATAAGCGATAATAAACAGTTATACATAAAGCTAAAAGGCAGATTGAGTGTTTCTTTTTAATGTATATTTAAATCCATCTGAGACTTTGGCTACCCTTTTGTCTGTAGGTAAGCTGGTCAACAGCCGAGGGATACACCTCACCATGAGTTCTGGTTCTCCCTCTTGAAGGAGGGAGAAAATTCTCCCTCTAGAAGAATTTTTTAAGAAGACTCAAAGTTGTACTACATGCTTCAAATTGTGTTTATGGATATCCAATCCAAGCCAATCCAACAACACAACACCCCACTGGACTTGGCTCTGTACCTCTAACACAACAATACCTGAACCCAGACTCCACCAAAGGCAGTATTGATTTTTATATATGTAAGGAGCTGCCATGACACCAGAAGACCTCTTAAACATTCTAGACGATCTTGCCAATGAGGAGTTTATCCGATTCAAATGGTTCCTGCAGAAAAGTGACTGTCTTGAAGACCTCCCAACCATCAAAAAGGCTCAACTTCAGATGGCAAATAGAGAGGATACGGTTGATCTGATGGTTCAGACATACAGGATTCCTGGAGCTGTCAAGGTCACCAAGAAGGTTTTAGAAAAGATCAACAGGAATGATCTCCTTAAACGTTTGCCAGTTACCAGATCAGGAACAGAAGGTCAGTCACAGAAACAAACATCATGATGCACTCTGATTAATGTATTTTATGCATGTTGCAACTTTTTAATATATTTTTACCACCTACAATCTCTGTATGTCAGTCAATGGAAGTGATGATGAAGACTCCTCTGGGATATCTGGACAGGCCTTCTCTCATACACTGGCAGGTCCTCTTCAAAAAGAAGGTAAATCTGTTGCTTTCTTTGGTAAATATGAATGTCTTTAAGATGTCAGTCTTTAATATGACTCAAGTGGGGAGTGGAGAGTGGTGGCCTAGTGATTAGAGCAGTGCACTTGTGCTCTGAGAAGGTTGCAAGTACCCAGTATGATCACCACAGCCTCCACTATGAGTTCCTGAGCAACACCCTTAAACCCACACTGCTCCCCCAAACAATGGCAGCCCACTGCCAACCAAGGGGATGGTGAATTATAAACTTAAACTTAAACTTGCAAAGGAACGACTGACATGCTGACATATATTATCCATCTCTGTAAATTATCCCCTGAATTCCAGATCTTCCAAATTTTTGTCTTATATTGACATTTTGAAAGCTTCATTCCCATGGTGAAGTCTTTGAATATCATTAGAGAGACCTGGGTCAAGAAGGGAGTAAAAACTTTGTCTATAAGCAATGTGTAATGATTTTCTTTGACGTCCATTGAACATGGGTGCAACTTAAAAGGACACAAACAAACACACTGGCTTTTGAAAGTTGTGTTGAAATGACCTAGAAAACACTAAGACTGTGTTGGAATAATTATGTATAAGGTACTTGATGTTTGTTCTTATGATGTTTAATGTGTGACATATTACTGTTCCAGAGAGGTGTTGCAAAAGCAGTATAGGTCAACTATCAGGAAGTATTGTTAATGAAACCAGGAGGTTCTCGGACCATTTGACCGCAAGACATTTAAATGCAAATTGACCTGTTCATTGAGGCTGCAAAATGAATTGTATTTCTTGTTTCCTATTCCTTTAGCGCAACCTCAGCTTGTGTAACTAGGGACGCCCCCCCTGACTTTAATAAATAGCGGGGAGAAAGCTGAAGACCGGCAGAGTGGGTTGGAGATTTGTAAACTCCGCAGTCTCTTCCTACCCTCCTCGCGAGTAAAACTAAATTAACTGTCTCTGTGCCTTCTTTCTTTCCCTGTATGTATGTATGTATGATGTTTTAGGTGCTTAGACCTGACAGAATGTTATAAAACCTAACTTATTTTAGAAGCTTAATTTAAGTTGGATAATTAAATAACCAATGAATGATACATTTTCCTTCTAGATAAGGTTAATTTCCCAGGCAGGTCAGATTGTTAAACTGTCAAAACATGCACTATATTTAGATACTTACTCTTGTTTTTATACACAGATCTGATAGTTCCAGTTCCTGAGCCCCATTGCATCAGATTTTACCAACAGATGCTTCAGTCAAACTTCCAGGACAAGTTCATGTGCACACAGGAGGGTTGGGCTGAAGATAAACAACGCCTGGTGGATATCTATACAGAGGTCTACATCACTGCTGGGTGTGATGTACACATCAACACACAACATGAGGTCAGACAGATTGAGAACATTTTAGAGCCAGCAGAAGAAATACGAGTGAAACCCAGAGACATGTTTAATCATCCTTCAGGAGAGTACCAGCCCATAAAAACCATACTGACCAATGGAATAGCAGGAATTGGGAAAACCTTCCTCGTGCACAAGTTTGTGTTGGACTGGGCTGCAAAGAAATCGAATCAAAACATAGATCTTATTTTCCCCTTCACCTTCCGTCAGCTAAATCCACTAAGAGCAGAAAAATTCAGTTTAGCGCAGCTCATCCATGAATGTATCCCAGAAACTGTAGATATCAAAGAGGAGGCTCTAAATTACATCTTTAAAATGCTGCAGTCTTCTGGAAACAGCAACTATGACAAAAGTAGATTTAAACTACTGTTTGTGTTTGATGGACTGGATGAGAGCCGACTTCATTTGGATCTTCACATTGAAGATGTTCGATCTAACGATGTTACAAATACCACCACACCAGATGTTCTGTTGAGGAAACTCATCAATGGGAAACTTCTTCGCTCTGCTCGAATCTGGATAACTTCGAGACCAGCAGCAGCCAGTCAGATTCCCAGGCAGTTTGTTAGCAGCGTGAATGAGGTCAGAGGGTTCACTGACCTTCAAAAAGAGACGTACTTTAGGAAAAGGTTCAGAGATGAAGAGCGGGCCAACAAGATCATTTCCCACATCAAGGGATCACAAAGTCTCCACATCATGTGCCACATTCCAGTCTTCTGCTGGATCACAGCTACCGTTCTGGAGGATATGATAAAAACCAGAGGCACTGGAGATCTCCCCAAGAGCCTGACTGAGATGTATACAGAGTTCCTGGTGTTTCAGATGGATCACTCTAAAGAGAAATATGGCTCTGAGATGTCTATTCAGTTCATCAAATCCTTAGCAAAGCTTGCTTATCAGCAGCTGGAGAAGGGCAACCTGATCTTCTACGAGAAGGATCTCATTGAGACCAGCGTTGATTTGAAAGAAGCCTCAGTGATCTCAGGAGTTTTCACAGAGATTTTCAAAGAACAGCTTGGCAGGAAAAGAAAGGAAAAGATGTTTAGCTTTGTTCATCTGAGCGTTCAGGAGTTCTTAGCTGCTGTCTATGTGAGGATGTGTCTTAGTAACAGCAGCAAACACTTGTTTTTCACAAAACCATCAATGAAAAATTTTCAGTTTTTTTTCAACAACCCATCTTCAACAAAGGTTGACAGGATTCACATTGACAAAGCACTGCGGTCCCCAAATGGACACTTGGATCTGTTCCTTCGCTTTTTTCTCGGTCTTTCCCTGCCCAGAAACCAAGATAAGCTAAAGGACTTGTTGGAAAAAGCAAACAGTAGTTTAATGACCAATGAGAAAACTGTTCAGTACATCAAGAAGAAGATTGGGGAGGATCTGTCTGTAGAGAAACGCATTAATCTGTTTCACTGCCTGAATGAACTGAACGACCACTCTCTGGTAGAGGAGATACAGCTTTACCTGAGATCAGGAAGGCTCTCTACAGACAAACTGTCCCCAGCTCAGTGGTCAGCTCTGCTCTTTATCTTGCTTTCGACCAAAGATCTGGATGTGTTTGACCTAAAGAAATACTCTGCTTCAGAGGAGGCTCTTCTGAGGCTCCTGCCAGTGGTTAAATCTTCCTGCAAAGCTCTGTAAGTGCACAGACAACTGCATCTTTTGAGACATAAAAGTAAATCTTCTAACACACATGACAGTGACTGAGAAATGAAAACGCATTCCAAATAATAAATCTGTAGCAAACACAAAGAATACTGCAAACACAGAAATGTGACTAACACAAAACGTGTGCAAAGAAGATGCTACAAAAGAGGAATGCTGCAATCATAGAAAATAGTAAATAGCAAAGAGCTAACGCACTAGAAATACAAAACCAGCTGCTAATGCATAAATAATGCTATTAAAAAAAACACATGGTGGTTAAAATTATGCAGGCAACAAAAACTACTGCAAGTTACAAAAGCTGCAAAATAGCCCCACATAATAGAAACAATCTCGACCACTAATGCTATGTACACACATGCTTTAAGCAAGAGAAGCAGCTGTTTTATATGCAAAGTCCATGGCTGACGTGCATCAAGGCACATCAAAAGGTCCTTCTGCAGGTCTAGAGCAGCAGGAGCACCGCATCTTGATGCACCTGAGCAGCTGAAGCAGCACCTCAGTAAGGAAAGTAGCTAGAAGACGCTAGAAGTCGCTGAATGACGTCCTTGCCTAATTTGCATAATCTGCCACACGATGTGATGCAAGGCAAGGCAAGGCAAGGCAAATCTATTTGTATAGCACATTTCAGTACAAAGACAATGCAAAGTGCTTTACATGATTAAAATACAGGAAGATAAAACAGAATCAAAGCAAGTAGGAAAAAATAATAAATAAAATTAAATAAAAAAAAATGCAGAAACAAAAAAGAATATTAAAAACAGTTGGGTTAGCATTTGATCAAAAATTTCTCCTTGGGCAGTTGACAATTCCCTAGAACCTTGCCTTTTGTTCTACTACCATAGAACTGCAAAACCTTTCCCATTATCTACAGGTAATTTAACTCTGCCCGATACACACCAATCCTATGGTGCCAACCTGGATAACTGGGGGGGGGGGGGGGGTCCCACTCTAGATTACCGACATCTCAGTAAAATAAAGTACCTTCTGGTGGCACCTACTGTACAACCTTCCTCTCACTCTTAGAGAGAGCCTCACGTTCCTATGTGAGGTCTTTTGGTTCACAGGTGGAACAAAACCTGAACTGTCTTTCTGCTCCCCAAAAAGAAAAGTTATCTTTTATTTTGTATGTATATTCTTTATTATTATACTAATGGTAATGCTTTTGAAATAATTTGATTGATGCGTGTTATTGATGCTGTGGAAGAAATAATGTCGTTAGAGAGAGGCAAAGTGAGTGAAAACACTCACAGTATATAGACCTACTTTTTCTGTACATTAATGTTTATTTATTTGTTTTTTATTCAATTAATTTTTTTTTATTAATGTTTATTTTATCAAAATACTAACCCTCCTCCTTTACCTGAACTTTTGACCGGCAAAATGAACCATAAAGAGACACTATGGCGGAGTTACAATTTATTTATTTTTTTCCAACTTTTTGTTTTATTTTTTCCCCCCTTGTGGTCAACTAAGGAGCCTACAAATCATGGTAAAACATGAACATTATGAACCATAACATTTTTTTTTTTACATGACATCACTTTAACAATCTAAATATAACAACAAAAAAACTACAAAGAATCAATGACAATGTGAGCAAATATTGGTAATTATTATAATATATTTTTTTAACTAATAAGATTTCCATGCACACACGCAGGCTGTGCCTGCCTACTCACAGAAAAAGTGGGTCCTCGTCATGTTGGTCAAGACTCTCTATGGCAGGTTCAGCAACTGAGGGAGCTGACTCCAGCGTGATCAACCTGCACCGTCAATTCCGGCGCATGCGCGCAGTTCATTTGCAGTCTGGAAGCTGAGGGTAAACATGCCGTGGCTCTGACTGCAGCGCTGGGAGGGACTCCTGCGGAAGCGGGATGAGAACAGGGTTGGGACGAGGGAGGGGACGGGTATCATTCCTACTCTTGTCCTCCAGCGGCTGATGCTGACCTGCCGCTGGAGGACAAGAGTTGGAACGATACGTCCTTTCACATAAGAGTCTCCAAAAGCTGCCAGTGATTCCAGAAAAGTTGATAGCTTTGTAGCTAGTCGCTTTTTTGAAAAAGAGTCGATGGAGGGTTCTGAAAAATCGATAAATATAGCAACAAAGTCGCTGAGTTGGATACACTGGAATTAACTTAAAAGTTTGAAACTTTATTATTCTGGTGCTTGCTGTTTCTACCATATACCTGAAAAACGCTAATATCTACTTGCACAGACAATGTTTTGTGGTGGACTTTCTCTCTTCAAAAATATTAAAACTTATTTTTACCCATACATCACAGCAAGTATAGCTAAATGACTCTGCCATTGAACACAGGAGCAGCACAAGCATCAGATGCATCTGGACACGTCACTGTTTACTGGATGCGCTTCAGGAGTGTCAAAGATGCTCTTGAGGTGCCTGACCTTAAGGTGTAGAAGCATCAATTTAAAGCCGCAGACGCTTTTCTGCAGCTGAAATTGCATGTGATGTGAACATAATATCAGAAGACATGATCACCAACTCATGTCGGACCATACCCTTAGACACCAACTGGATCCCCAAGGGGACTAGGTCTTTTCGAGGCACAGCCATGGAGGGAGGGCGTATGGTTCTGCTGTGGTGAAGGCAAAGCTCGGTGTATGTTCCTACCGTCACCTATAGTCATAAAATCTGGAGCATGACTAAAAGAAGGAGATCCCGGATACATGCAGCTGAAATTACCTTTCTCTTCAAGGTGGTTGGGCTTTCCCTTAGAGGCTCAGAGTAGAGCTACATCTCCTCCAGATCGATAGGAGTCCATTGAGGTGACAACTTTTTTGGATGTTCCCTGGACGCCTGCCTCGGGAGGTGTTCAAGGTACGTCTCACTGTGACGAGGCCCAGGGAAGACCCAGGACACGCTGGAGGGACTATGTCTCTATACTAGCCTAAGAGCACCTCGAGATTACCCTAACAGAGCTGAAGGAGGTGACTGTGGAGAGAGAAGTCTGGGAGTCTCAGAGGGGGCTCAGACAACTGCCCTATGACCAGGTCCTGTTGAAGTGGGAAATGATGAGCCTGTCTGTATGTTTCTTGAATGGATGTGGTTTCTAGACAGTAATTTTACATAACGTCTATGATCTGGTTTCATATGATGTCCGTTTTCAAAGCAGACAGACAGTTTGATATTTCCAAAAAGTGTTTTTTTAAAGTAACGGATCTGCAGTGAACAGCGAGAGCATTTAAGGCAGGAACCTCTGCAGAAAGAGAACACAGATTAGTGACCACATCAATCTGGCAAAAGATGATTATGAATGTTTAAGTCACTAACCTGGTCTTAAGGTTCAGTCCATGCCTAGAGAACAAGGTTAGTTCTAGCCGGTCGGCTGCTGGGAAGAAGCGGCGGACGCTTCCCAGAGAGTCCCAGATGATGTCCCTGGAGTACAGAGAACAGGCAGGAGATGAGATCCGAGCAGGCGAAGGAGGGCAGGATAATCGAGAGAGCAAAGCCAAAGTCAGTGTCAAGGAGGTGCTCCGGGGTCCTGGCCAGAAGATCAGAGATCCGAAGAGGTACTGAAGGGAAATCCAGGGCAGTGTCAGGAATCAGTTCGAAGACAGGTCAGGCAAACAGATCAGAACGGGAACAGACAGAAGACCAGATGGAGAATGGGGCAGGATCAGGAAATCAAAACACATTAAGATTCGATAGAAGACTCATCAGGGGCTCGAATAATCTGGCACTGATAACTGGAGGAAACAGGTTTAATAGAAGCTGGAGCAGGTAGAACAGATGGGCACTAATGATAAAAGTTGACTGAGCTAGGCAGCTGAATGAAATGAGTAATCAAGCCAATCATCAGTCCTAAGATCATGACATGAATTGGTGATCATCCCTCACTAGTGGTCAGGAGCATTGCTTTGCTATTTTGCAAGTTTTACATGTGTTTGGTATATTAGCATACTTAGTGATTTTGCATAACATTTGCATCTTGCTTTTCTATTTTCTGCTAATGTAGCTATTCTACTTTCCTGTATTTTTACTATGCATGGTTTTTGCCTGATAGTCTCATTTTGTCTTTTTGTATTTTCTGTGAATTTTTGTATTAACATTGCCTTTACACCCCTCTGCCATTGCAAATTGTTATGTCACTCTGAGTCATACACTAATCACAATATTGATTAGTGGTGCATTAATAACAGGAAACAATTCTGTATAGGTAATGACGGAGCCCATCTTCTTACTTCCGCCAGGCTGAGTGAATGTAATCTGACTGAGAGATGCTGTGAAGCTCTTGGCGATCTACTCATCTCAGATTCTTGTGGTTTGAAGGATTTGGACCTGAGCAAAAATATCCTACAGGATTCAGGACTGGAGCTGTTGTTGGCTGGAAAGGAGAACCCACTCTGTAAGCTGGAGATTCTCAGGTAAGGTCGAGTTATATTCTTTGTAAATCTCCATGACACTTCTGAAAAGAAAAGACATTTAAGTTTTTTATTGGTTAATCACCAACTGATAACATTTAGAGACATCTAACAATTAGAGACATCTTATCATCCACCAGTTCGCCAGCGGCCCGGTGGATGTTAAGTGGAGTAAGCATACAATTCCACCGGTAAACTTTTTACCAGTATAGACAAGTAAGACATCATTGGAAAGCTTAGATTCTTAGGTCTGATAAGCTCCGAAAGCGAAATAATATTTTTAGGCAGGGTCATAATCTTGATGAATTAACTACACAATAATATTTTAGGATGGACTTTCTCACTTAAAAACATATTAAAACTTGCCATGGTTTTAAAGTGCTGTACCAGTCCGTCGTGGTGAAGAGAGAGCTGAGTCAAAAAGCGCAGCTCTCGATTTACCGGTCGATCTACGTTCCTACCCTCATCTATGGTCATGAACTCTGGGTCATGACCGAAAGAACGAGATCACGGATACAAGCGAGTAGGGTGGCTGGGCTCTCCCTTAGAGATAGGGTGAGAAGCTCGGTCATCCGGGAGCGACTCGGAGTAGAGCCGCTGCTCCTCCACATCGAGAGGAGCCAGTTGAGGTGGCTCGGGCATCTGGGTAGGATGCCTCCTGGGCGTCTCCCTGGTGAGGTGTTCCGGCCACGTCCCACCGGGGGGAGGCCCCGGGGAAGACCGAGGACACTATGTTTCTCGGCTGGCCTTGGGGTTCCTCCTGAGGGGCTAGAAGAAGTGGCTGGGGAGAGGGAAGTCTGGGCCTCCCTTCTTAAGCTGCTGCCCCTGCGATCCGACCCCGGATAAGCGGAGGAAGATGGATGGATGGATGGATGGATGGATGGATGGATGGATGGATGGATGGATGGATGGATGGATGGATGGATGGCCCACATGCAGACATAGATGGGGGAAAACAGGAGCAGTTTAAGATGTTTATTTGTCTACACAGAAATAAGGTCAATTTAGAACAGGAGTCGCAGACGAGGTTCAGAACGTCAGTGTTTGGAGTTCTGCGGGAGCAAAGAGGAAACTGATTAAGACTAAGAAAATAAAAAGAAACCTGCGCTGTTGCTGCTCTGCTTACCGCCAGGTACAGATAACCTATCCAGGGAGGGTGAGTGGAGGAATGGGTTCTGTAACTCACAGTTTTCCGATGGGAAGAGGTGGAAGAGCGACAAGTGGGACTTAGGCGGGGGCCCGAGCAGCACCGCTGCGGAGACAAGTTTGAGGACCAGCTGAAGGAACCAGTGTGAATCCAGGGAAGGAATCTCTTGTCCGACTCGGTAGTACCGAGGGGGCTCGATTTAAACGCCAGAGCAGAATCTGAGCAGCAGGGATTTAGAGTCCAGTCCTCAGAGCATGGAGACAGGCGGGTGAGCAATCCAGAGCTCAACCAACTGAGGGAGACAGGAGACCGGTTAGAACCAGCAATCCGAAACATCAGGTTTCAGAGATTTGTCGACTGGATAGAGGCCTAGGCGTACCACAGCGGTTTAACACTCTGGCGTCCTTTAGCAGACTGAAAGCTCCTCTTAAGCTCAGCTGATCAGTTTCAACGAGGCGCAGGTGCGGGGCCACGCCCACCTGTCAGCAATAACCACCTGTGGAAGAGAGTAAGCAGAGCACAGAAACACCGAACCCTGACAAAACTACTTTTTAACCCAGATAACAGCAAATATAGCAAAGCCGCTCTCTGCCATTGAACACAGGAGCAGCAGAAGCATCAGATGCATCTGGACACACTTCGGCCCAATGTGTACAAGCATCAGTAATGAATAAGCAGAGGCTTTTTTGCTGCTTCCAGTCTGAATGTAGCATTAATTAAGAAAACTCTTTGAAATTTCCTAGATAATGGTCATACATCTGTGAAAAATGTCTGTGTCCATCAGGTTATACCAGGTTGGCATCACAGGAAGAAGCTGTCAGGAGTTATCATCAGTCCTCAGCTCAAACTTCTGTTGTTTGAGAGAGCTGGACTTGAGCAGCAATGACCTGCAGGACTCAGGAGTAAAGCTGCTCTGTGCTGCTCTGGGAAGTCCTCAATGCTCTGTGGAAACTCTCAGGTCAGACGCAGTAACATCCACAACTCAGCATTAAATATGTGTGAATTACTCTTCTCATTACAAAGGAATGAGATGAATAGGGAAAATGGAAAGCCATTTTTTTCTGAGCAATTTAAACAACGAATCACAATACTGACAGAAATCTCTGTTTTCGACCAGGTTAAATCAAACATCAATCACAGAGAGCTGCTGCGAGGAGTTATCATCAGTGTTCTGCTCCCAGTCTTCCAAACTGAAACAGGTGGATCTAAATAACAATGACCTTGGGGATCAGGGGATGAAGCTTCTTTCTGTTGGACTTCAGAGCTCCAACTGCGTTCTGGAAACTCTCAGGTGATGCCTGGATTTCAGTTTGCTGGGCTAAAACCCTCCAAAATATGGTTTTGTTGAGATACATCAACTAAGCACATTAATAATCAAAATGTCTGGAGGGCATCCAAATACACATTGCTTTAAAACTGGATGAAGTTTTGATTAAAATAAAAATAATAATTATGACACAATTAGCATTCTACACTCACCGGCCACTTTATTAGGTACACCTGTCCAACTGCTCGTTAACACTTAATTTCTAAGCAGCCAATCACATGGCGGCAACTCAGTGCATTTAGGCATGTAGACATGGTCAAGACAATCTCCTGCAGTTCAAACCGAGCATCAGTATGGGGAAGAAAGGTGATTTGAGTGACTTTGAACGTGGCATGATTGTTGGTGCCAGAAGGGCTGGTCTGAGTATTTCAGAAACTGCTGATCTACTGGGATTTTCACGCACAACCATCTCTAGGGTTTACAGAGAATGGTCCGAAAAAGAAAAAACATCCAGTGAGCGGCAGTTCTGTGGGCAGAAATGCCTTGTTGATGCCAGAGGTCAGAGGAGAATGGCCAGACTGGTTCGAGCTGATAGAAGGGCAACAGTGACTCAAATAACCACCCGTTACAACCAAGGTGGGCAGAAGAGCATCTCTGAACGCACAGTACGTCGAACTTTGAGGCTGATGGGCTACAGCAGCAGAAGACCACACCTGGTGCCACTCCTTTCAGCTAAGAATAGGAAACTGAGGCTACAATTTGCACAAGCTCATCGAAATTGGACAATAGAAGATTGGAAAAACGTTGCCTGGTCTGATGAGTCTCGATTTCTGCTGCGACATTCGGATGGTAGGGTCAGAATTTGGCGTCTACAACATGAAAGCATGGATCCATCCTGCCTTGTATCAACGGTTCAGGCTGGTGGTGGTGGTGTCATGGTGTGTGGAATATTTTCTTGGCACTTTTTGGGCCCCTTGGTACCAATTGAGCATCGTTGCAACGCCACAGCCTACCTGAGTATTGTTGCTGACCATGTCCATCCCTTTATGACCACAATGTACCCAACTTCTGATGGCTACTTTCAGCAGGATAATGCGCCATGTCATAAAGCTGGAATCATCTCAGACTGGTTTCTTGAACATGACAATAAGTTCACTGTACTCAAATGGCCTCCACAGTCACCAGATCTCAATCCAATAGAGCGTCTTTGGGATGTGGTGGAACGGGAGATTCGCATCATGGATGTGCAGCCGACAAATCTGCGGCAACTGTGTGATGCCATCATGTCGATACGGACCAAACTCCCCGAGGAATACTGAAAACTCTTGCGCTTTCACACCTGAAAGAGATCACTGACCCCCTCCTGGACCTTCTACAGTTTGCCTACAGAGCCAACAGGTCTGCAGACGACGCTGTCAACTTGGCTTCTCACTACATCCTCCTGCACCTGGATTCCACAGCTAGGGCCCTGGACAACACGGTCGCCCCCATCATTCTTCATCAATTCCGTTCCTGGACCTGTTCCTGAGTGTATTTATATTTACTCATAAAATCCCTGAAGCCTTTGTTTTCATCTTCCCTCTTTCTTTTTAGTTCTAATAGCCCCTTATTTAAAGAAAACATATTACATATACCTAATGCAGATATATGTATATATATATATATATATATATATATATGTATATATATATATACTATTAAATATTTTTCTCACAAATGTCAGAGTGTCAATTTCGGGCCCCCCTCTGTCCTGGGCCTGGGACAGTTGACACCTTTGTCCCCCCCTGTCGGTAGGCGTGTCCCAGGTACTTACGCCAGGAGCTTGCTTGTAGATTTCAGCCTTCAATGCAATCACCCCAGCTCTGCTTCAGTAGAAGCCCTCCCAGCTGAGTGTGCCTGACTCCACCTGCAGGTGGATCACAGACTTCCTGTCTAACAGGAAAAAGCACATGAAGCTGGAAAACCTGTCTCTGACTCCCAGCTCATCAGCAGTGGCTCTCTGCAGGGCTGTGTTCTTTCTCACTTGCTCTATTCCCTGTGCACCAGCTGCACCTCCAGTCATCAGTCTGTCGAGCCTCTGAATTTCGGGGATGACACTAGTCTTATCTGACTTATCTCTGATGGTGACAAGTCCACCTACAGGTGGGAAGTTGACCATTTGGTAACCTGGTGCAGGAAGAACAACCTGGAGCTCAACACTCTAAAAAGAGTGGAGATGGTTGTGGACTTCAGGAAGAACTCAGTCCCAACTATCCCCTTCCCTCTTGACTCCACAATTGACAATGTTGAGTCTTTCAGCTTCCTGGGAACTATCATCTTACAGGACCTAAAGTGGGAGCTGAACATCAACTTCCCACAAAGAAAGCCCAGCAGAGGATGTACTTCCTGCAACCTTTGAAAAAAATTCGGTCTGCAGAGAAGGTGATTGGCTGCAATCTTCCATCTCTCCAGGATCTCTACGCCTCAAGGACTCTGAGGCATGCAGGGACGATAGTGGCTGTTTCCTCGTTCCCCAGTCACACACTATTTCATTCACTTCCCTCCATCAGGAGGCTGCAGTCCATCAGGACCAAAACCTCACGCCACAAGAACAGTTTTTTCCCATCCACTACCAGCCTTTTCAGCAAGGACCAGAGACCCCCGTGATACTGTCACTCTCTCCTCTCTCTTCCTCGTTTCAAGACCTAGAAGCTACACCAACGTAGCATCTCCAGACCTCCTGTGTTACACTAACGCACAGTCTACTGCGTATCTAGTATCGCAGTGGGGCTGGTGTCTATCTCCAACAGTCTATGGGTACACCCTGGACAGGTCACCTGTCCATCACAGCTTTTAAAATATAACATTGCATACTGAGTAGAAAAAAAACTTTTTTATTCCCACATTGTATTGAATTGGAATGTAGGAAATAAAGTCTTCTAATAATCAAATGAAACATCTGTGTCAATGTTATAGCATTGTAACCCATTTAATAAGTGCTGATAGTCTTTTTGCATGTTTCTCCTGGTATTTTGACAATTTTCCATCACTAACATAGATTCTAATCTGCTATCTTCATTCTGATACTAATACTGTGTGTATTTTCAGAGTTGCCCACAAGATTATAATTTTTTCGTTGTTTGTTTGCAGGTTATCGGGTTGCATGATCTCAGTGAAGGGCTGTTCTTTCCTGGAGTACGCACTGCAAACTAACCCATCCCATCTCAGAGAGCTGGACCTGAGTTTCAATCACCCTGGAGATTCAGGGAAAGATTTGCTTTTGGCTAGATTGGAGGATCCACTTTCCAGACTAGAGATTCTCAGGTCAGATTCATGTTCTTGCATTCTATTGAATTGGATTCATTTTCACTCAAAACAATAATTGTTAGTTTAATACTGCTTAGTTAAGGACCATCAGTTTTGTTTATATGTGGAAGATATTGGGTAGTGAGAGCAGCTGATGCATCTTTTCAATACATTTTGGGCAAATTACTTATTCAGTTGTTGAAAAGACCATCAAGTCTGACCATAAAGTAAAATCCCCCAGCGTTGGTGATCCCATTATCTACCTACTTTGAAACTATGACCCTGAAAATATGGCAAGTACATGCTAAAGATGGTATCTTAGAAGATAGCTTCTTTCACATATACTTTCCATATTTTCAGACCTTTTTAGAATTTGAATGGACTTTTATTCTCATAGCTATATTACATTGGTCTCTTCTTCTCAAAGTTCAATTAATTTGAATTCAGTTTATTCAGATAACACCAAACATATTATCTCAAGGCACTCTATAGAGAAAATTCAATCAAACATGCAAATAGATTAGTTGAAAGTTTTCTGCCTATAGAACGCAGCTGATTGTTGTCGTGATCGGTTTAATGAATCTGACCCACATACAGAGTAACCACTCAGAGAACCAGGGGAAAAGTTCAACAGATTTATTGGGGAAAAAGAGATCTGACGTAGATTCTGGAGCTCAGTGAACTGGTGAACCGGAACTGGAAGTGAGGATGGAAGATCACAGAGATCAGTTCAGGGACCAAGGGAATTTTGGATTTCGTAAGATTTAAGCAGGAGAGGTACTCACGTTTCTCTTGTCAATCTTTGAATCCAGTCTGTGTGGGATTGTCCAGAGAATATGTAACATGTTGGAGAGCGGACAGGTAGACAAACGTTGGACCCGGAGGAGTAATGGAGCGGACTGTCACTCGGATTTCCGATTGGAACTTGCTCAGTGTGAACTCAGACTTTCCTTCCAGGGGGAGAAGGTTCAGGTATCCAGTTAAACAGGCTTCTTCATGAAGAACAAGGACAAAAGAACATAACTCTCAGAGAAACAAAGCTCAAGTTAGACTCAGCTAATCTTTAGCCGGGGTAGATTGCCCAAAACTGGCAAACATCTGGTGTCGAGGTAGTGACAGTCCACTGCTCAAATACTCCTCCAGATAATGGTCCAATGAGCCACAGGTGTGCAGAGAGGCCCAACGAAAACAGGGCACATAAACAGACCACACAACCTGGATTCCTATAAATTGCTGATTATTCCTGTATAAAACAAACATTGATAACCAGCAGCTCCCCACCATTAGCAAATGTGCACCCCGGGTAAGTTCTCTCCTAAATCTTCTTCTAAAAAGTTACTTCAACTTATTGGAATCATCCGTGAGAGTCCTGTAGCTTGGTGATGACACCAGCATCATTTGTCTGATCGCGGACGTTGAAGAGTCTGCAAACAGACAGGAGGCAGCTGACCCACTGGTGCAGTCATCCATTCTTTCATCAACTTTAACAATATTGATCTTTTGTACATCCTGGCTACCACCTTTTCTTGGGAGTTGAGTTGATCTTCACATTGTGTGCATGGAGGCGCAGCACAGACTGGATTTTTTGGAACAACTCAAGAAGTGCAACCTTTCCCAGGAGCTGATGATCATGTCCACTATTCAGTCAGCCCTGTATACATCCAACCTCTGTGCAGTTTGGCTCATCTACAAAACAGGACAGGTCCGAACTCCAACAATATTTACATCAGCAAAGAGGACCCGGTGTTCATCTTTACCTCCACACTCCAAACTTAAATTCAAATAAGACTTTTCTAGCCATTGGAGAAAATTAAGCAGCAACATGTGATGTCGTTATATGAAGCAGCCTGGCTGGACCACTGATTATTAAAGGGGCGAGTTTTTAATGAATGTGTTGTAATCTAGAAGTTGTATGTACAAAATCATTTCAGATAATATTAGCGATGGTACATGCCATCGGACAACATTGAGAGAGAAGCTCGATTCTAGGGATTTGCTTCTGGTTGGCTTAGAAAAGGATAAAATTTTTGGCGATACATTTTAACTTGTGTGTCATCACGGGGGGTGCAGAAACATGTTAAACCAATGGAGCAGAATTTGTCAGAGTCTTGGTCTGTTTGTTCCTGTTTTTCTTGGTTTTCCATTTGTTGTCCTCTGCTGCCCTCTTGTGTCCTCCCTTGCTCTGTTTTTCTGTTCTGCCTGCACCTGTTTTCAATTTCCTCGTCAGCTCTCTCTTTGTCTCTGTCCCCTTTAAAAGCCCTCCCTCTTCAGTTCATGTTTGCTGGATCCTTGTCTAACTTCTGCCTGCCTTCCCCGTCTAACATCTGCCTGCCTTGTCTCGTCTCTTCCTGGCTCCTTGAGGTTTGGTTTACCCCCGAGGTCTCCTTGGTTCTGGTACGTTTATTATTTTCAGTTGGACTCTGATTCCTGCCCCTGGATCTGTGAACCTAAATAAACAGACTTAATTCAACTCTGCTTACTGGTCTCTGCATTTGGGTCCTCCTAACAAACACCGCCTCATGACAGAATTTAGGAAACTAATTAACAACCAAAGAACTCTTTGAGACATTTTTAACAGAGTTTGTGGTTCACTGAGGAGTCACTAAGAAAATATGAACAGGCTCTCATAAGTGTACAGATTTATTTAATGGCTTTAATCTGTCTTATTTGATAAGCATAATTGAATTATGTAAAGATATTTCAAACATTATTTTTAACAACTGAATTTTGCTTTTTAATGTCTAAAAACTGAATTTTTCTTCTTGCAGACTGGAATATGATGGACAACAGAGACTGAAACGTGGTCTGAAGAAGTGTGAGTGTTTGTTAAGTTGAATTTATGAACTAAACTCAGTCTTGATAAAACAGCGTATGAAAGCAATGATTGAAGTCTCCTGATAAACTTATGTCGTCTCATTTGAATTGAGAAAGCTTCCTGGAGAGGTGGCGAAACGTCTTCAAATCTTGAAAACCAAGTCCAGTGGATATTTTTTGAATTTTTACGGAATTATGTCGTCTCGCTCTTTCTCTCAGATTTCTGTGAACTGACGTTGGACCTGAACACAGCCCACATAAAGCTCCAACTGTCCCACGGCAACAGGAAAGTGGCCACAGTAAAAGAGGAGCAGCCCTATCCAGATCATCCCAACAGGTTTCACTTCAGTCAGCTGCTCTGCACGGACGCACTGGTTGGCCGCTCCTACTGGGAGGTGGAGTGGGAAGGAGTGGTTCACATAGCTGTGAGTTATATAGGAATCGGAAGGAAAGGAACTAGAGGTGAATGCTTGTTTGGAAGAAATGAAAAGTCCTGGAGTCTGAGCTGCTCTACCATTGGTTACGCCGTCTGCCACAATCAGAAAGAGGTTGTTCTTTCCTCCTCCTATGTCTCCAACCGAGTAGCAGTGTATGTGGACTTTCCTGCTGGTGTTCTGTCTTTCTACAGAGTCTCTTCTGACATACTAATCCACCTCTATACCTTTAACATCATATTCACTGAACCTCTTTATGCTGGTTTTGGGTTCTGGTATGGTGGGCAGGGATCCTCAGCTTATCTCATCTCTCCATAGAAGAACAAACCTCCTTGTGGTGGATCCTGTCAAAAAACAGTTTAAAAACACGAACAAAAACTACCATCTTTAAAATTACTTAAAGTATAATGCAGGAAAAATAGTTAAGCCTATTAAAGGAACATATTCTGTAATTCTGGATGAAAATTTCCTTTGTTTTATAACTAATGGTAACAGAGTCAAATTTAACTTTGCTTCATCTTGAAAAACGATTTGTTTTGATATGTGGCAAACAACACATTGGTGCAGCACCGAGTCCAACCACAAAGAAATAAATTGTCTGGATGAAACATTATTTTGATGTTTTTTGTTTTTTTTGTACCAACAGGCCACAATGAGAATGAGCTCGAGTGAAACAAAACTAACAAGTCTATTTTTAGAAAGTAAGGAGTAGAAAGTAGAGATAGTTGCAAAAAAATGTGAGGAGTAAAAGTGAAAAGTTGTCTAAAAAATGATTAATGGTCAGTGGTAGTGCAGTAGTTGTGCGTGACCCACTTAGAAAAACTTTGGTCCTCGACACGGCCATCATAAGTTAGACCTTTGCCACGTGTCTTCACCATCCCTGTAATCCTATTTACTGTCTGTGTACTTGAAAAAACAACAGCAATAAAGCTACTAGATGCAAAAGATACACTTTTTAAAAAAAAGAGGAAGAACAGCTAAAAACCCAGTAAATGCAAAGCTAATTATATATAACCTAATATTTCTTATGTATTGGAATTAAAGCAGGGCTGCTCAGTGGAGCAGTGGGTAGCACTGCTGCCTTGCAGCAAGAAGGTTCCGGTTTCCTGTGTCCGTTTAGAGACAGGAGGTTTATGTTTGGGTTTTAGTGGAATTGACTAAGCAGTTGCTTCAAGTATGCATCTATGATGCAGGCATGTACCTACAGAAGAGGATTAGGGACACTGTAAGAAGTCAAACAAAAATTCATTTATTTTTTTAATATGGGAAAAAAAAATCAGAATTCTAATCTAGGAAGTCTGATATTAAGTCAGAAGTCTGAGAAAAAAAAGTTAACTCATTTTTTTATTTTATTTGAGTTTAATATGGAAAGATTTTTGAGATTAAAGTCAGAATTCTGACTCTTTTCTGTGGCAGAAGATTAGGGCTACTCGAAATGACTAAAAATGTTTACTGATATTTTTTTATTTGATTTGAGTTTAATATGGGAAAATGTTTACTCTGATGTAGGGATGATCAAGGGATGATCACAGCTAACTAAAAGTGACAAACATTTAAAATAATTAGGGCAGAGCAGCAAAGCGCTGCGAGTGCCTATTGTATTTCGAAAGTTTCTTATTAGCCCCGAGCAGCGACAGCGCTGCGAAAGCCTATTGTTTCTGTATCGTTTATTATTAGGCCCGAGCAGCGACAGCGCTGCTGCGAGAGCCTATTGTTTCTGTATCGTTTATTAGGCCCGAGCAGTGACAGCGCTGCGAAGGCCTATAGTTCCTGTACCGTCTATTAGGCCCGAGCAGCGACAGCGCTTCGTAGGCCTATTGTTCCTGTACCGTTTATTAGGCCCGAGCAGCGACAGCGCTGCGAAGGCCTATAGTTCCTGTACCGTCTATTAGGCCCGAGCAGCGACAGCGCTTCGTAGGCCTATTGTTCCTGTACCGTTTATTAGGCCCGAGCAGTGACAGCGCTGCGAAGGCCTATAGTTCCTGTACCGTCTATTAGGCCCGAGCAGCGACAGCGCTTCGTAGGCCTATTGTTCCTGTACCGTTTATTAGGCCCGAGCAGCGACAGCGCTTCGTAGGCCTATTGTTCCTGTACCGTTTATTAGGCCCGAGCAGCGACAGCGCTGTGAAGGCCTATTGTTCCTGTACCGTTTATTAGGCCCGAGCAGCGACAGCGCTTCGTAGGCCTATTGTTCCTGTACCGTTTATTAGGCCCGAGCAGCGACAGCGCTTCGTAGGCCTATTGTTCCTGTACCGTTTATTAGGCCCGAGCAGCGACAGCGCTGCGAAGGCCTATAGTTCCTGTACCGTCTATTAGGCCCGAGCAGCGACAGCGCTTCGTAGGCCTATTGTTCCTGTACCGTTTATTAGGCCCGAGCAGCGACAGCGCTTCGTAGGCCTATTGTTCCTGTACCGTTTATTAGGCCCGAGCAGCGACAGCGCTGTGAAGGCCTATTGTTCCTGTACCGTTTATTAGGCCCGAGCAGCGACAGCGCTTCGTAGGCCTATTGTTCCTGTACCGTTTATTAGGCCCGAGCAGCGACAGCGCTTCGTAGGCCTATTGTTCCTGTACCGTTTATTAGGCCCGAGCAGCGACAGCGCTGTGAAGGCCTATAGTTCCTGTACCGTTTATTAGGCCCGAGCAGCGACAGCGCTTCGTAGGCCTATTGTTCCTGTACCGTTTATTAGGCCCGAGCAGCGACAGCGCTTCGTAGACCTATTGTTCCTGTACCGTTTATTAGGCCCGAGCAGCGACAGCGCTTCGTAGGCCTATTGTTCCTGTACCGTTTATTAGGCCCGAGCAGCGACAGCGCTTCGTAGGCCTATTGTTCCTGTACCGTTTATTAGGTCCGAGCAGCGACAGCGCTTCGTAGGCCTATTGTTCCTGTACCGTTTATTAGGCCCGAGCAGCGACAGCGCTGTGAAGGCCTATTGTTCCTGTACCGTTTATTAGGCCCGAGCAGCGACAGCGCTTCGTAGGCCTATTGTTCCTGTACCGTTTATTAGGCCCGAGCAGCGACAGCGCTGCGAAGGCCTATAGTTCCTGTACCGTTTATTAGGCCCGAGCAGCGACAGCGCTTCGTAGGCCTATTGTTCCTGTACCGTTTATTAGGCCCGAGCAGCGACAGCGCTGCGAAGGCCTATAGTTCCTGTACCGTTTATTAGGCCCGAGTAGCGAAGCGCTGCAAAGGCCTATTGTATCTGTAGGGTTTCTTATTAGGCCCGAGCAGCGAAGCGCTGCAAAGGCCTATTTTATTTCGAAAGTTTCTTATTACGGTTCTTTTGGCACTTTGAACGCATTTTACGGGGACTTCGAATATTCAAAAACTCAGGAAAACGTGGCAGTAAATTGTCTCTCAGTCTTAACATGGCATGGGGCTTACCCTTTGTTTCCCTGCCTAATGACCAAGTTTGACGCTTGGCCACGCCCACATGCTTTGATGTAGAAAAATTCCTTTGATAACTTTTGATCCTCAATGCCTCAAGTCAAGGTGGACTTAGTTTTGTCTTTATCTCATCTCCAGGAGGTATGTTTTTTTTCTTTGTTTTTTTGTTTTTGTTTTAAATGAACATGTTAAGACATTTTTCTCTGTGTCACAAATATAGAAAGATAAAACAGCCCTCTCCCAAACCTGTTTTAATGTTGGTTTTATAAAACAACCTAACCTTATGTTAAGTTATTTTAATCATTAATGGCCCTTTTTTAGCCTGTAGCAATGAGGAACACAAAAACTGTAATGCTACGTTCAAACTGCGCATGCTTTGGGCAGCAAAAAAGTTGCTATTTCATTTTTGTAGCTTGTACACATTAATATCAGATGAGCTTCAGAAGCATCAAAGATGCGTCAACCATAGACTTTGCAAGTAAACCAGCTGCTTCTGCTGCCCAAAGCGAATGCGGTGTGAACATAGCATAAGAAAAGCTTCAACAACATAGAATAGAATCTAGGAAGGAAATCCTTCAACAAACACAAGATGTAAACAGAACCAACTTCTTTTCTTATTCTTCTATTTTCAAATGACTAATTTTGAAGGTTTCACAAAGCCCCCCCCCCACACACCAATAACATCACTTTTATAATCCTGTTTACCATGGACCCACTCCAAATGATCCCCTATAATCAGAGTCTCCAGACTGATGAGCGAGTGAAATCTTGAAAGCTCGCGAGATCAGGATGGTCTCACGAGGCTACCTTTTCTGTCTTTAGGCTCAGTATTTTTAACTTAAAAAAATGTTTTTTCTTAAAAAAAAAAGAAACAAACCTTTGACCTCCATCTTGGATCTCAGATCAGCCGCTGTTTCAGTTCTAAACCTAAACTCTCTCAGGGATCGTTAACGTTTCAGTTGATCCTTTAGCTCCAGATCAACTACCGGTAGTTCAGATCAACTGTATTCACCTATTTTTATTTTATTTTTATCTTTGTTGTCTTGCCACTGAAATGGTTTTATATAAATAAACTTGCTTTGCCTTTAGTGAAAAATGTTAGTAGTGTTTAAATGTGTAAGTCTTAAGGAAGGCACTTTGTTTCAGATCAGCACTTTATGTTTTCTAGACTGCGTCTGACATGACTTTGATGTATTTTGTCATTTTGTATAAAAAATGAGTGTAAAAAAGAAATTTCCTTTAGAACAGCTCTAGACAATTTCATATTTTAAAGTGCAGCCTTGAAAACAGTAATAAATACATAACAAAACTAGTAATATAAACATATGACTGTATATTTACACTTCTAAACAATTATTTTATATAAATAAAATAACCTATTCTACAAAACATTCAGCAGTCTAATGGTTGTGGGGAAGAATCTTTTCTGGAATCTGCTGGACCTGCATCCAATGCTTCGAAGTCTCTTCCCAGAGGGCAGCAGGGAGAACAGTCGATGGTGGGGGGGTGAGGGGTCGGGACACTCAGCGCTGGGATGAAATGTCTTTAATGGAGGGAAGAGGAGGCGTTAAAAATGTCTGTGATGACACCAGCCAGCTGATCTGCACACTGCTTATACACCTGCCCAGGTATGTTATCAGGGCCTGATAATTATAACACGATTAATTTTATCTGAGACAGTTTGATTGAACCTCGTGTCCTATCAGAGCAATGATCTTGTATTAACTTTAAAACTGGCCTATCCTCAAAGATAGTTTTTAGAAGTTAAAACCTTTGTTAAAATAAACCTTTAAAATATGATTAATTATTACTGTGGGGAAAAAAAGAGCAGGATTCTTTATTATGGTATTTGTTGCCATAAATAGAAGAGGTTCACCTCTAATTGGTCTGGTTTTGTCTTTAATAGTGCAGTAAACGGCTTGTCTTTCTCCTTGAGGCGTGATGTTTCTGTGGTGAGGAAATCAGGCTCCATATGCCGGTCTAATCTGGCACAGGTGGTCCTGTCCGCTTCTATTAGCAGAGGTTCAAACAGGCCGACTCTGAATCAGAGAGCAAAGAGGAGCCAAAGTTTAATCTTAATCTTTCCTAACGGACACGGCAGAACCACGAAGGGATTGTCTGTCTCTCAACCTGAGACCTATTTCTTAGAAAGACAAAATACAAAGCTGACTTCTGTTGTGTTTGGCAGGTGAATTTAAAGAGCAGAACTCCCAGTAGAACTACTGTGAGGAAGCAGAACGTATAATTTGACATCATTGCTTAAAATGTTAAATATAAGTGAAAAAAAAGAAACATTTGATCAGAGGTAAGAAACTTTTATTAAGAATTCTAGGCAGCTAAGTTAGGGCCATGAAGTTTGTAAAAAAAAAAAAAAAACTTATTCTGAAACTGAAAACAAATTGAAAACTATAAAAAAAAAAATGTAACTGAAAGAAATACTTTAAAGACATTTTCTAATTCCCACAACCCCCAAATGTAACAGCTAGTAATATTTTATCCAGGCACCTAAACTCTATCATCATTCCACACCTCATGTCACCTAAAGCCCACCCACTAGCCTAAGGGGTGAACAATTTGAAAGTGAAAAAAAAAAACTTAGAATCAAAAAGGAAAAATCCCTACAATTGAAAAATTGTTTTGAACATTTCTTCAGTTTCAAATTCTTCATTTATTTTCATTTTGTTTTCAGTTTTTAATCTTTTCTAAGTTTTAGAAATATTCATTTTTAAAAATTTCTTTGTTTCACATTTCTTTTTTTAGTTTCCTTCATTTATTTCCAATTTTTTTTCAGTTTTTAATCTTTTCTAAGTTTTAGAAATATTCTGTTTGAAAACGTTTTTGTTTCACATTTCTTGTTTTAGTTTCCTTCATTTATTTCCAATTTTTTTCAGTTTTTAATCTTTTCTAAGTTTTAGAAATATTCTGTTTGAAAACGTTTTTGTTTCACATTTCTTGTTTTAGTTTCCTTCATTTATTTCCAATTTTTTTTTCAGTTTTTAATCTTTTCTAAGTTTGAGAAATATTCAGTTTTAAAACGTTTTTGTTTCACATTTCTTTTTCAGTTTCCTTCATTTATTTTCATTTTTATTCAGTTTTTAATCTTTTCTAAGTTTTAGAAATATTCAGTTTTAAAATGTTTTTGTTTCACATTTCTTTTTCAGTTTTCTTCATTTATTTCAATTTTTTTCAGTTTTTAATCTTTTCTAAGTTTTAGAAATATTCAGTTTTAAAACGTTTTTGTTTCACATTTCTTTTTCAGTTTTTTAAATTTGTTTTCAGTTTCAAGTATAACTTCTTTCAGTCTTTTCTAAAAAGAAATGTGGCCCTAAATTTGCTCAATAAAACAACATGGTCAATGGTGGTGATACAAAAATAAATAGTGTGCAATAAATACATAATTTAATATAATAATACATAAATAAATAAATACCATAAATATATTATTTCTAACAATGTTTTCCTACATATCATTCAAGTCAAAGCCAATTTCTAAGGTTTTCAATTCTTTTTAAATTTCAAAATGAATACAAATGTTTGAAATGAATCTGATATGTGTCCAATGGGCAGCCTTTAAATATGGATGGTTAGATGCATTTAACCTATCTCCTTAGGGAGCATTGGGCTGCCATTGTGTGGCGCCCAGGGAGCAGAGTGGGGTTAAGGGTCTTGCTCAGGGACCCAGAGTGCAGGCTGTGGAATCGAACCGGATACTTGCAACCTTTCCAGAGCACAAGCGCTCTGCTCTCAACACTCCCCACTGACTGTATGATTGTGAAAGACTAATGAAGGTTGTGTGCAGTTTTCTAAGTTGTCCTGTATGCAGTGTTGGGCACGTTACTTTGAAAAAGTAATTAGTTATAGTTACTAGTTACTTCTCCCAAAAAGTAACTGAGTTACTAACTGAGTTACTCCACAATAAAAGTAACTAGTTACTAGTAAAAGTAACTATTGCGTTACTTTTGCGTTTCTCGCCCCGTAACCCTCACCACCCGGCCCCCACCTTCTCGCCGTGTGTTTCCAAAGCCAGCTGAATAGAGCGGACGACAAGACAAGAACCTGCAGACAGTTTAGCATTTATTGCAACTCAACGTAAATGACATCAGGGGGGAACGCTATGTGAAGTTTTATAACAGGACATTCAGATCCGGTGAGTATATGAAATTAATAACTGGGGATGTCTAATTCTGAAATCCTGTGTGTTTGGGTTGTTATAGATACTGCAACATCTATCTATCTATCTATCTATCTATCTATCTATCTATCTATCATCTATCTATCTAGATGTATACTCTGTGTGTGAAATAAAATATGGATCTCCATCCCTGCCACAAAGGCCATCAAATAATGTTTAAAATAAAAAATACAGTAGGTTGAGAAGGCAGAGCATCCATCCATCCATCCATCCATCCATCCATCCATCCATCCATCCATCCATCCATCCATCCATCCATCCATCCATCCATCCAGATTTCTCCCTTTCTCCATATAGGCTATCATTTCTGGCTGTTGTCAGGTTCATTTGATCGTTCACGCTCTCTATAGTTCTCCTGTGGCGCGAGCACAGGGCGACTGTTGCGCGCCTTTAGCGAGCATGCGCGTTTCCTGCCGCTTGCGCGGTGACTCGTGCCGCCTGCGCTGTGTGGAGATGCAGAGGAAACCGTTATGTGATGGGGAAACGCAGCTCTACGTAACACCGGTATTTCCATGTGGAAAACGCTGTTTTGCTGCTGGAGTCATCCTCACTCTCCATCTCTCTGTGTGTGCTGTACGTTAACACCCACCAGCAGAAACACCCACCTATTCAACTGACAGACGGAATCTCACTATTCATCAGCCATTCTCATCCTCCCCTCTCTCATGACAAGGCGCGCACCTCTGGATGACCTAAAAAATAATCTTTAATATCTCTTAAACAAAAGTAGCACAAACAATATTTTTTTCTGCACAAATCTGCACTAACGTTGCACTAACCATTCAGTCTATTTGCAGAGTTTTTTGACGTGGGTGGGGTGTCAGCTTCACGCAGCTGCGCACGAGTCCTATCATGAAAAAAGGTTCATTGTGCGACCTGAGTAACGCGCAGTAACGGGGTGCCTGCAATGGTAACTGCGTTATAGTTACAGTCAAAGTAATTAGTTAGATTACTCGTTACTAAAACAAGGTAACGGCGTTAGTAACGGCGTTAGTTTCAACGCCGTTAGTCCCATCACTGCCTGTATGCACGTGTTTCTGATCTCATGGGTTGTGATGCCTTCACTGAACAGCTGGCTAAAATAAAAACTAACAACATCTAACTTCTCATTTGAGTTCACAGCTCCCCTCTCCAATCAGACAGTTGAGCTTCCGCCACCATCCCTCTGACAGGCTCTTAATCTTATCCGGGGTCTTCTTCCTCAGAGTCAGCCTCTGCTGCTGGGCCACGGTACTCTCCGTCTGCTGGAAGCTGGCCAGGATGGCTGCATCAAAAGTGTCCTTCAGGTTCTTCTGGGTCAGCGCGGAGCACTCCGCGAAGCCCACCGCCCCGAGCTCCAGGGCCAGCCTCTGGCCTTCCTCGGTGCTCACCGGCCGCTGCTGGTTCTGCGCCAGGTGGATCAGAACGTCCACATCCTCTCTCAGGTCCAGCTGGGTACCGACCAGGACCAGGGGAACGCCGGGGCACAGTTGGTGGATCTCAGGAACCCATTTGTTGGTGAGGTTGCGGAAGGAGCAGGGCCGAACCACGCTGTAGCAGAGGAGGAAGACGTCTGCGTTCTTGTAGCAGAGCGGCCGGAGGCGCTCCAACTCATCCTGCAGGGTAAATTGAAATCGCATTAATATCACTTTGTCTCATTATTTTGTATTATTATAACTTTGCTTTACATAGGTATGACTATGAAAGTCTGTATTCTAACATTAAATCTCATCATTATGTCTATGTATCTTCTAATTATGTCTTTAAATCTTATAATTATGATGTAATTTGTGCCACTTTCTACATTCAAGCAGGGGAAATTAGCTTACACAAAATTCCCTTTACAAGACTTAATTTGTAAGGGAATATCTTCAGCTGAATATTTAATATTTTTACACATTTGTGACCTCTAAACTACAGAAGAGGAAGAGGGCCACTGAAAAATAAAAAAGTTAAAAGATTTTTAAATTTTATTTTAGTTTTATATGGGAAAAAAGTAAGAATTCTGACTTTAAGCTCAGAATAATCTCAGATGTGGTAGCACTCAGCTTCACTGACAAAGATGGGAGTTTTTTTAGGAGGGTCAGTAACACATTGGTGGAAAATGACAGAATTAGGCGTCTTTCTACATGCCTGAAGGGTCCCCAGTGATGCTATTTCATTAATGGAAGAACAGAAGGTGATTAAAACAAGAGAGCAAGTCTTTAAAACAGACAATCAGTTAATGTTTCTTTTATTTTTTCAGTGGCCTTAATCCTCTTCTGTACTAAACTCCCTAATGTGACTCAACACTATTTTAAAATACTTAGCTAATTATTTTCACATATTTGCATATTGTTTTTCAGATACAGGATTAAACGAAAGCTAGTTCTCATTTGGACCCTGTATTCATCTAAAGGCTTTCAGTCGGTCTGAAGGAAATAAAGGTTTTCTGTATTTTTGTCACTGTCAATGTTTTCAGGGTAGAATAAATATAGTAAATCATTTATTTAAGTTCTTTCAACAGAAATGTGGGGGCTTGGTAATGTAATTAAAAACAGATTTTGTTTAATTACAGCTGTAAACTTAAATATTCAAGAATTTGATGCGGTGAACATAAAATAATAATATAAAGAAGACTGAAAACTATAAATTTGTTGTCCTGAAACGAAGACCTCTCTGAAAATTTGCTCAAATGCAAATGAAAAATGATGAAAAAAAGGATTTCTAATAAATTAAGTTTCTAGGGCCTCTAAACGTTTTCCATCTATGGAGCTAAATAAGGGCCATAAAATGCATCCAAAAACCTTTTTTTCTAAGCTGAAAAAACTAAAAATATCTTTTTAGCTTGCAGTTTTACATTGAAAAGAGCTAAAACTGAAAGGAAAACTTAAAACAGAAAAAAAGATTTTAAAACTCAATAGAAATGTTTAAAACTACTTTCCAGGTTCAAGTTTTTGTTTTTCTCTGACAGCCCTGCAGCATCAGGGTGGAGCTTAGATGACAGGGGCTACATTTTTTATAAAATATTTCATGCAAGCAATTCAGGACCGTGGGAACCAGAAAATCTTTAAAACATCACAAATACTTTACTAAACCTTTCACAGAAATTACAAGTGCATGCATTTTCTTTGCTGTTTCAAGTCTTGCAGGTTTAAATATTTTTCTTCAGTTTCCATAGATAGATAATTATTAGACTATTCCAAATTTTGCCACGTTGCAAAGAAAACATAGAAAAAACCAACATACACCTAACCATGTCTGCATTCTTGTCCAACTGTTTTATGAGCTAATTGGTCTTCATGCAAAAGAGAGAGGTCAGGAGGCATTTGAAATACAATACTGCATAGGTGGTCTTACGGATAAGTTATTAATAAAAGGAGTATGGGAATGGACTATGTAATGAAAACAAAAATAAAGGGATATTTAATAGGAAGCTGAAGAGGTCTGGGTTATTCAGAACCAAATGGAAACACTTCTGAAAGGAAAACAACTGCTTTAATCTGCAGACATATGATGTTCAACCCTGTTTATAAAATGAATGGATACCATGGTTTATTTTCATTCTGTCATTGCATTCCTCTGACTTTAAGTACTTTAGAGACAGCCCAGTAAGCCTCTGATAAAACTGAGTTTTATCTGTCTCTATGGATCATAGAGTGACACCTTACTGCCTGAAACATATTGGAGCCAACACTGAGGCCAGAACTCTTGTTCAGGTTACAGGTATCTGTTTGGCAGCAGCCTTCAGACTGACTGATTAAGCAGCTGATAGGGTCACACTATTGCTGCTCTAAAAAAAGAGCAGAGCAGCTAAAAACTGTAATGTCCTGCTTAATAAAGACGTCATACTCTGAATAATTCCATGTTATGTCTCTACATAAATAAACAAGTGCTAAACCTAAACATATGGAAGCGAATCGTTACCATGTTTCAAATGAAAAAGCATTTCCACAAATGCTTTTTCATTTTAAGAATGTGGCTGCATTATTTGACTAATAAATGAAATTAGTGAAATGAAATTTTCAAATTTTACATTTCAAATTGAATTTTGGTATGTATTTGCTGGGGTATATTTTAAAATATAAATCTCAAACGTCTTTTTCTTTTTCATTTTAATTAAGTAAAAGGATAAGCAGTCTTGAAGAAGAAAATTAAAATGCAAATAGGATGATTGATTACAAATTTTATTTATGAGTCTAGTAATGCAGCCACATTCTTACAATTAAAAGGCATTTCTGGAAATACTTTTTCATTTTCAAATTTTACATTTCAAATTGAATTTTGATATGTATTTGCTGGGGTACATAAGTAAAAGGATGAGCAGTGTTAAAGAAGAAAAATAAAATGCAAATAGGATGATTGATTACTAATTTTATTTATGAGTCTAGTAATGCAGCCACATTCTTACAATTAAAAAGCATTTCTAGAAATACTTTTTCATTTGAAATATGGTAACGATTCGCTTCCATACAAACAGCGCGGAGAAGCCACAGGATGACAGTAGCTAAATGCCCATTAAACAGGAAGGTTTCATCCTGCAGGGGGCGATGCTGAGCTACTGCATCCAGTAGGTTCGGACCAAAACTGCAAGGTGCAAACAAAACATAAAGGGGGGAAAAGTCAGAACACACTGATCAGGAATGACTTACATTAACTGATCCATCAACTGGCCCCCATTTCTAGCATGGCGGTGCAGTGGCAGGGAGGAAATGAAGAGCGTTTAACGTACAGCCGCCACACATCATGCAGTGAGGACTTTATGTGATAAAGAAGACAAAAACAAACTGACCTGACCAGCGGTGTCACACAGCTGCAGTCTGACTGGTTTCCCATCAACCACAACCATCACTGGAAAGAAAAAAAATCCCAAACAGTCGTTTAGTTTCAGTGGTAAGAACGTGGAACAAGTTGTGCCAGAATGCGTAAAAGCCGCGCGTAACGGCGGCAGAGGCGGAGCCACCGTGGTGGCAAAGGGGGGCACCCGCCCCCCTTGTGATCTGATTGGCCACCCCGTGTGCCACCCCAATTGTCATTGGCTTTCATGGATGTCTATTATTCTGCCTTTCAAATGCGACAAAAGCTTTTGAAAAGTGCCGTTAAAAGTACAGTCCTGGAAGAGAGGTAACATATTTAAATTTCTTGATAATTGCATGTAATAAGTATGACAAGACAATGATTACTTTGTTACAAATGAAGGCTCTTTACTGTGTTACAATTGTATAAGGGCTTCGTTTGTGTGTGTGCTGAATTTATATAAGCTACAAGTAGTCTGCTTTGTGATATAGAGTTAACCAGCGCTAATGTTAATGATATCTGTCCAGCAAGCTAGCGCTAGCGCTAGCGCTAGCTTGCTAAAATGTTATACCGTATTTCCGCATATTTTCCTTAACTAGTACAGAAGTTAACATGACTTTATTTGAAATACACTTGTTGTATCATCCCACTGTTCGATAGTATAATTGGTCATATTTCGGTAAACTTTGTTCTGTTTGTTAAAGTTTTTGCATTAAGCTGCAGGAACTCAACATTTCCTGTATCATTTCAAATTAAAAGCTCTCTGTAGCATTTCAGGTTAAAGTGTGTGTAGGAAACCTATAATTTCTGAATAAAGCTTTTATTGTGAAACATTTTTTGAAACTTATCTACAGCTTTGTCCTTAAGTGTTACTTATATTTTATTTATTAAAAAAATATTATTATTGACTTTGTTACATTAAATCCATGTGGATTATGCTATCTTGATGCTAATTAAACCTTAATAGTCAAGGAAAGTATCATTTTAACCCAGTTACAATAACCATAAATTAATGTTTTTATGTGTATTCTGTGTTTTGTAATAAATGTTTTTAAAGGTAGAGTTAACAATGAAACGGAGAAAAGGAGACATTAAAGATTTCTTCATTAAGAAGAAACAGGCTCAGAACAGGGACAGTAAAGGTCAAGATGATAGCTTTGAGGGCAACAGTAAAGGTCAAGGTGACGGTCAGCCTGAAAGCAGCCAGGGACCATCCTATGTTGAACAAAACTTCCAGAGCCAGACCAGCACCCACAGACCAGGTGAAAACACAGACCCTCACTTAAATCCAGGATCTAAGGACCGATGCTGATGTATGCTGTACAGATTGTGAAGCTCTCTTGGGCAAATTGGGATTTATATTGAGCTAAATAAATAAAATTTACTTTTATCTTTTATTAAATAAATTAAATTGATGGCATTGTGTACTGTGCAGTTTTTAATTGTTTGGCTTTGTTAAACCTATATACTTTATAACATATTGTAAAAAAGTAATTTATATTTGAATACAATTTGTTATCTATGCCAATCAATATTTTTAGATGCACCTAGGGAGGAGACCACAGACACGGATAATAATGACGATTATTTCGAATCGGATGACAGCAGCAGCTGCAACAGAAACCTTTCGGTTCAGCCATTTTCTACATTTGCTGCACCTAAAGGTCCCCAAGGTGGATAGTTAAACTCTATATGTCATTTACCCACCATGTAAAAATGTGTGACTTGTCCTTTCGTATTGCTTATCTATTGGAATGCAGATGTTTTTATGGATGTTTTGGTTAAATCTTAAATACCATAGGTTATTTCAAAATGTGCAGTGTTAACTGTAAAGTATTTTAAGTAATTATTACAATTTTCATCCACAGATTTGTGAGTGAGACTGATTTTAAACTTTTTATTTCCAGATATTTCTCAAACCAGAGCTGCTGGCCCTGCACAACCGATCTTGAATGCATTCCCTCGCACTCAGCACGGAAAGGGTAGGACGAGAGCCTTCAATGCGTGCTGGTACAAAGAGTACACTTGGCTTGAGTACTCTCAATGCCAGGATACTGCACATTGTTTTGTGTGCCGGCATTTTTCGCTACCCACTGCTCCTGAGACAACATTCTCCTCAGGTACTGGTTTTTCAAACTGGAAAAAGGCAATGTATAAAGATGGAGGATTCCAGATGCATGCCAAGGCAGAGCACCATGTAAATGCCATGGTGGCATGGACAGAGTATAAGAGGGGTGTTGAAAACAATACGTCTTTGCTCCAAGCAATGGATAAACAATACCAAAAAAAGGTGGAAGAAAATAGAAAGTATATCAAGACCATTGCTGATGTCCTACTGTGTACGGCAACACAAAACATTGCGCAGCGGGGCCACTGTGAGTCAGAAAACTCTAGCAACAAAGGTAACTTCTTGGCCATTATGGAACTGATTGCAAAGCATGACCCTTTAGTAAAGCGAAAAATGGAACATAGCAATGCCAAATATACAAGTCACATGATTCAAAATGAGATTTTGGAGGTGCTAGCTGAGATGGTCAGGAAGGAGATTATTGAAGAGGTAAAGCAAAGTGGGGCTTTCAGCATCCTAGCTGATGAGACAAAAGACTTACAAAAACAAGAACAAATTTCCTTAGTTGTCAGGTATTATTACAAAGGAACAGTACATGAAAGTTTTATGCATTTTGAACATGCTGATAAGCTTGATGCTGCAGGGCTAACAGAAAAAATTGTCAATAGCCTCCAAAAATATGGATTGGAATACAGAGAGCAGTTGGTTGGGCAAGGTTATGATGGGGCCTCAGTGATGAGCGGTAGACACAATGGTGTCTGCAAGGATACAGTCGCTGGCTAGGCACGCGTTTTATGTGCACTGCAATGCACATTGCCTTAATTTGGTAATTGTGGACACAGTGAAAGCAGTTCCAGAGGCGTCATGCTTTTTTTCTTTGTTGCAGCGCCTCTATACATTTCTATCTGGATCGTATGTACATCAAAAGTGGCATGACATACAGCGTGCAATGTTTCAGGATAAGCCTCGAGAATTGCCCAAACTAAGCGATGTTCGGTGGGCTTGCAGGTTTTATGCCTGTCGAAACCTTATGGATCGGCTGCCAGCTGTTCTTCGTGTCCTCCATGACATTGAAGAGGAGAACAACGGAGACAGATGTGTGGAAGCACGTGGACTTCTTGGACAGATAGATCTAAACTTTATTGCCCTTTTGGCTACTTTTAGAAGGATACTGGGAGACACAAAGTTTTTGTCTGATATGCTGCAATCCTCGACGTTGGACTTAGCCAGGGCAGTTGACCTGATTGAGGCACTACGAGAAACATTTGTGCACTACAGAGATGAAGCATTTTTTAGGGAACTGTGGACACAAGTTCTGGACATTGCTCATCAGTGCAACATTAGTACAGACAAGGTTTCCAAAAGGCAGCCAAAGACTAGCTCTGCTCTTCATGGATCTGTTGTCACATCCACAACTGGTCAGCGAAACCGTGATGAAGAACATTTTTGTACCACTGTTTTCTATCCCATCTTGGACAATGTGAAGGCTGAGCTAGAGAGACGTTTTTCTAAAACCAATTGTGATATCATGAAAGGAATTCAAGCACTCAATCCTAAAAGCAACAACTTTTTGGAAGAGACTCCTCTGTTTTTGTTGGGAACCATTTACAAAACAAACCTGGATGATCTTAAGCACGAGCTACATCAAGCCAAGCGGATCTTGGAGAGGAAGAGGGCAGCTGGAATGAAAAATTTAAGTAGTTTGCTTGAGTTCACAGTATTCTTGGAGCCATTCAGGGATGTATTCTATGAACTGTTCAGACTGTGCAAAATTGCCATGGCTCTACCTGTAAGCACAGCTTCTTGTGAACGCAGCTTTTCTGCATTGAAACTGATTAAAAATCACTTACGCACCACCATGAACAATGAAAGACTAAGTGACCTTGGGGTGCTAAGTGTGGAGTCCCCGAGAGCCAAGGCCTTGGATATGGATGAATTTATTAGGTTGTTCAGTGGTCGACACAGAAATCGGAAAATACAGTTGTACTGATGAGTACTTTCTACTGCGACAATGTATCAATTTAGCTTAATATACTTAAGACTGAGTATTGGTTATCCTTTTTTTTATCCTTATGTAAAAAAGTGAAGAATATTGCAAGAAGTGAAAAATAATAGTGATGAGGGTTGTTCATGCACAATAAATTGCATCTGCTTAATCTGGCCTGGCTCATGTTTGCTGAGTTTTCTAATAGCACATACTAGCTGAATGTTGATGAAAACATGGGGACTTTAAAATTTTAATGTTGAAATTGCAAAATAAAAAGGCCATTAATATGAAAACGTTAATGTAGCCAATGAAAACATAAAAACGCTTTAAATATGAAATGTAATTGTTTACACTTCGTTTTCTAACTGTGGGGAGAGAGTGGTTGGTGGCAGCCTTCAATTCTGTTGGCACTTTTAGGTGGCCCCCCTGATTTCATCGTTGTCCCCCCTGTGCCCCCCACATGAAAATGATCTGGATCCGCCCCTGAACGGCGGAGCTCACCGGTGAAGTTATCAAACGCGGTGGGGATGTATTCCGTGGGGTATCCGTTGGTGGTGTAGCTCACGATGAGGCTGCTCTTCCCCACGGCTCCGTCTCCGACCAGAACGCAGTTGACCCTTCGCTCCGGAGCGGAACCGGACCAGCGGCGCATT
This sequence comes from Cyprinodon tularosa, assembly GCF_016077235.1. Classification (NCBI taxonomy): domain Eukaryota; kingdom Metazoa; phylum Chordata; class Actinopteri; order Cyprinodontiformes; family Cyprinodontidae; genus Cyprinodon; species Cyprinodon tularosa. Next base: position 1,985,736 of record NW_024038928.1, on the reverse strand, counting down.
GCGCTCATGGGGAACTCCCGGTTCTTGAAGCGCCGCGGCGGAACCGTCGGACGGTCCCCTCCGTCAAACGGCTCTGAAACCCGCCCGCCGGGCTTCTGGTTCGCGACATCGCGGGGTAACATGCCTCAGTTTACGGATCAGGATCTGGTCTTAAACGTTAGACGTGGCGCAGAACCGATGGCTCCATTTTCCCCTGAGGGTTCTTGATGTTTCGGTTGTCAACAGCAGGTCGGTAAGCTGATTTACTGTGAAGTGTGTCAGAAGTGTGGAGCAGACTGTGTGGGAAGTTTATGTGCGCAGCGGGAGCAGCTGATTGGCATTCTCTGCATCTGTCATGGTGGTGCGTCCTAAGAGGCTTAACATGCACGACAGCATCCAAAGTCCAAGCCTTTCCAAGTGAAACCAGCCCGCTTTCTGGAATCCTCTGACCCAAAGAGACACATTCACACCCCCAACCTCTTTATCACATATTATTCATTTGAACCTTATTTAAAAGTGACTCAAAGTGACTTTGTTTGCTTCTCATTTGCCATAATTGCTAAACTTTTTAATATTTCTAGACCTATAAGGAAAAATAAAGTCCTCACATTATGAGTTAGAGGAAAGCAAATCAATATAAATACGTTTAAGAATTTATGGTAACATTAGATCAAGTTAAATCCCTTATAATCAGTGCCTCCTAGATAAAAACAAAAAACAAAAAAAAACTTGCTGATAAGTAAGCGTTTTGCTGCCCCCTAACGGTTGACTTCCTAGAATGGTTATCATGTCAACATTTTATTTTTATTTTAAGTATTTAAAGGGGATTAATATACGGAAGAGGATTAGGGAAAAAAATGTTAACTGATTTTAAAATTTTATTTCAGTTTAACATAGGAAAAAAGTCAGAATTCTGACTTTTTTCTCAGAATTTTGACTTTTTTTCTCAGAATTCTGAGATGAAAGTCAGAAAGCTGACTTTTTTTCTCAGAATTCTGACAGTTAACAAACATGTTAGCATCAAGCCATAGCCATGTCTGTTTTAGAGACTAGCTCTCTTGTTTTAATGACCTTCTGCTCCTCTATTAATGAGGGGACCCCTCGGGCACGTAAAAAGTTGCCTTATTCCGTCATTTTCCATCAATGTGTCACTGGCCACCTCAAAAAACTCACATCTTTGTCAGTGAAGCTGAGTGCTCCCACATCTCTGCCTTCATGGTGCCCATCTACATTAAGATCCAAAATTTTAAGATTAAAGTCAGAATTCAGAGAAATAAGTCAAAATTCTGAGATTAAAGTCAGAATTCTGAGAAAAAAGTCAAAATTCTGACTTTTTTCCCATATTAAACTGAAATAAAATTTAAAAATCAGTTAACTTTTTTTTTTTTTTCTGTGGCCCTAATCCTCTTCCGTATTAATGTGGAGCTAAATTGTGGCAATAAAATTTGTTTTAAAAAAGCCTTTTTGTTTTGTTTTTTTGGAATTAAACTGTAACAGTATTTGGAAACAGAAGAAAAGATTGTCTTCTGGAAAATATTTTAATGATTAAAAAAATAATTTAAACTGAAAAAAAGATTGAAATGATAACTGATATATGAGAGATTAGATCATTTAGAGAAGATCACTAGAAGACACAAAATATTCCAAGCCGTTGCCTTCAGGGAGCACAGGAACTAGACGTGTGTTAATATTAGTGTTCCACCGATACTGATATAAGTATCGGACGGGGCCCTGATCCAGCTCTAAAATGGTGGTAGGGCTGGGCGATAATTCAATAACGATATATATCGATCGATAGACGTGTGGCGCAATAGAAAAAAAGAGAGTCGATAAAAGTTCGATAAAAAAAAACGCAGTTTTCCTTCCTTCTCATTGTAGCCTAGCATGTAGGTTTATGCTAGTCACTGCTTCCTCCCAACCAATCACAATCGCGGACCCAGGCATGCCGTCACCAAGCGCCTCCCTCTCAAACCACAACACAGAGCACATGAAGATGCCACAGCAAGGAGAGTCGGAGGAAATTGTTTCAAAGAAGGGTTTTTGTAGTTCGGCAGTCTGGCAGTATTTCGGTCACGGCAAGTCGGACCAAAAATAAACCACAGTCATCTGTAAAATGTTTAGGGAACAAGTGAAAACGAAGTCTGATAACACAACCAACTTTTTTTTTTTTTTTCATCTCAGCAGCTCACACCCGCAGGAGTACGAGCTGTGTAGGCCCCGACGCGGCTCTCCTCCGAGGAATCTTCGGGAATTTCGGGAAAATATATATATATTTTCAGTTCTAGGCAGCTTCCCACGTAGTTCTAACAATTGAGAGAAAAATGCTGAGGGGCCAGAAACTTCAAAGTAATAACTCAGGTTAAAGCAGGAAACGGGTGCGGCGGCGGCGGTGGGGGGGGCATTTATTTATTTGTTATATTTATTTTGGTCACTTTAGTTTATTCTTTCTCAGTATTTAATAACATAACCCAGGTCTCTTAAGTTATTTTTCTTTAAAACAATTCTGTTATGGTTAAAAAAGTTGGTTAAATAAACATTTAATTCGAAGTCTGTGTTTGTGTTCTTTATTCAAATTAAATCATTTAGCAATATTATAAAAAGTCCAGGCAGAGCTGCACATAAAATATGGTTTCAAATCTTTTCAATAATTATCGATATCGATCAATATGCATTTTTTTTTATCGATAAGCTTTTTTTCTATATCGCCCAGCCCTAAATGGTGGTATCGGTATCGTCAAGTACCAACAAGTAGGGCACAATACCATTTTGAGAGCCAAAAGTTTATTCAAGTATTGTCACAATTCCAGGTACAGTAGGCAATAAAAAGTTCTACTTGATTGACTTTGTTTTAGTCTTTTTCCGGGTATCGGTATCAGGACCAAAAAGTGGCATCGACACAACACTAGTAAATTCATCATTGATACGTGTTTATAAATTTGTTTTTGAAAAAAACAAACATGAAACAAAGAGTTTCACTTTTTCTCAGTGTAAAACCTTTTTTTTTTTGGATTGTTTTTAAAAACGTTTTTTTCAATTGAGATGTTTACTTTTATTTTTTTAACTATCAATGTAAACTCATCCATGTCGATGCATCAGCTGGTTTTTCTTCGATAGAAAACTTTTTTACCAATGGGACTAAATTATCTGGTTGGATTGTCTCTGTAAAGTGCCTGAGATGACATGTGTTGTAAATTGGCGCTATAGATTAAACTGAATTAAATTGAAATTAAAAAAAATTTTCAGTTTGTTTTTCCCATTTTTCAAATCATTTTTCAGCTTAAATTTTTTTTTTTAGTTAAAAACAAAACTGATTTATGGCCCTTATTTGGCTCCATACTTCTACATCCTCTGTCTTTGATGACATGGCCTCTCTGCTTTGACTCACACGTGGGTAACTATGGCAAGCTGTTTTTGTCTTTATTCAGTGCGCCATCTGCCTGCATCATTATTGCTCTGGCAGTGATGCCATCATTGATGCCCTCTGCTGCCCATTATTTACACTTTGTCTGTATTTAAACCAATTTATAGTTACATTTGAAATATGCTTCTTGATGCTCAACTGTTTTCATCATTAAATTAATTTTTGTTTTAATGCATTTTTTTTTAAAGAAAATTCTGAGTAAAAGATGCTTTTAAATGAAAATACTAATGATGTCAATAAAACTAACGAAAAGCTTCAAATAAATGTTTTAACAGGTTAATTTGATCACCCATAAAAAAATTCATGGGTATTTTAATATAACATTTGGGGCATTTGTTGCCTTGCAGCAAGAAGGTCCTGGGTTAAATTCCCAGCCTAGGATCTTTCTGCGTGTAGTTTGCTTGTTCTCCCAGTGCATGCATTGGTTCTCTGCAGGTACTGATTTCCTCCCACAGTCCAGAATCATGATATTTAGAATAATTGGTATCAATAAATTACCCTTAGAAGTGAGTGTGTGTATATAATTAATAACCAAACTATTTTATGGATAACGGCATGAACATTACAAAAAAAAAGATAATTTTGTAAAAATATTTTTGAATGAATGTTGGTCCAGAAAGAACCTACAAAATCTCTACAGTCCATAAAAATGAGTTGGACAAATCAATAAAAGAAAAGAATCCAAAAACTACATTTCTGTCTCTTAATCTGTTTTAATTCCAGATGAAACCAATAGGTTTCATCCTAATGAAAACTATGAAAGGCATATACAAGATGTATATCATGAATTAACTAAAACTAAACAATGGCTGCATAATAATAAATACTCAATGAACTTAAAAACCACTTAAATTATGATATTTTGTACCCACAAAGAAAACACACAGTTTTAATTTAATATAAGTCTTTTCGAAACTGAAATAGTGACTGTAATTACATTTTTGGGACTTCCGTTGTAGAGGAATTTATCAAAAAGCCTTTGTATAATAAATAAATACAAGCCTGTTGTAGATTGTAAGGCATTAACATATTTGGTATTGCAGTCTTGTAATGCCTTATCTAATGTAAGGAATCTGGATATGATGCAAAAGCTGTCGAACGTTTCTCCACATCATATGCCGTTAATGTAATAAAGTTAAATGATAAATGTTAGTAAACCTATTTGACCACTTCATTGCTGATTGTTGCAGTGTTATAAACTTTCTTTTTTTTTTTTTTTTCCACAGACCTGGACTCCCATCGCCAGCAGGCAATCAGAGGGTCTGAAGTCTTGCCTTGCCTCATATTTACAGCCCCAATGGCTGTAAATCATGTTTCATAAGTTACATATTGGATTCTGGTAAAAACAAAAATCTGAAGGAGTTTTATTTTTTATGCTTTATTTGGTGTGGTGTAATTATGATATTTTTTTAAAGTCATAGGAAAGTCATTTCTAAATATCAAATTATTCTGGCCTAAGCATGTATATAAATGTACTCTTTATCAAACCATATTGTTCCAAAAGTTAGAAAATGTCTATAAAAAATAAATAAATCCTGTCTTAAAATCTGTGTTTTTCTTTTGTTATCTTATGTAGGCCAGTTAGTTATACGTCAGCCTGAACACCTAAATTCGGCCAATCATGTATCAACAGTCATCTGTCAATCAATTTTTTTCGGTCATAGCATCTTGATGGATATGTCGCAGCCAAAGATGGGAAGTAACAAAGCACAAATACTTCGTTACTGTACTCAAGTAGATTTTTCTGATATTTTTACTTTACTTTACTACTTATTTTTATGGTGACTTTTTACTTCTACTCCTTACATTTTTACACAAATATCTGTACTTTCTACTTCTTACATTTTTAAAAATTGGCTCGTTACTTTAGTTTAGAATCATTTCAATGGAGTTACCGTTATTATTTTTAACGTCATCAATACCAAATTCAATCTAACTGGATGGGAATCTACGTTGCATTTGACGCACCACTACAAGATGAATCGACAGATTCGGCGGTATTCATTCGCGGCAAATCATTGCAGCTTGGTGGCGGTGGCGTTAGCATAGTAGTATGGACAACGAGATGATTGAAAATGAACACAACGGAGATCTAGTCCTATTGGCAGACATCCATTTAAAATGTAGGCAACGGCATGAAAAAAGTGGTTTCTACTTTTACTTTTATACTTTAAGTAAATTTACAAGCCTGTACTTTGTTACTTTTACTTGAGTAAAGAAGTTTAATCAGTACTTTAAAGTGAGTACTTTTGCCATCTCTGGTCGCAGCTAATACACGGTAGAACTGGCAGTGTTGCGATGCAAGGCCTCAAACATGTACGGCTGTAAGCCTTCTACACCAAACCAAGCTTCTGCCGCCATGGCGTCCTCTTCCACAACATCTTCGTCCCCGCTTTCCTCCTCTAAATAGAAAATGTATGACGGAGGAGACTCATCCACGCCCTCTGACCTAAAACTCTCCTCCTCTTGCATGTTTCCTCTGTTCATAGCGTTCCTTGACAGTGTCGTTTCTAAGTCACCAATTTAGTGCTACTTGGTCCCAATGGAATTTCCCATTGGGAACCTACTAGCACTAAGTTGCTAACTGGTTAGCAAGATGCTTCCTGGACACCGGCCACAATCAAAAAGATTGCGAACCTCCCGCCACAACAATCCCGCCCCCTTGATAAATGACCAATCACATTCACTTTATTCACTCGTGTAAAGTCGGGCACCACTCGGAAGAATTCGGAAATGCAACGTTTGGAACAGCCGCTTCCCTACGACTTTAAATACTCTCTCTCTTTTTCTGTATTTATATATATATATATATATATATATATATATATATATATATATATATATATATATATATATATATATATATATATATATTTTACATATATATGCACAAACATACAGAAATATATATATTGAAGTTTCTTGTACTGTATTGCTCTTTTTTACTTTGACTTGATAAACAAATATGCTAAATATGTTGTGCCACTGTGACTTCAGAACCAATTGTCTGTCCTTGCCACTCATGGCTTCAGATTGACACTTGCCTCTTAACCCAGGCTGGTTCCCGACAAACTCAACAAGTTGTTACATTCATGCTGATTTTGCACAGTTTCTCTCTTAGTCAGTTAAATACCATGCTGCTGTCATTTGGCACATCTCTGATGTTGCTGCTATTTTCAAATATCCATTCATATTAAAATGCCCATAGCTGTATGGTGGTTATATTCTCCAGGTGCACAATATTTATATTGTTAAAACACGTTATAGTACAGTGTTTTATTTGTTTAATTTTTAACTCTTATCTACTTATAATTTTTTCTAAGGTCCACATTTGCGTGAGCATTTTTGTCTACAATCCATTTGCTGCTGTAAACAATATAATTTCCCCAGTGTGGGACAATAAAGAGATTTTCTATTTGATTCTATTAATTAAAAAACTTAATATTCTGTGTTTTAGTACATGATTTGGTGTTCTGAATAACTTTATAAAAGTAATCCTGAAAAAAAAAGCTGTTAAATGCTAAAGAAGACTTGATGCTAGGGTTGGAGGTTGACCCTCCAGCAGGACGAGGACTCTAAGCTTAACTGGAGCTACAGTCAAACAGTTTAAGCATAAACAGGGGTGTGATTATGTTTTGGAAGCCACTGTATGACTCCTTCCTGCCAACAGACCTCTTTTAGCATAATGCACTTAAAGACGAGCGCAGAGGAACAAATAGTCTGAAGCATAAAAGAATCTTCAACCAGCCGCTGACATCTCTGCCTAATAGGATTAACAAGAAGTCAGAGGAAATCTGCACCTTTCTGCCAGGCCTGTGGAGGGATTGAGACATCGGTTGGCTCCAGGACGCTGGCACAGCATCCACCAAGCTCTACATCTTGTCAGTTCAACCATACATAACATACAAAGCTGCTACTGTTGGGAGTAAAAGCCCCCCCCCAGGGCTCCACCTGTCCTCCAGCGTCTGATAAACTAGACACCTAATCAGGACCTTTAGGGAGTCTGGGCCTCCTTTGGGTAGGCAAATACATTAACTCAATTTAGAGTTTAGGATTAAGGCCCCCTCATTATAACACATGTTAAATAAACAGACAAGGCTCCATCCCTCCTCCGATCTGCTCTGCCTTTCCTCCATCGCTCCTCTCTCTCTTTCCGCAGGGATCAGCTGAGCGCTCCATTCTGTTCCTCTTTCCCTCACCCTCTCCTTATCTCTCTTTCTCTCTCCCACTCTGTCACTCTCTCCCTGTATAGCCCCCCCCCCATCCCCTCCGGGAGGGGCTCTCAGACTCTATAGTTATGGGCCGGGGCCATCTGTCACCGTGCACATTCATGCAACCACCAGAAGGCCACAACATGTGCCGGTTTAAATGGAGAACCCAACTTTCCCAGGACACACAGGCCTGACCCCAGCAGCCACAGCAACCCCCAGCCCTTCCTCCTCCTCCATCCTGCAGCCATCAGCACCATCCAGCATCCCTAAAACCCAGACCCCACCCAGCTGCCACACCCTCCTCCACTAGCACCTCCAAGAAATACTGTCTGCATGTGAATTGGTGAAATTAGAGTCCCCACCCCCAGCTCTACCTAATGGTTGTAGAGTACCTTCTCTTGACATAATGGTTGGTTGTCTACCTAATGCAGCTGCTGATGGTGGAGGTCGGGAGAGCAGGAGGTAGAGGCAGGGCCTTGTTGGATGTGTGAGACGATCAGCTGACTGGTAAAACCAATGGAGGATGGATGGAAAGGAGCCCTTTGGTGGGGAGGGAGGGTAAGGGAGGGTGACAGGATTGGTTTTGTCGCTGGGACCCACGGTGAGGACAATAGGGAGCGGCGGGGGTGGGGCAAGTATCACATGCTTTTGCTTTGTGGCTCGGTCAACAGGCGTGTGCCACGGGTGCCGTCTTGCCTCCCCTCGCCTGCTGTCCAACTCCTGGAATGGACCAGCAGCCCTGAAAACCGGTGCCCCGGGCCCTTTAATGAGGGGCGTGCTGTTTCTTATCAAAGATGGACAAGCTATCATTACAATTGCGGCACAATGAAGCACGCCTCCCTCAGCTATGGATGGGAAAATCCTCCTACAGAGCTGGGGCAACGAGTGCTGCAGCGGGAGGATGAAATAAAGAAAGAAAAGCGTTATACAAAAATAAAAGCCTGAAACTGTGTCAGTTTATGGGTTCGGTTCAACAAGTTTGATTAAATTCACAAAAGAGAAAGTTCAGGACAAACCATGGGGGGTTGAGCTCAAGTAATTGTATGAAAATATGAACCCATAGTTTCAAGCAGATAAAGATGGTTCTTATTCTGTTTGAAACTTACCCACAATGCACGTTTTTTTCCACTGATGATGGCGACCGATCGGGAGAAATCATCTGCTGTGTTTTTAAGGCTTTTGTTATTTAAGTTTGTTACTTAGTACCTTTAGCAAGATAATCAAAATAGTGTTCATAATAGGAAAAAAACAAAGGGAAAGTACATTGCAAGACAAATCGAAAAGAACAAATTAAATAAACTTTACTAATAATGTTTTTAGTGAGCAGGCAAAGACGACTCTAATCAAACACATTCGTAATCGCTATTTAAAGCAACTGAAGGTTCTATTTCTTTTAGTTTTCTGAGATTTTATTCCAGATTGGTGGAGCATAAGAAATAAAAGCTGTTTCTCCATGTTTGGTTCCGGTTTTGCATAGATTAGAACCAGAAACCCTGAGCGGTCCGGCTGTTGATCCGTTGACATCAAGTCTATGATGTATTTTGAAGCGAAGCATTCAGTGACTTCTAGACTAACAAGAGTATTTAAAAGTTTATTCTCTGAGATACAGGGTGTCAGTGAAGGACTTTCGAACTGGGCTGATGTTCTCCAGTTTCTTAGTGCTAGTGAGGATGCAGGCAGCAGTACTCTGGATCAGAGTGGGACACGTCCCCTGCGTTTTTTTCAAATGTCTGCTCTGGTCCCCTGCTCATTTTACTGTCCAAAAACAATGTTACACTACAGTACACAGACATTCATCGAGCACTAGATGTTACTGCCATTAGGAGCAGTTATGCTGTTTAAGTTAATTTCATAGATTTAATTTGCAATAAATATGTTACAAATAAAGTTGGGGTAAGAAGTTCAGACGATTGATTGTTAAAATGTACATTTAGAAGCCTCTGTAAAGGTTTCAGGGTGGAACCAATGTTCATTGTTTTGTTTTGTTCGGATCAATATCGCAGTTACATGCTATACTTGATAGAGGGCAGCATGCTTTATTTTCGCTGTCTGTGTTGCTTGCAGTGAAAACTTTCAGCACTGCAATGAAGAGGATGGTACTGCAATGTATATTTTTTAATTAACCCCTTCACTTTAATGCGGCCGATGAGGTAAAGAGTTCTTATTATGTGTTTCAATAAAAGAAGATGTTTGTGCTTGAAATATCTGTTTATCAGTCACATGTCTTTAAATGTTACACAAAGAGGTCAAACTATTGATTCAGTAAAGGTTTATGTTGTTACAAACATGTTTAATTGTTTATTCACCTATAAGAATGCCTTATAGTATTTAAATTGATTATTTTAAGTCGTTTGTACCGTTCTTACAGCATCATTGATGAGGCCTGTGTCGAATTAAATGCCAGTAAACATAAAGAACGCCTTGTGTCCGTAATTCCTCTTGGAGGGAGTTACACTAGGACCAAGTGGAAAAAGCAGCTCAAACTGAAGCCTGCTTCCCTGAGTTTAAGCTCCTGATTGGCCCACCGTCTTTTCTTGTGTGATTAGCTTAGGGTGACCAAACGTCCGTATTTCCCGGGACATATCCATATTTCACGTCCTGTCCCGAGCGTCCCGGGTTTTTTTTAGAAAGTGAGGAAATGTCCTGTTTTTTAAATTACCTTCATTGGACCATTAAATTTACAGGCACTAGGGCACTGCGCACGGCGCTGCGTGTGATGTAATCCCTGAGCCGCGTCAGTGCGGGCAGCCCTGTTCTTAATCAGAATATAGATAGCGTGGCTGTCAGTACGCCAACAACATGCAAAAAGCGCAAATGTATGTTTACCAACGATTTATAAAAGAGTTTCCCCACTTTTAGACCAGGTCGAGACACATTGGAGGCCTTGTGCATAGTGTGCAAAGCAGGCACATATGTCTCGGTGTCCAATGGAGGTGCAAGGGATCTGAAAAGCCACTTGGACACTGAAAGTAAAGATAGTCTATTGATATGTTTGTTCATTTTTGGTACATTTTGAGTTATTTTTGCTACACAAGAGATATTTTTTGTTAATTAGCTCATTTGTTAATTTATTTTTTCCAATAGCCTACAGAACAGACATTATTTCATTCACTACTGAGGCTGAGTATCATGTGTTATTAGGAGTTGAGAGTTATTGTTAACTTTTATTGTTAAGTGAGGGATGTTTAGATGACACTTTATTTCTTTCATTGTGCTATTCATTCATTACAGGAATTGTTAAGCATTTTTAATAAATACATTTTGAATAAAATTATCGTTTGTTATTGGATATATTGCTGTTGACTTTTACTGAAAAGCATTTTAAATAAATCAACTGTAGATATAGACACAACAGAGATCCAACCCCCCCCTCCTGGTTTTCCCAAATGAAAATATGGTCACCCTAGATTAGCTGTCACCGCTGTCAGTCCTGAGAAGCTCACTTTACAAACATCTGATGCGCCACTGAATCGGGTCTGTGATTGGATGGTCAAACACCCTGAAGTTAGTTATATTAAGAAATACTTGCTTCCCCCGAATTCTAAAATCAAAATTTTGTCCATGGCTGCAGCTGTCTGAACTTCATTTTAGGCATACCTGTGAAGCTGCACCAAAAGTCACATCTAAATAAATCTACTAATCTGCGGTAAACCTGAAAAATTGCTCAGTTGGATATCTAGCAGAGAACAATGGGAAGATGTCCTCTAGACATTCAAACCCATTTCTTCAATTCAGTATATTCATATAGCCTTAATTCACCAACACATGCAGGGCTCGATGTTAACCATCGCCGATCTCCCGGGGCAAGTAGTTTTTATTGTGTGGAGAGTACAAATTTCATTGCACTTGCCCGGCGGGCAAAATAATGATATATAACTATGTATAATGATTCTCTAGAATAGTCACATTATATTAATGGCATTATCTTGTATAAACATACCGTGACTATAAAATAAAAGTTATTCATTTGTGACATTGACTTCTGTCTTGTGATTTATCATAAGTTTTTAACCTGTCAAGTTTGTTTTAGATTTTTAACATTACAATTTATATTTTTCCAAGCACACAACAGTTTAAAGCAAAGTTTGGTTTGAAAAGAATGTGCAGGAAGGATTGAAAAGCATGTTAACACGTTAATGAAGACTTGAGTTCATTATCTGACGCATGCATATACACACCAGGAACCTGGAAACTTAAAAAATACTGAATTACAAAAAACATAAAAACAAACATGTTTCATTGATATATATACAAAAATGAATATTAGGAACTATATTTATCAAACATTATACTGGGCAAGTAAAAATTGTTTCTGGTCAAATGAAATGTGAAAGCTAAAAATCCTTAACGTCAACCCCTGACATGTAATCTCAAAGTATTTAGAGAGACAAATCTTTCAGATAATCCAATCAGATTGGTTAAAAGGTTTCTATCAAACAGAAAACAGCTGATTACATCCAGCCACTGACTTTGCAGGACATGCTCCTCCTGGATAAGCATGTGGTGACAGTTGATATTTGCTTTTATTGCGTCTTTGACTCATGCTAGCTGAGGGGTTAAAGGAGACATACAAAACGAACACAGAAGCAATGATCCATAAATACTGTCTATGTTAGAAATGATACCGGTGAACTAGCTCTGTCTAAGTAATAAACAGTTGAGCAGAGGAGCTCTGAGTCAGTTTTAATGTTAAAAGGGATGTTGAGAGCACATATACTTAGGCCCCGTCCACACGAATTCAAACCCTGGCCTAAATTCACAAATTTTTCACCAAACCAGCCTCTCATCCATACGAAGCCGGCGTTTCGGGGTCTGTAAACAATCTTTTTTTTATTAAGCCTTCAGAGTGGGAAGATTTTAAAACACCGTTTTCGCGGTTCCATCTTTAAGCTATGACCGCATTTTTTTTCTTACACGCATGCGTCATAGCGTCGCCTCTAAACACGCATGTGCGACACAGTATCACAACAACAATGGCGCCGTACTGTGTGGAATGGTTGCTGCTCATGCTACTCACCCTGCTGTCGGGCTTACAACAGAATCTTCTTCTTCTGGAATATCTCCAGGAAGAACAGAGCAATATAGACGACATAGTTCAGCACCTGAATTTGACTGAACCACGAAAATGGACCCGCAGGGCAACCATGTATAAATATTACTGCGCATGCCCAACATTTCGTTGCCTGTTTTCGCCTATTTTTGCTTTGGCACCACCGCGCCACTTACAGGCCTGGCATACATTTTGCAGCGTTTTCATGCATTCATGTGGTCGATCACATTTATTTTACGTCTCCGTCTTTAAGACAAACGTTCTGGAAAATATTAGCGTTTCGTGTTCGTTTTGACTTCGTGTGGACGGGGCCTTTATCACTCTAAAAGTTGAGACCATAGCTATGTCTAGGAGAAAAGCAGGAGTAAACATTAAAACATCAATCACCGATGATGTAAGGCAGGGGTAGGCAACGTCAGTCCTCGATTGCCACTATCCCGAAGCTTTTGCGTGCATCCCTTCTGAAACATACATGAAAGAAATTAATGATTAATTGACGGGCCTGTGCTAAACTTAATGACATACCAAGGAGATAATCTGGCCTTTTGTTTCATGTGTGTTGGAGCAGGGATGCATGCAAAAGCTGCAGGACATCTACAGGATGGAGCCACAGCCAAACAGGAAGAGCCCAGATGAAGCTACTATAACGGGAACAAGCAGAGAGAACTAAAGCTAGGGGCAGGGAGTAACAAATAATGAAGAATTGAAGAATAGATAGAATTAAACAGAGTGGATAAAATTGGTCCCTATGTCTTCCACCAGTCAACGCCTATAGCAGCATAAGTATAGAGATAGCTCATGATAACCTGAGCCACTTTTACTATAAGCTTGATCAAAGAGAATGGTTTTTAGGCCGTTCTTAAAATACACAGGGTGTCTGCTTCATGGACTAAAACTGGTCTTTATAGCCATTGTAGACTTGCCCTTGTGATTACAGAGGTAAGCTGAAAAAGAATGCAAAATATCTATATATATATTTTAGGTCTTTTAAAAAAATAAACGAAATCCTTGTATCCATTTCAAAATAAAGATCTACAGCTGTCACATAAAGGTAAACAGAGATACACAAGTTAGACATTGTTACAAACAAAGTAGGACATTTTAGAGAATACAGATAGTTTTTAAACAGAGAGTAGGCCTGTTTCTGTTCAACTGAAATTTGAATTTTAAGCAAACCTTTAAATGTTAAAAAAAAGGAAATTCTAATTTGTGGTGTTTACATGTGTTATGAAGTGAACTAACCACGCACCAAAAAGACGTCCTGCATTGTGCATATTACATGATCATGCATGACTGTAGTAAAATGGAATTAGAGGCTATAATCTAGACCACAAGTCAGTAATGGAGGAAAGGTTTAATAAATGTGTTCTTCAACTAGTATTGGCAATATTGTTTCCAGGCATACAGTATTTACAAGCGTAATAGGAACATCTGGGCAAAAGCCGACGTTAGAAAAACCTGATCAGTGATTCTAAAAACAGTTTTTCTATCTACCATTTTGCACATCAACCCATTTTTGCCAAAAGCCAAGTGAGAATAAAAACTTGAGCATTTTAAGGAAGTGTATTCAAATTTTTGTTGTTTTTATCAACTTTTCTGATGATGTAAAGCACACCTCATGCTGGTGTGTACAGCATCCCTATTTAAGGAAACAGCTACAAATGTTAAGAAGGACTTGAATCGTGACCAGTTTTAGTCTGTCTCCTGGTATTTCCGTCCTGGTCTGTGTGAAAATGAGGAGTGCTGGGTTAAAATGTCACGCACTGTAACTCGGCCTTGAGTTTTTCATCATTATTGTAGGCGAAGAAAACGTGTTGCTGCACCGAGGCCTTTCTTCAGAGCCTCCCCCAAATTCTTTTTAATGCTCTCCACTGACCTGCGGCCACGGCCACAAAAAGCTTTGTCATGGTGCCGAAGATTGTGAGGCTATAAGGATGGAGTGTGTTTGTGTGGAAGGGGGGGTATGACACTGCAGCAGTGGCAGCTGGCAGCCCAGCTTGCAGAGGCCATCTCCTGACAATGGACAGCCTTCCCCCTGGGGCCAGTGATTTAGGACAGGCCTCTCCGGACAGGCTTCTGAACAGCAGAGGGGGACACTAGCTTTTCAGCCTCTCCTCCCACCTTTGCCTCCCCTTTTTTTATACCTTCTTCAGCAAAGCACCCGCCCCAGCGCCTCCACTACCTCTCTCTTCATCCAACTGTGGCCAAGCTCTCTCCTGGGACGAGAAGGCGGGCCTCTAGATGGAAGCATTCCTAAGGTGTAGCAGGCTAACTCATGCCAGACACAGTAGGGGGAAGACAACAGGTGCATGTGGATCCTCTGTCATCCAGCAGCAGCTGAGAGATAGGGACACGGGGGTATTATGGCGCGATTATTCACCGCTGCAGCACTAGTGGGCTGCTGGACCTGTTTTCTTTTTCTTTTTTAAAACAAAACACGGCTTTTTGTGTGTAACCTAGCCTTGTAACCACCCTGCGCCAAAAAGCCTCTCTTTGGTCCTGCTACCTCGGCCAGCACCTGCCACCCCAGCAACCCCCAGAACAAGCCTCTGAACCACTGATCCCAATGCCGGACCTTTTGAATTCAGACCAATGGAAAGAAAACCAGAGAAATCTGCCTTGAAGTTCCCTCTTAGCACCACAGCCCCCACCCCCCCGCCTCCTGCTCCTCTGTCCCTCTGAATTATGTTATATCTGAAATGAACAGTCATACAGCAGATTGTTTGGTGTGGGCCACACTGACATAACTGGTGACAAAGCCTCTAACAGAGCAAGTGTCCTGGGGGGGCAGGCAGTATTTGGTTACTGGATCGTTGATCGCTCCCCATTGTGATCCACTCTGGCTCCCATAGAAGGTTGAAAGGAGGGTTTGGGGAGGGGGATGTGTGTGCATATGTAGGCCCACAACGCAGGTGTCTGCATCTGTTCATTTCTGGGCAGATGCTCATGGCTGGAGAGATACAGAGGGAGAGTTAGAGGGACAGGGGAGGGAGGGGAGGGGAGGGGAAGAAAGAATAGCAAAACCCAAATATCAGTCCTCAGAAAATGTAATGTCCTCTTATATATCACAACATAAATGTTAGGTTATGGCCACTGGAAAATACTGTTGCAAAGAGGCTGAGAGAGGTTTTATCAATGAATATTATTGGAATGGAACAGATTTGGTAGGAAGATGTTCCTCAATCACCAGACTTTAGAAGACTGTAAGGCAAAGACTGTTCAAAGTTTGGTTGAGACTACCTTCAGATGTTTCCAGGAAAATGGCTGCTACTACAATGTCTTGGCTATAAGCCCCTCCTAAACTTTAGATAACAGGGTAGTCTTTACTAGAGATAAGAAGGAAAATAAGTGGACTGTTTTAGAAAAAGAGACAAAGACTCTAAATGCAGGGCTCGATGTTAACCATCGCCCGATCGCCCGGGGCAAGTAGTTTTTACTGTCGGGAGAGTAAAAATTTAATGCAATAATCGCAAAAAAAAAAAAATATTATCACTCAAATTTACTTTAAAATCACAAACATTCGCTGAAAACCACCCACAAGCGTTGCTGGCGCCATTTTTGTTGTTTTGTACATGTTCTCGCGTGATTTGAAAAAGCTGCGTGATTTTCCGCGAGATGGCATGATTTTTGTCCGGCGCGAATCAGACACATTTGTTTCGACTTGGCAGGGCTATTTTACCCTCCACCCATTTCACCCACCACCCAGATAACCCTAGATTAAATATTATTTTCTCAAGGATTAAGAAAATTGGCATAATTGTATGCCATGCTCACAGTGTAAATATGGCTATCATAAGTCAGTCTTCTGTACAGTGATGCAGGTCATGCATTAAAAAATGTTCATTAATTTTTTTTTTCTCTTAGACATTGGAGAGGTGCATTTAAATGTTATAGAGCTAAACATGTCAAATTGGTGACCTGTTATGTTATTATTGTCTACTTGCAGCATTTATTTTGTCAGGGAAAACTAATCCTGAGTCAGTTAAAAGTCAGGGAATTCTGAAATTATGTAAGACTGTGGAAACCCTGTATAAAATAACTATGTATAATGATTCTTTAGATAAGTCACATTATATTAATGGCATTATCTTGTATAAACATACCGTGACTCTAAAATAAAAGTTATTCATTTGTGACATTGACTTCTGTCTTGTGATTTATCTTAAGTTTTTAACCTGTCAAGTTTTTTTTTAGATTTTTAACATTACAATTTATATTTTTCCAAGCACACAACAGTTTAAAGCAAAGTTTAGTTTGAAAAGAATGTGCAGGAAGGATTGAAAGGCATGTTAACACGGTAATGTAGGCTTGAGTGTATTATCTGACGCATGCATACCGGTATACACACCAGGAACCTGTAAATTTAAAAAATACTGAATTACAAAAAACATTTTAAAAACGAAAATTTTTCATTGATATATATATATATACAAAAATTAATATAAGGAACTATATTTATCAAACATTATACTGGGCAAGTAAAAATTGTTTCTGGGCAAATGAAATGTGAAAGTCACTTGCCCAAAGGGCAAGTGGTAAAAATCCTTAACGTCAACCCCTGAAATTAATCTAAAGCCAGTAGCTCCTGGTCTTTCACCTTTCGCAGGGCCAATAGTAAGAACACTATCCAGGAGTAGGAAAGAAGCTTCCAACTGTTGCTATGCCGATTTCATACAGCTTTCAGCTTCATAGATTATACACGAAGAACAGGGACATGAATGATGCTGGTCTTATTAGTGCGGCATCAACACCAGCCCTCTGAAACCAATCCATGCCGAGTTGGACGGAACTTGGATCAGTTAACCGTGCCAAGCTTGGTTCTTACGACCATTTACACCTCTACAGTGGTGTTGGATGTAGGAGTTTGCCCTGAAATCGAAGGGTTGACGATTCAAGCCCTGACTCCGACTTTTAGTGTCGTTTTGTCCTTGGGCAAGACACTTCACCTGAATTGTCTACTGATGGTGGTCAGAGGGCCCGGTGGCGCCAGTGTACGGCAGCCCCGCTTCTGTCAGTGAGCCCCAGGGCAGCTGTGGCTCCAATGTAGCTTTCCACTATCAGTGTGTGAGTGAATGGGTGAATGGATGTAGTGTAAAGCGCTTTGGTCAAGTCTCCTAACTTGAATAAAGGCGCTATATAAGTACATGCCATTTACCATTTACACCTCACACTGGTATGGTTCCTCTCTTCCTATCAGCGGTCCATGATAATACAGCTCTCAAGGCTGGAATTGGGCAAACAAAAATGGCGGCACGCATAACATTCAGGAACTTATGTTTGTTTATATTAGTCATATTTCATCGTTTGCAGAATGTCAGGCAAAGAAAGCATCCTTCTTGGTCTCGGCATCATCCCAGGTTGCACCACACATTTATTGTTAACAAGCTGAGAAGAAGTTCGTGTTGTGAACAGGTAAAGAGATCTGTGGATTGCAAAGCCAGACATGCCTGAAAATCCTTGAAATGAGTCGACTGACTGGAAGCAGGAGATGACCCGGTCTGCTCATGCACACTTTGTTATCAGAGAACCGAGCCACAACTGAACCGTGGCGAGTCCTACTGTTGAACTGGTACTAGATTTAGCGCGGTTTGGTTGTTTCTGGCACGGTCCAGTTTAGTTGCGTTCCATTTACTCTCATCAAATATCTCTGTGACCGTGCTCGGGCCGCTCTCGGCATGGTTTCAAAAGGCTAGTGTAAATGAGGTATATGACTACAGCCTTCAGAAAAAACAGATGCGCAATAGATGTTAGAAAAGTAATTTTACTGTGATTTTACTCTGACTGAAATCCAAAGCAAGACTTTGAGTAAATTGATTCATGTGGTATCCAGTCATGCAGCTGTTCTGCTTCTGTCCTCATAGAACTTTGGTCAACAACTGTAAGGAGACCAAGGAACAAAGCCGACAGGTGAGGGAGAAAGCGGTGGAGTAGTTTATATCATAGATTCTGAAACATAATTTATAACTTTAAACATTTCACACAGCACAACTTACCGTAACCTGTCTGTCTACCTAAAGCGACAACAAATGCAAGGAGAACCGTTAGCTCTTAACAGCCAAGAGGCCAACAGCTGCTTTGGAGGAGCTTCAATTCAGTTTATTTCTATAGCGCCAATTCACAACACAAGTCATCTCAAGGCACTTTACAGTTCATCAAATCATCCAGTCAAATTGATTCAACGTTTTCTATCTAACGAAAACCAGTTGGTTTCATTGACTGAAATGCAATCCCTCACACTAAGAATGCTTGTAGCGACAGTGGAGAGGAAAAACTCCCTTTTAACAGGAGGAAACCTCCAGCAGAACCAGGCTCAGTGTGAGCGGCCATCTGCCGAGGCCGACTGGGGTTCAAGGAGACAGAAGCAGAGACACAAAAAGCAGCTGTAAAAGGCGGCGCTGTCCAGGAAACACACAGCCAGGCGGACGAGCACCGAGCCGGCTCACATGTCAGAGGATGAAGAGAGCACATCCAGCCAGTCACGGTCAGAGAAACAGGACTGCACTGGAAAACAGGCTGATCTCCAGCATCTATAAAGAAGGGTGTTGATGGAAGCAGCACAGCTGATATTTCTCTCCAGGATGGAGTCACAGCCAAACAGGAACAGACGAGGTGAAGCCACTATGAGAAAAAGCAGAGAGAGCAGAACGTTAGAGATTGAACTAACAGATTCTGCAGAGTGGGAGAACAGAGAGAGAATGAAGCAGAATGATGAAATGGGGGTCCCTATGTCCTCCAGCAGTCTAAACCTATAGCAGCATAACTATAGCGATTAATATGGCAGGTAATAGATAATCACAATTGTAGACAACTGTATAACTCAAAGCGGCTAGAAATGTCAGGATCTCCCTATGCTAACTAGTATCGGTGCTAGGAAGCATCCTGCTTCCTGGTCCTACCTCCTTCCTAACTGCCATATTCAGAAGTCTTTACTTAATTGAGGTATTCGGATCGAGCCTGTGTCATCTGTTGTTGTTGATCTGTGTTTCATTAAAAGCGAAAATAAAAAAGTAACAAAAATGACCCCCTGATATTTATTACATAGTTTAAAATAAATCCATCCATAAGTTTCCCTCTCTGAAAAACTGAAAAAACAAAGTTGTTTATTATTCCAATCGTACGATCCAGCAGGAAACATCAAGTCTGTTATCAGAAAAAAGACCAATAACCAAGATTATGTAATACAGGATACATAGTGACATTTCAAAGCTCAGCTGTTTAAACACCTTTTACTGCATTGACAACGACAAATCTTTTGAAGTACTCTACACATTCCTGCTTCCAAAATAACTACAGTTTAGTCAGATTGATTGATGCAAACTGAAAACAGTTCTTTTCGCTTTCTTCTCACCATTCTTCCATAAAGCTATTTAACTACAGGTGCCCTGGACTTACCTTAGCTGTGGAGATTATTTTGTAGAGATGCAACCACTGACCCAGCTATTTCTATTTTCTGATGATGGATGAAATGGAGCTCTGTGAGGGATTGTTTTCTAACTGAAAGCCTTTCTTTAAAGTTCTCCAGAACATTCGCCATAACCTGTCTGCTTTGTTCCTTGGACATTTTTGTGATGTTCACCAATGACCTTTGGGCTCCAAAAACATTTATTTATTAGTGTTTTTGAGTGTATCAAGATTTCTATTAGGGATGCACGATATAATCGGCCCCCTATCGGTATCGGCCTTAAAACTGAATATCGGATATCGGCCACCCCACCGATATTTAACCCGATATTTGATCAGCTTCCGAGTTTCTAAAGTCTAAAAAAAAATAAAAAATACTACTTCTTCTTCTTCCTCAAAAACTTCTTTTTACAGACTTAAAAACTTCTAAAGACGAGGGAAAAAATATTGATACATTAAAATATCACAATATCTTCATATGCTGATTTATTGCCATTTAAAAACACCATATCAATCTCTTTTACCAATGAAATATTGCCAGATGTCATCGTTATGCTACGAAATACCCCGAAAATTCACGAAATTTTGCCATATTTTTATATGTTGATATATTGACACGGTATGGATCTATTTTACTAACAAAATCTCACAAGAATTTGCAAAATATCATGAGAGTTTGTAACAGAACGATGAAATTTCACGACATTTTGAAAGTAAAATAGATCGATACAGCGTTTTAAAAAATCAATTTGATTTTGATTTTGTATATTTTGATAACAAAACTGCTATTTTCAGTGACTACGTATTTTTGTCCAGCTTTAACATCAGTATCGATATCGGTTATTGGCTACATGAGTTTTAAAATATCGGCATATCAGATATCGGCCAAAATCCCAATATCGTGCATCCCTAGTTGCTATATAAATATAGTAAAACAAGACACTCTTACAGGAGAGTAATTGTAATTTTTTTTATGTCTGTATATTTTTAAATCATGTAGAATTATTACTTATACAAATGTATTTTTGGAGAACAGTCTGAGAGTGATGAGACTTTATGCTGACTTTAAAGATGAAAAACCTTCCAGTCATCCTAAATCACAAATGACTTCAGTCACTCTCTCCTGTCTGAAATTTAGATCTGGGTTCTACCTAAAGTTTAGGTCCTAAACCTTTGGGTAGCTCTGAGGATGGCCTGCACTCGCTGTGTAACTGTTGCATCCACAGAGCAGAGCTTTTCCAAGCTTAAAAGAATGAAGGGTTACTGAGATCTTCCATATCAGAGGAATGATGGAGTGAGATGCAGATGTCATCGGTGACTTTGGAAACAGAAAAGTCTGGAAGCAGAGATTTTAGGGAGAGGTTGGAGTTTTGGGAGCAAGCAGTATTGCATAAAGGAAGCCGTTTATTTTATGTTTTCAAATAGAGGGTTTTTCTTATATTTACTTTGCTGTGTAAATGAGCTGATTACATTGGCAGAAAAAGAGAGCCCCAAAATTAGATTTTGTTTAGGGACCCATGGAGGCTTGGGTTGTTGTTCTGGCAGAACAGGATACGCTGTCAGATCGGCATACGCCTGGTTTTTATCTAACCTAAACGAATTCTGATAATATAAACCACAGCCAACGTTTTCTATGATTTTTACGGAAGAGGATTAGGGCCACTGAAAAAAAAGTTTACTAATTTTAAATTTTTATTTCAATTTAGTATTGGAAAAAAGTCAGAATTCTGACTTTTTTCTCAAAATTCTGACTTTTTTCTCAGAATTCTGACTTTAATCTCAGAATTCTGACAGAATTTCTGACTGAATTCTGACAATAAAAAAGTCAGAATTCTGAGAAAAAAGTCAGAATTCTGACTGAATTCTGACAATAAAAAAAGTCAGAATTCTGAGACAAAAGTCAGAATTCTGAGATTAAAGTCAGAATTCTGAGAAAAAAGTCAGAATTTTGAGAAAAAAGTCAGAATTCTGAGAAAAAAGTCAGAATTCTGAGATTAAAGTCAGAATTCTGAGAAAAAAGTCAGAATTCTGACTGAATTCTGATAATAAAAAAGTCAGAATTCTGAGAAAAAAGTCAGAATTCTGACTGAATTCTGATAATAAAAAAAAGTCAGAATTCTGAGATTAAAGTCAGAATTCTGAGATTAAAGTCAGAATTCTGAGAAAAAAGTCAGAATTTTGAGAAAAAAGTCAGAATTCTGAGATTAAAGTGAGCATTTTGAGATTAAAGTCAGAATTCTGAGAAAAAAAAGTCAGAATTCTTCCCATACTATACTGAAATAAAATTTAAAAAATCCGTTAACTTTTTTTTTTTCAGTGGTCCTAATCCTCTTCCGTAGATTTTAAACATAAAAACTACATCTAACTAAATTGAAATTTCTGCACACACACGTTTTTCTTACTACTAAAGTTGCTTATTTTAAATTGGTATTGACAAATACGGTTTTAGCTATAGAGGATTCTTCTCTCAACGTCCCGGAAACTTTAATCATGTCTGCCCATTTCTGCATCCAACAGATAACAGTTTAATCAAAGCAGATTTTCTTTTTTTAAAGTTAAAATAAACTTTTTTTTGCTGGCCGATACACTGCTTCTAAAACCCAGTGTGTAAATAAATTTCTGTTGCACATGAGCATGCATGCATATTAGAACAATGTATGCCAATTTGACAGCGTATGCTGTTCTGACAGAACACCGGCCCTTGTTAACCACATTTACACAGTTTTAAGAGCTTTTTGTTCAACTTGAAATTTTGCTTCATTTTTGACCTGGTTTCAGGCAACATTTTACTTCTATTATCTAAGAACAAACTGCATATTTTATGGGATATTTGGTTTAATCATGTCGGCTTTTGTACAA
Source organism: Cyprinodon tularosa (assembly GCF_016077235.1). Classification (NCBI taxonomy): domain Eukaryota; kingdom Metazoa; phylum Chordata; class Actinopteri; order Cyprinodontiformes; family Cyprinodontidae; genus Cyprinodon; species Cyprinodon tularosa. The sequence continues at coordinate 1,962,815 of NW_024038928.1, read as the reverse complement.
TATAATTTGTTTACCAAAGCTATTGTATTTCTTTTCTGTTGTTCCACTACAGGTTGTTTCTGTAAACTGCTGTTGCTATTGGGAACAGAAATCACTACACGACATCTTTACTGTAAATTAACTGCGTATTTGTTTAATACTACAGATGATGGATACAAAAAGGAAACTGTAAACCGCACTGCACCATATTCATGGTTCTAGACGGGGCCAATGGGGGCCAGTTCCCCTGTAGAAATAGTCCTGGCCTCCTTGTATTGAAGACTTAATACTAAAACAATTTTTTATGGATATACTGATATTCAAAATTGCCATGTTATTCAATTTCATTTCATTCATCCGCCACTGCAGCCCCTACAAAAATGAATTATTATTATTATTATTATAGTTTATAGGAGCCGTTTATTTTTTATTTTAATTATTTAATAAATTACACCTGGTGAAAACAAACTATTTCTCAGTCCAATAGAAAACTCACAGTCCTATAGTAAGAATGGAGCCTTGGAAAAACCATGTGACATTATTAGGATTCCAGTACAAAGCAGACATGATACTAAATTGTGCAAATGTTGGAGGAAATGCAGACAGGAGGAAGAAAATCATAGCAATATTTTCTGGTCATGCCCCCTTTCAGGATTGAATTTGATCAAATTCTGAAATGGGACGTAGCTTTCCAACTTGAAAGTCTCTACTTTGGTGTCTGAGCTGGGGAAAATTATCCTTTAATTTCAAATTAAAGATTAAAACTGTTTCACAATTTAAGGACAGCTGCTATAAAATCCGTTTGGAGGAAGTGGCTAAAACTAAGCAGGCCTTCAACTGACGAGTGGATTCTGGTTCTGCTGGCGGTTTCTTCCTGTTAAAAGGGAGTTTTTCCTCTCCACTGTCGCTACAAGCATGCTTAGTGTGAGAGAATGCATTTGAGTGAATGAGGCGATGCAATCAACTGGTTTTCCTTAAGCCGGGCTTACACTGTGCAATTTTTTTGGCCTTTTCGGGCGACTTTCCAGTCATGCGACAATTTTCAGATCAGGCCCACTCTCAGCCTGATCATGCGTCGCGTCGTGTACAGGAGGTAACGAGGGGCGATCAGCCTCTCACGACCACCTGATCTGGAATCGTGAGGTCAGGAGAAAATGTTACATTTTCACTCGACCATCATGGGCAAATCGCTCAGTGGGCAAATAAGGATTCATACGGAAGCATGGCGGGGGTTCGGTTGAAATGGAGTTCTTTCTTTAAAATTGATAGACTGTAGTAGGGATGGAACGGTTCACAAAATCCACGGTTCGGTTCACAGTTTCGTGGTCACGGTTTTCGGTTCGGTATATGTTGGTTGTTAGGTAAATCTCTAAGCTGACATGTTAGTCGTGTTGCTGTTAGCATAAGCAAAACGTGTTGCACAATGCTTGCACACTGTAGCACTTTTATCCACAACTTTCTTTCCGCCGTCATCGTAGATGACATGTGTTATGATTTGGCGCTATAGAAATAAACTGAATTAAATTAATATTATTTATGACATCAATAAAACAAAGCATATCATGTTTGCAAATAAATTATGACAGATATCAAGATAAATAAAAACAGTGGACTGAGCACATTAGATCTGTAATCTTTATTCTCATATAAATCCGGACTTAAAACAAAAAAAAAAAAAAATCATATTTAGCTTTTTTTTAAGCACACGCCAAGGTTTTATTTGAGGTGTTTTGTATTACAGCAAAATATTGGAAAATAAAGACTATAAAAAAACTAATTGATCTGTTTAATTTTTTTCTAAAATAAATTCAGCATGATAGGAGAGTGAAAGGCTGTCTTCTATGGAATCCAAACATATCTGTTGTTTAGTTTGATTCTTTCTTTGATTGGAAATTCATTTTTTCCAGTTCATAATATAAATAGAAATAGTTACAGATTGAGAATCTTTATTCTAAACAGACTATATGATGTGTTGTGTTTGTTTGACCCTACTTATCCCGGGGATTATTGCGTCAGCAGGGGTATTTGCTGTGGGTAAACTTGTCGCGCGCATTATCAGTTGTTGAATTATCGATTTTTCTTCATAGAGACCCACGTGTTCGGGTGCGTCATCCCCACAGCGGCAGATGTGTTTTAATAAACACTGGCACGCGACCGGCCCCAGCTCCCTGTTTGCCACTCCCTGTGGCCCCCACACGCGTGTGCGTGTACACAGACCCAACACACACACATCAGAGGAGCCTCTGGCTCTGCAGCGTGATTAATAAGAAAAAAAGTCTAATGCACCTCATGTCTCTAGTAACAGCAACGTATGCAAATGAGGCGGCAGCCCGGACTGGGAGGCTGTGAGGAGTCGTGGGAAGCCGCGTGGAGCCCCAGCGGAGCCCCGAGGAGCCCAGGGGGACACGCGGGTCTGGCCCGTGGCCCCTGCTCCTGCAGCAGCTGGCCGCAGTAATCTGATCTGGACACAAAAGAAGCTGTTGATTTCGTTTCAGCTGATAAAACAGACCAAACACAGGAAGCAGTTCAGCTCCTGCTGGAACCTCTGGCTTTTAAATGAGATTTTATTTTTATTTTATTTAGTTTGGAGACCAATCGAGGCGAAACTTTAATTGATCTCATGGCAACAGATAAAACACCTCCTCTCTCCACCCACAACACCATCGTGGGTATAACCGCGGCGCTCTTTACTTCGTGGGTGAAAAAAAAAAAAAAAAAGCATTGATATTGTCCACATAGCTGAGGTTATTGGTAAAAAAAGAAAAAAAAAGTCGATAGATGACCACAGTTTTCCCCCCCCAAATCAACGCCTCTTATGATCAATATCGTGTGATGCGCGCCGTGTTTACGTTCCCACGAGTGACCATGTGGTGTCTCCTCCTAAGGGACCAAAAAAAAAAAAATCTTCCTGCTTCCCCCTCACCATATGGCCCCGGAGGGCCCATACCGTTACAGGTCCTTAAACATGCTTCCAGTTTAGTGTAGATAGAAACTGGTGGACAGGGAGCGCTTCGGTCCGGACGAGGGGGGGGGGGACGTCGCGCATATGGGGTGTGTGTGTCTGTGGAGGGGGGGGGGGGGGGGGGGGGGGGGGGTGGGGGGGGTGTTGGTGGTTTAGTGGCAGATGGCTTGTAAGGGTCTGTCCGCGTCTGAAGGCGTGTCGTAGTCCTTCAGTGAAGCCCCCCCCCCCCCCCCCCCCCCCCCCCCCCCCCCCCCATCCCGGCAGTCTCAATCAATGGAAATGAAAGCGCAGAGAATGGATGCATAGCCAAAGCTAGAGTCAGCCTTTTTGTTTGGCGCAGCTACTGGTAGGAGTTAAACTACAGTAGCCCTCTAGTTAAACAGCCTGAGCCTTCAGCAGGAGGAAAAAAAAAACATTTTACAAATTAAAGCTTCCGGTCTGCTTTCAGGTCCCATCCAAGAACAACAACAACAAAAAACAAAAAAAAACCCTTGTTGTTTTTTCTTCCAGTTTAAGAATTTACAATGATTTCAATCTGAAAAACTCTCACAAAGAGAAAAGCCAATTAGAAGAAATTAATTAATACAATTACTTAGACTTTGGAGGTCAGACCTCTACGGAAGAGGATTAGGGCCACAGAAAAAAAAAATAAGTTAACTGATTTTTAAATTTTATTTCAGTTTAACATGGGAAAAAAAGTCAGAATTCTGACTTTAATCTCAGAATTCAAACTTTTTTTCTCAGAATTCTGACTTTAATCTCAGAATTCTGACTGAATTCTGACAATAAAAAAAGTCAGAATTCTGAAAAAAAGTCAGAATTCTGAGATTAAAGTCAGAATTCTGAGAAAAAAGTCAGAATTCTGACCGAAATGTTGAACTGAAATAAAATTTAAAAATCAGTTAACTTTTTATTTTTATTTTTTTAGTGGCCCTAATCCTCTTCCGTAGACCTCGGCAGGAATCATAGTCTATCAAAGTTTGTGTCCCCCAAGGCCTTAAACTGGTGGTGGAGTGGAGATAAATGAAGTTGGTCTGTCTGTAGACTGCTGGTTAGTGAGACGCTCTGCTAAGCTTTAACCCTTTCAAGCCAGATCCAAGAATAAAACAAAACAGAAAATTACTTTTTTTTTTTTTTTTGAATTCCTTATTTGGTCCTTTAACAAAATATGTAAAAAGAAAAAACAGAAATACATTTTTGATATTAATAATTTATTACTATGCGATAAGTCAAGATTATTTTTTGTGTAGTCTTCTACTGGCTGTTATCAGGTATATCTGATTGTGTACAATGGGATTTTGAGCAAAGATTTTACCATTAAATTATGCAAAAGGTGTAAGATGCAAAACATTTCAGAAACCGTATGTATCAAATATGATACATTTGGTAATTATCAGGTTAAGAATAGATCCAGTGGACTGCGTAAGCTGATACTAGAGCTTCACTCAGGGACCTGGAAGATGGAAGTCCAGTTGGATAACACAGGTTGAGAGAATCTGTCCATGGTGAGCAAGCATGAAGCGGCAGTAGAGAGGAAAAACTCCCCGTTGGGAAGAAACCTCTGGCAGAACCAGGCTCAACATGGCGGTCTTCTGCTGGACCGGTTAAAATGAGAAACAGAATTCAGTAAGAGCAGGAGCAATGAAACCCTGATGAAGCTTTAGCTACGAAGTGGAGGAGGGGCTGGAGGTGGGTTGAAATGGTGTCATCTAAGGCTACGTTCACACTGCAGGTCTTGATGCTCAATTCCGATTTTTTTACGAAATCCGATTTTTTACGTTGTCGTTCATATCTCCAAATATATGCGATTTGTATGTGATCTCCTGTGTGAACTGCTGTTATACAACGCAAGTGTCCCGCATGCGCAGTAGAGGATGCAGTGACGTCACAGGCCAGCGTGCTCTATTTTTCCGGAAGTAAACATAGATGGTAGTGCTGACGCGGATCTAGCGGTCTTTTCCCCAACCATAAAAACACAATCTTTTCAATATAGTTAAACATAAATATTGCTCTCCGCATCATCATCTGCCATGGTTGGTGTTTTTCTTGCCACTTCTGTGTAGCAAGACACAGAATAGTGATGTTTGTCAGGTATTAATGACGTTGAGGTCGGATGAATGCGACCTGGCCGTTCAGACACAGGTCGCATTTGAAAAGATCCGATTCGTATCGGATTCAGGACCACATAGCCAAGTGGCCTGGGTCGGATTGGAAAAAATGGGATCTGTGTTGTTCAGACTGACATGAAAAGATCAGATTCAGGTCGCATATGGGCAAAAAAATCGGATTTGGGTCACTTCAGGCTGCAGTGTGAACGTAGCCTGAATGAAGTCACACAGCGCATCCACCGCCTGAGCACTAGGTAGCAGATGAGTTGCGGATCGGAGGCCTTTTAAGATGAACTTTGGATGCTGATTGGCTTTCGCAGAGGTGTGGTTCAAAGCTGATTGGCTGTGTCGTAGATGGATGTAGGCGAACAATTAGTTTCTTCAGTTGAACTTCCGCTTAGGCTCCATTTAACCCGAATCCCATCCTGTCAGCGGTGGGTAGTATACAGTTTTAGCCAAATAACAGTAATATATCCTGTAAGAAATGACTCAAATATGAGCAATTGTCAGATTATAACATCTGGTTTATTTTTTACATTTATGTCCAAATTCTGTTTTTTAAGGTAAGTACGAAAAATAAATGACACTATTAAAACATATCAAATTTGTGTAAAAGAAGCACTTTTTCACATCAATATTTTAGACATAAGCTAATTAATCAATATTTACTGCAGGTAGTGCATATATGTAAAGAAAGGAAAGAGAACTTGCATCTTCAATTTTTATTGTTTGTTATATTTTCACCTGATCTCAGAAAAGCCCCAGTTACTCATGATGTAAAACAGAAAAAAATTACTCAAATAAGATGCTTAAGTAGATTTAAATCTGATTAGAAGTAGTAATCTCTCTAAAGATTGCTAATTACTACCACCTTGTTCTGCTCTTTGTTTTATTCAGATTAATGATTCAGATCAACACAATTTACACATTTTGTACAATAAAAGTTTTAAAAGTAATTTTACCGATATCTTTAAACGAAATCCAGAGATGGGAAGTAAAAAAGTACAAATACTTTGTTACTGTACTCAAGTAGATTTTTCTGATATTTTTACTTTACTTTACTACTTATTTTTATAGCGACTTTTTACTTCTACTTCTTACATTTTTACACTAATATCTGTACTTTCTACTCCTTACATTTAAAAAAATTGGCTCGTTACTTTAGTTTTGAATCATTTCAATGGAGTTAACGTTATTATTTTTCACGTCATCAATACCAAATTCAATCTAATTGGATGGGAATCTACGTTGCATTTGACGCACCACTACAAGATGAATCGACAGATTTGGCGGTATTCATTTCGCGGCGAATCATTGCAGCTTGGTGGCGGTGGCGTTAGCATAGTAGCATGGACGACGAGATGATTGAAAATGAACACAACGGAGATCTAGTCCTATTGGCAGACATCCATTTAAAATGTAGGCAACGGCATGAAAAAAGTGGTTTCTACTTTTACTTTTATACTTTAAGTAAATTTACAAGCCTGTACTTTGTTACTTTTACTTGAGTAAAGAAGTTTAATCAGTACTTTCACTTTTACCAGAGTATTTTTTAACACAAGTATCTGTACTTTTACTCAAGTACGGAAAGTGAGTACTTTTGCCATCTCTGACGAAATCTAAAGCAAGCCTTTGAGTAAATAAATTTATGCGTGATCCAGTAATTCACCTTTTTTTTTTTTCTATCCTCAGAGAACTTTGGTCAACAACTTTAAGGAGACCAAAGAACAAAGCAGACAGTTTAGGGAGAAAGCGGGAGAATCGTTTGAATCATAGGTTGTGAAACAATATTTATACCTTTAAACATTTCAAATAGTACAAATTAGCAAAACCTCCCCGTCTACCTAAAGGGACAAGAACAGTTTGCTGTTAGCAGCCCAGAGGCCCACAGCAACTTTGGAGGAGCTGCAGAGATTCGTATGGCAGCTTATAGATGCTCATAATTAGAGTTGCTCAGGTTATCCTGAGCATTTTCTAGAGTTATTAGAATTTGACAATATCAGAATAAATGTGTCTCTTGACCAGAATGGAGGATAAAAAGTGCCAAAATTAAATAAATAAATAAATAAATACAACATTAAATAAATAATTAAATGTGTCAATAATTAATTAAATGTGGAATTAAATAAATAAATGTGTCATTCATTAATTAAAACTGCGTCACTAATATAAAGTGCCACAATTAAATAAATAAATACAGCGATAAACAATTCATTTTACGTCTTCATTTTATTAAAAAAATATATATAATTATTTCAGTGTGCATTTAATTATTTCATGGTCCTGTGTCGCAGTGCATCGAAACCATTAAAAGAATCTGTCAAACTCACCCATCAAAGTTAGGGGGCGGGGTTAACGCGAATCGAGTCACTGTAATCGATTTGCTTCGCCTTAATGTACAGGGTGACCAATCAGGTGTTAGATAACCGCCCCCTAACTTTGATGGGTGAGTTTAACAGATTCTTTTAATGGTTTCGATGCACTGCGACACAGGACCATGAAATAATTAAATGCACACTGAAATAATTATATATATTTTTTTAATAAAATGAAGATGTATTTTATTAAATTAATGACACATTTATATATTTAATTCCTTATTTATTTAATGAATTACACATTTAATTAATTGTTTATTGCTGTATTTATTTATTTATTTAATTGTGGCACTTTATATTAGTGACGTGGTTTTAATTAATGAATGACACATTTATTTATTTATTTTTCCACATTTAATTAATAATTGACACATTTAATTATTTATTTAATGCTGTATTTATTTATTTAATTTTGGCACTTTTTATCCTCCGTAGACCAGGGGTGGAAAGTAACGAATTACATTTACTCACGTTACTGTAATTGAGTACTTTTTATGAGTAATTTGTAATTTTCTGAGTAGTTTTTGAAATATGTAATTTTTACTTTTAATTAAGTAAATTTTAACCTAAGTAGTTTTACTTCGCTACATTTAAAACCCCCTCACTTTACTGAGTAAAAATAAAAAAAAATAAAAATACTGATGGTGAAAAAATTAAATGCGGCCGGAAAGTTAAACCCCTGTGTTACGGAACCGACACTTAATCGCCATTAAAAAATAGAAGAAGACTTTTGACTTTTAACAGCACTTTATTTACACAATTCAAACATATAAACAATTGATGTGAAAACAAGTGTCAGTTAAAAATCACTATTAAAGTAAAACAAGTGTCAGTTAAAATCATTAAATGAGGAGCTTGTTAATAACAGTGGGATCCTGTTGCGTTTTAGTTTGATTTCTAGTATCTTTTGGGCATTTTATTTTGTGTGCATTTTGAAAACTTTAAAATGTAGTTTAAATTTCTTTATTCCTATCATGGTGTTGTCTGTTGGACAGTAAGATTGAAATCTGTTTGCACTTTATGGTTCAGGTTGTGACTGTCCTTGTGCTGTGAGGAAGTATGTTCTTTAGCCCAGCTGATCTTTTTCAAGTGTGGATGTCCACTGAAATATGCCTTGAAATCGATTAAAACACCTTGTGGTCAATTCGATTCATGACTCATCCTTTTTTGCATTAAATAACTCAAAGTAGCTAAGTGACTTTTACTCAAAATACATTTTAAATGAATTAATTTTGTACTTTTACTTGAGTAAATTTTGAGATGGGTAATTTTACTTTTACTCTGAATAGAATTTAGGCAAAGTAAAGATACTATTACAATTTTTTAGTACTCTTTCTACCTCTGATCTTGACACATCCCAGTACATTAACAAAGACACTATATATATATATATATATATATATATATATATATATATATATATATATATATATATATATATATATATTTATATTCTGAACTCTCTATAATTATAGGCTTAGGCTGCTGGAGGATATAGGGACAACCTTCCATCATTCTGCTTCAGCTTACTTTTATCCTCCCATTCTTTAGTATTTGTTAGTTTAACCTCTAACTTTATGTTCTCTCCATTTTTTCTCTTTATAGTAGGGATGCACGATATTGGGATTTTGGCCGATATCTATATGCCGATATTTTAAAACTCATGTAGCCGATAACCGATATCGATACTGATGTTAAAGCTGCACAAAAATAAGTAGTCATTGAAAATAGCAGTTTTGTTATCCATTTCTGACACTTTGAAAAATAATATACTCTATACTATCAAATTGATTTTTAAAAATGCGTTATCGATCTATTTTACTTTCAAGTAGCAGTATTTTTTTTTTTTTTTTTTAGACTTTAGTAACTCAGAAGCTGATCAAATATCGGGTTAAATATCGGTGGGGTGGCCGATGTCCGATATTCAGTTTTAAGACCGATACAGGCCGATACCGATAGGGGGCCGATTATATCGTGCATCCCTACTTTATAGTAGCTTCATGTGGTCCGTTCCTGTCTGGCTGTGACATAATCTTGGAAAGAAACATCAGCTGTGCTGCTGCCATCAGCATTGAAATTTATAGATGACAGAGTTGAGCCTGTTTTTCAGTGTTTAGTCTTGCTTCTCTCTTTCAACTTTTACTCTGTGTGCTCTCCTTCATCCCTTTAAGATGTATACATACTCAGAGCTCCTCTTGTTAACTATTTTTGTTTCTCCCCCTGCCCCCCCAGCACCTGTGGAGCTATTTTACCATCATCATTTCTAGCATTGATGCTATTTATGGATCAGAAATTCTTTGTTCTCCTTTCGCGGATGGATGCTCACACCGAGTTACTTTTTATATCAGGCCCATCGTTTATGGCTTACATCTTCTTGTTGCCATAAAAGGTTAAATTATTTTGTATTATTCTAACACTGTAATGCATGTGGATTTTTACTGATCCTTCTAAGAATAAAATGCTCAAGATTAAACTTTTGTTTAATTGTTTTTTTCAATTATATTTCACAAAATAAACTATTTGTAATGCTCTAACTGTAAGCAAAAACTGCAATAATACTTTGAATTAGTAAAGAACAATCCTTTTTTTGGAAAACACTTTTTGAATATCCTTTAGAAAACACTTACCAGTTTTGATATTTAATTATATTTGGCTTTTTTTTTTTCCAGGTTAAGGACAGAGCCGCTCCAGATGTTTTTGTAGGAACATCTCCATCTTTTTCAGGGGTTTTTGTGCCTTTTGGTTGTAGAACAATGTAGAGGTTACCACTTGTTGTCAATCTTAAGTTCATAAATTTGTGATATAAACTAAATAATTTATGTTTAACACATAGTCTTCCTGCTGGAGCTGCAGCTTTGTTTGCACTGTTATTGCCTACATCTGAGAACAGCTTCGGAAGAGGGGCTGGCTCTCAATCAATTAGTCAAGTGGGTTTCATTAGCAGCACCTGGCTGCAGCTCTCTCACTTTAGTTCCTCGGTTCTGATGGACTGGTGACTTCCACTCCGAGGTCAGCCCTGCTCCTCCTCTGTTGAGATGCATTACAGGCAACCTACATCCTGTTATACATCAGGATCATTAAGCTCTAAGAAAAGGATGGAAGCTTTCTGTAAATACTTAACTAATTTAAAAATCTAAGAATAAATTAACTAAATATCCTTCAACCTAAAGTCAAACATATTTCAATGAAAAAATTCAGCTATTTTAAGCTACAATGTACAGTAAAATAGATTAAAAATGCTAAAAAACATAATTAATAAAATGATGCAATGGTATAACAGTTAAGAAACAATTTAATGTTTAGGAACCAAAGTTTATCTTAGAGTGTTTGGAATGAGGTCAGATTAGCTTTTCACTAATTTAGAGTAATTGGAATCCGTTCAGACTCCATTATAGAAATTGATTCTAGAGGTTCATAAAACAATTTTTACATCACATTTCCCCGTGATGTTTCTCCGGGAGGGTTTTGCAGAAGGGGTGTGAGGCTTAGGTTCACAGTGTCAAAAATTATTATCATAGCTTATGGCATAACATGGATAATAACAGAACAAGCGGCTTAAATCAAAGTGCTCCATATGCTGGCCAGGCATTGCCTCAGAGATGAGGGGAGGAGCTCCATCATCCAGGGGTGCTTAAAATAGAGCTGCTGTTCTTTTGTATCTATAGTCAGCTGAGGTGGTCTGAGCATGGGGCATAAGGATCCCCCAAAAATGACCAAGGAGAGGAAAGTCTGGCTTTCACTTCTGTATCTGTTATCCCTCAAACCAATCTAGGATTAGAAGCACGGGGGATTAAGTTCCTGAGCTATCGCTATAGTTATGCTGCTATAGGTTTAGACTTCTGGAGGACATAGGGACCTCCATTTCATCATTCTGCTTCATTCTCTTTCTATTCTCCTACTCTGCAGAATCTGTTAGTTCAATCTCTAACGTTCTGCTCTCTCTGCTTTTTCTCATAGTAGCTTCATCTGGTCTGTTCCTGTTTGGCTGTGACTCCAACCTGGAGAGAAATATAAGCTGTGCTGCTTCCATCAACACCTTTGTTTATAGATGCTGGAGATCGGCCTGTTTTCCAGTGTAGTCCCGTTTCTCTGACCGTGACTGGCTGGATGTGCTCTCTTCATCCTCTGGCATGGGAGCTGGCTCAGAGCTCATCTCCTGGCTGTGTGTTTCCTGGACGGGGCCGCCTTTTACAGCTGCTTCTTGTATCTCTGCTTCTGTCTCCTTGAACCCCAGTCGGCCTCAGCAGATGGCCGCTCACACTGAGCCTGGTTCTGATGGAGGTTTCTTCCTGTTAAAAGGGAGTTTTTCCTCTGCACTGTCGCTACAAGCATGCCTAGTGTGAGGGATTGTATTTGAGTCAATGAGTCGATGCAATCAACTGGTTTTCCTTAGATGGAAAACTTTGTATCAATTTGACTGCATGATCTGGTTGAACTGTAAAATGCCTTGTGATGACATGTGCTGTGAATTTGGCGCTAAATAAACTGAATTGAATTGAATTGAAAACAGGCCCCACTCTATCACCTTTAATCAAAAGGGTTGATGGCACTAATCCAGCTCATAATTCCCTCCAGGATCCTGTCATTATCAAATAGAAGCCAATATGATGAGAAAAAGCAGAGAGAACATAAAGTTAGATATTGACACACCAAATACTGTTGAATTGGAGAATAGAGACAGAATGAAGAAGAATAAGGAAAAGTGGTCCCCATGTCCTCTAGCAACCTAAACCTATAGAAGCATAATTCAACTAAGAAAGTCGTATTTCACAGCGGAAGTCAGCAGAAGAAAAAAAAATAATAAAAAATGCATAGTAATAAGTATAGATACCAAAAAAAGTGGGCTTAATTAACAAAGTATTTGTAGTTCGTTACTTGACACTTCTGGTATTTCATGATCTAGCATATCGATAAAGTAATATTCTTATAACCTCCTCTTTCCCTCCCCCATCAGTCAAATTTACAGGTGTGTAAAAATCACCTCGCTGACCGCTGTTCTCCCTCTTCAGTCTTTTTGTTGTCGTTTTTGCTTTAATTTGAGAAATATTCGCATTTCTATCACACAGCTTCTAGAACCTATCATGCTGTAGCTAAATGTCATATGGCTTCAATCTACTATTCGTATTGTTGCAGAATCCTGTCATGTTGATGATAATCAGAAGTAAATATTTATACATTTTTGAGTCATGAATTTGTATAAAACAATAACTTATTTACTTTTTTACATTAAAAGTAATAATGTTCTACAACACTCCATGTTTTCTGTAGCTTTTTAAAGTCATAGGGAAGTGTCAGTGTCCATCCCTGTGAACGCTGGGTCAGAACTTAATGGGAAAGGAAACAATTCTTATTTCAACTGTTGCGTATATTAGCTGCGACATATGAATCAAGATGCTATGACCGAAAAAATTTGATTGACAGATGACACATTTATATATGATTGGCCGAATTTAAGTGTACAGGCTGACGTATAACTAACTGGCCTGCATAAAATAACAAAAAAAAGAATTTTAAGAAAGTGAAATTTTCTAACTTATGGGACAATATCGTCTAATAAAGATTACATTTATCTAAATGTTTAAGCCAGAATGATTTGACATTTAAATATGACTACTATACTTTCGAAAAAATTATTGTTTTGATTAAAAACGTTAGCTAATATCTTTGATGTATACAGCACAGGTTTATGTGTATAGATTTATTGGCACAGCCTTCAGAGAAATCTAGTCTAGTCTTTAGAGTTTTATTGATTGATTGATTGACTTTAATAAGAAATGTACTAGTTACATCATATTTGGAAACACAGATGTTCTGCTTTTCAAATATTGCTGTTGGCACAGTGTACACTCACCGGCCACTTTATTAGGTACACCTGTCCAACTGCTCGTTAACACTTAAGTTCTAAGCAGCCTATCACATGGCGGCAACTCAGTGCATTTAGGCATGTAGACATGGTCAAGACAATCTCCTGCAGTTCAAACCAAGCATCAGTATGGGGAAGAAAGGTGATTTGAGTGACTTTGAACGTGGCATGATTGTTGGTGCCAGAAGGGCTGGTCTGAGTATTTCAGAAACTGCTGATCTACTGGGATTTTCACGCAAAACCATCTCTAGGGTTTACAGAGAATGGTCCGAAAAAGAAAAAACATCCAGTGAGCGGCAGTTCTGTGGGCGGAAATGCCTTGTTGATGCCAGAGGTCAGAGGAGAATGGCCAGACTGGTTCGAGCTGATAGAAGGGCAACAGTGACTCAAATAACCATCCGTTACAACCAAGGTGGGCAGAAGAGCATCTCTGAACGCACAGTAAGTCGAACTTTGAGGCAGATGGGCTACAGCAGCAGAAGACCACATCGGGTGCCACTCCTTTCAGCTAAGAACAGGAAACTGAGGCTACAATTTGCACAAGCTCATCGAAATTGGACAATAGAAGATTAGAAAAACGTTGCCTGGTCTGAGGAGTCTGGATTTCTGCTGCGACATTCGGATGGTAGGGTCAGAATTTGGCGTCTACAACATGAAAGCATGGATCCATCCTCCCTTGTATCAACGGTTCAGGCTGGTGGTGGTGGTGTCATGGTGTGGGGAATATTTTCTTGGCACTCTTTGGGCCCCTTGATACCAATTGAGCATCGTTGCAACGCCACAGCCTACCTGAGTATTGTTGCTGACCATGTCCATCCCTTTATGACCACAATGTACCCAACTTCTGATGGCTACTTTCAGCAGGATAATGTGCCATGTCATAAAGCTGGAATCATCTCAGACTGGTTTCTTGAACATGACAATGAGTTCACTGTACTCAAACGGCCTCCACAGTCACCAGATCTCAATCCAATAGAGCATCTTTGGGATGTGGTGGAACGGGAGATTCGCATCATGGATGTGCAGCCCACAAATCTGCGGCAACTGTGTGATGCTATCATGTCAATATGGACCAAACTCCCTGAGGAATGCTTCCAGCACCTTGTTGAATCTATGCCACGAAGAATTGAGGCAGTTCTGAAGGCAAAAGGGGTCCAACCCGTTACTAGCATGGGGTACCTAATAAACTGGCCAGTGAGTGTAGATTGACCCTGAACTGGTTTTGGTGCCTATCAGTTTGCAGCCATCACTGGGAACATGTTCAACTACTGCAACCCTGATGTACCCAAAATTTTACCCACCTTTGATCAGAAGAAAGGAAGGATGGATGAAAACTACAATGCTTCCCAACTGTATTGTGTCAACAACTAAATTCCACATCACAGAGGGTGTTCTCTCCTTTCACTGTATAAAGGCTACAGCATAGAGTGTGTGCCTATAGGCAGGAAAACAACTGTAAAATTCCCCCCATTTGTGTCGCACTATATATTCAGCTTAAGGAGCTTGGGGGGAGAGCAACCATTATACAGCAGAAAAACCACCTAATGAACGACCTAATTAATCCACAACCCCCCACCACCTTGTGCGAATGTGCGCAAAGACGCATCACTTTCACACACACGAATAAGACACGCAATTAATGAACGTTTAGTTCTGAGGATCTGCCCTCAAAAAGTTTTAAGGCAGTGTATAAGATGAGGGAGGAATAAAGCACCTTTTTTTATATATATAAGGAGGCTGTTTCTGTTTGGTGTGATAGAAAAAGTGTGTGAGCGCGCGCTGGAGGAGTGTGGCGAGGGTGGGGGGGAGGCGCGCGCAGCCCAGAGATGCTGTTTCTGAGAGAAGAGCAGGTGTTCCATGAATTACCATACAGCTGAGGACACGGGGAGCAGCGAACTCCCCACACACAATCACACAATGACCAAACATCTCCCTCATGTTGGCCGCGCGAGTGGCTGAAGCGCGCGCGCGCGCACACACACACACACACACACACACAGCGTTCTGGATAACTCAGAACTAGAAGCTTGAAGAAAAACAGAAATGGAAAAAGCAAAAGTCCGGCCCCTCAGCTCGTCACCACTGAATGCTTTCTTTCAAACTTTTTTTTTCTTCCCTTTTTTTTTCTTCCTCAGAGAGAAATTCTTCCCACAGTTAGGAAAAGCTGAATGTAAAGTCTGTTTATGTGGGCTGGATAGTGAAGGAAAACAATCAGCTTCCCAAACTAGATCTGGAAACGGTTTTCCACTCTTTTCTTCTGATGGGAAACTTTGGAAATCAAGCTTCTTCAAACAAAGAAGCCTGCTGCACTATAAGGCAACAGCTGGGCGGATCAATGCGACCACGTGCCATCAACCACGTGTGTCACTACTTTTTCCCTTTTTTTTCTTATGGTGGGCGGGGGGGGGGGGGGGGCTTAGAGAGGGGGGGCATTATATCTAAATATCCTGAAAAGCGGAATTCAACATGATTCCATCTTCCTATTAACCCTTCCTTCAACCTTTGAAAGATATCCAAGGAATTCAAAGTGCAGAGAATGAGCAGTGAAGTTATTGTTTATTCATGCAGACCTGACCTTCACATTGTTCCACATTTACACAGTTAGTATATTTGTGTAAAGGAATTTTAACCTGCCTTTTTTAACCTTATTGCTCTTTATTTCCTGCTTAAAATGTGAATATTGCTTGGAATCTGGGATCTAAGGATGGATTCCCTTCATCCCTCTGTCATGGTGCCACACTTTTTCCCACCCTATTAAATTTAGTTTTCTTTTGGGTTAACTTCTAAATCTTACTTGTATATCACATTTTAGCTTTTTAGAAAGAAAATAATAATAAACAGGGGCATCTATAAACATCTTGAAGGTGGTTTAGACTTCTTTTCAGTCCAGAATCTGCTCAGTGGGAGGTAAGGCTCCGGGAAGAAGAGGAGGAGGGGCCCATTTGCATGTTATTACCATAGCATGTGTCAGGCCGTATAAAACAGGCTGCAAGCGGCCTTGGCCGGAGACAGACGCACAGTTCACGGTGAGGAGAGACATTGGGGAGGGAGGTTGTAGGAAGCATGCAGGACCAGTAATCAATCCGTCCTCGGGTCAAACCAAGACCTTTGCAGATTCCTCACAGAACAGCATCTTTACGCATTGGATTTACGCTTCAAGTCGGACCAAAGGAAGGCTTTTCTTTACGCCTGCGCTATAAACTCCCACATTTCTTCTTTTTTTTTTTTTTCGTTCCCCCATCACCCCCCCTCCCCTTCTTTGCCTTCACGGAGAAGTTTTTGGGATTTATCCTCTTTTAGTTCCACGGGACATGAATCCCAGCAGCGCGGCGCGCAGCGGCAGCAGTTGACTGAAACAACACAACCGAGCTCAATGCATCTTTCTCAAGGGGACTGAAGAGGAGGAGGCACCCTGAGGAACAGCCAAGTCCCCAAACTTTTTTTATTTATTTATTCCTTATTTATTATGTATTTATTTAATATGGAGCGCTTCATTTTGTTGACTCTCACCGTCATGTTGATGTTGCTGTGCCAGGTAGGTCTTCAAATCTTAAATGCTTCCTGCTATAATTCAAAATGCCCCCCCTCCTCCTCCCTGCTCTCCATCCACCACCATCACATGTGTGATGATAACAGGCTTATTTCTTTGGCAGGGGTTTTGTTCGGGAGTTTTTGAGCTGAAGCTACAAGAGTTTCTGAACAAAAAGGGGGCGCAGGGCAACAAGAACTGCTGCAAAGGAGGCCTGACCTCCTCCTTCCAGCAGCAGCAGTGCGAATGTAAGACCTTCTTCAGGATCTGTCTCAAGCACTACCAGCCCAACGCCTCCCCGGAGCCGCCCTGCACCTACGGCGGCGCAGTGACGCCCGTCCTTGGCTCCAACTCCTTCCAGGTTCCCGACGCCATCCCGGAGAGTTCATTCAGCAACCCCATCAGGATTAACTTCGGCTTCACGTGGCCGGTAATTTCACCTGCTGTTGGTTACACTGTCAGCGGCGCTGCGGTTCGCGCCTTTTTAATTGAATCAGTGCGTTAAAGTGTGAGCGGTGGTGCGCGCAAAAGGCTGAGAGCGCATCAAGTTTTCCTTTTTTTTTTTTTTTTTTAGGGTGGGGGGGGGGGGGGGGTGGGGGTTAGTTAGCAGATCAGGTTAGGCACTTTGCATTCAGAGCAGTGAGTGTTGCACTGTCGCCTGGGGTCCTGCTTGGTGTTATCAGCACGCTTCCGCTGGCCACCTGTCTCACCAAGCCATTTGTGTTCTCAGGGGACCTTCTCACTGATCATCGAAGCGTTACACACAGACTCCAAAGACGACCTCTCCACAGGTAGGAACTGAATCCTGTTTTCCCTTTCTAATTCCACTTTCTTCCACAAACCAACTTTTTTGTTTATTTTATTTTTCACATGCTCACTTTTTAGAGAACCCAGAGCGCATTATAAGCACAATGACCACCCAGAGGCATCTAACGGTGGGAGAGGACTGGTCCCAGGACCTGCACACCGCGGGGAGGACCGAACTCAAATACTCCTACCGCTTCGTGTGCGACGAGCACTACTACGGGGACGGATGCTCGGTGTTCTGTCGGCCCAGAGACGACGCGTTTGGGCACTTCACCTGCGGGGAACGCGGGGAGATCGTGTGCGATGCAGGCTGGAAGGGCCAGTACTGCACAGAACGTAAGTTTATTGCTGGAAAACATCACATGTAACCTACTAGAGGGGTCAGAGATGATGCAAGCATCCATAGTTTTGATTTTTGACCCAAATTTACTGAGAGAAAGAACAATAAAAAGCTATTTTCTGGCTCTCCAAGTACCGTTAGAGGGGATCTTGTGGGTAAACACCACGCGTCCCCCCCCCCTCCCCTTTTACGCACACACACACACTGCTACTTGATTTATTCTAAGGAAAGTTTTTTGGAATAATCTCACGCGTGCCATAAATTTACATGCTGCCTTCCGATTGGCCGGTCCCCGAGTGGGCCGGCCGATGATTGGCTGAGGCGGGGGAGGTATTGTTGAAGTGGGCAGCTGCCGGCAGAGAGGAAACAATGGGGCAGCTGTCGCGCACTGGCAACACACTCGCCAGCTGTCCACTCTTATCTGCACCAATCTGAGACATTAAGGGGAGCGTGTGTGTGTGAGAGAGAGAGAGAGAGAGAGAGAGAGTGTGTGCAGGGAGACTGAATAAAAGAGTTTTGACCTGCAGCAAAGGAGAAGAAGAAAAGGGAGGCTGATGGGGTGAATTCAGGGGTCTGTGTGTGAGTGTGTGAGTGTGCACTCAGGGGGTACACACTCATTCACACAGTGCCTCTCTGTCTCCTGCAGCACTTTAAAAAGAAAGTTCTGGCGATGAGATCAGGACACTAAGTTTGAAGAAAGAGTGGAAAAGTTTAGGAAAAACTTCTGTCCACTCTGTTGTAGCTAAATGTTGAGATTTATCTTCACCTCTAAATAACATAAAAAAAAACTATAAAAATGCTGGGAAAAAACAAACAAAACAACACATGATAAAAATCTATTTAAGGTTTATGTGTTTCTAAACGGAGAACTTTCTCCTCTCCCCTTTCGCTGCAGCGATCTGTTTGCCAGGATGCGATGAAGAACACGGCTTCTGCGAAAAACCTGGCGAGTGCAAGTAAGTCTCCTCCGATTTAACGGGACGGCGTCACACACAAGGTAACATGAGTGGACTGACCGGTGTGTTCCCTCTTAATTGGACAACAACAGGTGCAGAGTAGGATTCAAGGGCCGCTACTGCGACGAGTGCATTCGTTACCCGGGCTGTCTCCACGGGACCTGCCAGCAGCCCTGGCAGTGCAACTGTCAGGAGGGCTGGGGGGGGCTGTTCTGTAACCAAGGTGAGGACCAAGTCTCATGAGAGCTGGGGGTGATGAAAGATGAGGGAAGACAGACAGAGGATGGGGGAAAAATGCTACTGGTTGATGGGTTATAGAAGTCCTGGCATCCTGGGACTTCTATAACCCACAAATGAAAGGATGTTACTCACTAAAAAACTTGTATGATATCAGTTAGTGGCAGTTGGGTTAAATATATATGATCTTAGTAAGATCTTAAGATGGATTGCAGAGAGACTAGCAGAATACTTGGCAAGAGATTTTGTCAAATGTCTTGCAAGACAAAAGGCACTGTGTCACTTTGGTCCTGCCATATGTTGTGCAGAGCCTAATCCACATGTTCTGCTGTGTCTTTCCAGATCTCAACTACTGCACTCATCACAAGCCGTGCATGAATGGAGCCACTTGCAGCAACACTGGTCAGGGCAGCTACACCTGTTCCTGCAAGCCTGGCTTTACTGGAGCCAGCTGTGAGATCAAGGTCAATGAATGTGCTGGAAACCCATGCCGCAACGGGGGAAGCTGCACCGTAAGTGTGCTTGAGTTGTTACAACTTGATGAAACAATTGAAACTTTCTGAGTGATTTCTAAATCTGGCACAGCCCCTGCCTGGCCACCTTAGACAAAAAGCCAAAAAAGCCTTTAAAACAGGGGTCTTCAACGTTTTCCATGCCCAGGACCCCCAAACTGATGGCAAGATGAAGCGGGGACCCCGTAATTATATATATTGTATTATATTGTGTTCTATCAAACTGGTCCTATAGTCACTCTATTACATATGGAGTAATGTAACAAAAGTAATTTTGCCGTAGAATTATTAAAGTATTTCTGATTCTGATTCCTGGTTGATGGGACAGGTGTTGTGAATGAAACGGTGCCCAGCTTGAAAGAGCTCCTGTGTGTCGCTGAATGTTTGCATTGATGACTGAAAGGGATTTTCTGTCTCCATTTATCTGTTTACTACAGTGTGTTGAATTCATGTTAATGTGGATTTAAAGACATTTCAATTAGTGGAAAAATTGCATAAAATAAAGTCTAATCAACCAAAACTTTCGTGACCCCCATGCAGTACCTCCTGTTGAAGACCCCAGCTCTAAAATATTGCATGTGTAGATAAAAGTTTGATCTGTACATTGGCAGCGGCATGGAACATCTTGATGTTAACACTATGATTATTCTCCCCCGCACAGGATCTAGAGAATACATATAAGTGCAGTTGTCCTCATGGTTTCTATGGCAACAACTGCGAGCTAAGTGCCATGACGTGTGCCGATGGGCCTTGCTCCAATGGAGGCCGCTGTGCTGACAACCCCGATGGAGGCTATTTCTGCCAGTGCCCCACTGGGTATGCCGGATTCAACTGTGAGAAAAAGATTGACCACTGTACCTCCGGTCCCTGCTCCAACGGTAAGACAAATTCATTCACAGCTAATCAGTATTCCCATGAATTTCATCACAAACCATCTTAAAGTCTGCCAACTCCTTGAGGTGCAAACAATGATACAAAGGCTTCTTCTCTGCTCCCAGGTGCCCGATGTGTGGATCTAGTCAACTCGTACCTGTGCCAATGTCCAGAGGGCTTCAGTGGCATGAACTGCGACCAGACGGGTGATGTTTGCTCAGCATACCCTTGCCAGAACGGTGGGACATGCCAGGAGGGACCCGACGGCTACACCTGCACCTGCCCGCCCGGATACACCGGACGCAACTGCAGTTCCCCCATTAGCCGCTGTGAGCACAACCCTTGCCACAATGGAGCCACCTGCCACGAACGCAACAACCGCTACGTCTGCGCCTGCGTTCTAGGGTACGGAGGCAGAAACTGCCAGTTCTTGCTTCCGGAACATGCTGCGATCCGAGGATCGGAGGTCCCCTGGATGGCCATCTGTTCCGGTGTGGCCATGGTGCTGCTGTTGTTGGCGGGATGCGCAGTGCTGGTTGGATTTGTCCGATCAAAAGCTCAGCAGAGCGTACAGGCAGAGAGCGCAGGTGAAGGAGAGACGATAAACAATCTGACCAACAACTGTCACCGTGGCGAGAGGGACCTTGCAATCAGCGTGATGCCAATGCCAGGTGTCAAAAACATCAATAAAAAGATGGACTTCTGCAGCGGCGACCCTGAAGAAGACTCTTCACCTGGAAGGAGCAGCTACAAAAGCAGACCTCCCCCTTCAGACTACAACCTGGTGCGGGAGGTGAACTACGAGCAGGCGGCCAAGGAGGCCATGCTGGAGGCAGCCTGCGAGGAAAAGTATCAATCGTCGGACTCGTTGGAGTTTGAAGAAAAACACAGCAAACGTTTAAAATGGTAATTAGTAAGAATCTGAAAGTCTGTTCAGAAATTCACACGTAAGCTGTCAATAAAAAAAAAAAGCTAACATTATCGGTTGTTTTTTCTCCTCAAAGCGATGCATCGGAAAAGAGAGCCCCAGAACTGTCTGCATGTGCGGACACCAAGTACAAATCTGTGTTTGTGATGTCAGAGGAGAAAGACGAATGTATAATTGCAACTGAGGTAAGACCTTTAAGGAGATCGGAGTCTTTTTCCTTAAATTTCTGCCAAGTTCAACTCTAATTTCTGTTTTTATTTCCTTTTGTACATCTCCAGGTGTAAGAAGCCACAAAATGGACTGCCCGTTGCTCATTTGCTCTATGGGAGAGTTTTTATGCTCCCTCAGATGCTGCTCTAACCCTAGGGGGAGATGTCCCGCCTTGAGACTGCTGCTGATACAGAGACGTTTAACTGATATTCAGAGTGAGCTGGTTCTCTACTGGTAACTAAGTGTAGACAGCGGCGGCCTGTGGGATGAGAACTGGCACTGTGGGAAAA
Organism: Cyprinodon tularosa; assembly: GCF_016077235.1. NCBI lineage: Eukaryota > Metazoa > Chordata > Actinopteri > Cyprinodontiformes > Cyprinodontidae > Cyprinodon > Cyprinodon tularosa. The sequence continues at coordinate 1,940,843 of NW_024038928.1, read as the reverse complement.
AAAAAAGGTGACTTTAAAAAATAAAGTTTACAGTTGATGGTAAACTGTCAATAAGCTTTCCGTTCTGCCTTTCATTGGAGATTATATTAAGCAAGCATTGCCTCATGGCGATAGAGTATTTTAGAAGTTTTGTTTATGCAACATTTGCAGCCAGGCCTTTTCTCTAACCCACACGCTGTTGCTGAGCGCAGGAACTGCATCAAACGGTGGATGTTTGGCCATACTGGCCTGCTCTTCACAAGGCGCTTTACATGGGCTGTGCGCCCATCGCTACCATTGTGAAGACTATGTATACTTGATGACTGTGTTAACTGAAGTGCGTTTTCTCCCCCCTAAGTCCTCCAAACCGTTTATAATATAGTATTCTTTCAGGAAGAAAAAAAAATAGAAAAAAAAAAAAAAAAAAGAAGTGTACTTTTGATACAGATTGTCCGTTTTGTAAAATAAACCCAAGAAAGTGTTGATTTAAAATTATGATTTAATTTATGTTAATTTAAAAAATTTTGTGTTATTTTTATTTCATAATGTATATTTGTTTGTTATAATTATTTAAGTTGCGTTCTTTTTTTAAATGATATTTGCAAAGGCACTTCATGTGAATGGGATTTCTGTTGTTTTGCTTTCCTCTTTTTTTTTTTTTTTAAGAAAATGTTATTTAAAATGAAAAATGTAACAGTTTACTGTTTGTGAATGAAGGAATTAGCCAAGACTATTTTTCCAAATAAATATTGCTAAACGTGACATTGCATTGGGTACAACTTTGGTTCCGTCCATCTGTGCGCACTCCCAACAAACACGTCCCTTAAGGGCTCTGTGAGCAAAGTTAATCACCAACATCTGCTGCTTTCCCCTGGCCACCCCATGGTGGGCCTTTTTTTTATGCCGATGCTGTCTGCTAATGCCGGGAGTTGAAAGTGTCTCCCTGGAGACCAGCGAGGAGGTCTATTCACAGAAAACAATGTCCTTACACTAGATTTACCGCTCTTGCTTCTACTTCCACCAATAACAGGTAAATCATGGCTTTGAAAATTAGATCTACGCTACAGAAATGCATAAAAAGACATCACACAGATTGGAGTTTTTCCTTTTAACTCACTTCCTCTTTTTCACAGCTATAATTTTAAACTGGCTGCTTTGAAGCTAAAATTTACAGCTTTTTTTGTTTCTCCCTGCTGGAGAACTAAAAAAAAAAACCCAAACCAAAAGAAACAAAAAAATTATAGCTTTTAATTTCTAGTTAACTCATTAAGTTCCTGCTAATATTTTTTTAGATCCTCAAAGATGCAGATTGTGTTTAGATGTGACTGTAAATCACCAGCAGGCTTCTGGTTTGGGTTAACAACCCTGCACCATTAGAGCAACAGCCTTCTGCAGACAATGATGGAATTGACAATGGAGCGCACAAAAGACGCCCCCCCCCTCCCCTTGGGAGGGTCAGCATGTCCCTCGGCATGCTGGGAGAAAGAGACTCACAGGAACAGATGTTGAGTAACAGATGCCTTCTGGCCTGAGTTTAGCCACCAACTCTAAGGCTGTTGGGCACCTGGGATGGACCGTCACATTTTAGGAGCACGGATGATCAAATGAAACAGAAGTCTGGAGGGATTTTGGAAAGAAAAATATATTTTAGTGGGTTTAATTTAAATAAACAGCATTAAAGGTCCTTTATCCTTTTTTTTTAAGTCACCTTCAGACAAATATATTATAAAATAACACCTTCAGGAATACTTAGGTATCCATTTGTTATGAAATATAGTTCTTTCTTTCAACCTTTGTTATTGTAAATATACTTTATATTTCTATATAAGTATAGGAATATCAAAGGCTCTTTACTGTTTGCTTAGCATGCAAAGAGGTCAGGAGAGATGCTGCAAACTTTGGACAGCATCTCCTCCTGCTCCTCTCTTCCCACTCCTCTCCTCAAAGACTTAGTTGTGGTATTTAAATGTTCAAATTCTGCTTCTTTATAGGTCATTTTAAATTCCTCGACAAAAAAGACCAAAAACCAACTCATCCTGATAAAATAAGGTTATATATATCAAGCATCCACCCTGATAGTGTATAAATAGCTCTTTTTGAGCCTAAATAGAATTTTAGATAGAATTGATAAGCAGACAAACTGAAATGGCGCCCTCTGCTGGCAGTAAATATCAGAAAGCCAGGTGGTGACAAGGCAATTGGATCCTGATAGGGGCTGGCCGTCCTGCAAAATACTGTGATAAAACAATAGCTCATTTTAATGAAAGACCAACAGTTATTCTTTTAATAAACGAATCTAAAGCAGATATTCCCAGAACCTCCTATCAGAAACATCAATGAGAAAGTAAACTAATAAACACTAACAGGGACACATGCTGATGAAGGTTCCTAGTCATCCAGGTCATAGTCATTCCGTAAAAATTCAAAAAATATCCACTGGACTTGGTTTTCAAGATTTGAAGACGTTTCGCCACCTCTCCAGGAAGCTTTCTCAAATCGAATGTCTGGATCTGCAGTAAGTTTGAGTCTTATATGGACATCGTTCAGAGCTTGAATCGCTTCGTGCACAAAATCCACTGAGCCTCATGTATGTTCCCTGGTTTTAGCCATGGAGAAAACTCTTGGCTGGAGCCAATTTTGGTTACATTTACACTTGCTCATATTTTCCAGACAAAAAGTTAATGGCGCATCTCCAAAATGTCCCGGCCGCAACAACGCTTTTATTGGTTCCGCTATCGGGACGGAACCAATAATGGTGAACCATTATTTCTTTTTCAATAAAAAAAAGAAATAAAAAATGTCAATTTTAACGTTTTATTTAGATTACAAAAATAAATCGAAATAAAAATAATCCTATTTATGTTTTAAAAAATAAGGCCTACGAAAGACTGATTTAAGACATTTTAATACCAATTAAGGCCTTAATTTTATTTTGAAGAATTCAAAGCCTTTTAAGACTTTTTAAGGATCAGAAGGAACCCTGGTAATGTAGGCTTGAGTTCATTATCTGACGCATGCATATACACACCAGGAATCTGTAAACTTAAAAAATACTGAATTACAAAAACATTTAAAAAACAAACATGTTTCATTGATATATATACAAAAATGAATATTAGGAACTATATTTATCAAACATACAGGGCAAGTAAAAATTGTTTCTGGTTAAATGAAATGTGAAAGTCACTTGCCCGAAGGGTAAAAATCCTTAACGTCAACCCCTGCCGTTGATTCTTTGCCAAATCCAGATGGTCAACATACCTGTTCTTTGGGCTAGTTTTTCTTCCTCCTTTGCTTTCAGAAAGCTGCTCCCACTGGCTTTAATGGTTTCATTAGCATAATTAAAGAAGCCCGATGTTCTTCCAAAGTGCTCACCAGGTCTTCTATGTCAGGGTTTCTTAACCATGGTCCTCAGGACTCACCGTTCATGTTTTAGAAGTCTCTACTCAATTCATATAGTTGCACGAACTCCTCTGCAGCCATCAAATGGTGCAAAAGCCTTTTAATCAATTTTTACAGGTGCTGGTCATAAAATTAGAATATCATGAAAAAGTAGATTGATTTCAGTAATTCCATTTAAAAAGTGAAACTTGTATATTATATTCATACATTACATACAAACTCATATATTTCAGATGTTTATTTTGTTTAATTTTGATGATTACAAATGACAACAAATGAAAATCTCAAATTCATCATATCAGAAAATTAGAATATTGTGAAAAGGTTCAAAATTGATGGCCCCTGGTGCCACACTCTAATCAGCTAATTAACTCAAACCACCTGCAAAAGCCTTTAAATGGTCTTTCAGTCTAGTTCTATAGGCTACACAATCATGGGGAAGACTGCTGACTTGACAGTTGTCCAAAAGACGACCATCGACACCTTGCACAAGGAGGGCAAGACACAAAAGGTCATCGCTAAAGAGGCTGGCTGTTCACAGAGCTCAGTGTCCAAGCACATTAATAGAGAGGCGAAGGGAAGGAAAAGATGTGGTCGAAAAAAGTGTACAAGCAAGAGAGATAACCGCACCCTGGAGAGGATTGTGAAACAAAACCCATTCAAAAATGTGGGGGAGATTCACAAAGAGTGGACTGCAGCTGGAGTGAGTGCTTCAAGAACCACCACACACAGACGTATGAAAGACATGGGTTTCTGCTGTCGCATTCCTTGTGTCAAGCCACTCTTGAACCACAGACAGCGTCAGAAGCGTCTTGCCTGGGCTAAAGAGAAACAGGACTGGACTGCTGGTGAGTGGTCCAAAGTCATGTTCTCTGATGAAAGTAAATTTTGCATTTCCTTTGGAAATCAAGGTCCCAGAGTCTGGAGGAAAAGAAGAGAGGCACTTCATCCACGTTGCTTGAAGTCCAGTGTAAAGTTTCCACAGTCAGTGATGGTTTGGGGTGCCATGTCATCTGCTGGTGTTGGTCCATTGTGTTTTCTGAGGTCCAGGGTCAACGCAGCCACATACCAGGAAGTTTTAGAGCACTTCATGCTTCCTGCAGCTGACCAACTTTTTGGAGATGCAGATTTCATTTTCCAACAGGACTTGGCACCTGCACACAGTGCCAAAGCTACCAGTACCTGGTTGAAGGACCATGGTATCCCTGTTCTTAATTGGCCAGCAAACTCTCCTGACCTTAACCCCATAGAAAATCTATGGGGTATTGTGAAGAAGAAGATGCAATACACCAGACCCAACAATTCAGAAGAGCTAAAAGCCACTATTAGAGCAACCTGGGCTATCATAACACCTGAGCAGTGCCACAGACTGATCGACTCCATGCCACGCCGCATTGCTGCAGTAATACAGGCCAAAGGATGCCCAACTAAATACTGAGTGCTGTACATGCTCATACTTTTCATGTTCATACTTTTCAGTTGGCCAACATTTCTATAAATCCTTTGTTTTTATTGGTCTTCAGTAATATTCTAATTTTCTGATATGATGAATTTGAGATTTTCATTTGTTGTCATTTGTAATCATCAAAATTAAACAAAATAAACATCTGAAATATATGAGTTTGTATGTAATGTATGAATATAATATACAAGTTTCACTTTTTAAATGGAATTACTGAAATCAATCTACTTTTTCATGATATTCTAATTTTATGACCAGCACCTGTAATTCAAGTAAGGTGTGTGGAGGGATGGAAACGCATAAAACATGCAGGATGGCAGCCTTAAGAAACCGTGATCCAATCATGGTCAAAACAAAAATATGAGGAGCAGGTCAGACAGGCAGATTATTGCAAATACTGAGGTTTTATCTGAATATCTTTTAGAGCTGATATAGTGATTGTATTTCATAATACATAAATTACCCTGTTCAGCAGACAATGCCCCAGAAAGCCGCCTGTCAGCAAAGCTGTGATAATTATAATGAAGTTTCTGAATCCAGTCTGAAAGCATAAAACTTTCTAAAGGTTCGATCTTTCCACCGAAAGGATGACGCCCTGGGGACAGAGCCATGCCGCCCTCATCGAAATCCACTAGTGTTAGTAATAATAGAGAAATCATTTCAAAACAATTTGATAAAGGAAGAAAAGAAAACATCCAAGAGGAGTAAGAGTGAACTTGCTTTTATTTGGAGAAAAAAAAAAATCTTTGAAATCACTCCTTTTTCAAATTCAATGAATTCATCAAGAACAACATCTAAGTTCTAGGAAAGAGTTAAAATCATGCCATTAGTCCTTTTATACATAAAGATGTAGCTGTAAGATGACAGTTTTTTTTCATTTTTTGTTTATAAAATGACTTTTTCTGACACTTCACTTCCGTTCAAGAAATATTCATGTAGAAAAAAACAAAACAAAACAAAAACAAGCGTCACCCCTTTTAACAAAGCAAAATACAGAAATAAAAAGCGTATTACACTACGTTTACACTGCGCTGACATGGCTTCAAAGCACACATATTACACTACTGTACATGGGCCCCCCCCCCCCACCCACAGACACAATGCAACAAAAGCACATCCACTGCTGAGGATAGATCAAACCTGTGAAACAGCTTAACACTGCTTATTGACTGAACCCTGACCACAGTGTGGTGTTGGCAACTGGCAAATGAGGTAAATGTTTCTAAAAAAAGCACCAAAAGTTTGGCTTAAAATGTGCTTCAAATGTATATTTATATTTTTATATATATATGTACACATATATAGCTTATACAGAACGGCAAATTGAAAGACTTTTAGTCCAGCTTTCTCCAAACATTTTTTTTTCTTCCTCTCTTTCTCTCAAACACAGGAATGGAGAAACAAAGCACTGGAGCTGCAGTTTTGGTTTACAGTGTTCAGAAGCCACTGAATTCACACTGCCTGGTTCTGCGAGGAGTAAGAAAGCAGCATTCTTCCGTGTCTGAGTGGGACATTAAATATCAAAAGATTAGAGTGAAACCCAAGCAGGAAATAAAACTTAAAAAAAAAAATATCCGGATTTGTCTCAGACGGATTCACTTTCACATAAAAAAAAAAAAACTGAATTAAAGGGAATTTCTTTTTTAAAAACACACTATTTCATTGCTTTGCAAAAGTTCCCGAGCATAAAATCTGCGATTTGTCGAGGATAACCCCAGAAATGTGTTAGAGGGCTCTTTACAAGGCTTGACCCTCCACATCGTAAAAGGGTTTTTGAAAAAGTCTAGAAACATTGAGGGAAGGTGAGCGAAAAACTGGGGCACTAGAGGGTCTTTTAAAGATCACCTTCGATGCATTGAAAATCAAAACATTAACTACGTTGGGCCAAATATTTCAGGGGAAGCTAATATCTAGAGCTAAGCAATGTGCAAACTTAATTGTGCATAGAGATCAAATTGTAATAAATATTGTGGTACTAGCATTATGACATGTTTCGCTTTGTAGAAACACATATTGGTGATTGTACTTTATTTTAATTTCACTAAAACATAGCAAAGATTTTTGTAAATATCTATAATGCTGTTGGAAAAGCTTTTGATCTTCTTCCCATATTATACTCTCAGATTCATTGAATCATATTTAAAATCCTCCCAAATGTTTCCCTAGTTTTCAATTTTTTATTTATTTTTTTTAAGTGCTTTGCCTTATCTCTACACTAAATAATCACAAGAGCGACAAGCAAACATGGAGGTTATAATAAGCAAGAATCTTTACACAGAGGAAAAGGTTTGAAGCGTTCAGAAAGAAAAGGCAAATGGCTCTGTTTTAGCTTTAGTTTTTCACCGTTTCTCCGTTTGATGTAGCTTAAAGATGCGAAGCATAATGCCTTTCTTTGGACCACTGAGGTAATTGTTGGTGTGTGTGCGTGTGTAAAACATGCAGATATGCGCCCCCCCCCCCACCCCCCCACCCCCGTAACTACTAAGGAGAAGCTAGTGTCCCTCTGAGCTGTCAGAGGCTCGGTCTTGGTTCGAGGTATATGATGCTGGGGCCGACCGCTGCCGCCTGTGGAAAATCGTATGAAGCGTTCTGACAGATCAGGGTGAATTTCATTCACTCTGCTATGCTGCGTTTTACAGCAGTATCCCCCCCCCCCCCCCCCCCCCCTTTAATCTGTGTGAATATATTCCTAAAAAGCACCATATGTCACCTTGGTTTGGTTCCATTCACCTTCAACTCACTCGTTTCAGGAGTCGCATTAAAAAAAAACACCTTGTCGGTATTTCTCCTCACAATTTTGGTCGTTTCCTACCTGAATTGTTTCTATAAAAAACACTTCTCCTCCACACCAGCCATGCATCACGTGGAAACAAACCAGAAATCTTTTTCCGTCTGCTGATTCTTTCCACAGATTTTCTGTAATCCTGGGGCATCCAGGCCAGCAGGGGGCACTAGTAAAGAAAATTACTACCTTTTCTTAGCTAAATAAAAGCTGCCAGACCTTCAGAATGAATTAAAATCGATATGATAAAACAACCTAAAGCATATAATGTAGCATACTGTATAATAACACCTGTTATAATCATAAATATGTTCAAAAGTTTGAAAAACCTTTACCAGCTGTTCCTCTCTGTCTAGCTATGAAGCTAACTGGTAGCTACAATGAGCTGTGTTGCTCTCAACTTTTTTTCCAAAGTAGCAAGTAGTGACAAATGTGAATTTTCTATGCAAGTTTAGCAACTTCATATGAAAGCAACAAGTGTTCTACCAATACTGTCTGACGACAGCAGCCAGAGGTGCTTGCCGTCTCTCCGACTCCCTGAGCACCGTCTCATAGGCAGTGAGAGCAAATAGAGCAGACCTGCTCTGTCTTCCCACAGCGAATGTATAAAACATGCACAAAGTTACTGATGATTCTGACCTGGATTACAAAGCAGGATATTAATATAATGTAATACATATTTTTTCTGAAAATGAGCCAATTACCACACAGTTTGCATAACTGATGTATCTCAGAACGCCTGTGCCTCTACCGGAGTTCTTTTTGTCAAATAAAATGAATGCAGAGTGGATATAGAACATGTAATAAAAACCATACATTGCATCATACAGTATGGTTAACATATGTTGCCGTTTAATGAGAGTGATGCAGTTAATTAGGCACGAGCAGCGACAGCTGATCTGTAATGTTTGTTATTCTTATTTTTCTCTGCCTAAATGAAACGGCTTTTGGGGGGCTTTAGCAATCAAAATGGGCGTGGCCAAATGGCTCTACAGAGCCCCCTAACGTGAGTTGGGGAAAACCGTAAGTCATAGAGAACTGAGATTTGGCAGGTACGTAGATCTCAACAAATGATGAAAAAAATTACATTGTGGGTATGCTCTAAAACCTACAGGAAGTCGGCCATTTTGGCTCAAAGGGCGATTTTTGGCACTTTTTCAATTTTGTTGGCATCGAACTTTCGCAAATTCCTCCCAGGGATATAGAGCCATCGGCTTCAAACTTGGCATGTATGCAGATAAGGCATGCGAGATCTAAAATTATCAATTTTTTTTTTGTTTTTGAGCATTTTAAAGGTGTGTGGCCAGGCCTCGAAATTGGCGTACTCGCCAAGATTTTCAAAACGCAATAACTTTTACATATGAAACTGAAATGACACGAAACTTGGTAGTATTAATCCTCTCTGGGTTCCCAACAAAACTGTATATTAAAATTTTAACATGATTAAAGCCACGCCCCCTGAGATCAGGAAGTCACTTTTTTTTACTTGGAATGGTCCCCCTCTGTCCTACTTGACCTCATCAACCTTAAACTGTGTCAGCAGACAGACATGTTGTCCTAACTTCGTTTAAGCCACAGAGAGCTTTAGTCAAATGGTGTTGCCGTGGCGCCATGGCGAAGTGAGGCCGTCAATACCACTCGCGGTTTTAATATTGAGTTACTATATCATTATAATGAGATCATTTTTTTTTTTGTGGCGGAAACGGGCTTCCATAAGTTCCAGATACTAGTTCTGTGTGGGGAGAAATTATTCACAAAGCTCAATTTTGCTGCTGATAAAGCTTGTTGGTGAAATTTAGACAATTTTAGTGGTAATTTTGAAACCTCAAAATCACAATTTTGAAGAAAGGATAAGTCTCTGAATTTTCTAAAAATATTCTGTGGTATAAAGTACCAAAGAGATTCTGGCTTTTTCAAACATTCTTTTATCCATTTTATCTTAAAGGTATGGTTCATATCCATATAGTCTAACAATTCAATGCCACCATTACCTCTCGGAGCTGCTAAGATCGTTTTTTAAATAGTGGCAAATCTATCAATCGTGAAAACTGGCTCTCTATGTGTGTGAAATCAATATGCGTCCCCGGTCTGTTGCGCGCTCTCGTCACCACGACGCCATTTTGATTCGAAATTTATGACTTCAGTTTCTCCTGCCTTGCTTGCTAAACTTAGCCGTGCGTTGAGTATCTTTGTGCATGAGTCCAAATCATACATGTACATATAAAATAATACGTGTTGCTAACAATGCCAAGAAGTAATTAATGCGGGCGGGTCGGGGACTGAACTGTTTCCACATTCAGAAGTGCTCAACGTTAGCCAAGTTGAGCTAGTTGATGTTAGCCTTGTGCAGTATGAACCATTTTCAAAACAAACCACTCAGGCTAACGATGCTAGCCCAGCGCAGCTAGCTAGCAGTTAGCTTGTGACCTAGAGCTGTGGACTGTGGATTTTGGGGGTGCTGTTTCTCCCTCTTTTAAATATATACTTTTGACCCTCCAACTGAGATGGCCGCAGCGTCTATCTGACGGATGAGATTCGTCCCAGATATTATCTTTTATCCCTAGTTTAACCCTTCCTGACCAAAGCTGTGGTTGTCTCCGGCTGGTCCAGAGGTGAAGCATGGAGCTTTTTCCGCTGGCTGGGAAGGAGCAAGGGGGCGGCGGTCGCTTGGCTCCCGCGGCACAATAGGCCGAGCGGCGCTGAGCTGCGAGGGCCGTCAATACCGTCAATTTGTATAGTTTTGCTTCATCCTTTTAACACCTTCTTTACCAGAGATATTCATTATTAGCTTAATGGTTAGCTCATTACTGATAAACAATACTCAAGCTTGTTCAAACTGTCAAAGAAATGATAGTGATGTCATGTTGACTGGTGGTCAATAAAGCCTCAAATTAAGCTCCCTTTTTAGCTGCAGATGGGCTTAAGGCCAATTTATGCTTCTGATGCATAGCCTCTGCAACCGTAAAATCTGTCTCTGTCTGTGATCACTCCCCCAGTGCAGAGGTTCTGCAACCGTCGTCGCACACCTAAAAAAAAAAAATCCTGACTACGCGTCGGACGGTCGCAGGATCAGCGCAGATTCTGACCCGCGCAGACCTCAAGGGGAAGTGCTGCAGACAAAAAGCAGCTGTGATTGGTCCTTGGTATGCCTTTCTGGCCGTGTGTGTGGTCGTCCTCCTCGATTCGGTCCCGGGGCGCGCCATTTTTAAAAACCGAGGAACAATGGACAAGTACGAAGAAAGGTTAATCGAGGAGGTTCGGAAGTACAACCACGGTGCCTCAGACAAATTATATAAATAAATATATCCCCTTCGATGTCTATCAACTCTAGATCCATCCCCAATACCGTGATATCTTGCAGACGCGCCATTGTTGTTTTGGAAGATAAACACTCCCACTGGCACCGCCAAAGTTCTCGTGACCATCCACCGAAGTTCTCGAGAGTTCTCGAACAGGCTTCTCCTTGCGCTTTGGTGGGAAACTGCTGTGCGTCCCTAGAAATTCCAGATCGATGGTGCAGAAGCATACCAGCAAAACTGGTTCGCGACCAGACCCAAGTGACATTTAATGTGTGCGTTCGCAACATTATAATCTGCCCTTTAGGCTAATTCTGCTTTTCCATAAAATCATCCACCAGCAGCCAGGGACGCCATTAAAACCATGAAGAGAAATTAAATCATGTGCTAGAGTATCAAGTTGGTCCAAGTATCAGGAGAAATCCCCCAGACAAAAACAAACAGGTCATAGTAACATTAAACATGCATGTATGTGTCAGGATGACCTTTATCTACTTGCAATAGTCCATGCAGTGGATCAGCGAAGATACTGATCATGTTTGGACGGTTTCTGTCGTTTCTGTATCTTGATATTCAGCCTCTCTCTTAAACTGGCACCGTTGTATGAAAATGAGCTTATGCTACTTTAATGTTGAGCTCATATCGTTCTTCCTGTGTTCACCCTCGTCACACTATTGTAAATCTGCTGTCCTTGTTATCACAGTTTCCACATAGCCTTTCTACGTAGGCTAATGAAGACATGCCGGTCAGACCGGCTACTCAGGCTAACCCTCAATCTGATCTACAACACTTCATATGTACCCTGTATGTTAAATGAGAAAGTATATTATCTTATATGCGCAACATACCGATCGACTCTCCAATCAACCCTGGGAGATGCTAACCCAGATGGAGAGTTATGCTACAAACAGCTCCAGTTTCTAGTTAAGGCAGTTTACGGTTAGCATCACGATCAAAACATTTTCAGATATACTAGACCAATGCTGTACAACCAGGGCTTATCGGATTAATCGCAATAATTGTTTATTGAAATAATTGTCAATTAATTTAGTAATTATTTTAGCTAACAAAGAGCATCCCACTAAGAGTAATTACATCAAAACTGTAAAATATATACACGTATATAAAATTAAATCAAATTCAGTTTATTTCTATAGCGCCAATTCACAACACATGTCATCTAAAGGCACTTTACAGTTCACCAGATCGTACATAAATATATAATCACTCTATCCAGAACTCTTCAAGAAGAACAGTTTTAGGTTCACCTGGATTAATTTCATAAAAAGTCTCCTTTTTATGAAATTATGTGATTATTAATCGAATAAAACTAATGACAGATTAACAGATTTGCAAAATAATCGTTTTTAGGCCTAGTTACCTTTTAAATCATCAGTCGTTATCTTTTAAGTAGATTCTTTTTTTTTTTTTTTTTCTTATGCTAATGGCGTTACCTCTAGCTAATATACAGTAAACAGTAGATCACAAGCTGATCCCATTTGTTCGATATCTCATGCACAACGGCTCATGAAAACTTTGAGGCAGCATCTCAGTGTTGCATTGTCTGCATTTAAACCAAACAATACGATAAATAACAGCTCTGCTAATATTAACATTAAGGTGTTTACTCTGTATGTTCCAGTACATTAAAGATATAGAGGACTATCTTTTACTTCCGGGTGGATCATCTAAATAAGTGGTCCTCCTAATTGTCAATCATTCTGGTGATATGTTAGGGTGAGGTCGTCCTACATGCTTGCCCTGTTAGCTACCTTTTTCTGCTTGGCGCACTTTCAGGCGTATATCTGTGGTGAGCTACGGTTTCAGACAGTCAATGAACCTCACCTTTCTCACCACAGTTCTTTGCAAATGGCCGAGGGTTGTAAGAGAAGAAGTGTCTACGAAGTTTATGAGAAGAAAAAAAGGCCTCAGAAGAGGCAGATATTTCCCAGAATGCTTTACGCAGAGCGCTCTCCTTGCAAAGCATTATGGGCTTTGCTGTCACAGCGGCCTGCTGTCGAGAAGCGAAAGCAGCGACTAATAAAGCTGGCACAGGCACCACATAGTGAGGAGTTACGTGACCAATGGGGAACAAAAACTGTCAGTTAACTGAGCTCACTGAAAGCCCACTATATAGTCGCCGTTCTATATAGTGATTGAGGGATTTAGGGGTTAGGGCGGACGTTCGGAAACAGTAAGCTTGTATGAGCTATGAGAACAGCAACTTTTAAACAGAGTGCACAAGCCCATTTCTTCACGTGCACGCTCTCACACGCATTTAACAACCATTCCCTCTCGAGAGTGGGTACTAGGGGTGTAAATAATAATCGTTTGGTATCGATCCAACAGCCAACAATCCGTTGCATTGATACGTCCGCAAGAGTATCGATTCATGTTTTCTTTCCCTCCGGTCTATTTTTATCCATTTGCTCCTGGACGTAATTCTCCCTCCAGTGCTGCGGTGGCACCAAACCTATTTTGCCCTCCTGCCTGCAGAAGTATGTTGCAGTGAGCTTGACACAGACATTTTTTATTTATGCTAACTGTGGAAGCGTGGTCTGCGCTATACGCTGTGGGTCTAGATACGGCCGAGAGGAAGTGGGGGCGAGTTTAGTCCGACAACGGAGGGACATGAGGGCCAAAAACAGCAGAGATCCAGGGGGAAAAAGGGTCCCAGCGTTCTCGCGCACCTCGCTCTTCTAGCGGGTCAAACTTCACGAGTTGTTTTCCGCAATTTCAGTCATGAAAACAAAATAAGCCGGCCTCCTGTCTGCAGTCAGCTACAATTTGGGAGAGGTGCAGCGGAGCGTCTGTGGAGGGGGCGGGACGTCTGGAGCCGAGGTATCGCATTGCACTCATTGCACAGATTTTGTGCAGTATTTTTTTATGCAAGGCCTTTCAGAATCTACAACGTAGGGGTATTATTATTTTTCAGTGAATGAGGTTTTACTAGGAATAGGTGCATTACAACTTTTCTACTTCTGTTGTTTGCTGTTTCTAAAAAAAAAAAAAAGCATAACGTTTTGCAGCTTTCATTGATTCATTTCAGATTTGAAACATTGTCTAGCCTGTAAGGTTAAAAAAAAAAAAAAAAAAGAATCAATTAATCGAATCGTGGTGTATTCCTGAGCATCGAAAATAATCGAATCGCTGGGTCAGGAAATCCATACTGAATCAAATCGCCATGATAGGTGTGATTTACATCCCTAGTGGGTACAGGGTTGTGCATGTGCATTTTTTTTTAAAGTGAAGAGGGCGGGTCTTTTAAAAAATTCATCCTCCACAATACCTTTAGGACCTTACTGTATTATCTACCCAGCATGCATTGCACAGATGAAAAGATGCATACCTCATTACAACATATTTAGAGCAACATGGTAAGCTAGATGTTGAATTTTTTAAAGTCCTGCCCAGCCAGTCAGTGACCATTTGGCTTTTTTTGTACCCGTTTGCTTTATTTAGCCAACTCTGCCACCTAAAAAGAATTTAAAAAAAAGGGAAAAAACACCAGACATAAAAAGTAAATATGCAACCTGTGCAAGTCGAGGTTTGTGCGCCTTAATGTAAAAAGAGACCAAAGAAAACGGAGCCTGAATAAATGTGATTGAAGGTGAATGGAACCCATAATCTCTCTGGACAGCATTTCTCAATTATTCGATTTTTTTTTCCTCTATATTCAATGCTTCTTAAAGCACTGTCCGTAAGTGTGTAAGTTTTACCACTTTGCATTTAGCAACACGTCACAACACAGAAAAAAAAATTATGTCAGGCTACAACTATTAATATAGCTTTCTTGGAACTGAACATGTTTTTCTCCCAAACCCTGAAACCATGACCCAAGGTGGATTTAAGCTAATACAATAAGACATGTCAGCCTGTAAGCACTCTTACCACCAAGTAAAGAAAAATCAAAGGCAAAAAAAACAAACAATTAATTACAAGTGTTAAACGTTGGTTTGAGGAATGAGCTATGCAACCTCCTCTTCCTCCTCTCCCCTGAATTTCCCTTTGTCCCCCTCCCCCCCTTTATATCTAGGTGGAGGAAGCTCCATGGCTGGGCATGCTAGGCATGCTGCCAACCATAGCGGCTGTGCCAGCCATACCTGAGGTTCCTCCCATACCTGGAGGACTGTGCTTGTTAGGTGAGGTCATGTCGGCTCCCCGCCCCTGACCTGGGTCTAGGGTCTGGGGGTTGTGGTGGGCGTGCTGCAAGGCATGACGCTCCAGCAAGGTGCGGTGGGTGAACGCCCGGTGGCAAACATTGCACTGGAAGGTGCGCTCGGCACGGTGGGTGCGCATGTGCACGTTAAGGGAGCTTTTCTGCGTGAAGCGCTTGCCGCACATGGTGCACTGGAAGGCCCTGACACCAGTATGAACCACCATGTGTTTGAGGAGGTAGTCCCGCAGGGAGAAGGAGCGCCAGCAGATGGAGCACTGATGAGGTTTTTGACCTACAGAAGGAAGGGAAACTAAGGACACTTATTTTCCCTTTAAATATCATTAAGTGATGAACAAAGTAGTTAATAACTTTTAAGTAAAGCATCTCTGGAAAGAGTCATCCACTATACCTTTAAGTCAATCACCAAGTGGTTTGAATTTAAATGTTTTCTACCAATAAAGGAAGAAAAAACTGACCCGAGTGGATGAACATGTGCTTGCTGTAGTTCTTCCTGGAGCGTAAGGATTTGCCACAGTGCGTGCAGTCGAACGAGGTCTCTGATCCCTGGGAGGAAGGAGAGGGTCCTGCTGAACAGGAGGACGCCGAAGACGTAGGGACGGGGGTCATTGGTGCTGGGGGCGGAGCCTGCTGAGAGGGCTCCGCCCCTGCCATGTTGTCCATCCCTCCCATTGGTCCACCGACATAGAATGGAGGAGGCTGAGAGTGGCTCACTGGGTACTGGAATAGAAGCTGCGAAGGAGAAGGAGGGCCGCATGAATAGATCATCTTCACCTGGGTGGTCTACGTTACGTGTTCTCAAGAACATTTCTCCCTTTTAGGATCCCATACAGGAAATCTAATCAGACTTGTATTTTCAGCACAGACGGACAGAAACGAGACCCAAGGTCCTGACCTGGTTGTTGATGGACTGCGAGGAGGGCGGTGGAGTCAGCGGCTTGTTGACTCTTCCTCTGGGGTTAAAACCCATGGCTTGAGGAGGTTCGCTCTGAGGCCAGAAGCTCTCTGAGAAAACGCCATGTTCATCATAAAAATCCTAAAATCAAAACAAAAAAGGAAGAGAAATATACATCAGGGCTCGCTGTTAACCATCGCCCGGGGTAAGTACTTTTTATTGTCGGGAGAGAACAAATTTCATTGCATTTGCCCGCCGGGCAGGTGCAGTAATCGCAAAAAAAAATATTTATCACTCAAAACTACTTTAAAATCACAGACATTAGCTGAAAACGACCCAGCCGGCGCCATTTTTGTTGTTTTGTACACATTCTCGCGTGATTTGAAAAACCCACGAGATTTACCATCAGATGGTGTGATTTTTGTCAACCTAGCGGTAATTTTGATGTAGTTACCAAAACGACAAACAAGCTAGAAAGCGCTATCATATGGCAGTCTTCTGTACAGTGATGCAGGTCATACATTAAAAAATGTTCATTAAATTTTTTTCTCTTAGACATTGGAGAGGTGCATTTAAATGTTATAGAGCTAAACATGTTAAATTGGTGACCTGTTATGTTATTATTATTGTCTTGTTGCTGCATTTATTTTGTCAGAGAAAAATAATGCTGAGTCAGTTAAAAGTCAGGGAATTCTGAAATTATTTAAGACTGTGGAAACCCTGAATAAAATAACTGTATAATGATTCTCTAGAAAAGTCTCATTATATTAATAGTATCATCTTGTATAAACATACCGTGACTCTAAAATAAAAGTTATTTATTTGTGACATTGACTTCTGTCTTGTGATTTATCTTAAGTTTTTAACCTGTCAAGTTTTTTTTTTTTAGATTTTTAACATTACAATTTATATTTTTCCAAGCACACAACAGTTTAAAGCAAAGTTTAGTTTGAAAAGAATGTGCAGGAAGGATTGAAAAGCATATTAACACGGTAATGTAGGCATGAGTTCATTATCTGACGCATGCATATACACACCAGGAACCTGTAAACTTAAAAAATACTGAATTACAAAAAACATTTTAAAAACAAACATGTTTCATTGATATATATACAAAAATGAATATTAGGAACTATATTTATCAAACAACGTCAACCCCTGTATATATTTCTTAATAATTAGACATCAGGACCTTCTGGGATGAACTTAATCAAATTCGAGGGTAACTTCTAGCACATGGTTACTATTGCTGATCATGAAATTCGCAAACAATTTTAACACAATGATAATTTAATAAACAAAATAAATTGCATGGAAGTATTTGGATTATTTGCACGTGAAGACAAATCAACCTGTGTCTGTTAATTCCTGTTAAGATTCTCAAAAGCGACAAAAAAGAAAGGCTGTTGGCAGCCTAATATCACTTTAAATAGGAAGTTTCATTGTGAAAGCAGTTATGGTCCGCTACCCATTAAAAGGCTGTGAGCAACTGCGAAGTTCAGACAAACAACGATTTTATAACTGCTAAAGTGTGTAGATGCCATCAGGATGCATGACTCTTCTCTGTCAATCAAACATGTTTGACCGATAGAGTAGCACACGCCCACTGCGGAACGTTTGTCAAAATTATTCAAACAAATTTGAACTTCAAAACTTTTTGCACTTCCAAAAAAAATTAAAAATTTTTGAATAATAAAGACACAAATGTCCTACCCATTATATGGTCCAATCAAAAAACAATGTTACATCTAGGGCTGCAACAACGAATCGATAAAATCGATAAAAATCGACTTTTAAAAGCGTTGGCAACGAATTTAATCATCGATTAGTTGTGTCGCGCAATTAATGCGTCATCCGCCGCCGCCGTCATCCCGGGGAAGAAAAAAAAATATGGCGGAGCGAGTCAGCGCCGCAGTTGCAGTGTTGCCAACTCAGCGACTTTTCAGACCCCTCCAGCGACTATTTTTTTAAAAAGCGACTAGCGGCAAATCTGGCGACTTTTTACGGTGTCGCTAGCGGCTTTTGGAGACTCTTACGTGAAAGCATGTATCGTTCCTACTCTTGTCCTCCAGCGGCAGCTGCTGCCGTGGGGCGCCTCCCCCATCCCAACGCCTTTCTCCCTCTCAGCGTGCAGTCCGAGCCGCAGGATTTTAGTGAGGAGTTTACCCTCAGCGTCCAGACTGCAAATGAAGCGCGCATGCCCCGGGATTGACGGCGCAAATTGATCACAATAATTAAAATAGCCTGCGCTTTGTAAAGTGAAAAAAGTCGTAACATGCAACTTTTGTAAAAAACAAATGAGCATGGCACAGAAGCACCACTGTTATGACGCAGCACCTGAAAAGAAAACACGTTGGAGCCTTCAATGGCAGTGAAGATAGCTCATCAGCAGGATGAGTAACCATGTTTGTTTCATTTTAAAGTGGGGAAACGTAAGTTACAGGTAGCTCATCTGATGCTTTCCTTAGCTTGTTAGTAGGTTACAGACAGTGATAAGGTTGGCTTCTTATTTTACTTTTAATTTCATTTGAATTAGCTTAAGCAGCGTTTATATTTTCTTTATAAATAAATAAATTTGCAAATTATGAGGGCAAGGCTTTTAAAGTTAAATCTTCTGGCAAAGATAAAGTAAAGAAGATCCTGCAATTTATGGAAGTAAAGCAGAACAAAATCCAGCAAGATCAGTAATATGTCAATTAATTATCTGCCACATTCCCATGTAAATATCTGTCTTTGGAGGATGTGTTTTTTAGCACCCCTAGTTCTCTCATTTTTATTCCAAATACAATTTATAATTTGAATCACAGGGCTATTTTTATCTCTATGGTTTAGTATTTTCTCAAGTAGCAACTTTAACTGCTATACTTTCCTGTCTTAAAAGGCAGAACTCTTCTAGTCTAAAAAAAACTCATTTGTTGAAATGGGGGGGGCCTATTGTTTGAACCCCTTAGGGGCTTTTAAAAACAAAAATGTCTTTTTTTGCGCTTTATGAAACAAAGTATCCTATATTTTGTGGATGTACAGCTACATTTCTCATGTAAGTTTGCATAGTTTTAACACAAACATTTATTTTTCATATTGCACCAGTACAGTTAATGAGAAACCTGTACTTGTGTGCTTGTTTGTTCTGTCTAAAATGTTTATTTTGGAATAAAGAGGTTAATATAAAAAAAATATTTTGTGTCCGATTCATCGATTAATCGAAAAAATAATCGGCCGATTCATCGATTTTTAAAATAATCGTTAGTTGCAGCCCTAGTTACATCAATTTAAAAAGTTACTTTAAAACAAAAAAAGACTGCACTTCTATCAAATAAAACATTTTCAATTAAAGAAAAGCAGCATTCAAATGTATTTTTTTGAGTCTCAAATACATTTTTGCATTCAAATACTTTTTTTCTTTGATTGAAAAGTTTTTCTTTCATTGAAGTGAAGATTTTTTTAATTGAAAATATATTTTTTGATTGAATAATAAAGAAACAAATCTACCTTCATAGAAACATAGGAGCTATTTTATGGATTTAATGTTCAATAGTTATAGCTGCTGCTGTTAAACCATTTTTATAATCTGGATTCTGTGATCATTTAGTTTCTTGGTGGAGATTGTGCTTCCAAGTCCTGCTGCTGCGTGTTGTCCCGGTGACTCAGCCTGCTACACTGTAAACCTAAATGTTAAAAGCCGTTAATAAAGTGAGTGCTTAAAACCTATTCTGTAGAAACTCTACTAACGCAAATGCGCTGAGGCAGAGTAGCACGTTCTTTTACAAGCCCATTTAACTCAATCCTATGGATTAGTCTGATTCATTTGTGTATTAATGGGGAATAACTTAAATAACTTAGTGAGGAACAAATGAGGAAGTACAGACCCCATTGAATGATTAGTTGACAGTGGGCGTGGCTAGAGCCGCAGCTCCATCAGTGAGGTTGTTGTTAGATTTAGACGAATGTTCAAACTTGCTCCTTACAAGGCTGCAGAATGTAAAAACTTAACATCTGCAGGGTTGTTTAATGAAGCAATTTACTTCAAAAATAATACAAAACAATATATAGATTTAAATGGCATAAAGAGGCTCAGAAGTAGTACGCACAACTGATTTATAACTAATCAATAATGTTAGCTTAATAAATATTAAATAAAATTTACTTATTTGGAGTTTTCTTTAGTTTGAGTTAATAAACTTAAGCGGTTTCATGCAATCCTTTAAGTTCAAATTATTAAGTTCTACAATAAAAGCATAAAGACTTTCTGAATGGTTTCAAATCTGCTCCAGTGTAAGTGGAGATGCAATTTATGACATGGTATGAATTACGTGGGGTGAGTTCAGGTGATTTGACCGGCGAACACATCTGAAGGGGGAGAAGGTTTTAGGTCAGCTATTTGATTTTGTAAACACTGCTGTCTATAAGCTATAGTGGCTGAAAGCAGCAAACATGCAGTAAATGACAGAACCAGTAGCAAAAATGTGTAAGGCAAAGTAGGAGTGGGAGATATATCGAATATACTCTATGTATGTCGAGTTTTCCCACGCATGTTAGTTAAAAAGAATCGCAGCCCTCAAGTACAAATTTGCATGACGACATTAAGCAGTCTGCAACTATTTCACTGAGAGTTACATTTTTTTCCCCACACACTTTGAATGCATCATAAACCCCTCCCCCAAACAGGATTATTTTCTGCGCGGCACGCATGCACACAGGTGTTTCAGCTAAGCAATATACAGCAGTGGTTTGGATTTCACACCAAAGGTCTCGAACAAAAGGCGGTAATTTGTAAGATCAAAAACAGGGTTCCTACAGCATAAGGCGAGTTAAATTCAAGACTTTTTAAGACCTTTTAATGCCACTTGAAATAAAAATATAAGACTAAATTTACAAGAAACACAAGAAAAATCCGCTTGCGACAACTTAAAGCTACAGTGTGTAATAATTACAGGGATATAAAGTCAGAAATTTAATATATTATACATAACTATGTTATTTATCATCACCTATGAGCTCAGCCTTTTAACCATAATATTTGCGTTGCCTTAGAATTCGTTATTTATAATTACATAGGAGCGGGTCTCGCAGCCATGGAGGCTGACATCTTTGCGCTACGGCAAGCGCAGAGGCAACAAACTAGCGATTGCGAGATCTCCCATGACGCTCAAAAATAACTACGGCAAGTTGAGAGAGATGAACTGAGAAGGTACTGAACAGTAGATGGCAGTATTATGCCTGAGAAGCGTTTAGTCTGCCTGAAACCAAAGAAGAAGAAGAAGAAGCAGGTATACTGCGCCTCAGTAACAAGAAAGGTGAACAAGGCGGCAGGCGTGAGTGACTTTGCAAACTGTTTGGCACTGTGTGGCCAAACATCAGACGAATGGAGGATCATGCCTACTCTGTATCACAACGAAAAGCGGCGGACACCGAACCCCCGTCATCTAAGAAGCGGAAACACGACGAGAATAAACGCAAGCGTGACAAGAAACGGCAAAAAACACGGATCAACATTGGCACGGCATTTACACGATGGAAGTCACTGATGGAGGAAAAAGGTTTTCAAAGTGACGCTCAAGTTGCCAGTTTTCTCTTGGACAGGTAATTAATCCTACACACACAATTGTCTAATATCACTGCAGTTTTTGGAGTACAGGATGCTCAGACCTGTCTAAAACAATAACATGCTGCGGCGTGATGATGCTGTTCCTCTCCAGTATACTTATTCAGCAACGTCCCTGACGTTTCATAGGTAATGATTCAGTAATTTTCTGTAAAATAATTTTCTGGATATATACCTCGGTTACTTCTCTCCGGCTCCTTTGGAGATCTTCAAGCCTTTCCTCCTCTGCTCTCACCCCGCTGGCTCCCCTCTCTCGCCTGGCCCTAGCTGCACGGCCTCCCTGCCCTCGCCCTCGTCCTCTCCCTCTTCCTCGCGTTGTAACCCCCGTGCCACCAAAATGACTTGGACTCTGTAAACGGGGAATATATATTCTTCCAGCGAACACAATCTCGCTGTTAAACTAATGACTACAATTACTTCGTCTGTTTATATCACCATGCAAAGCAGCTCACCAAGACGTCACAACGATGTAGAAAAAATAACGGGTATATTTATTATCTTAAGTCTACATGAAATCTATACCCTACACAGACTAATGAAATACTATCTGTAAAATTATCTATGTAAACAAACCTCATCACTTGAGAAGGTAGGTGATGTGGACGTCGTGGAAGAAATTTTGTCCCGTAACGCTCGCCGTACTGTTGGGGCGGAGAAACGGTGGGGGGGAGATGTTCATGTTGCTGCAGTCTGCAGTCTGACCGCTAGATGTCGCTGAAAATTACACACTGTAGCTTTAACCCAAAGGTTTATTATAACATAAACCACTGCACTAATGTTTCAAATTTTGAAAAACTTTCCATACAGGAAGAAAGCCAAAAACACAAATGACAGATATATTTTAACAATTATTTAACTGAATTCACAAGCTTTGTTTTAGCAGGGAACAAAACAAATCAGTTTTAAAGCCACAACATAACCAGCGCTAAGTCTTTTTTGCAGCTATTTTTTTTTTGTATCGTTTTCTTAGTATGTTTGATTTGGTGATAAGTGGAGGCGTTGCAGAGACAAGGGTGGAACAAAACTGAGAAATACCGGCTATTTCTCCGTAACTCCATTTTGACGCTTTGTGTTTGGTGCTTCGCATGTGACTCCACTGCCTTAATTCCCATCGTAACGAACTTGAATCGCTTCTTGCACAAAATCCACTGAGCCTCATGTATGTTCCCTGGTTTTATCCATGGAGAAAACTCTTGGCTGGAGACAATTTTGGTTACATTTACACTTGCTCATATTTTCTAGACAAAAAGTTAATGGCGCATCTCCCAAATGTCCCGGCCGCAACAAATTTAAAAAAAATTTAATAAAAAAAAAAAAATGTTTTCAATTTTAATGTTTTATTTAGATTACAAAAATAAATTGTAATAAAAATAATCCTATTTATGATGTTCTAAAAATAAGACCTACGAAAGACTGATTTAAGATATTTTAATACCAATTAAGGCCTTAGTTTTATTTTAAGGAATTCAATGCCTTTTAAGACTTCTTAAGGACCCGCGGGAACCCTGTTGTCGCTGTCTTTTGTCTTTAATGTTGTCCATTTCATCCACTTCTCCTCCATTTGAGTTTGCTGAAATCTCAAATGATGTCTTTTTTTCTGTAATGCAGATTTCTTCGCAGCCGCAGCTCCCTGTCTGTGGAATGCCCTCCTAGACCACCTTAGGGCCCCACAGACGGTGGATTGTTTTAAGAATGGACTAAAAACTTTCCTTTTTAGAAAAGCCTACAATTGTTGATTTTAGATTTTTTTTAATAGGCCACGTATGCCTTTTAATGTATTGATTTTAATGATTGTCTTTTTACTCTGTTTTTAATGTTATGGTCTTTTAAACTTGTTTTAATTTTCCCTTTTTTAAATGTAGCACTTTAGGATATGAAGTCAAATGTAAAGTGTGTTATAAATAAAATTCATTATTATTATTATTCCACCTTTTTTCTTGACTTGTTCACTTTTTTTTCTACTTAATTTACAGTAGGTAATATCATCCAAGGGCTCATCTAATTGGGCAAATGCCAAAATAAGATCTACAGCCACGTGGCAGCATCTTAGCTGAAGATGGGGGGGGGACTCCATTTGTAAGGGGAATGCAAGTGATCAAAAACAGTAACTTGCCCTATAAAGGGTTAAAATAAAATAAGTCACTGTAGCTCACTTAGAATTGGGAAGCAGAATTTTCTGGAAGTCTTACGTTAACAGTAGAAGGGCAACGGCTGGAACATCTTGCGTAACAACAAAGACAGGTTCTAGGTCAGCTGATACCTGGAGACCTTATCAGACCGCAGATCTCCCTTACTCATCCTTATGAAGAAATTCTCCTTAGTTCTGAAGACTTTAAGCTGAGTGTTCTTCTTTGGAAGTGGCTCAAAAAAGAAAAGCACTGATTTTATGATCGTTTTACTGCAGGCATGTTGGGGCACATGCTTGTGGTTTTTCAACTTTCTGATCTCTAAAGACAGCGAGCTGCTGCTCCTTTCCTTCATCACGTTTTTTTTCCTAATCACCACATCTGTTATTTAGATTTTTATATAGCGTTTCTTTTTATATATATATATATATATATATATATATATATGTACACACACTTTTTGTTTTTTTACTTAGACATTTTGTTTTGAAAATGTGGGTTTCTGAGGAGCCGCCATCAGTCATCAGTATTTTACCTGTAGAAGCCATGTTGTTGCTGACTTCTGTTGCCTTTTATACAGAACTATAGACGCATCTGCTCATTTACAATAATTGTATCTCCATTACAAATAAATAAATAGAAACTTTGTCGGTATTCTACTAATGTTGAATAAGCACAGGGTTCCTACAGCATAAGGCAAGTTAAATTCAAGACTTTAAGACTTTTTAATGCCACTTGAAATAAAAATTTAAGACCAAATTAACAAGAAACATAAGAAAAGCCTGCTTGCGACAACTTAACCCAAAGATTTATTTTAACATAAATAGGGCTGGGAATTTGAAGAAAAAGAAAATTACACAACATAAAAAAGTACAAATCTTGAGTTTTATTTCAAGCTCTGATTTTTCCATTTACATTTTTCCTCTTACATAAAAAAGAAATGTCAGTGTCTAATATTCACTGTTACATTGTGAGGACCTTTTTACTTAGCAATTTTCCTTTAGAAAAATTAACATGTCTGCTTTCTCAGGAGACAAACAAGCCCACTGAATGGGATCCTACTGACAGCGCACCGCCGGTCTCAGCACCTCCGACAGAAATAATATTAGAAGGCAGGATGATAATCTGGATGAACTGACTGCAATGATTAAGTTTTCAGGTGGACTTTCTCACTTAAAAACATATTAAAACTACTTTATTCCCACTGATCACAGCAAATATAGATGCAAGGCAGAGAAAGGATAGAGTAGCTCCGCCCAACGGGTGTCAGACACACTTTTGCACCGCGCAGACAGAGCAGCAAAGCCGCTTCAGCCGTGCGTCAGAACTAACTGGTACAAGCAGCAAAAATGAAGCAGCAGACGCGATTTTGCTGCTCTTGCTGCGTCCAGTGTGAACGTAGCATTAAATAACTCCACAGTAGAGGCAGTCCGTATATGGAGGTGCAAAGTATTCCAAAGTCTGGGGCCAACTACAGAAAAGGCTCTGTCCCCTCTGGTTTTAAGCCTAGTCTTAGGCACTATTAACTGAAGATGGGCCTCAGACCTCAGAGCACGTGCCGGAGAATAAATCTGGAGGAAGTCAGTGATGTATTGAGGAGCCATCCCATTCAGGACACAAACAATAAAATCTTAAAATCAATTCTAAAACGAACAGGGAGCCAGTGGAAAGATGCAAGAACTGGTGTAATGTGTTGATGTTTTCTGGTCCATGTTAAAAGACGAGCCGTGGCATTTTGGACCAACTGCAGACGGGAGAGAGCTCTGTGGCTAGTGCCTGCAAAAAGTGCATTGCAATAGTCCAGACGGCTAAAAATAGAGTGTAAAACCTGCTCAAAGAGGTTAAAAGATAAAAACGGTTTTACCTTAGATAAAAGACAGATGATAAAAGCACGATTTTAAAAAGCTATTTAATTGTTCGTTCAGTTTAAAAATCGCCCTCTATGGTGACACCATAGAGGGCGATTTTGATCTGTTCCCATCGGAAATGACACACGATGACACCGGTTTAACCTTTTAGCCTACAACTGGGTTTACCTCTACAAGAATACAAAGCAGGCTGTTTTTCTATCGAAAATGAGTCAGAACCACGGGCGGAAATGCAGTGTTCTAGGCGACATGGAGAAAGGGGAACATTTTCACAGTCTTCCCAAGGATCCAAAAACTCAACAGGGATTGATTATTTTTGTCCCTGCAAAGTTTGATGCTCAGCTGTTCATTTGCTCTATGATGCGTCTTTGCTAAGCAGCTTTGCTCGTTGTAAACCAACCAATCAGCGCACAGCTCATCTAAATATTCATGATCATACCATAAAACGAAGTGAACATGTCGTTTCATTCTAGTGCTCTTACCCAGGCTTGCATTAGGGCTCATGCAACAGCAAATATGCCATTTTCAGCCCAACCAATGTTACACACCCTATTCAGAGACCTTAAGGACCAGCAGCAAATACCCTCTAGAATCATTCTATGACCTCTTTAAGGAGCATAGAGAGGAGTCAGAAGAACCTGTGCCTGGATACATTAGTCGCTGCTGCCCATCATGTCTGATTTTGTCAACAGAAAAGAAGGAGCGAAAAAAAAGAAACCCAAAAATGCAAAAAGATTTTCCAGCTTAGGCACACTGTTCTATTTTTAATTTAATAGTAAGTCTGCTGGCTTCACAGAAAACTAAAGGCAAAGCTGAAACCTTTAGGCAGAGCGGCAGATGTTCTTTGTAGCGTTCAGCACCATGAATAATAAACGTCTTGGAAACGACTTAATCTAAAGGTGTTTCTATGTAAACGTTTTCAACAAAACGCTGGCTTAATATTTTAAATCCAAAAGAACAGTATGGAGAGACATTTGTTCTGGTTTTATTGAACCAACAGTTTAAAAAAAAGGAAGATTTGAAAAACAAATGGAACCTTAAAAAAAACATCATAATATAAAAAAGGTTTTAATGACAAGTAAAAGCTCAACAAAAACTTGTGCTATTTTTCAGACTATCCTTTATAAAAAACAAAAAAGAAATGTATCAATTCATTTTTAAACGGTTTTTATTACCCATTTTATGAAATACATAATTTTCTAATCTCACTTTACAGATTTTATCCTCTATACTTCAGGGCGGTCTGTGCGTGGACCAATAGAAATTAGTCTGCTCTGCTTGGAACTTAGCAACAACATTTCTATTGGTCAGTCGGGGGAACCAATAAAAATGGGTCTTTTCTGGGAGGATGTTAGAAACAGCTTTTCTATTCGGTCCAAACAGCGTCAAGAAATCTCTGAAATATTTGAAAAGAGTGCAGTTTTTAAAACTCACATTTCCCTCCCAAAAAACTGAAAGAAATTCTGGAAAAAATACAATTAGAAAAATACAATTTGAAAAACAAAACATAAAAAAGGGCAAACTGTAAACCTATAGATTTTTTGCATTCACTGACAAAATTCTTAATCCACAAATGTTTTGAGAGAATTTTGTCAGTGTTCCATTTCAGAAACATTTTCTTCATCCAGCCTTGTAGTTTTTTTTACTTGTTCTTTGCTTTCAACAATAAGGGAACAAATGTATCCCCATACAATAGAAATGAGTCTGCTTTTGCTTGAAGGTTAGCGTAAGCATTATCGTGTAAAACAGGATTTAAATAGAAGGCCTCCTCCCAGAATCAATTTTGCATGCACATTATAAATTACTTTAAACTATTTCTTAACTGAGAAAGTTAACACATTTATTATTTAGATTACATAAGATTTTTTTTTAAAGGTCTCCTTTTATTTCAGTAATATTGAAACAAATTTCTCTCCATAGTACACCTTGAGTTCTGCCCTCTTTGATGTAGTACATGTTGAATTGTTCTAATGTTCAATAGAGGCGAGTTATAAATGTCCAATTAGTCCTTTTTAATTCAACTGAGTTCAGTTTGTTAACATGTTTCACCAACTCACAGCATCTCGTCTCACTTTCAAATGGAAAAAAAGTCAACTCAATTGAATCAAACTGATTATTAGGACCCGTTTGAATGTGTGTACTTGGAATCTAACAGCTTTTTAAATGAGATCAAAGTTTTCTGCTAAGGAAACCCAGCAGATGGCCTCCAGTCACTGCAGCACTCCCTCCTGATGGAGGAGCGTGTAACCAAAGCAAACAGCTCCTTCCATTGTATCCGACTCTTAATGGAGAAATGACATTTCACAAACTCTTTGTTCCTATACGGAGGTTTTAGTCGCCTCATTTCCTTCTCAGCATAAACATACCTGTCCGAAGCTGGCCATGGAGTCCTGGGCGCCATCGTGTTCCTGGTGTCTTCTCCCATCCTCCAGGGAATAGACAGTCCCATCCGAGTCCTGCACACCTTCGTCTTTAACCACCACTCCCTCTCCTCCAAGCACCTGAAAAGACGAAGCTCCATGTCAATCCTGCAGCTGGTAACAGCGCTGAAAGGCAGAAAAAAGTCTGAAGAACAGTTGCACCCTTTAGGCAACAGCAGCTTCTAATCAGGCCATTCACTTACAGCTAATATGCAGAAGTCCATAGATTATCAAGGCAGCTGCTGCAGGAGTTGAGACAACAGATTCAATTGTGCAAAGTGCAGAAACATCTCAGCGATATACGCCAATGCAGTATGAGAAGAGGGAAAAGCATAAAGAAAGCAAAGGAAAATGTTGCAGCTCTGCATGCCTGAAAGCTGTAACCATAGCAACCCTTTCCCTTATCCCCCTACCTGGAGTCTTAGCGGCTGCCTCTGCTTGCGGCTGTGGCTCGCCCCCCTGTCTCTGTCTCCATCTCTTCCCCGCTCCCTGCCGTCCAAGTCCTCCTCCTCGCTGTATCTGTCCATCCCCACAAGGTCATCGGAGAGGTCGGCTGCGTTGCCGCGGAGGCTGTCCCTGCCGACACTGTCCACGCTGCCCACGCCGGAGCTGCAGCCCGCCGACAGGTTTCCTGTGCTACTGGTGCTCGCTCCGTTGGCCGTCTGTGCCAGCAGGTCACGGAGCTTGTACCGTACATCCTGAGTGCAACTAGAGGTCTGCTTCATGAGGACCGGACCGGCCCCCGGGGCCATCCCGTCACCGCCGCACATGGAGCTGGGCCCCATGTCCCCCAGCGCCATCAGACTAACCGTGTTATTCTGATCCATGGCGCCTGGGCCGCTCTCGCTGACGCTAACGCTAGCACCCCCTAACCCCCCGCCCATGTTACTAGCCCCACATTCGGTCATGAAATTGGAGAAGTTTGTGTAACCTCCGACGGCTCCCGCGCTGCTGACGGAGCAGCTCCCACCGCTGCCCGTCTCTCTCCCTTTGCCCAGGCCACGCTCTTCTTGTTTGGGGAGAACTCCCCCAAGCATCCCCCCTCCAGCTCCTGTTCCTGCAGCTGCTGCGGCGGCGGCTGCTGCTGCCGCAGCTGCGCTCGCCGCCTCCGCAGCAGCCTTCCTCTGAGAGATGATCTGGGTGCACTCGTCGATAACCGTCTTGATCTGCAAGATGCTGGCAGCTGTGAGGATGCAGAGGGCCTGCGACTGCAGCACCACCAGGGAGCCGCTGTACATGAAGTCCACCAGCTGTTTCACGGTTTCCGCAGGCACCAGCGGCGGCACAGATATCTCAGAGTGACCCAGCAGAAGCTTGTCCTGGAAAAACGGGCTGCCGGCCGCCAGGACGCAGGCGTGGGCCCTCAGGGAGGCATCGTGTATCCGCACGGTGACGTCGCAGAAGAGGCCCTCGCGCCGCTGGGTCCGCAGGGCCTCCAGGACCGACTGGCTGGAGTTGTGCAGATGGATGTAGTGTACGGTCTCCGTGCTGGACACCATGGCGGGGGGCGGAGAGTCGCTGGGGACGGGGTGGGAGTGGGGATGGGGGTGAGGTGCCTCGGGTTTTGCGTCAGCTTGAGGTGCGAAGGGGACCGCGAGGGGAAACGGAGGCAGAGCTTGGGCCAAAACTCGGCCTCTCCGGCTCAAAACGTCATGAGTCTGACGGATGGATTTCAAAACTTCTGATGTGATGAGCGGCGCCGCCGTCAGGAGGAGCTTCCAAACAGCTTCACCGAGTCTCGAAAATCTATTGGAAAACAGTTAAAGCCGACATCAACAATGAAGAAACAGTTTAAAAACACAAAAACAAAACTAGGTATCATGATCTCAGCAGGCAACTGAGCTTCCTGCCTTTGTTACAGTTTCTGCAGAACCAAAAAAGGCCCTAAAATAATTTTGAGACTCGTATAATACAACAATATATCAACTTTTAAAGGCTGTAAAGAAACTAAATAGAAAAAGTCCCAAAAATCCAAAAAAAAAAAAAAGTGTCACTGACATGCATGACGTACACTGACTAGTCTTATTTCACTAACTAGTAGCTGCAGATGCATCTGAAGGTGAAAAAGTTGGGCGACCCAAGCAGCACCAAACCAGCCGCGTGCATCACCTGTTTCGTCTAAATGACAGCACGTGCTGCGCGCGAGCCCGACGGCTCATCGGGTCAGGATAAGTTGGACGTTCCGCACAGCGGGTGGTCAGTGCAGAAATGCACGGGAGAATTTAAACGTTAGCTGCGAGGGGAAAGGGGGGGAAGCTCTGAGGACCGGGCTGGGTGTTTAAAACCAATGACAGCCCGCCTTCAATACAGCCAGTGAAGGTCCGCTCAGTTATAACTATTTATAAATAGATAAACTCAGCGCCAGAAGCGAGCAAACAGGTTATCTGGAACGGGCTAACGCTAGCTAGTGTTAGCTACTGACGTTAGCCGTATAGTTCTAGCCCGGAAATGTGTGTAAGGTGGTGAAAATCTGCACGGAAACAGCAATTCCGCCTTAATTAAAACACAAATGTTATTTGATGCAGAATTATAAATGGCATCTTAGCTAGTGTGACTTAAAAGAGCTTGAGCTTAGCTCCCACGCTCCAACCGATGCTAACCAAGCTAGACTATTAGCCCACAACTAGTAAAGTTAGCATGCCGAACGGCTAACGATTTCTGCTGGTTTTTTAATCATGTTGAAGCGTTTTAATAAAACACGGAAGGTCGGTTTATTCAGGGTGTCGTTAGTCCCAGCTACTCACCGGGGGAACAGACGGTGACAGCCTGCTAGTTTGGTGTCAGATGCAGCAGGAAGCCCTCATGTAGCGCTGCAGCCAGTCTGCTTGGAGCTCAAACAAACACAAATGCTCTCAGACACACAGCCGGGGAGCCTCACACTGACAGACGCAGCGAGCCGCAGAAATAAAAGGCTTTCTCTCGGAAAAAAAATGCACTAAACCACCCCGACAAGTTTTTTTTTCTTTAAGGAACCCACATGAAGTAGTCACTTTCTGCACGAAGTGGGACAAATACCTTCATCACGCTGCTGAGATAACACACCTCCACACCCACGCAGTCTGCAAGCAGAGCATACCTGAAAGAAGCAGAACGCGTGGATTTTCACTCAATACCATAAACCAGGAGTAACCAATTAAAAACCAGCGAATAAAGCAAATCATCAACCAGTAAAGGAGACATTTTTCATTATTATCTGTTACTTTAAACATAATTTAACACTGAAATAAAATGAGTGTAGGAGCCAATTATTGTATGTTAATGATTAAAATTGTTTTTTTGTGTGTGCATAATCTAGCTAAGTTTATTTTACTTTATTGTTTAATATCTGTTATTTAGTCATGTTGCTTTATTTGTTGGTTAGTTATGATTAATTTAGGTTAATTATTTTTTATAAATGGGTAGTCAATCATAGGACACTTAATGGATGGAAATGGTGATATTTTAAGTTTGGAGGAGTTCTATGAAGGACCAACTCTGCCATATTTAAAAATAAATACAGAAATAAATAAATGCTCAATAAATGTATAAGCATACAATTAATTGCCAACAAAAAAGTGAGACATAAATGTATATAACTCTTAATTAGCTTCTTTATTTATTTGCCTTTGTAATATTGACCTTATTTATTTTTCTGTCCTTTATAATCTTCAACTTTATTTTTTAATTACTTATATTTTTAAGTATTTATTTATGTGCATGTTATTATATTTTTGTCTGTTTTATTCTTCCATTGTATTTTTTTACCTTAGTTATTTCTTCGCCGCTGTTTTTTCTCTCTGCCCTTTTTACATTTCTCTCTGCCCTTTTTACATTTCTGTATGCATTTCTGTCTCATTATGCAAATGAGGAGGGGGTGTGTCCTAGAGAGTCAACTTCTGCTCATTGGTTGGCTTGGCGGTCCATCTTCTTAACTCACAGAGCTCAGAGTACTAAGTTAAATGTTCTCTTTTCTGTTTCTGTTGTTCAATGAAAGTACGTTTTAAGATCATTTGAGGCGAGAATATTATACTTTTAAGCATCACCATATGGCCCATTCACAGATTTAATGCGTAATTTAAAAGAAAATGTGACGAACTTGAGAGGACCGTGGCAACCAGCGGAGCTCCGAAGCTGACGGCAGCCAGGTCCGACCACAGCCCATCTGCACCGGCCCTCTCTCGGCATAGCCGTGTGTGAAGCGTGTTGGTTAGCATTTTACTACATCGGTCGAATCTACAGGAGGAGAGTCTGATGTCGAGTCTGAAGTCAGAACTTGAGTAGGGACTTTGCCAAACTTTGCCAAATACAACAAAAAATCGCCATCATAGCCTGGCTATAGACCTGGCTGCCGTCAGCTTCGGAGCTCCGCTGGTTGCCACGGTCCTCTCAAGTTCGTCACATTTTCTTTTAAATTACGCATTAAATCTGTGAATGGGCCATATGGTGATGCTTAAAAGTATAAGGTTCTCGCTTCAAATGATCTTAAAACGTACTTTTATTGAACAACAGCAACAGAAAAGAGAACATTTAACTTAGTACTCTGAGCTCTGTGAGTTAAGAAGATGGAACAACCAATGAGCAGAAGTTGACTCTCTAGGACACACCCCCTCCTCATTTGCATAATGACATAGAAATGCATAGAGAAATGTAAAAAGGGCAGAGAGAAATAAACAGCGGCGCAGAAATAACTAAGGTAAAAAAATACAAAGGAAGAATAAAACAGACAAAAATATAATAACATGCACATAAATAAATACTTTAAAATATAAGTAATTAAAAAATAAAGTTGAAGATTATAAAGGACAGAAAAATAAATAAGGTAAATATTACAAAGGCAAATAAATAAAGAAGCTAATTAAGAGTTATATACATTTATGTCTCACTTTTTTGTTGGCAATTAATTGTATGCTTATACATTTATTGAGCATTTATTTATTTCTGTATTTATTTTTAAATATGGCAGAGTTGGTCCTTCATAGAGTTCAACAGGCTTCATGGAACTGATTGTTCATTAATAAGTTACAATAAAGTTTTGCGTTGTATACCTGATGTTCTCCTTAGTCAGTTAAAAACAGTATATCTAATTTCTCAATTCCAAGACTCAATAAGCTTCAAATTGAGCATGTGGACATTAGAGATAATAAAAGCACCATTAGGTTCTGGAATCAATATTTTATAAATAATATGTACCCTGGTCGAACTAAACGTACATTTCTCTTACAACATTTTAATAAATCTACAATAATCAAAATTAGGACAAATTATTTGAAATTCCCAATTCCTCCTAAATATAAAGAATTACAATTTAAAATAATAAATGACATATATCCTTTAAATGAGTACTTAAGAGAGAGATTTAAACTCCATGTTGGGAATTGTGGTTTCTGTACAACTCAATTGGAAACTACTAATCATTTGTTTTATTGATGTAAAGAAGTTAAAAACCTATAGGATCAACTTCAGATCTTTCCATCTTCTAGATCTATAAATGTGGACTTTAATTCCTTACAAATAATTCAGTTTGGTTTATATATTAATGAAAAAAGGTGGAACTCTTAGTTAATACTTTGATGGTTATAACCAAATATTATATCCATAAATGTCGTTATGCAAAATGTTTCCTCTCATTCTCTGCTCTCAAAAACGAAATTTCCTCCTTTAGCCGATGTCTGAAGAAGATGCAGAACCTTAAAGCAAATACATTGTCCGATTTACTGGAAGAATTTCAGTTTGTCCCCTCTTCTTAATAATTAATTTTTTTCTCTTCCTTTTTCTAGCCTGTAATTTTTTATTGGAGTTAATAGGAGTTGTGATCTTATTTGTTTCTTGTAATGTTCAATATTGACATATTGTTGAATTTGTCATTAATATTCATTCAATCATAGGACCAGCATGCATCTGGGTGGGCGTATGGTTTTTTTTAACCAGCGCAAGGAAACATGGAGGAAATGTTTGTCTTTTTTTTTGTTTGCTTGCCTGAGGAAAAAATAAACTGAGAAAACTAAAGGAGTTTACCTGGAACATTTTCTTTTGCCTGCGTAAAATAAGTCCATGGTGCATCTGTGACCTTTGTGGATTTCCACTTTTTTGTGTCATCAAAGCTGGGCCACAACAAGGAGGTTTCTATGCATCCATGTTATACATTGCATTTTTAAATATATATATATATATATATATATATATACATATATATATATATATATATATATATAAAAAAATTTTCCATTTTAAAATCTAAAGTGGTTTTTGAAGTAGAGAACAATAATCGTTCAGTTAAGTATATAGACAATTTCCTGATTTACATATTTGTAAAAAACACCTGAACTGACTGTTTATTTATTTATTTTCTTCTGTCTTAATGACAGCAGTGGGCTTTAGGCTGCCCTGCAAGGCTTTAAACCTGGGTTTGAATGGAGATAAAGCCATTCTAAAGCACATATCAAGGTGCTCATTTTGAACCTGGATCCATATTTATTTCTGATTCTGTTCATGGTGGAGAATCCTGCTTCACAGCAGCAGGTTGAGCCAAACATCCTCTAAATGTGCAGGGTCATCTTTGAGCACCATTTCACTTTTCTTTCACTAGTCCACCGCATTTTTTTCCAGCATCTTTTCCTTGTTTCCCATTGCCCGGCTTGCTATGGGTTTGCCTGCTGTGTCTAAAAGTTAGCCTGATAAACCAGACTAAATGTGAGATTAAATGTGTTATTTAGTCTGACCCCAATGAATGAGACATCGGAAGATTGTTTTTCAAACCATGTCTGTGCCTATTGGCCAACGCCCTGACCAATGAGCAAAACTGACTGTGACGTAGTAAACGCGACAGAAACAGGTGGGAGAGTGTAAACAAACATCTTGTCAGTAAAACGGCGAATACGTCATTCTCTTCCTGCTCACGTTTCAACGAAAACCCCTTCCAAAACGGAGTCAAACCAGAACTGTTCAATAGTCGTTGCCATCTTCCTTGATGTGCTTTCTCCAGCGTCGTGCAGCTTTGTCGTCATGCCCTCAAAACCCCGCCCACTTTGTATCCATGCATTCAAAACACATGTTTGCGTTGTGATTGGCCAGCCAGTTCTAGGGCCTGGGGCATTGATGGAGGCTAGACCACTCGCAGGCGAAAATTATTTTGGCCGCTGGCAGGTGGACTAGTTTACTAGACTATCTAAAAGTAGCAAGCAGCAGTAGCCCAGACTGACACAGTTCATTGGCTAATTGAATCAAGTGTAGCCTGGTGCCTGACAATCCTGATGGCTTTACCATATTAACAGGAGAAGCAGCGCAGGTGGAGTTAGACACTGCCGTCGGACAACATGTGGTAATTTCTAAATGTTTTAAATCATATTTCAACCATATCCGGATCCGGACCACGGTCCGCTAAACCATGACTTCTGCTATAAACCCTTAAAGTTCCAACATATTTTCATTTGCAAAAACATTAATTCCTCAAAACCATAAATGAGCCACTGAGATTTAAAATATTGAGTCTTAATTTTAGTGATTCCCAAATGGTTGGAAGGATGTTTTTAGTAGTAAAAGGTTATTCCAGTGGAAGATTAGCATTGATTAAGTTAGTCTGAGTACAGAATATTCACCACAGCCTGCCTTGTGGATGGAGCATGGCTGGTGTGACATCCTCATGGTGTGATAGCCTGGGGGAATACAGGCAGCAGCTTCACAGAAATGAAAGAAAGTTTCATTGAAAAAAATCATGTGAATGAACATTTAGATTTCAGATAGAGGCTGAGATTATTCCACATGCTGCTAAGGGATAATCAGTTATTACAGTTTCAGTGTAATTTGATTCTAAAGGGGTCATTGAATGCAAAACCGAGTCTACATTTGCATTGATGAATAACTTTCTGCAAATCTCACGATTCTTAACTTCCACTATAAAATGGGTGAATCCAAATGAAGCACCGTGTTGACATAAACTCGAGGATGTTGCCTTATTTGGTTCTGACCTGTACTTTTGTCACGCCCAGAAATTGACATACAGACCAGCCTTTTGGTTCACGTGCTGCACTGTAGTCGAGCAAAATCCCCCCGAACAATTTTTTAGGTATAAAAAGTAGGAAATGTCCGGGAAAAAGAGGACGTCTGGTCACCCTACCATAACAACAATTTCGATCTTTTAGTGTGTGCTTGTTGCTATGATGCATCTTTGCTCAGCAGCTTCGCTCGTTGTAAACAAACCAATCAGCGAACAGTTCATCGAAGTATTCATGAGCATACCATAAAAGGAAGAAAACCTGTCGTTTTATTCTTGGGCTTTTAACCAGGCTCATAGACCAGCATATATGCCATTTTCAGCCCAACCAATGTTACACAGGATTAGGGAAAAATAAAGTGGGGGAGAAATTCATCTCCCCACCAAGTCAGTCCAGTTGAAAAACCGAGAATAAAGTAAAAATACAGTGTTGAGAATAAGTCAAACTGTCAATAAAATACTCACTTTCTTAGACAAACTTTATTGTGATCTTGTTTACTCAGAGCGTATGCAAAACAACATTTCGATGCATACAAGTTATCAACAGTGAATGAGAAGCTTACAACAGTGAAATGAACATTTCCATTTATAAAGTGATGCAGTGATCAGAAGAACATGGTGGAAAGTTAGTAGAAACACTGAGTTGAGTTCTGTTTAATAGGAGTTTGAAAACGTTTTCATGTAGTGCAATTATAATGTTTACAAGTATGATACAGAGTCTCCCACCATAGAGAAGCACCATAGAGAGCATTCTGACCAGTTGTCTCACTGTGTGATGTGGAGGCTGCAGCGTTTCAGACTTAAAGAAGGTGAGAACAGCAGAGAGGCTTATCAGGGCTCCTTTTCCCTCCACAAAAGACATTTCATCCCAGCGCTGCGTGTCCTGAGCCCATAACATCATAAATGACCCCCCACCCCCCCCACCATGGACTGTTCTCCCTGCTGCCCTCTGGGAAGAGGCTTCACAACATCCGATGCAGGTCCAGCAGATTCTGCAACAGCATCTTCCCCACCGCCATCAGACTGCTGAAAAACAAAAAAAGATGACTGATTAATAATTTTTCCCTCTGGACTCATGACAAAAACCTTCTCGCTGTCTGGCCACTGTCAGTCAAAAAAAAAAAAATCATTCAGTATGTTAGCCAATCAGCATTGAGCTGCCAGCTTCACGACTCGCCCCTGCTCCATAGACCCCCTAAGATTTAGTGCCAAGTCTTAATAACCTCAAGACAAAATAAAAGTGGTTTAACTGACCAGCCACCATTTGGTTTGAAAGACACATACATTTGGCAATCATCTGCATTGCACTGGAAGAATATGGGATATTTTCTAAAAATAAAATAGACCCTAGAGGGGAATGAGGCACAAAGTAAAGAGCAAAGGTCACAAAATTGAGCTCTGGGGAACCCCACATGACAGAGAAGCAGAAAAAGATTAAAAAAACCTGTAATTTTTACTGAGAATGTTTCCTGTCAGTACAGGATTTACACCAGTCACGAGCAATGCCACAGATGGTAAAAGCAGTGGTTAAGTTCAATAAAACAAAAATAACACCACTGGCCGAATCACATACTAAGAACACTAAGAGAATGTCCTTATAAACTCTGAACAGGGCTGACTCGGTGATACGGAGAGATTAAAATCAGACTGAAACACATTATGTTATGTTCATCCAGGAAAGATTTGAAAGATGTACAATTTTCTCCAAAATGTGTTTACAACAGAGGTAGCTTGGAGATGGGCCTAAAATTCCTGAGCATAGTGGGATCAGAACCAGATTCCTTTAACAGGAGCAGCACCACAGCATGTTTAAAATTAGCAGGAACTACTCCAGTCCACAGACTGCTGTTAAGAATCACCAAAATCAAGTGTTTAAAACAAGGAAAGACTTCTCTAAGAAATCTTGGTGGAAGAGCATCACATGGAGATCCAGAGGGTTTAATCTGAGCAACCAGCTCCTCTAAAGAAGACATAATCACTGGCTCACACTGATTAACTGAAGTGAAAACAAAACTGTTATTTTGAATTATTTATTCTTTAGGATTTTAACCACTTTTCATGAATAGCTCTTCATAGAGTAAAGGTAACCTGAATATTATAGACTTCAAACAAATAAATACACTCATTAGTATTAACTTTGAGGAAGTACACTTCAGTAATTCTAAATGCATAAACCTTACAATTATGTATATTAAAACAAGAAGCTATATCAAAGAAATAATATGCATCATATAGGGTTTATTTAATAGTGTGTGTTAAAATAATCTAAAAATAATAAATGGAATTGGTTATGTAATGACATCATACAGATTTTAAAAGGTAAAATATATTTGGATGTTTGCATAGTTTGAATATTTGCAGCAGTTTTTGAGTTTGTAGCATTTTCCCATTGTGATAAGTTCTGTTTTCTGTAATCCAAGCTTTCCTTATTTTTCATTTGTTTTGCATATGTCTTTTTTTTTTTGTTATGTTTATTTACTGGTCTCTTTTTTTAGCTTGTAGGATCTTTTGAATTTTCTGTGAAATTGTATATTTCTACACTGTTTGCACTTTAAACTTTATTTAACCAGGTCAGTCAAGATGTACAATCTCTTTAAAAATTCCTTGTGGCCCTGTAGCGACAATCCAATTGCCTCTAATTTTGGTCGCTTCTGGGTTCGGGAAATCCAGGAACTAACGTGTTCAAAAGGCAATGTTCAGACTGGGAGATAAGTTTGGGAACGCTTCCATTTATTATGCACATGCACTGAATACTGAATATGATCCAAATTCCTGGGTGGCGGTCTATGGCAGCATGCAAAGGATATGGTAATATTGATCAATATATGGATATAATGAAGCAAACCAGCATATGAACAGAGAGCGATAAAAAAAAAAAACGTGTGACCTCCCCACACCCTTCCCATGCTGCCCTTACCTTGACACTCATAAAGATTTCATTCACGGCTCCACCAGTGCTAGAGCAAGTATATAGGTCAGAGAGACAATGCAATACAAATACCAACACCAATCCAAACAAATGTATTGAAAGTACATAATGATAAAAAAAAAAAACTAAGCTCAAACACATAACTGCAAATGGCCCTTATAGGCCCCATGAAGAAAAACTGCTGGAATCATCAGTGAAGTAATAATATACAAGGAGTTAACTAAACAGTCCAATGGTCATTGAGGCAGGTGAATGAATTAGATCAAACTGAGAGGATGCCTCTCATTTGCATTAGACAGCAGCACCACCGTGGTTTTATTTAACTGTATGCCAGATGCAATATAGAGAGATAAGGTTATTCCAATTTTGGAACCAGTGGGTATAATGGGGTTCCCACACATATTATGTCATCCCATTTTGGTTGTAAAAGTCTCTCCCAGCATCCTGGACATTGACAGGATACATCCATCAAGCCTTGTGCAAACACGTGCAGATGACCTTTGTTCTTTGTGTAGAATGCTCTGAAACAGCCCCTAACTTATAGCTCAACAATGTCTTATGTCAGCCTTTGAACCTTTGGTTGTTTCTTGTTATGAAACTAGGTGAAAATACAAGGGTTTTGTAATGTTAGCGTAATTGCGGTGTTTAATTAGCCTGGCATTTAGTTGTAAAACAAAAACTCTCAATAAACTCTTAAAGCTACAGTGTGTAATTTTCAGCGACATCTAACGTCCAGACTGCAGACCGCAGCAACATGATCATCCCCCCCCCCACCGCTTCCCCCCCCCAACAGTACGGCGAGCGTTACGGCACAAAATGTCTTCCATGACGTCCGCATCACCTACCTTCTCAAGTGATGAGGTTTGTTTACATAGATCATTTTACAGATAGTATTTATTAGTATCTATAGTAGTATTTAGTATCTATTGTTCAGTACCGTCTCAGTTCATCTCTCTCAACTTGCCTTAGTTACTTTCGAGCGTAATGGGCGATCTCGCAATCGCTAGTTTGTTGGCTCTGCGCTGCCGTAGTGCAAAGATGTCTGCCTCCATGGCTGCGAGAGCCGCTCCTATGTAATTATAAATAACGAATTCTAAGGCAACGCAAATATTAAGGTTAAGAGGATGAGCTCGTAGATGATGATAAATAACATAGTTATGTATAATATATTACATTTCTGACTGTATATCCCTGTAATTATTACACACTGTAGCTTTAAAAGCATTAGGAATTTAGGTGTTTTTGTGAGTTCTGTATGAGGACTGATGCAATGAAGGGGGCTGAAGTTAACCCACCTCTGTTAAACGGCTGACTTGACAAGTCAGGTCATGAGTCGAGGGTTAGAAATGGTGATACCATTTGGTTTGTGTTACCAGCTGGGATTTAAAGGAAAAGTCCAGTCAAATTCAGAATACAAACTTCTGAACGTACTTTAAATATCAAATAATTACATACTTTTAAATAAATGATAAGTGTTTTTGATAAAAACTAATTTATTTGAATGTGCTTTTCTGGACTGGGAATGATTTTTGGCCCTGGCGTTTTTCTATCTTCAGCGGTAGTAATAGTAGCAATAATTCTGCTGAAGTATGGTTGTAAAACAATGTCTGACTTTCATTTAATAATTTTCATAGAATTTGTATTTATGACTTTTGTCAGATTGAAGTTATTCCTGTGACCTTTGTGACCATTTTTCTTTCATTAAATGAGAAGTGCCAACCATTTTGTCCACGTTCATTATCGAGTGTCACTCCCAATGAAGTCCCGCAGTCAGCTGCGGAGGGCGCCTTGATTGAAGGTGGGGGGTATACATCAGAATACAACGCCCTCTTCCCTCCGGTGGACAGCAGTGGTTGCTATGGCAACACAGAGTGGCCCCACGTGCATTCCTGTACCTCTGTTCTTTCCATAACATTTGACAAACTCCTTTCAACGGAATGCTACTTGCTTTACATTAAGCTTCCTTATCTTGCAAATGTATTGGTATGTATGAAAATTGTTATTCTAATAAAAATAACCCATGAGAAACTGATAGAAATCTTAAACCTATGGCAGCCGTTCCCACTCTCCCTTACCTTAGATGAGGCGTTTGAGTGCTTGCATTGATCCGTCAGCTCTGTTATCTTCCAAACACATGAAAAGCTGTTCACTGGGCTAACATGAAGTCAAATATTTGCCCCTTTCTTGTAAAATACATTGAAACAGTCAAATAAAACAATTTTAAAGAACACCTTCCCTTTTCTGTCAGTGTAATACTATGCAGCAAACCAGTGGAGCGTAGATTTAAATACAGGTGTCCTCCATCATTAGTTTGCTGTTGCACCTGCTACCAATTACCAGTCAGTCTGCACTGATGCTATGTAAGGGCTGAATCCTCCACTCACCCTACCCACTAAGTAGTTTGGGACAGCCCTGATTATGGCAGAGCCTCCATGGGAACAAGTATACGGAGGGTTAGTGCTCAGAATTAGTGTTTAGGGGATGGTTTTGAATGGGGCCAGACTGCCCGTCGTGAGCTGCAAACCACAAAGCTAAAGCTCTGTCACTCACATATCACTACCAATGTCTGAAGAGGAGGATAGTATTGCATATTGTCTAATGTAAACTAATGTAAAGCAGCCTTTTCACTGCAAATTGTAAGTTTTATGCACCTTCTCCAGTAAACCTTTTATTTCCCCTCATAGGGTGATTTAGTCTTTCCATATTTTTTAGTGGCACGCTAAAAATCAATCACTCTAAGCACTGACGGAGGCTGGCAGATGTGGCACTTCTGCTTCAGTTTTCCATCCTTGTTTCTGTTTGTTGCTGGATCCACTTTGTCAACATTGGCATAGGAAACACAGCTATTACTTGGTTCAAAAACTATCTTACAGAGCGAATGCAATGTGTTTCTATAGATGGTCTTAAATCAGACTTTTTAGAAATTTCTATGGGTGTTCCTCAAGGTTCGATTTTAGCCCCCATCTTATTTTCTATATTCATAAATAACATTGGAAAGGACGTGCAAACGTGCTAAATACTAAGAAAACCAAATTTATGACGTTTTCAAGGGCTCGTTCCCAATCCCCAGATAATATAACTATTAACACATTAATTGGAGACTTAATTGAAAATGTTTCTTCATATAAGTATTTAGGTTTTTGGCTGGACAACAAACTTTCTTTCAAAGTTCATGTTGAAAAACTTGTAAAAAAGCTGAAACTACGGCTGGGGTTTTATTTTAGAAATAAAACTTGTTTTAACATGTCAGCCAGAAAAACACTTGTGCAGGCTACTTTTTTAAGTGTTTTGGACTATGGTAATGTTGTCTACATGCATGCTGCCTCTAGCACTCTCCATCTATTAGATTCTGTGTACCATAGTGCTCTGCGCTTCTTAACTAACTCCTATTCCCGTACTCATCATTGTACGCTGTATGAACTGGTAGGCTGGCCGTCTACGTAGACAACTTCATTTGTATATTTTTCTATACAAGGCCATGTTGGGTAAATTGCCGGCATATTTATGTAATCTCCTCAAGCTAAATTCCAGGCATTTTCATCTCCGTTCCACCAGGTGGCGCTCTTACCAGGTTCCAAGGGTTTTTACTGAGCTGGGGAAGAAATCCTTCTCTTACTTTGCTCCATGGTCTTGGAATAATTTGCAAAACTTGCTCCATTTAAATGATCTAG
Organism: Cyprinodon tularosa; assembly: GCF_016077235.1. Taxonomy (NCBI): domain Eukaryota; kingdom Metazoa; phylum Chordata; class Actinopteri; order Cyprinodontiformes; family Cyprinodontidae; genus Cyprinodon; species Cyprinodon tularosa. The sequence goes on along the minus strand of NW_024038928.1, from coordinate 1,898,265 downwards.
TCCCATTGAATGAATTTAAGGCCATGTTAAAATGTCATGTAATTCAAAAATGTAACTGCCGTATGTGACCTGTCTTTTCCTCTATGTGAGATTTTGTTTATGCTGTATTTCTGTTTGTATTTTAACTGGTGTGCCGTCTTGGCCAGGTCTCCCTCGAAAAAGAGATTTCAATCTCAAGGGACTTCCTGGTTAAATAAAGGTTAAATAAAATAAAATAAACCCCCAAAAATACCAGCTATGGGTAGCACAGCATGAGGTGAGTGGCTATTGATGGCAATGGCCTTATGCTGGGCTGCTGATGGGGGAGTGGCGGCATAGTGGTTAGGGGATAGAGCTTGTTCTGAGTTCGAGTCCCACAGACTGCCACTCTGGGTCCCTGAGCAAAAATCCTTAACCCCACACTGCTCCCCTGGCGCCGCATGATGGCAACCCACTGCTCCCCGGGGATGGGTTAAAGGCAAAGATTGGATTTCTTTGCTCTGTACTTGTGACAGTGCAATGACAATAAAAAGATGAAACAAAACAAAAAAAAAGAAAAAAAGTAAAGCTGTTCATCTAAACGAGAGAACGAGACCAGGTACAGACACCGAGGTGGAAGGCACAGTAACCTCGAAGCCTGGTTTTCTGGCCAGAGCCATAGGAGAAGATGACAGAACTCTCAGTCATCTTAAACATTTAGATGAGCTTCTATCATGTTTTCCTTTACTTGCTTTTATTGTTCTTTTATTTAACATCTGCTTGTTAAATGAGCAAGTTATGTCCCTTTGAAAACAGTTGCTCCTCGGGACTTCCCTTACGGTTCTTTTCCTCGGAGCAAGTTACTTACTACTCTTAACTCAAACTGGGTAAAACCATATAAAAAGGACTATAAAAACAGGAGTAAAAAAGTAACAGAGGTTATTCCAGGTATTTATTGTTTAATTGTATTGGAAGAATACAAATAAACTTGCCCTACAATCTCAAGGACTTAGAGGAGGCTATAATAAGGTAAAAATGTTACTTAGTTTTGCTCTGGTCTGGGGATTGAGCTAAAGGCTGGATGCAATTAGCTGGTTTTCCTAACTCTATCTGGTTTTAGATAGAAAACTGAACTAATCTGTATGATTCTGTTGAATTGTCTCTAAAATGCCTTGAGATGACATTTGTTGTAAATTGGGGCTTATATAAATAACCTACATTAAAACTTGAACGTATTATGTCCTAAATAAATGGCTTCAAAGGCTTTAGCATCACACCTCCAGTGTTTTCTCTTAACTATAGCTTTATAAAAAGCCCAAACAGCAGCAGAATTTGATAATTAGTTTGAACCCCAGTCGGCCTCAGCAGATGGCCGCTCACACTGAGCCTGGTTCTGCTGGAGGTTAAAAGGTAGTTTTTCCTCTCCACTGTCGCTACAAGCATGCTTAGTGTGAGGGATTGTATTCGAGTCAATAAGTCGATGCAATCAACTGGTTTTCCTTAGATAGAAAACTTTGAATCAATTTGACAGTATGATCTGGTTGAACTGTAAAGTGCCTTGAGATGACATGTGTTGTGAATTTGGCGCTATATAAATAAACTAAATTGAATTGAATTGAATAAGGGACCCTGAGAAGATTTCAGTTTTCCACCTGAGCTCATCCATCCTTTTGGTTTGGCGTTTGTTCATTAAAGGAGAATTCCGGTTTTTAACACTTTTAGCCCATTTTCTGTAGTGTCCAGGATGAAATCGAATGATCGACACCAAAATTTTGACAATTGGTCCTGTCTCTGCTTTTTGGCTCATTCAGAATCCCCCCCTGGCTGCTTCAGAATGGCTTCCATTGTGCATGTCCGATAATGTCCTTAAAACAACCTTAAACGTTCTTTTTTTAAAATATGCTACTCACCGGGTCATCAGCGCTGTTCAATGACGTTCCAAAAAAAGTTTCGTAAAGAAAAAACGTTCCTGTAGTGTTTTATTTAGCATTTTGTAAATTCCAGAACTATTTTTTACGATACATCACAACCGCTTATAAACTTATCCCTCCGCCACCGGAAACGGAAATGGGGCCTGTTTACACTTAGTTGTAGTCTTTTCGCTTCACTCTGTGTACTCCGACGTCGAGGTGCTAACGTCTCTGTTAAACACTTTAAAAAACTCTGAAAATGGAATACGAAAGGTGGATTCTTGAGGAGGACATATTGGACTTTGAGTTTGACGGTAGAGGATACCGTTTTGAACCGGAATATACTGAGGAGGAGTATATAGAGACATTGTCGCCAACTAGTGGTCTGGAGTGTGCAACGCTTCAGATTCGAACGGGAAGCGGAAGTTTATAAGCGGTTGTGATGTATCGTAAAAAATAGTTCTGGGATTTACAAAATGCTAAATAAAACAAGACAGGAACGGTTTTTCTTCACGAAACTTTTTTTGGAACGTCATTGAACAGCGCTGACGACCCGGTGAGTAGCATATTTAAAAAAAAGAATGTTTAAGGTTGTTTTAAGGACATTATCGGACATGCACAATGGAAGCCATTCTGAAGCAGCCAGGGGGGGATTCTGCATGAGCCAAAAAGCAGAGACAGGACCAATTGTCAAAATTTTGGTGTCGATCATTCGATTTCATCCTGGACACTACAGAAAATGGGCTAAAAGTGTTAAAAACCGGAATTCTCCTTTAAGCCTTATATTTAGTAGTAGATTCATTGTTCTCTTTATTAAAAAGAAAAAGACAGAATTTACTCCACAACAGAATATAATTTAATGAGCTGTAGGTGGGTGTGTTGGTCACAGATCTATAAAGGCAGTAAAAATAATACGTATCTGTTGATGTAAGGCATGCAATCTCCACAGAGCTTCGAACACGGAAAAGCTACAGGTTATCACAGCAGGACACTCAGCCACAACTACACACACAAAAGCGCTCTTAAATCCTCTCTGGTTAGGACCCCCATAAACATTTATTCTCTGCACACACAAGGAATAAAACTCTGATTCGTCACAACAGCCAAAGTAAAGAACAAATATCAATAATATACTCTAACATTTTCATTTTCTACCTTTGTCCGCCTTTGAGGAATAAAGGATGTGGTTCATTAGGAATAATCAACAATGACAGATACACAAACAGGTTAGTAGCCTCAGCACGTAGCACATAAAGCGGCGATGACCCGGGCAGCCGTGACTCTTGTGTTTGACCCTAATTTAGCCAGTCCTTTATAAAGCTGTTATTTCAACCTGTTAAAAACAAGTTTCATTATTCAAAGACAATCAGGATTTACTATGTAAATTACATGTAATGCTGCTGTTGAAGCCCTCATATAAAAAGTGCACACGTTAGCTTGTGAATGGTGCAAAACAAATCAGTAGAATCTTGGATTTAAAGTGGCTGTCTGTATAAACAGTTAAATATCTGCCTCCATATAAAAATAAAATTAGCGACACAGTAATATTGCACACCTAAGGGGTTTAAGTTATACTTTTAACAAGATACTACAGGAAAATGTACAAACAGGGAAACAATAAAGCCTCTGGGGGATTATAGACATCTGTATGTTCAGGTTTCAAACTATGCATGGAGCTTGTCTCTGGCTGCAGGTGGGGCAGAGCTGGAGTCACGGCTGCTGATGAGGGGAGGAGGATTCAGGCTGCAGGTGGAGGAGAAATCTCAGCGGAGGAGGAGCAGCTCACTGAGGTGCACGGACAGGACAGAGCTCCTCAGTGCTGCTGGGCCTCCAGCTCTCTCTGGCGGCAGCCCACGGCAGTGATGAGGGCAGCTCCTTTACCGCTGCCGTCCTCAGAGAGCAGGAAGTTAACGTCACATTTTGGGGCGAGTTCTTTTACTGTCTGGTGGAAGATCCGTGAGAAGCTGTAGGAAGAAAAAAGATCATTAAGATTATCGGAGACTTTAAGAATATAAGAAAGGGATAGAGCTTTTTATGCTGGGAGACTATGGAGGGAATTTTGATCCATTATTGCTGGTCGCCTAGCAACTCTGACAGCATGAAGCATAGACCTAAGAAGCCATCCATCCATCCATTTTCCATCACCCTTATACCAAGCGGGCTCGCAAGGGGTGCTGGTTCCTCTTAACCTGACTCCGCCAGATGGATTTTCTCCGCATATCCATCTGGAAACCTTCGGTTTAAGTAATTTTGGGAAGGGGCGAAAATACTGGTTAGCTGATTGGCCTATGTTGGTGATAGACAGGCCAAATAAACCAATCAGATCAACGAAGCATATGACGTACTAACAGCCAGGCTACTCTTGCCGAAACCAGTTGGGAGAAGAGCAAAAACATCTTTTCCTCTGAGAAAAGCCTCCAGAGCAGTGTTTTGCTCTTCTTTCAGTGAAGAAATACTCTGTAATTCCGATAAAACTTGCTCGATAGCCACGCTAACGCTAGTTTCATCGGCTAAAGCCGCCATGTTCTTTAGACTGAAATGTCGCGCTTCTCGTTGCGTCACACCTCAACCCGCCTCAAAGCCAACGCTGATTGGACGTTCGTTTGGTGAACGGCTCGAAATTTTCTTCAACGGAGAGTCTCCAGACTGATTAGCCAGTGAAACATCGAAAGCTCGCGAGATCAGGATGGTCTAACGAGGCTAGGTGCCTTTATCCATCTCTCTACGGGCGAGAGGCGGGGTTCGCCGTGGACGGGTCGCCAGTCCATCGCAAACCAACACAGAGACAAACAACCATTCATGCACACACTCACACCAGAATTAAGAGAAGCCAATGAACCTAATATTAGGATACAATCCTTTTTTTGGGGCTGGATTCCAACTGCAACACTGTGCTTGCAGGCAGGTGAAGATGAGCTAATCATTCATCTCTCATTCATTAAAGGGAGGTAAATAAAAATACCTCCCTTTGAAGCTTAGCTTTAATTTCAACCAAGTTCTATTGAGTAACAAATGAAAGTTAAATGAGCCGTAGATTAATGTTTCGATAATATCGGAATGAGTTATATGTTAAACTTCCACCCAGCGTTGAACCCAGCAGTGAGGCGAAGGCTGTGCACTGCAAAAACGATCTAGAAATAAGTAAAAATGTCCTAAATTAAGTGTATTCACCCTTAATTTGAGCAGGTAAATGAGATAGTTTTCCAATGGAAGGAGTAATTTTACTCTTATAATAAGATAATTAGATAATATGCACTTGAAATAAGACAATGCAATTCTGTTTTCTTGTTTTTAGTGTAAATTGTCTTGTTCCATTGGCAAAATGTCTCTTTTACCTCCTCAATTCAAGAACAAATGCTCTTATTTTAAGAAAGAATGACTTATCTAGATATTTTAACAAACCTCATCTCAAAACATTTAAAAAGTTTATTTGGTATCATATTATTTCTATTTCATTATGATTTTTGCCACCGTCGTCTAGCATTGCTCCCTGAGCTTGGCCAGTTTGATTCCAGCCGCACTGAATCATGGGTAATGTTGTTTCATGAAGGATTGACACATTTAGGAGGATTCTTGCATTTGGAATTCCTTGTGGCCGTACTGTGATGTAATCAGTCTACAGATGCGTCCGATAAAGAAGCAGCCCCTGAATTTGGGCTCAACCATGGATGAAATTTAGATTTCAGAAGTGGGGTGGGACGTAAGTATTTTTTAATATAACTAACTTCAGCGTGTTTGACCATCCAATCACAGACCGGATTTAATGGCGCCTTAGATATTTGTTAAATTTGCTTCTCAGGAGTGACAGCAGTGACAGCCAATCACACACGAAAAGACGGTGGGCCAATCAGGAGCTTGTGGGCAGTCTAAACTCAGGGATGCTGGCTTCAGCTTGAGCTGCGGTTTTCTGCTTGGTCCTAGTGCTCCACAATTTTGTTTTTACTGCAGCGTGACAATGTTTTAGGACAGTAAAACGTGGAGGGGACCAAAACAGACTTTTGATAAAGTGTAGGGGACATGTCCCCTCTGTCCACCTCCTAAAGTACGTCCATGGGCACAACCATTGATCTCCATCCAAACCTTGCAGTGAGCATCTCCACCACCTTCTCCCTACTTTTCAAATTTTGATTAAGAGGGAAGAATTTCCATCCACTTTAAGCTTTCCATCTTAATTTTCTTGTTTTTCACTTCAAATCAAATAAAACCTGAGAATCACGACTAAAGAGTGAAAGGAACTTTGGCAAGGAGCTGAATTAGCCTGGTTTCTATAGGAGACAAATCTGTGAATGGTTTGCAACGTTAAGTAGGGGAATAAAATGTTGGCCTTTCTGTTTATGGGAAATAAGTAAATCATTGATTTAAGGTTTGGGTCCATGATCTCCATCCAGACATCCCTCTGAGTGTGACTGTAACGCGGCTCTTACTGTGGGTGCAGCTTGTAGAGCGTGCCGTCCACACCCACGGTGATGTCCAAGTGGTCCAGTCCTCTGTTCTCACGGATCTTATCCACCACAGCAGCCATTCCGGCTCCGCAGATCTGAGCAGCGCGGCGGGACACGGTTCCACACACCTCCTTCACAATGATACTGTCGTCACAGGTGCTGTCGAGTCCCAGCTGCTGCAGGATCGCCCTGACCTGCAGCAGCGCCAGACGATCGCTGCAGAGACAAAAGGAGCGGAGTGAGGGACAGAGGCTGCAGCAGCGGCAGGGTCACCGGATACCTGTCAGCTGTTCCCACAGGCTGAGGTAATCCAACACCTCAGCGTCTCCCTTTCTTTTCATTACTATGTAGGTGCTTTGACTGAATGCTGGCTTTAGCTAAACTCTATGGAGGGAATTTTGTTCCATTATTGTTGCAAAGGATGAGTTTGTAAGTAGAAATTTGAAAGAAAAAATGCAATCCAGAAATTAAAATTTAATGTTTTTAAAACTTGTTTTCTATTTTTTTCCCCCCAGATTTTGTTATATTTAAATGTTTTTTCACACATTGTTAATGTTTAACTTTAAATATTTTTTTTTTTTTTTTTTTTTTAACAAATTTAAAAGTACTTTTTTTCTTCTGTTTCTGTTTTTCAGATTGAGTTTTAAAACTTTCATTCTTTTGAAATTGAGTTTTCCAAAATCAAGTCGCATTTCTATTGGTCTGCTGGACAAGGGCAACAATTTGTTTTCTTGTTTTTTTGTTTTTGTTTTATTTGTTAAAATGGAACACAGTTTTTTTTACATTTTCCCCCAATTTTACGTTATTACCTCATGTACATCATCTACTCGCCCAGAGTTTTGTGTCATTTAGAACTGTTCTGAAGATATTCCGTTAGGTTATATCCAAGTAACGTCTTCCTATGAGCAACGAGTTGAAGGCACAAACTAAACTGTTAATAATTTATCATTTATGGTACGCCAGCATTCATAACATGTAGGCGAATCACTGTCCTCCAGACATCTGCGGTTATATTTTTTATATTTATATTTTTTGGAGTGTGCATGACATCATCCGCGTGCGCCGGCTACCGTTCATTCTTCCTGTCCGCTGAACTGCTGCTAGTTTTACTCACATGCCTGGAAGATGTCTAGTGCTACTACCACAGATGATCTCGCTCTCGAGATGGAATTAAACGATTCAGATTAGCTAGCCAAATGAATAGAAGGAATAGAGCGTAGTCGCCTGTGGCCCGGGCTGCCTGTCACAACTCCAGTCCGGCGCGCGGATGACGTCATACACACTCCGCTTTGTTCTTCACAGAACTGCTTTACTTTTCCGTGAGAGGCAAGAGCCCATCCCATTCATGTTTACACCCCCCACCTTCGATCAAGGCACTCTACACAACTGTGAGTGTCACTTCTATGGGATAATTATCCTGCCATAATGCAAGAGCGCATAATTTCAATTTGAGAAAAGAATTTAATCTTCTTGCACTCAAAACTTATAATGCTCACACTCAAAACATGCGCTCTCTTTCAAATATTTTCTCTTCTCTCTAAAATCTTTGTTTCTTCTCTCAGATTTAATGCTTCTTGCACAGATATTTTCTCCTCTCGCTTGCCTCCTTCTCTTCGCGCACAAACAGCGCTCTGCTCGAGTCTCAGTTACGCTCGCAAACCCGTAGGCTCTGCTTGCGGATTTTTTTGCTCTCTCTCTCAGATTGGATCGGATCGTCGCCTAGCAACCTTTCCAGCCAATAGAACGACAGCCTCGGAAAGGGTGTGCTTGTCTAACTCTACTGAGTGTGCCTGTGATAAACCTTACCGACAATAAATTGGCTTTTTAATTTAAAAGCTATTAAAATAAGAAGCTGAAAAAAAAACAACAATCAGGAAAATAAATTGCCGATTCAAGAATCACCAATGAAAAGTCACTTAATTTCTGCTGGAGGCAGAATTAGCATCTGCCCTGACTAGCAAACTTTTTTTTTTTTTTTTCTGACGAGCAACTCTGAGGCGGGAGTTTTCTGCTCACATCACGTCACGTCTGAAAATGCATAGCTTTTAAATTAAAAAGACTTTTTATTGTCGGTAAGGTTTATCACAGGCACACTCAGTAGAGTTAGACAAGCGCACCCTTTCCCGAGGCTGTCGTTCTATTGGCTGGAAAGGTTGCTAGGCGACGATCCAATCCAATCTGAGAGAGAGCAAAAAAATCAGCAAGCAGAGCCTACGGGTTTGCAAGCATAACTGAGACTCGAGCAGAGGTTTGTGCGCGAAGAGAAGGAGGCAAGCGAGAGGAGATAATATCTGTGCAAGAAGCATTAAATCTGAGAGAAGAAACAAAGATTTTAGAGAGAAGAGAAAATATTTGAGAGAGAGCGCATGTTTTGAGTGTGAGCATTATAAGTTTTGAGTGCAAGAAGATGAAATTCTTTTCTCAATTTGAAATTATGTGCTCTTGCATTATGGCAGGATAATTCTCCCATACACTTCATTGGGAGTGACACTCGATAGTTCGGGGTTACTGCTAAGGGGGCGGTTTAGGATTCCTCCGAAATATGCTTGTAGCGACAGTGGAGAGGAAAAATCCCTTTTAACAGGAAGCAACCTCCAGCAGAAACAGCCTCTGTAAGCGTCTATCTGATGAGGTCGACTGGGCTTCAAGGAGACAGAGGCAGAGATACAAAAGGCAAATATAAACCAGCTCCACAGGTGGCCCCCTTCATGAAACATACAGCAGGCAAAAGAGCAAATAGATCCATAATAAATACTTAAGGATAATTTTTTTCTTTTTGTCAATGAAGGTGGAGTTTAGGGAGATGTCCGTGATTGAATAGGATCTACAGATGTGTAAGGGACGGACTCACCTCTCTATTTGAGACAGGAATTTGGTCTCGAAGATGCCCCGTGTCTTCAGCGTCTCTGAGATCTGTCCTCGGAAGAGGAAACCGCGCTTCGTCAGATCGATCAAAATCTGACGCACAATTTCTCCCAGATACATTCCGCTGCACATCTTCTCGTATCTGAGGAGCAAAAGAGATTAGTTAGCATCAATGTAGCAATATTTTAATCATGAGCAGAAAAAAGGAGCAAGTTTATGAGACAGGAACTTTAAAATTAGCAACCTGACCTCTGTTTGCCCTCGTTGAGCGAGTTCTCGTCCACAGCCTGATCATACATTGTCCTGATGTCATCCAGACAACCGTTATCTCCAAACGCCCCCCACTCCATGTTGACACACATACGGCCCTCAGTCCCTTCCACGATTTCAATGTTCTTCACCTCTTCCATGTAGCAGGCGTTGCTTCCTGTGCCTGGGAACACACACAGCAACAGTAGAATAAAACCACTGAACACAACAGTTTCCCCTTTAGAATCCTTTTAATCTTCAGAACAAGTTAACTCACCTGCAATCAGCCCCACTTCACAAGTCGGCTCCTCGTAAGCACAGGTCATCATGGTTCCCACGGTGTCGTTCACTATGGCAACCACATCCAGCTCAAACTCCTACAGGACCAGCAGAATCGGTCACAGACTGAAATGCAGCTAAATATGTTTATTTAGGAGTAAAACATCAGCTGCTCTGTCTTCTACCTAAATAGATGTTATTCTATCTCTCTCCTATCAACGGTGACTAGCTTTATGTCATGAAAATAACATAATGACACTGAAAACTTGACGAATTTGTAATATTTCATCCCTAAACTTTTCGTTTTGTCCGAATCATTCAGAGACATAGGTTAGATCTAGCTCTAAGTGACTCCTAACTAGGGATGCACGATATTGGACTTTTTGCCAAAATCAGATATGTTGATAATTTTTTCCCCTAAATCCACTTAGACAGAAACTTTTATTCACTTCCGTCATTCATAAGTTCAAAGTTTATGTCTATCCATGGTGTAGGGGTTAGGATGCTTGCAGAGCAGAATATTTGATCTCTAAATGTCTGACAACTGGAGGGTGGCTACGCTGGGAAAATATCTCAGACTATAGGCTGAATGGAAAGACAACATATTCCAAAAACCTCTGGAATCCTCTGAAAAAAAGACTGAAAATGGCAGTTTTTCCACTCTTTCTAAGTAATGTATTTCGCCCTCTGCTGGTAAGAGCTGTATTTTTTTTTGCTTTGTCCAAAGCTTGGAGAAGACACTGCTGTCCCTCAACATTGACCTGGTCATTTAACTTTCTCCTTACCTTCCTGGTCACCATTAATTAAAATATAACAGTTGGAATAGTGGATTTTTTGTGATCGGTAATTAAGTTTGACGCATCCGCCTCTATTGCTGCTGCTGAGCAGTCTTTGCAAATGGAAATCTAAATAAGTCATTTTTGCTCAAATTAAGTGCGTTTTTTCTTGAATTCAGGAGGTAAGTGAGACACTTTGTCAATGGAACAAGACAATTTACACTTACAATAAGAAAAAACAATTGCTTTGTCTTATTTCAAGTGTATATTATCTAATTATCTTATTTTAGGAGTAAAAATACTCATTCCATTGGCAGATCATCTTATGTGCCTGCTCAAATTAAGGGTAAATACACTTCATTTAAGACATTTTTTTACTTATTTCTAGATGTATTTTGCAGCGCAGTTTGGTTATCTGCTTCTGAAAACAATCACACCGCTGACATTTTTACTTCAGCATCACTACTGTGGCAGAATCATTCATGCATCAGGTGGATGCATGTCACCTGCTGCCGCTGCAGAGTCAAACTACAAGATATATTTCTTTAGACTACAAAAATAAAGTCATAATATTGGGTCTATTAGATCAAGGTAGTAAAATGACTAGAATAAAGTTGTAATATTGTGAGATTAAGGTATCACCACAATAAAGTCAGAAATCAGTTCAATATATTAGAAAATGTAAAAATGGGAAAATACCAAAATAATATAACATTAGAAAAATAAAGTCATAAAAAGGAAGATTAAAGTAAAAACATTAAGAGATCAGAGTTTCTCATAATATTGTGAAAGTAAAGTTGTAAAAGGAATAAAGTCATAACATTGCCGGATTAATTCGTAACATTACGACGTTAAAGTTGTAAGGTTACCAGAATGATGTCGTAACATTATGAGAATAAAGTCTTAACATTAAAAATATTAACTCATACAAGAAAGTTTCCGCAAACATTATAAGAATATAATCCTATTACTCCGAGATTAACATTGTAACATTACGAAATTACAGCTGTGTCATTTCATGAGATTTATATTATAATGTTACCATCTAAAAAATTGGCCCACAACGTTTGAGGTCGGGAAGTTCGGTTTGGCATTGCTCAGTAGTAGCGCGAGTATGCTCGCACAGTATCTGGCGGGCCAATTAAATTGTCAGGGCGGGCTTTATACGATGATGGACAGATAATCAACAGTAACGTAATCAACCACGTCACCAAAGCGCGCTTGGGTGACAACAACAATGGCTGCCGCTGGAGAGTTGAGGTGAGTAGATTCTGCTATTAGGTCTGTTCTAGAAGATATCGACAGCAAATTAATTTTAAAAGAGGAACAGAGAAACGCGGTCAAGGCTCATCTTCTTATTCTAGGCGTGCAACTGCACGCTTTGATTTTTGTTGACAACTATGCGCCGCTTAACATACGTCACGCACTCCATTGCTCTTATTGGTTGTAGGTCTATCCAATTGAGTGCAGAGGCATTTTTTTTCCTGGTTCGTTCGAAACACGCCCCATAATCACAGCTCTATGGAGCAGCATCAGACTCATATTCGGACTAGAATTGAGTCGGACTACGTCAGGCTAGGGTAAAGCCATTACATTATGAGAATAAAATGAATATGAGATTAATGTGTTAACATTACAAGAATAAAGTTGTTATATAACATGAATAATGCCATATTACAAGATCAAAGAAGTAGCCTACAAACTCTCACTAATAGTTAAATGGTTTGTTTGGACTGAAGGTTGGGTCATCTTGGCTGGTAACTCTATTGAAGCTTTTGTCTTATTAAATTAATTTTTTGTTACATGACCTCACTCTTATATTATTAAAACGTTGTTATTATTATTATAATATAACATAATTATAGTGATGTCACATTCTGATTCATAATAAAGAAAACTCTAATAAGGCCCTAAAACTCTGTCATACCTAAACAGCGCCTTTTATGTCGGTGAGCTAACATCTGCCGATAGCGATAACATACCGATAATATCGTGCATCTCTACTACAGCTCAGTTACACTTTTGTTTTCTGTTGAACATATGTTTTTGTTTTAATAATGTTATTTAACACATGCAGAATTATAACATTTCTCCTTCGGTTGTTATCTGTGAGCTAAATGCTGCGACTATTTGTAGTTGGTTAACGGATTCCAGCCATTGGCTTGTGCAGACGTGAATATAGCAAAAGCAAACTTCTGACTTTATATTTGCTGTCATTGCTATGACAAATTTAAGTTGCCATGCACTTTGTTAAAACCCAAGTAGAACAGTTATTAAGAGACAGCAAAGATATTTACATGAATTTCTACTGGAATTATCTACTGATTTTTTTTAATCATAACTCCACTTGATGTTTCCATCTCTGCAGAAAACCAGATACAGTAAATACTTTTAGTGGTGAATAATTCCTCATCAGACTGTTTTAATTTTACATGATTTCTATTCTTCTTATCATCTTTTATTTGCATTATATAGAAGCAATGTTAGGCTGCCTTTTTCAATAGAACACGCCTGAATGGAAATGTGTTGAGGGCTGATTACTTTTCAACGCCACACTGGCAACAATGCATGTTATTCACATTTTGGGACAAGCTGACGATAGATGATGCAAGCTTTCCTCTGAGAGCTGCCGCCATCCAGAAGCTCTGCCGCTATCAGCTGTCAATGCATGCTCCTACAAGCTTCACCGCACACTGCTGCAGTCCAGCCCCGCACTGCTTTACCTGTCAGACAGCGATTTACTCTCAGATTATACTTACTGGTTCTTCAATCTAAAGAAAGTAAGATCAATTTATAAAACTCTTAAACGGCAACATTTACACATTCTGCACATCCCCACCCAAGAAGCAGATATATTTATTAGTGTTGCACCGATACCAGTATCGGACGGGGCCCCGATACTGCCCTAAAATGGTGGTATCGGTATCGGTATCGGCGAGTACCAACAAATAGGGCACCGATACCATTTTGAGAGCCATAAGTTTATTGAACAATTGTCACCCACTCCTGGTAGGCAATAAAAAATTCTACTGGTTTCACTTTGTATTAGATTTTTCCCTGCTTCACAAAGGTAGGCAGCAGCTTGACAAATTATTTTACATTATTATGGCATCGGTATCGGCCGATACTGCACAGCCAGGTATCGGGGCCAAAAAATGGCATCGGCGCAACACTAATATTTATATGTTTTTTTTCTTTTGCAGCACTAGTTGCACGTTTTTCTGTCAGTAGGCTGACAGGAAAGGGGGTATGAGAGAGAGGGAGAGACATGCGGGCAAAGGACCACAGGCTGGATTCGAATCGGAGTCGGCCGCGTCAAGGACTAAGCCATCCGCACATGGGTCGTGTGCGCTAACCGTTGCTCCACCTGCATGCCCAAGCTTCTTGAGTTTTTGTAAAAAAAAAAAAAAAAAGCAAGTTTATGACCTGTTTATCCGGGGTGTTAACATGATGTGAAAAAGTGGCCCAGTAGCCATTTGCTTAGGAAACTGGGCTGGATTAGGAAGAATCTTAAAAACGAAGCAGTATGAGGAAAATCAGCTTTTGGCTCCTGCTCTGTTTCTCCTTCTTATGGTACACGTGATCATGAACTAAAATACTCTATCAGTATAAATACAAACACAGAAACTACTCAAGATAAGATTCAATTCAGGGCTCATTAGCAATGCCTCTGCGTTTCTCCCTGATGTTCCGATAGAACGATCTGGATAGGATTTTCACGAACTTTGAGTTGCTGAAGCCTGATCTATTTAATTAACAGCAGTTGGTTCTCCACCATTCTGTGATGTCACTTTACCCTGAGGCATGCAGGATGGTGGGGCTCTATTGAGCAGCTGCCTCAATTGTCACCATTGAGATTTCTGATAGTTCTCCGGTGTTACCAGCAGATGGCGCCACATCTGTTTATGTTAGTTCACCCAGTGCTGGAATTCTATTTAGGCTCTAAAAGGACTATCTAAACACTATAAGAACAGACTCCTGGTGAATATGACCTCATTTTATCCTGATTAAATGGTTTTTAGTCCTTTTCTATAGACATATAATCTGACTATACTCCTGTAAACAGTACCATTGAACAAATGGATCTTTTTCATGGGTGAAAAATCAAATCTCTTCTCTTAGCCCCTGGTCTCTTCTCAGTAATGTCACTGCTCTTGATTCCACAACAGATTTTTTCTTTAGTAAAAAAATGTATATCCATATAGATTTTCGACTCTATGCGGGAGAATCCTCCATCCGTTATTTCTTTATAATTGGCTTGGAATGAACCAGACTTTCATTTATTTCTTATGCAGAGATTAAAGGATGCCTCAAAGCAGAATAAACCAGGAAGTGCTCTTCAACTGCTGGAGGTCCAGTTTAGCTTATAAATCTGTTACCTTCTAATTATGCATTAGGAAAACATTCAACTTCAGCCTTATTGGTATCATTTAGGCCAAAAACAGCACCTGTGATTGCTCCACAGTGATCAGACCCTGTGGCATAGGTAAGGTTCTGCTGGAACAAACAGGTTCACACATAGAAGCGGAGCTCTCGGTTACTTAAAAACTATAAATGAAACATACTATAATCCTTCTGCATTTGTACTCTAGAACCTTAATAATGTAAAACATCAAACATGAATTATTCATTATTCTACATCAGAGGTCTTTTATGTGGGGTTGTGCTCCCCTAGTGGGCCGCGGAAGCACTGCAGGACAGTTTTCTTGTATTTATCACCAATAAATCAGGTGTTGTAACTTTTCTTTTTTTATTTCAATTTATCAGATTGGTCTTAGATTAAGAAGTAAAACTTGAATGTGATTTTATGCACTGACATCACTGTTGTGAACATTAATGATATTATTTATTTATTTATTAGCCCTACAACTGTTGTACATTGTACATTTTTCACTGTACTGTGTTATTTTGTTTGTCATTGTAAAGTATTGTTCCTTTGCTTTGCTATAATCTATCGCATTTACCTTATTTTCACCAATATTAAATGTTCCTTTATAGATTAATTAAAAAAAAAATACAAATTTGGAATTTTCCTTAAGTTGTGGGTTGCCGTTACACAGATGAAGAATGTTTGGATAAAGAGCTGATAACTGTAGAGTATCTCATAGTTTCAGACATAAATGAGTTATTAATTCCTCTCAGTTAAATTTATTAGTGTCATCACCTCAGATCCGGTCTGATGCTCATACCTTTAGCAGCATCTCTCAGTCGGTTGTTAAGAACTTGGTTCTAAACCCGCCTCCACCCACAGGGCAGACGTGGCTCAGGGGTCCTTTCTCTGCTTCTCTCCATAATCTGGTGCTTCCACACTGATAAACATTGAAAACCGCGGCTCGACCTCACAGTTATGGAGTTAATTTTGTCCCATTATTGTTGCAAGAAATATGCTTTTAATGTAAAAAAAAAAAAAGTATTTTTATTTTTTCAAATTATTTGATTTTTTTCTTTACAGTTTTGTGCTCCAATTTTGTTTGAATTCTTTTCATATTTTTTGCTTTTCAAATTTCTGCTTTTGAAGTAGAGTTTTGTAATTTGCATTATTTTCATCTTGCATGTACAGATCGCAATCTTTTCACTTCTGAGAGCGATTGAGAAGCGAAGATATAATTTCTATTGGCTTACAGGACGATATCACCAAACATTTTTATTCATATCCATAGTGAAGAGAATGTGATCTAAAAAAAACTCAATCTGAAAAAAAGTTGTTTGAAAAAAGACATTTTGAGAATACAGTGTCTGTAACATCTTTTTTTCTGCTTTGAAAAAGTGAAAATAACTTAATAAAAAAATGAAAATAGTAAAGTTAATCCTAAAATCTTGTTTTTGATAAAGTCGTTTTTTAAAGTTTTATTTTTTGTTTTGCTTTTTTTCAATTTCCTTTAACACATAGTGGTCTTTGATTAAAACAATAATGGAACAAAAATCATTACATAGGGCACTGTCTGTTGTATTCATCTTTCCAAATTTACTCATAAACTGTATTTATATTAATTGTCATCTGACAATGCAACCACAAAATAAAATAAAAAATCAAGTAGTAGTCCGTAGGAATGGCATAAAATAGACAATTTAAATTGGCCTCAGGGTAAAACCTCCGCTCTGCAGACCAAAGGCTGCCAGGCTGAACATAAACAACGTTTAAAGCTTGAAAGGCAGAATATTTAGGTTTGTTTAACTCTGGTTTACATGAGATTTGGTTTGGTCCACGAGATTCAACATTTATGGCTCCTATTTCTAACTTTTATTGCCTCATGCTGGAGCTTTTCTCCACCATTATGACAAAAGAAGCTCATCTGGTGGTGAGCAATCTACCAGCTATAAACTGAACTGGGCTTTTTTCTTTTTTAAGCGCACCAATCACATACATTTTCTTGTGATTTTCTTCTGTTCTTCTATGGATTTAAGGTTGTTTTTCACTAGATTTTCGAACCATGCATTTCCAATCTACACATTGTCGTTGTTTGTCATCACCTCTTTTCTTTTGATTGCATCTCGGAGAAGCTCCACCACGTCTTCCCCCTCACAGTCTGTAGCCTTGAAGCCCTTTGTCCAGGTCACCAGTATACCCTGAGGATGACAAAGTACTGAATGTCATACAATAAATACAGAATGTTGGGATATGTCAAACTTTAGTATAATTGCATACTTGCCCTAATTGATGTAGAATATAAACACAAAAACATCTATATATATATATATATATATATATATATATATATATATATATATATATATATATATATATATATATATATATATATATATATATATATATATATATATTTTTTTTTTTTTTTTTTTTACATAATTTTAAAGAATGCAGGTAAAAACTGTATGCATGCATTTTGTCAAGTTATACAGAATAAACATTCGAAACTGTTTTAATTTTTTCTTTTGGGCAAATAAATAACCAAATACCCTCCTGTTGCACCAGATCCTGTGACAGTCTAGCTAGACTGATGCATCGAATGGCTGATATTTTTGCCAATATTAATGTATTTTCCCTGTATTGGTATCGGCTGATGATATATAGATACACTACCGTTCAAAAGTTTGGGGTCACCCAAAAAATTTTGTTTTCCTGAAAAGTCACACTTACCGGTACTACTTCTTGCGTACCATACGGTCAAGCTGCTCCCACAGCAGCTCAATGGTTCAGATCTGGTGACTGTGCTGGCCACTCCATTACCGATAGAATACCAGCTGCCTGCTTCTGCTCTAAATAGTTCTTGCTCAATTTGGAGGTGTGTTTAGGGTCATTGTCCTGTTGTAGGATGAAATTGGCTCTAATAAAGCGCTGTCCACTGGGTACGGCATGGCGTTGCAAAATGGAGTGATAGCCTTCCTTATTCAGAATCCCTTTTACCCTGTACAAATCTCCCACCTTAACAGCACCAAAGCAACCCCAGACCATCACATTACCTCCACCATGCTTAACAGATGAAGTCAAGCATTCTTCCAGCATCTTTTCATTTGTTCTGCGTATCACAAACGTTCTTCTTTGTGATCCAAACACCTCAAACTTGGATTCATCCGCCCACAACACTTTTTTCTAGTCTTTCTCTGTCCAATGTCTGTGTTCTTTTGCCCATCTTAATCTTTTTCTTTTGTTGGCCAGTCTCTGATATGGCTTTTTTTGTCACTCTGCCCTGAAGCCCAGAATCCTGCAGCCGCCTCTGTTGACACTAGTGTTTTGCGGGTACTATTTAATGAAGATGCCAGTTGGGGACCTGTGAGGCGTCTGTTTCTCAAACTAGAGACTCTAATGTACTCATTTTCTTGCTCAGTTGTGCAACGCGGACTCCCACTTCTTTTTCTACTCTGGTTAGAGCCTGTTTGTGCTGTCCTCTGAAGGGAGTAGTACACACCGTTGTAGGAAATCTTCCCTACAACGGTGTGTAGGGAATGAAATGAAGGCTATTTCTCGCATGGAATAGCCTTCATTTCTAAGAACAAGAATAGACTGTCGAGTTTCAGATGAAAGTTCTCTTTTTCTGGCCATTTTGAGCGTTTAATTGACCCCACAAATGTGATGCTCCAGAAACTCGATCTGCTCAAAGGAAGGTCAGTTTTGTAGCTTCTGTAATGAGCTAAACTGTTTTCAGATGTGTGAACATGATTGCACAAGGGTTTTCTAATAATCAATTAGCCTTCTGAGCCAATGAGCAAACACATTGTACCATTAGAACACTGGAGTGATAGTTGCTGGAAATGGGCCTCTATACACCTATGTAGATATTGCACCAAAAACCAGACATTTGCAGCTAGAATAGTCATTTACCACATTAGCAATGTATAGAGTGTATTTGTTTAAAGTTAAGATTAGTTCAAAGTTATCTTCTTTGAAAAGTACAGTGCTTTTCCTTCAAAAATAAGGACATTTCAATGTGACCCCAAACTTTTGAACTGTAGTGTATAAATTTTTTTTTTACATCACTAGTGTTTGGTTTGACTGGTGTCTGACTCTTTTCCAACTTATTTTATTAATTTAGCTAAGCATGCACTGCTGGTCTGAAAGGAACCTGTAACCATGTGTTAAAGGTGGAGGAAGGTGGAACATACTGCATCCAGGCTGGTCTGGTGACAGGGGAAGGAGAAGGTGAAACCTAGAGGCAGCCGAGCGCTCTTCATTCCCATGTAGTCCAGGAAATCAGAGATGCAGTGAACGATGTGGTCGAAAAGCTGGAGAAAGGCACTCATTTTAGATGCACTGGGGATGTAATGGTGGGTACTGGGAATGCAAGGATAAAGATAGAAAAAAACATAAAAAAAGATCTAGATCTGTAGAGGAAAATAGAACCATTACCTCCTCTCCTGTGCCCTGCATGACTTCTATGGGAATGGCATAAATTTTGTTATGCATCTCTACTGTGCGCCTCTTCCCACTGCGAATCTTAACCAGAAGAACACGGAAGTTTGTCCCTCCGAGGTCCAGGGCAAGAAAATCTCCATTTTCTGAAAAAAACAAAAAAACAAAGGGCTTCTGTTAACCTGAAAGCCAGCAGAATCTGTTCAGTCTCCTTTTAAGCCTTTGGTTTCACTCGGCTTACAATGAGACACCATAAACAGATCTATGTAGTAAAGGGTTTTTAGAAAAATAAAACACACAGGACATGATAAGTGGCAGTATCTACTAAATGTAGCTTTCCGATGCAATTCTAGTCTCAGCAGATTGTTAATAATAGTTGATGTTTCACCTTATAAATGATAAAACTGTGGATCAGTAGGTGTGCTGAGTAAACACATCTAACCAATTCAGTTTATTTATATAGCACCAATTCAAAACACGTTAGGAGAGATGCTAAAATGAAATAGTTTTTTTTTTATACTTAAAAAAAAAACTAAATTTCTATTACCGTATTTTCACGACTATAAGGCGCATATAAACGTATTTTTTCTTCCCTCAAAATGTGCGGCGCGCCCTATAGTGCGGTGCGCCCTATGTGTGTTGTTACTGCGGACGTTGTTGAGACCACCATGAGAACGTTAAAGGGGGAAGTGTGGGCGTGGATTGTGTATAAAAGAACAGGTATGTGCTTTATGCAGAACATTGTTGTCTTAACAACTCTGAAAATAGCAAAGAGACACACCTATGAAGCACAGTTTAAACTGAAGGCTATCAGCTACGCAGAGGAACATGCTCAGCAACGTCCGGCGGATTATAATGAAAAGCTGGCGAGCTTCCACTCCTACTGCAGCAAACACATCACCAACAAACGCATCCAGCCAAGCCACATCACCAACATGGACGAGGTGCCGCTCACTTTCGACACGGTGGAGAAGAAGGGGACCAGCACTGTAGCGATACACACAACAGGGTTTACTGTTGTGCTTGGCTGCCACGCAAATGGACAGAAACTGCCGCCTATCGTGATTTTTAAAGAAAGACTTTGCCTAAAGAGACTTTTCCAGCTGGAGTCGTTATTAAGGCAAATGAAGGGCTGGATAGATGAGGAGATGATGAAAGAGTGGCTGAGGGAGGTGTATGTAAGGAGACCAGTTGCTTTTTTCCACGCATCACTATCGCTGTTAATCTGTGACTCCATGCGTGCCCATCTCTCAGCCGATGTGAAAAACAAGGTGAAACAAATGAACGCTGTGCTTGCTGTTATTCCGGGAGGTCTGACAAAGGGACTTCAACCGCTCGACATCGGTGTGAACCGGCCGTTCAAAGTAAGGCTGCGAGCGGCGTGGGAGCGATGGATGACCGAGGGAGACCACAATTTCACGAAAAGTAGAAGGCAGTGCCAGGCAAGTTATGCCACAGTTTGCGAATGGATTGTAGATGCTTGGGCTAACGTGTCTGCTGGCACTGTTGTTCGGCATAATTTCCGAGGAGCTGCACGGCACGGAAAGTGACTCAAAGGGAAATTGGCATGTCTGATTTAGCGCAGATATTTAATGCAGAAACAGAGGATGATGACTTTGATGGGTTTGATTAATACTTTGTAATAAATACTTGAATAAAGCACAATCATACTCAGTTTTGCTCCCGCTCTATTTTTAAATACGCAGTACAGGTATTTAAACGTAGTAGAGGATATGTACCGGTATGTAAAACCCGCGCCCTTTAATCCGGTGCGCCTTATGTGTGTGTTAAATACAGTAATGGCACACATAATTGAGACTGCGCCTTTTAGTACGGTGCGCCTTATGGTCGTGAAAACACGGTAGCTAAATTGGAGCGGATATTTCACTTCTTTCGGTCACCTGTCCCATCCGGTGTACTCCGAACAAAAGTCGGCAACATTTTGACTGTAGCTTCCTTGTGGCTCTCCTTCTTCAGGCCTCTTTCAATCTCCACTCTCATGCGCTTCTTCACCTCCAGCAGTTGGCTTTTGCTCAGCCTGAATTCAGCCAACGTTTCCTGAATCTGCCGGGCCTGGTCAGTTAGTCGGTACGCCACCGCGGTCACCATGGCGGCGCCTTTGCCGCTTCCGCTTTCAGAAAGCAGGAAACGGACGTCGGAGTCTGGAACCAAACGGCGTACGGTCTTGTGCAGGCGTCGGGCGTATCTGTCAAAACAAGGAGGAATGACATAGTACTTCTGTATGACAGTATTAAAAACACGCTAAGTTCTCCTTGGGATCTAAGACGCTCACTGAGGATGCATTTTGTAGAGAGAACCATCGATTCCCACAGTAGTGCGAAGGCGAGCCACTCCTTTGTTGTCCTTCAGGCGGGAGAGGATGGCTCCCAGAGTAGCAGAAATTAGATTTGCTGAGCGGAAGGACACTATGGTGCAAACGTGCCGGACGGCCAGGCAGTCCTCATCTGAAGGCTCCACACCCAGCCTGGTCAGGATCTCCATACATTTCTTCAGCCCTTCTTTAGTCCTGAAAGGACATTTTTTACCGAAAAAATAAGAGAAATGCTTGATTTTTCTGCTTAACTCAACAGTTCTGGTTCTTAAGGTCAGGTTTTTATTCCAGTATGTACTCACTTCTCGATGGCAGAGACATGCTTGGTCTCAATCTTTCCTTTGGTCAGAAGCTCAGGGGTGATTCGGCCTTCAAACAGCAGCCCCTCTTTGGCCATCTTCACCAGGATGAGTCGAACCAGCTCTCCCATGTACATTCCACTGACCATTTTCTCAAACCTAACAAACACAGAATAACTGGACTTTAAACCAGTTTTTATTCCAACATGCTCTTTATTTTTAGGAATCGAATTCTGATAGACTGGCGACCTGTCCAGGATGTACCCCGCCACTCGCCCGTAGACACCTCACGACCCCAACTGGGATTAAGCGTGACAGAAAATGGATGGATGGAATTTTTATAGTGTCACTTACAGCTGCTTTCCTGGGTTGAGGGAGCCTCTGTCGATCTCACGATCAAATTCTGTGCGAATGTCCTCCAAGGAGCCGTCATCCCCAAAGGCCCCCCATTCGGTGTTGATACACATCCGGCCTTCGTCCCCTTCCACCAGATCGATGTGGCGCAGCTCTTCCATATAGCAGGCATTTGTTCCAGTTCCTGGGAGGGTTCAGAGTTTGAGTAGATCAACTTTTCCCCTCAAACACTTTCCTCATTATTTTGACTGTGCTTTGAGACAACTTTGCTTCACTTTGAGGCAGTTTAATCCCCAATGTTGGGTCACACTCTACACCTCAAAATGACTACATTTGATCAGTTTCTTCTTTAAAAAATGCCTCAGCGTCAACATTTGTGGGTCAAACGGTGCTTTGGACTCACTTTGGACATTTTTAACCAAATTGCGCTGATACAGAAATTATTACGGGGCGTCGGACGTTCTATCACAAGCTTTGTTATTGATGAGGCCTGAAATAGCTTTGCCTTGAATCATCAGTTGCCAACCAGATTCCCTGATATACGTGCTGCCCCTTCCAGATACGATGTATGAATTAGATTTATGCAGAAAATATACTAAAATACTCTAATACCTTTTTATACCGACTATTTTCCTTCAGAGAATTTATAAGATTTCATATCAACTCTTAATTTTCACCTATAATTATTCCCACTTCACAACGCTGGTCGTCAAATCCACACGTCATCATGGTGCCGACGGTATCGTTCACCACTGCCATGATGTCAGCCTGATAGTCCTGAGAGAAAAAGGAAAAGGTTGAATGTTCCACGGTCAAACAACAGGCACATAAATATATCAAAAGAAAAAAATATAAGACTCACCCCTCGCTTCTTGATTGCTTTGTTCAGAAGTTTCACTACATCCATGCCCTCTACCCCGTTAGCTTTAAACTTCTTTGTCCATGTCACTAGGACCGCCTGAGGAAGAGGAGCTTTGATCAGACTTCTGCTTTAAAAGTTAACTTTCTTTATAACTTTACAGTATTTATCCTCATGAGAATGTGTGAAGATCCTTCCACTGGCTCCCCGTAGTTTAGAGAATAGACATTAAAATCCATCTGTCAGTCTATAAATCACTGAATAGCTTAGAACCAAAATATATTACAGACTTGATGTCAGTGGATCAACAGCCAGACCGTCTTAGGTTCCCTGGTCCTAATCTACTCTCCATACCCGGCCAGAACCAGAACCAAAACCAAACATGGAGAAGCAGCTTTTCATTCTTATGCACTATAAATGGAGATTAAAAACATATTGATTTAAAGATCTCATTGACTTTGCAGCCTAAACATAATTGAGCATTAAGTCCTTTTCATAGTTATTATCAAGCATTTTTTTTATTTTTTATTTGTATTTCTCTTAAATTATTCATGTTATCTTTAAGCCACTGCAATTTAATTTTCTTTATTTTCTCATGTGCAGCACTTTGGATTATAGATAATATGCAAAAGCTCCCAGACAAACGTCTGTGAAAATGTTCAGTGGACTGATGAGACAAAAAACTACTTACGTTACGTTCGGTCTAAAACTATCCCTACATTTTAGACAAAGAACAGTCCAACATGGTGGTGGTGAAGGGATGTCCTGGGACTGTTTTGCTGATTCAGGACCTTAACAACAAGATAACTGAAGAAATACAGGAATCCTTTTTGGTTGGACGCATATGTCCATCAATTTGTGACCTAAATCTCCTACTCAGTTCAACAAAAGGAAAGTGAGCTAAAGCATGACTTGTTAGTGAAGGAAGGAAGGAAGGAAGGAAGGAAGGAAGGAAGGAAGGAAGGAAGGAAGGAAGGAAGGAAGGAAGGAAGGAAGGAAGGAAGGAAGGAAGGAAGGAAGGAAGGAAGGAAGGAAGGAAACAAAACACTGAATTTGCATCGGAGCAAATACTTCATCCCAAAAATGAATACAATGATCCTTTAAGGTGATTACCTCATCCAGTTTAGTCTGGACACAGGGGAACGAGAAGGTAAATCCAACAGGGAGTCTTTTATCCTTAATTTTTTGCTTCTCTATAAAATCCCCAAGGCAATCAGCAACATGGTCGAAGAGCTGGAGGAAAGCAGGACATTTTTACAATAGACATTATTCAGAAGTCATAACAGAGATGGTGTATTACTGATGCCATAGGCTGTTTCATAACTTTATACAGAAAAAAACATGGTCAGCCCTTACAATCAAAGCGTTGCCTTTATATCATACTAAACACAATTAAAACTCCTTCTGTTAAACTCTTAGGTTACCCACATTTACCAAAGCTTTATCTTCTTGACAAAGACCTTTATAAAGTTTCCAAAAAAAACAACCTAAGATGTGTTCATGGATCCGGTTACATTTTCCAAACAGCTGTCTCATCTGTGTTTCATGGACTAAATCTCAAGTCTAAGTAAGACCTTTGAACAATCCCGCTGCTGCTGTCAGTTGGCCATGTTTTGCTTATTGCGTTACAACCTGAGCAGCAGCTGCTGTCTCTATAACTTGGCTGAGTTCAGCAGCCCCTACTAATACTCACAGCAGCACAGAAACAATACTAAAAACTGACCATTACCATCTCTGCACATGGAAATGTATACCGGTCCAGGAAGATCCAGATATTATTTTTGTGTTAAGCGTCACTACCAAAGGATGCTTTTCCATTGAAAATAACCGGCTGACTTCTGCATTTACCTGAGTCCCACTGCCATGGATGATGTCATCAGGAGTATCATAGACTTGGCTCTCCATTTGAACCGGTTGCTTCTTGTCTTGAGTCACTTTGACGCGCAGGATCCGAAAGTTTGACCCACCAAGATCAAGTGCTATAAAGTCTCCTTTTTCTGTCAAATTTAGCATATAGAGAGACATTAGTGATTAATAATTAGGATTGTTCTTGCTTTTTTTAAACAGTGTTGTGTATTAAATTGTATGTTATAGTAGAGATATCTTAGGAAAACTCTGTGCTTTGGTTTTCTTCTATAGTGGATTGTGAGAATCTGTTGCTCTGGATTAAATATGTGTCAGGACTCCTGTTTGTGTGTTTGTCTCCCTTCATCCACCAGGAGGCACCTGGTTCTGGTCTGCCTCCTCACACACCTGCTGATGGTTACCTCGTTAACGGAGTGCTCTTAAGCTGCTGACTGCCACTACTTCGACGCCAGAGTGTTTGCTGGTTTTGGGTACTCTAGCCAAGCTGAGTTTTAGCTGAGTAAGACTGAGTTCTTGTCTACCTGAGTTTTAACTTTGTTTTTTGTCTTTGCCTCTCGGCAGGAAGTCTTCCTGCAAACTAGACATTTCGGACCTTCAGTCCCTGGAGGGATCAACTGAGCCTCAAACTGAGCTGGGGATTCTAACTGGAGGTTTGGATCCACTTTCCCTGAGAGGACGTTGAGTTTACTCTCTGAGCAAGGGAATCATCTCCACTACGACCCATTCAAGTACCGCAGGAAATCTGAATGGCAGTCAGTTTCTCCGTTCACCAACAACCGACCAAGTTCTGGGTAAACCCTGTTCCGCCCTCCACCGAATCAGACTAACACAGGAAAACAGCACACAGATTGGAGTCAAAGATTCTACAACTTTTCTGGAAACGTGAGTCGACAACCAGATCCTCTTCTCCAAATCCACGAATGAAATTTCCCACTGAGCCTGAACTAATCGTTGTGTCTTCCCCTCACCTTCCAGTTCCGACTGAGCAGAGTTCAGAGCACCGTACTTTATTTCTTCAATAAAACCTGTTAAACCTTTTCCCCTGGTCTCTCTGAATTGGTTTCTCTGCATGTGGGTCCGAGCTTTAGATAAAACCATGACACAATTGCAGAGGCGGAAAAAGTACTAAAATATCATACTCAAGTTAAAGTACCAATACTTGGATGAAATATTACTCAAGTACAAGTAAAATTACCCATCAGAAAAATTACTCAAGTAAAAGTAATAAGTAGCTAATTTAAAATGTATTTTAAGTAAAAGTTACTTAGTTACATAAAAAAAAAAAAAAAAAACTGTTGCCAACCTCACCAAGATAGTGCTGCGGGAAACACTGACTTAAATGAAATACTTTGTTTTTTTTTAGCAATTTATTTTCCCAAGCCACTCAGAGCTGCAGTATAAGGATGAAAGAGCCGCATGCCGCTCCGGAGCAATGCCACGAAACAGGTTGTTGTGCTAATTGGCTATTAGTCATGAAAACTTTGTTTGAAGTACCAATGCACTAAATACTTACAGTACCAAAGCATGTTTCCGCAGATTAGATGTGGAGTTATTGAATGCTGCCAGTTCAGTCACCTTTGGCAGACACATCTGGCATTGCATGATGATACTGTTGGCCCTCTTGAATTTAAATGAAAAACTGTCTTTCAAATGTGGCCAAGGATTTTCGTCATTTTGGGCAGCAGAATTCGATGTTTCAGCTAGCATTTCTAGTGAAACGTTCTCTGAACCGTCTTCGCTCTCCTGATCCACCTCCGTCTTGTTCCCAATCTCCTACAGAAAGACTTGGCGCCTGGTAGCCTAGATCTACATGCTGATCACGTCACTCACTGTAGTGCTTCCGGGCCCAATTTTTTGTCTTCCTTTCGGTTTTCCAAAGTATTTTTTTTACTCAGTAACGGATGGGATTTGTAATGTAACTAAATACAATACTTAACTCAAAACGTAATCAAGTAAAATTTAAATTACCGATTTTAAAAACTACTTGAAAAATACAAAATACACAAAAAACCTACTCAAGACAGTAACTTGAGTAAATGTATTTCGTTACTTTCCACCTCTGCACAATTGTAGCTTCATATATAGTGCTTTTCTTGGGTGAAATAAATGTTACTCCAATACTGAAGTCATACTGTTTGTCATTCTCTAAGCTGAAATGAGAGTGAGCTTTGCAATATAAATGAGTCTGTTGGTGAATGGACAATATAAATAGGCTCTGCCTTGCCTTGTTGGAAAAGCATGGTTATGACCCGTTCTCAGCTCAGGAACTGGGACACGAATGATATCTGGTTGTTCAATAGGTTCACCTAAATAAAAGATTTTGATATTACTTATCAAGATATTCCTGCAAAAAGGTCTGATGTTGCAGGGGCAGGTAACAAAAAGTGTTTGGAGCATGCTCTTTTTCTAATGCCAGTTTGTTTCAGCCTTTATCCAGTCTCATGTAGAAGGGCTGGTCATATCACAGGTTATTTGCTTTACAATAGGGACAGTTAGCAAGGTAGAGTAAAAACACAAACTTCAAGAGGGGAGGTGGGGTTGCAGGAAAATGGACTTCTAGTGTTAACCTATAGTAGATTTGGGCTAGACTTAATCATTTACTCATATTGCTTTAGAAAATATTTAATCTATATGTCTCTTTCATAAAACAATTCTAGGGTTCGGAGGAGTAAAACGCCGTATTTGTTGAGTTTAAAGCAAAGCTCTCTGTTACTAACATTATAACATCCCATCCCACCATTGCTCGTCACGGCTTCAACTTTGCCCTTTGCGTGCTCTCTGCTTCCCTTATGCTGATGCTTAAACTAAAGGCTATTTATAAAGTGTGAAGAGCAGAGCAGGGCTGCAGCTGTCTGGATTAAATTAAAAAAAGTTTTCTCCAGGTAAAAGACTATAAAATGAAGTAATAATTTCTGTACAAATAAAAGAGATAAGTCAAATCTTTGAGCCTTTTCGTTTTCTGGTAAAACTCTGGGTTAAAAACCTTGGTAAAAGCTTTTACTAAGACTCCTGGAAAATACCGCCAGATCTCAGGTTCGTTCCTGTTTGCCCTGTTGTGTCTCCTCCACGAAATTGCAATCCATGCTGCTAAACTTTTGCAATCACTATGCACACCTTTAACTTGAACCTCCCTAGACTGGTAGCAGTCTGTGCAGAATACTGCTGCTTGGTTCCTGACAGGATCTTTTAAAGTTTTTTTCATACAACCCAACTTTTAGTGCAACTTCAGTGGTTTCTGGTTCCTCATGGAGTGTATTGGATGGTAATGTTTCTCTGTTGGCGAGTGTTGCATGTACAGACAGTACAATCCCTCACAACACCAACAGGTCCTTCAGATCCTGAGCTCAAGACAAAATCACTGGCAAAATACTCTGGAACTCTCTTCATCCTGCGCTTAAATCATTGGCCTCCTCTTTTAAACCTGCTTTTGCTTATGTTTTTTTTTTTTGTTTGTTTGTTTTTTGTTTGTTAGAGAGTTTTGTGATTTTTATCTTAAAGGTGTTGTGTCCATTTGTTCCAAAAAATACCAAAATTTTCAAAAAAGGCCGTGGGTGGTAACAAGTGATTTTTGGCTTTGTACGCACTTGTGACTTGACTTATTTATTGTAAAAGCAAACAGAAAATAATTACTCAAAATGTCCTGCAACTTCGCAAGCTGTGTTACTAATTTCTCAAATTAATGGGAGGGTCTAACAATTCACAAGGTAATCTAAACAATTCCAAATGTAAAAAATAAATATCAAATTTTGGTTTGGAATATATTTAATATAATCTAAATATATTCTACCTTTTAAAACAAGGAAACTAAATTAGTAGAAATTGCAAATTACAAACAATTTTACATAAATGGCCACAACAAATGGTGTTAAATAAAATTGTACTTACTTTAAGAACGGGATTAATCTAGCTCTCATGTTTGAATACATTTTTTGTGGAGTTTTTTATTTTTATTTTTTAAAGCACTATTGGCTCATTTTTATGGACCGTAGGCTGACAGGAAACGGGGTATGAGAGGGGGAGAGACATGCGGCAAAGGACCACAGGCCGGATTAGAACCCGGGTCGGCAGCGTTTGCGGACTACTTCTGCAACCTCACACATCAAATGTTGCTTGGGTCTGGTCGCAAACCAGTTTTGCTGGTATGCTTCTGCACCGTCGGTCTAGAATTTCTAGGAATGCATAGCAGTTTCCCGCCAAACTGCAAGGGGGAGCTTATTCAAAAATTTGCGAGAACTTCGGCAGATGTTCACGAGAACTTCGGCGGCAGCGGGAGGGTTTATCTTCCAAAACAACAATGCCGCGTCTGCAAGCACGGTCACGGAGATGAATCTAGAGTTGAGGAACAGGTTCTGTTAATGGAGTTGGCTAAAAGACCAATTAATCTTTCGTCGTAGTTGTCCATTGTAGTCGTTCCTCGATTTTAAAAAATGGCTCACCCCGGCACTGGATCGAGAAGGACGACCACACAGAGAGCCGGAAAGGCATACCAAGGACCAATCACAGCTGCTTTTTGTCTGCGCACTACCCCTTGAGGTCTGCGCGTTTTTGCGACCATCCATCGCATAGTCAGGATTTTGATGGTTGCAGAGGCTTTGCGTCAGAAGCATAAATCGGCCTTAAGGCCTCCGTACATGGGTCGTGCGCACTAACCGCTGCGCCACCTGCTCGCCTCTGTTGTGGATTTTTTGATGATATTCTCTCCACATAAAAAAAAAAATAGACTTTTCAATCAATGTGTAAAGATCAGAATGAAAAAGTGAAATGATAAATGTTTTGTTTTAGTATTTGAATCCCCGGTCTTCCACTCAGGGAACAGTTTTGTGCTCCTAAATGACATGATCAATATAAAAACATACCTGTTCTTGGCGCATCAACGGCCAGTTCTAAAGCCTACAGCTAAATGTTCTATAATTGGTCAAAAAAATCCATCCAGCATTTAGTTCTGTACTGGTTTTTAATCCGACTAGAGTTGTGTTGTCTGCGATTAGGATTTCCAAACTGGCCTCACTACTAAAGCAATGGTGATTAGTGATAGCAAATCCAGAGAACAGACAGAGTGGTGGCGTATGACGCAGTGGGCCATTTTAAAGCATCAGCACATTTCTACAAACATGCTTCATACGTCACAATTTTTGTGTTACCGTAAAATTGTAAACTCCCTCAAAGACAATCCTGCAGTCGTTGACATCCTACCTGATCCATCAGGGATGGACCTGACAAAGGTGGGCAGCATCTTCACTGTGGCTGTGGGGTTGGTGTCACGGCCCAGTCCATTCTCCATATCTCTGCGGAAGCGGCCCATGATGTCCTTAAGCGTTTCATCAGAGAAACGCATGGAGTAAAGGTATTTATCAATCTGGAGACAGAAAAAACGAAAGCAAAAAGGGAAGGTAAATCAGTCACGTTAAAAAATACTTTGAGCTGGATAAGACTGACCAAATATATTTCTGTTTTTGGTTGTTGGTCTTCGAAAAGGCCTGCAGAATTCTACATTTATATCAAATACTTTTTTTTGTTGAACAGGTCCAAAGGTGAAGGAGCAAGTTGCAAGAAGAAGTCAAGGAGTGACTGAAATAATAATCAATGACTAGAGACTAGAGAATATTGTCGGATGATTTTTCAACAGGAGGCAACATTTCCAAATTGTTAATTCTTTATTCCCTTCAGGCCACAGAACGTCTTTGCAGGAGTCTTGGGATTTATTAAGATATTTTATAAGAAAATCTTAGACAGGCCTTTGAGTTCTTTTTCAGTCGCCGGTGGCTCTGACCTTGGAAACCTTTCATGGAGGTCATTTTTTCTCTTCATGAAGGGCTTAGTCCTTCAAAATGATCCCGGGCACTCTACTCTAAGCCACCATTGTGGCCTTTAGATTCTATTTTTGCCCGGCTGTTCTTTTTCTTTGTTGAATACTGAACTCTGACCTAAACAGATGCCAGTGAGACATGTAGATCCTTAGATGTTGTTTTCAGCTCTTTTGTGGCCTTCTGGATGGATCAATATTGTGACTACGGACTGTGTGATGTTCTCGTGTAATAGTTCATTATTGTTCTATGTTTTCTCCTTTTGGTAATGGGTCTCTCAGTCGTCAGTGGTTTTGTTTCTCATCTGTCTTTTTCATTTCTTTATTTTTTGACTTTTTTTACACCATTGTTTCAGCTACGCCTCGTCATCAAACAGGTTGTGTTTGAATGATGGTGGAGTCAAAGTCAACTGAGATCATTTCAGTTAGTTCATGAATAACGATTAACTGAACGCCTAGGTTGGTTTGTTCAGCGTTTTTTCTCCTCTCTTATCTTTTTATCAGACATGAAAGATTTAATTGAGGATTTCAAATTAGTTTAGCAAAAGCAGAAGAAATCTTTAAGGAAGGTGAATAACTTTTCACCGCCATGTTATGCAGTTTTAATACCGCAATAAAACTTCTTCTCATTAAAACACCTTAACACCCACCTTTATAGTGCGGTATTGCATACCAAAAATGCTATTGGCCAATAGAATGATATTTTAAATCTCACATTTTTACGATATATGAAATATTATGAAATATTATTATGATATATGATATATTGAAAGCTAAGACCTTTTGGTTTCTGGAGATGTGCGTACAGACTCTGTAGGTTTAACACAAACACAAGTGTGTAACTTCAAACATGTCCAAAAGACCGGCTTTTCCCCCTCGTAAATAAAAATATGTAATCCTTATCAGGGGTTGACGTTAAGGATTTTTACCATTTGCCCTTCGGCAAGTGGCTTTCACATTTCATTTGCCCAGAAACAATTTTTACTTGCCCGGTATAATGTTTGAAAAATATAGTTCCTAATATTCATTTTTGTATATATATCAATGAAACATGTTTGTTTTTTTAAATGTTTTTTGTAATTCAGTATTTTTTAGATAATGAACTCAAGCCTACATTACCGCATTAACATGCTTTTCAATCCTTCCTGCACATTCTTTTCAAACTAAACTTTGCTTTAAACTGTTGTGTGTTTAGAAAAATATAAATTGTAATGTTAAAAATCTAAAAAAAACTTGACAGGTTAAAAACTTACACTAATACTACTCACCAATTTAACATGTTTAGCTCTATAACATTTAAATGCACCACTCCAATGTCTAAGAGAAAAAATTTTAATGAACATTTTTTTAATGTACAGAAGACTGCCATATGATAGAAACATTTACACTGTGCACATACAGTTATTATTATTATTTTCCTAATCCCTGACTGATCATTTTTAATCTAGCCCGTATTATAGTATTGATTAAATTCATCATCCAGCTGCTGCTCTGCAGAATTCTATCCCTAAGGAGGGAAAAATCACGCCATCTAGCAGAGAATCACGCCGGCAACGCTTGTGGGTCGTTTTAAGCGAATGTCTGTGATTTTAAAGTAATTTTGAGGGATAAATAATTTTTTTTTGCGATCATTGCACTAGCCCGGCGGGCAAATACAATGAAATTTGTACTCTCCTGACAATAAAAACTACTTTCCCCGGGCGATCGGGTGACGGTTAACATCGAGCCCTGCTTATTACGTTGTATCATTTGTATTATTCATAGTTAACCTCTCCCACTACCTACACTTGCCCTTAATGTTGTGGACAAAAACTGTGTAACAAAAACTTTTTGTACACAAAAGGTCCAATCAACTGGTTTTCCTTAGATAGAAAACTTGTAATCAATTTGACTGTATGATTTGGTTGAATTGTCTCAGTAAAGTGCCTTGAGATGACATGTGTTGTGAATTGGCGCTATATAAATAAACACAAGTGCACCAAATTTGGGCAAAATGTTCCAAACTGGATCATTTGAATTTTATGACTAATTTGAGCGTTAAAAAACACTTTTCTATGTTTCGATTAACACAAGCACTTATTTTTACAATACTTCCAATTTTGAAGCGTTAAAATCCACCCCATTTTTAACCGCTAGGTTCTCAAATCCTCTCATTACCCCAGTAAATAAAACCTATATTTTCTGCTGGCCTCTACATTTCCGATATATCATCGCAAAGCTGATTTTATAGGAAAACTGTCAATCAAAGGTTGATTGGCCATTATATTGTCGAGCACGAGATGAGCAAATCTACTGACGCATGTGCATAGGGAGGGCCTTTTTTACATAGAGGAATTTTCCATATTATTATAGTTGGTCAAAATGGAAGTTACACTTGATGTATGGAGCAAACAGGTAGGTGAATACGTCCACGTAACGTAGATTATATGCATCTTGCACTACTCACTTTGACTGATTATTGATTTACACTGCCTACTGCTTATATTTGCACTGCCAACTGTTTATTCACAGCACCATTTGTTTACATTTACATCTGCAATAACATACTTTAACTTTAATATGCATTTACCTTCCACTGCACTTTAATTTAGATAGCTTCTGGCCAAACTCTATTTATTCATTTTATAGTAAAACCCATCTGTATATATGCTATTGTACATAACTGTAAAAAACCTTTTTTTTAATAGTAATATCCATCTGTATATTATATTCGGTACATATCCAGCTGTAAATTTAGTTCATAACACTAGTGATCTATATATTATATTCATGATTTATAATAGTATTCATCTCTAAACTAATTCAGTAGAAATACCCATGTCCTATATTTATGGAACCATTATTTATTCTGCACTTGCTGCTATTGCACTTCTGGTTAGACCTAAACTGCATTTCGTTGCCTTGTACCTGTACCTGTGTAATGACAATAAAGTTGAATCTAATCTAATCTAATCTAATCTAATCTAATCTAATCTAATCTAATCTAATCTTATCTATAATGCTGGACAAGCATCATTACGAAGATGTATTATATGTTTTCATTCTTATGCTTTTACCTTTTTACGGCAAAAAAAAAACGTCCTTTGGTGGATCATTACGACACTTGACTTTATTTTTTGGGAAATACATTTGATGATGAATTATTAGCTATTGGTTTTTGTAGGGTATGGTTGGCTTACATTTGAGTTGATGGACATTTTCCTTAGGATTGCCTGATTCTACGTAAAAATCTACCGATATCGGGCGGAGGAAGTAAAGAGGAAGTAAAGAGGTTAAGGGCATTTATTGAACTTCATTAGTGGCATTTGTCTCTTGCTTCTTATCATTTCTGTTAGCCAACCCAGTAAACACCCCTTCCTCTGTCTACTGTCTCAGCAGCTGCGTTACCATTTACCATAAAATTGCGCAAATTTTAATTGTGAAAATAACTTTACTAAATGGAAACACTGCAATTAAAAAATACTAAAAATGAACAGTAAAAAGTTTTTTGGTCGCATCAAAATGATTATGTTTTGCAAAACTACGTTGGAAACAGTTTTTTACTGTCGTCATATGGGTCACATGACCTGCAACTGGACCTTAGTGCCTTGTCAAAAGAGCGGAAGTAGTTGGAGGACGATAAAACGGCATATCTGGACTCATGAGGAGACTGTTTCTAACATTTCGCAGGTAACAAGTGCGACGAGCATTAGAGCTGTGTGGATATAAATATAAGTATGTCTCATTTAAGTATTTACATTGTGGTTTTCAAAAGTTAGGCCTATTGTCTAAACAAACGTATTCACGTGCAATCTTTATTGTATTTATTATTAAATGTAAAACTGCATTCATAAATTTGCATTTTCAAAATTAGAGGGATATTAACATAGTTTTGTGCACATTTGCATTAAAAAAGCAAGTAGTGATTGATTTGCTAAGATTTATGGTTTTTTTTCAGTAATTGGATGCAGGAGAGAGAAGAAACCGGATGAGACATAATGAGGGAGCCCACATGACTTTTTATGACAGCCGGCACCTGCTGTCTTCGGCGGCTATGGCAACCGATGCTCCAAAACCCCCTGATGGTGGCGATGTGCTGCAGACACCATCCCCGGCGCCACAGCCCAGCTCAAGGACATCAGTGTCAAATACAAGAACCCATAATGGGACCTGAAAATGGACCAGCCCCCAACCCAGTGCTGATCGTGACCTTCTCCTCTAGTAGTTGTGGAAAACTACATTCTTCTCTCCCAACAGAATCGGCCCCTGGAGCTGATTCCTGACATCCCGTCAGTGTTTCCTGACATCCAACCCAGAAGCCTCCAGTCTTAGCTGCCGGGTTTAACGTTCTGCTCTTACCTTCTTGAGCTGATCATCTTTCAGCTCAGTGAAGTAGTAGGCCAGAAGCTGAGCCGCTATCATCCTGACTGCTCGTCCGTCAGGAGGTATCAGCTGACTGTGCTGCTTTGGATTGGAGAACACAGAGGAAGGAAGCCTGGCTTAGGTTCACTCCTCTCCCCTCCACACTGCTCCTTTCAAACTGGAGAGAAACAGGCAGCAGACCTGAGCTGTACAGCTGGGAAAGCCAAGGTTAAAAAGGAAAAATAAATGGTCTGATAGCTGCGGCTGCTAGTCTGCGACAGGCAGCAGTCACGCCTCTCTCTCACACACACACAGGATAGCTTTTCCTCTGCCTCCCCCCTCCCCGTTGCTAGCTCCCTGTTACAGCTCTGCACTGGAATGGTGTTTGTGCTCGGCCCTGCCCCCATTCATCCGCCTGATTGGCCATTGGATCAGAAGGAGAGCAGAGTGCAGGGGGTGACCACAGGGTAGAGAGGGAGGGGGAGTTACTGTCAGCAGAAGAAGGAAGCTGGATGCATCTATATGATAACCTACCCCCAGCCGGCACCTCTCTCATGTTGCTAGGGGACGTTGGAGAGGACGTGCAGAGAGGCAGGACGGCACAGTTATGTCATCAGTTCAGCATCTGACTGCAGCTCAGCATCAACACGCTGAAGAGCATCACCTGTAGTTTCTGACATCAAGGCCTCTCCTCACATCTCTGCCCCATCCTCAGCAACGCAGCAGCCCAGAAACACACAGGTGCAACATCCCCAGCAAACACGACCCCCCATATGGGCCTCGCTTGGGCTGGATGGGCTTCAGCTGGGCATGGGCTCAGAGTGGGCTCTGTTGTTGGGACCCATGTGGGAGAAAACTGGGCTGCCCAAGTAGGCTTTAGATGGGGCCCATGTGAGACCCACCCTCAGCCCATCTGGGCTTGCCTACATGGGGCCAACATGGAACCCCTGGACAAAAATATGTGGGACCCAGCTGGGCAGTCCAAATGGGGCACACTCACCCGCCCACATTCAACCTGCATGGGCCCCACATTGGTGTCCTGACAGGGTCTTTACACCCTTACACTGCCACTTGAGTCTGTCCAGTGTTCCTTCATCCACCGAACAGGACAGCTCCAAACTGCAACCAGCGACCACCTCTGCAGACAGAATCATCTGCGCCGACTTTCCTCCCATCAATCAGTTGTGCAGGACTTCCAAAAAAAGAGAGTTAAAAACAATCCACTGGACTTTGTGGCCAAGTTTGAAGACGTTTCACTTTCCATGTAGGAAGCTTTATCAATTCACAATATCAGGAATAGCGTGGAGTTCCAGTTTTAGCTCGAACTCAAAGCTATTCGTGACGTTTCTCTTCCCTGGATGAGTCTTCAAACTTGGAAACAAAGTACAGTGGACTGATTTTATTGGAATGACAATGACCTGAATGACTTTTCACTAGCAAGTTGTGTAGGATGGCTGTTGGATGGGAAAGTAGCTTGACTTAGCTAATCATTGCCTCATACATATATATATATATATATATATATATATATATATATATATATATATACACTATATTGCCAAAAGTATTTGCTCACCCATCCAAATTATTGGAATCAGGTGTTCCAATCACTTCCATGGCCACAGGTGTATAAATTCAAGCACCTAGGCATGCAGACTGTTTTTACAAACATTTGTGAAAGAATGGGTCGCTCTCAGGAGCTCAGTGAATTCCAGCGTGGAACTGTGATAGGATGCCACCTGTGCAACAAATCCAGTCGTGAAATTTCCTCGCTCCTAAATATTCCACAGTCAACTGTCAGCTGTATTATAAGAAAATGGAAGTGTTTGGGAACGACAGCAACTCAGCCACGAAGTGGTAGGCCACGTAAACTGACGGAGCGGGGTCAGCGGATGCTGAAGCGCATAGTGCGAAGAGGTCGCCAACTTTCTGCAGAGTCAATCACTACAGACCTCCAAACTTCATGTGGCCTTCAGATTAGCTCAAGAACAGTGCGCAGAGAGCTTCATGGAATGGGTTTCCATGGTCGAGCAGCTGCATCCAAGCCATACATCACCAAGTGCAATGCAAAGCGTCGGATGCGGTGGTGTAAAGCACGCCGCCACTGGACTCTAGAGCAGTGGAGACGCGTTCTCTGGAGTGACGAATCGCGCTTCTCCATCTGGCAATCTGATGGACGGGTCTGGGTTTGGCGGTTGCCAGGAGAACGGTACTTGTCTGACTGCATTGTGCCAAGTGTAAAGTTTGGTGGAGGGGGGATTATGGTGTGGGGTTGTTTTTCAGGAGCTGGGCTTGGCCCCTTAGTTCCAGTGAAAGGAACTCTGAATGCTTCAGCATACCAAGACATTTTGGACAATTCCATGCTCCCAACTTTGTGGGAACAGTTTGGAGCTGGCCCCTTCCTCTTCCAACATGACTGTGCACCAGTGCACAAAGCAAGGTCCATAAAGACATGGATGACAGAGTCTGGTGTGGATGAACTTGACTGGCCTGCACAGAGTCCTGACCTCAACCCGATAGAACACCTTTGGGATGAATTAGAGCGGAGACTGAGAGCCAGGCCTTCTCGTCCAACATCAGTGTGCGACCTCACAAATGCGCTTCTGGAAGAATGGTCAAAAATTCCCATAAACACACTCCTAAACCTTGTGGACAGCCTTCCCAGAAGAGTTGAAGCTGTTCTAGCTGCAAAGGGTGGACCGACGTCATATTGAACCCTATGGATTAGGAACGGGATGTCACTTAAGCTCATATGTGAGTCAAGGCAGGTGAGCAAATACTTTTGGCAATATAGTGTATATATATATAAAAACCTAATTGGCACTTTTGTATTTTAGCATATGAGCATTTAACTTCTCCAATTGGAGTTTTCACGATAAATATAAATATAATATTAAATACATTTTCAGGACTTAATTTGATGATTATTTCAAAAGGAAAATGCATTCTTTATCAGAATATTTGTTTGAGAATTACTGTTTTTTTCACTGAATTTAAGACATATTTAATGATAAATACCCTGCCACCATTTATTCACACCCCTTACAGTATAGTATAGTAAAGCCTTCTTGTGCATAATGGTAATGAAGCTTATCAGCGAGGGGCATGTTTTAGCTAGGGACAAGACAAAATGGCTAACATCTCTGCAGATCCCACACATCCTGGACATATAGTGGTCACTTTTATATGTTTAAGAAAACATCAGCCCATACAGAGTCATTTCAATAATCAAGGAATCATCAATCTTGGGTTCTACGATTGTCGAAAAAGTTGGTCAAATAAAGCAGATGTTTGATGTTTTGAATCAAGCTTTTTTTTAAGTTGGACTGAAAACATTCTGCTTTTAGTTTTTCTTTAGAATTTACTAAAACCTTTTTATATTTTTTGAGAAATCTATCTTCTGATGATCGCTTAAAACTGTAGGTAATTAGCAAACTCAGTTCAGTTCAATTAAAAAAAACCTTATTGGTCCTTTAGAGTAATTAAATATTGAAATTAAACGAGTTGTTATTGCACTGGTTTGATCTTCCTCTTTAAAAAGAAAAATGCTTAGCGTAGTTTTGTCAATAACACAACTAATCAAGCAGCTGATTGATCAAAATAACAGTTAATTGATGCAATGGATACACATTATACATGCAGAAATCCATTTGTTAATCACTTAGCATTTGTAGGAATATTTTGGGGGGTATTTTCCTTCTATATAAAAGCGTCTTGATCTTGTTTAATGTCTTTGTTTTTATATGTTATGTTTAAATTCCCCTAAAAAATAAGAGATTTTAAGTAAAGGTTATCATAGTGTGACAGGCTGGCTATAGCTTGTGCTGTATTTTAGATGACCTTAAAAGGTAAATGAGCTGTGTGTGTGTCTCAGTTTTTATCAGTAGAAACTGTAAGAGATCAGTGATATTTCAGTAATAAGATAAAATATCATTTTCTATGGCTTTTTTTCACCTGTCAGTTCAACTCATTCTTGGTTTCAGCTCAATACGTGAAGGGATTCAACAAATCTGAGCACTACTACACATGGTGACAGTCTACCCCCACTTTCCGCTCTGCATGTCTGCTACGTCACCTCGCAGTGCGTGAATGGACCCACGTCCCGTGACGCAGGGATTCTGTGATGTCCCTCGTCTAACTCCCCTTCCGATTCATCTGAATTAGAGCGTTGGTTGGTCTTACTCTCTGTTCTGCTTATTTCTGTCTTTTAAAAAAGTACTCCTCTCTCTTCTGCCTGTCAGCTTAACCTCCAGCTGGGTTGTTGAAAAGAGGAAATAATTACCTATAATGTCTTTACATAAAAGAGAGCTCAATGTGGTGGAGGGGGAGAAGGAGGGAGGGCGTTGCTTGTCCTCTCCCCCTGAGACAGGACCCCCCTCCCGTGGTGTCATGGCTGCTTCAGGGTGACCTTCTCTGATGATGACCTCATTCTATGTGCTTACCAAGGTGCTGCTGGCTTACCAATCCAAAACACTGCCCTCATCAAATTATTTTAAGTGTAGCTATTCAACACATTCTGAGTCTGGTTCCAAGTAGGGCTCCGATGGGAGGTTTTGCTCATATTTGGAGACTTTTTAAAAGTTTTGAAAGTCTAAATGAATATATGGCAACAGGAGATAGTCTGCCACATTTCTCTGTTAACTTTCAAGCATCCTCTCCTATTCCTCAGCATGTGGTAATAATTAAATTTCAATTCAATTCAGTTTATTTCTATAGCGCTAATTCACAACACGTCATCTCAAGAAGGCTTTTACTACAGTTTGTTGACTCCCTGATAGTAAAGAATTACAATAATCCTAGCCTCGTGAGACCATCCTGATCTCGCGAGCTTTCAAGCTTTCACTCGCAGATCAGTCTAGAGACTCTCCGTTAAAGAAAATTTGGAGCCGTTCACCCAACGAACGTCCAATCAGTGTTGGCTTTAAGGCGGGTTGAGGTGTGACGCAACGAGAAGCGCGACAGTTCAGTCTAAAGAACATGGCGGCTTCAGCCGATGAAACTAGCGTTAGCGTGACCATCGAGCAAGTTTTATCGGAATTACAGAGTATTTCTTCACTGAAAGAAAAGCAAAACACTGCTCTGGAGGCTTTTCTCAGAGGAAAAGATGTTTTTGCTCTTCTCCCGACTGGTTTCGGCAAGAGTTTGATCTTTTGGTTGTGTTTTCGTCATCCTCTGTTACGTCATATGCTTCGTTGATCTGATTGGTTTATTTGGCCCGTCTATCACCAACATAGGCCAATCAGCTAACCAGTATTTTCGCCCCTTCCCAAAATTACTTCAACGGAAGGTTTCCAGATGGATATACGGAGTAGAAACTGACATTTTTTCGGGAATCCCATGGGCCACGGGATTCCCGTGGGATTCCCATGGGATGGGAGTCAGTATTAGTAACAATCACGGGATTGGGACGGTACAGGATTAAACATTAACGGGAGCAGACGGGAAGAGGAGCAAACCAATAGTAACTTCCGCTCTGAGTTTTTCACCCGCGCTCAAAAACAACAAGAATGGGAGTGGTGCAGGAGCGGGAGTCATTCTGAAGGGGAGCGGGATGGGAGTGGGAGTAATTTCACCAGGAGTGGGACGGGACAGGATTTAGATTTCTACTCTGGCCCGGGATCGGGACGGGACACAATTTTTTTCTGTGGGAGTGGGACGGGACAGGAGTGAAAATCCACTCCCGTGTCAATCTCTAATACGGAGCAAATCCATCTGGTGGAGTCAGGTTACAATAATCCAGCCTTGAAGTAACATATGCATGGACTAGTTTCTCAGCATCACACCTGGACAGGATATTTTAAATTTTTGATTATTGATATTAATAGCAGACAGCTGCAGCAAAGCCTTCACATGAAATAGCATGTGGCTGCAAAGGATAGTCTTTCACATGTTTTTGTTTACTTTGAAGCAATCCCTCCTATTCTTTAGCATATGGATATAGCTGAGTGTCAATTTTGCAGCAATTTCTCCTCCTCCGGATACGATGTATCCACAGCAGATAGTCTGATACGTGGTTTTATTAACTTTGCTGCAATCTCTCCTATTCCTGGCCATTGGGTTATATAACACAGTTTATAACATTTTATCAAATTTGCAGCAATCTCTCTTTCTTCTAAATTAACATGGACAGTGGCAGGTTATCAAATGGAATTGTTAACCTTACAGCAATCCGTTCATCATTATAACTTACATGTGGCGAGAATATACACTCTTGCACATGGTAATATTGAGTTAGCAGCAAATCTTCCTCCATCTGAATAAAGATGTGGTGACAGCACAAAGTTTATTATATCATATTGTTGAATTTGTAGCAAATTTGATAAATGGGCATGCAGCAAGAGCAGACAGTCAATAATTTATCACTTGATGTAAATTAACAGAATAAAATGCATCACGATAAGCATTCTTGTGGCATAAAACCTGTCAGCAAAACAAAGCCTTCCACCAAGAAGTAATTATGACTAAACAGAAAGACCAGTCCAGCTGTTCCCTAAGACAAAAACAAAAAACAAAACAGGAAATAGTTAATGTCAACAATAACTTCACAGAACAACTAATTAGAGTATTGTAGATTAGTAGGAGAATCTAGCAGAGGGAAAAAAACTGGCCACCATGTCCTCCGGCAGCCTAAGCCTATTAAAGCATTAATTCCGCATAGCTATAAGCTTATCTAAAAGGAAAGTTTCAAGCCAAGTCCTGAAAGCAGACGGGAAGGAAAAACCAAATTGGGAGCCAAAGTAGTGCAGCCTGAGAGCAAAGCTTTGGAAACTCTGTAAGGGCTTTATATGTAAGAAGGAGAAACTGTTCTTGATTTAACAAAAAACCATTGATCAGAAGCCAAGTTAAATAAACTCAGACTCCCTGCTATTAAATGATAAAATGTATGGTAAAAAAGTCCTGCCTTTAAGTATGAAAAACATGGACTAGTTTTTAGGCATCATTCTGGGGAATTATATTTCTGATCCTGACAATTTGCTACTGCTGATGTAAAATAATGTTATTTTAACCATGTTTCCAGCTATTTTGTTTTGGCAGACCTCTTGGTTTAGTAAAGGCACTGATATCATCTGCCAGATGGATTTGATTCAGCTTAATGTAGCCTAAAGATATAGCACAGTATAATTATCAGACAGCAATGGAAACGTTTCCATTGCTGTCCATTGTTTCCATTAAGGCTCCAGAATTGAGAACATCCATTTAATCGTTTTCCTTTCTTCTCTTTTACAGATAAAAACTCAGGTTTGCATTAATCCTGATAACTTTCCTCAATGACACATTTTTAAAGGACTCTTTATTTATAGTACAAACATTTCTGTTTGTATGGATCAGATGAAGGAGGGTTTGAATGTTTTTATGAAACATTGAAAGAAACCAGTGACACCAGTGACATTTCACACCACAGTTTTTTAAAAAGCAAGGTTTCTGCAAGGTCTTATTTCATAATTTCTGTAGCCGTTAGGTGCATCAGAAGTGAACAAGAAGCTGAGCACAGGGAGCTAGTGAACCACTGTTCTCAATGTGAATAAAATGAGAGAGATGATTGTAGATATCAGTAGAATCAGGAACAAGTCAAACACTATTACCGTTATCATAATGAGAGAAGATGTGGAGGAGGAATATAAATAACTCTTTTCTTAACTAGAGACCCAAATGTGAAGCCGTCCATATGAAGGGACAGAGCAGGCCGAACTTCTTAATAGGGTTAAATTATGTTACTAAAAAAAAGGGGCATTCTCTTTCAACCAATATTGTGATTGCAAATTTTTATTGTTTTCCTTGCACTAACCACAAGCATGTACATCAATCCAGGATTTCAATGTTTTCATGACTTTAAAAACGTTTTTATCCGTAGTGCATTTTATCAACACTTGACTTTTACGGTTGTGTGAAAAAGTTCTTTGTTGAACTCGTATGCATGGATCTACGAGCTAGCAGCGACTCTCTCTTCCTTCTGAGTGGCTGCAAACACTCTTCAAGTCTATTACCACCACCTAAAGGAC
The DNA here is from genome assembly GCF_016077235.1 of Cyprinodon tularosa. Lineage (NCBI taxonomy): Eukaryota > Metazoa > Chordata > Actinopteri > Cyprinodontiformes > Cyprinodontidae > Cyprinodon > Cyprinodon tularosa. Next base: position 1,855,123 of record NW_024038928.1, on the reverse strand, counting down.
AGGAGTGAGAAGGCCAATGTCTGACACTTGTATGTAAGATCTAGTTCCAACCAGGTTATTTAAGGAAGGGATCTTTGATCTTCTCCTCCATTTTAAATGTGATTAATCTATCCCTGTTACAGCGATATGTACCAAAGGCGTTTAAGGGAGCTGTAATTAAACCTTTACTTAAGAAACCGTATCTTGACTCCCATGAGTTGGTCGATTATAGACCTATATCCAATCTTCCATTCTTATCTAAAATTCGTGAGAAAGTAGTGTCTAAACAAATGTGTTGCCACTTACACCTTAATGAACATTTTTAAGAGTTTCACTCTGGTTTTGGCGCTATATAAATGAACTAAATTGAATTGAATTAAATGTAATGTGACCAAAATTCAGTGATTCTCCTATTTAAAAATTTTTTTTTTTTATGTTCTAAATTGTGATTATACTCCAAATGTAATTAATTTCCCACCCTTCTTCTTTAGATGCTGCATATCTTCAGTCAGTCGGTTGCGGAGAGTTTGACTCCTTCTGCCATCATCTACTGGGGTAACAGCATCAGAACTGATGACTAAAAAAGGCTCAAGAAGCTGATGAAGAAGACCGGCTCTGTTCTAGGAACTCCTCTGCAAACTCTGGAGTTTATTTAACGAAGAAAATTCTTCCACTGGAAGTCAGATCACTAAACGAGATGCTCTTGCCTTTTATTTTTCTCTGGGATTAATAAACCCATTTTAATTTTAGGTTCTGTCAGGTTTCTGTTATGTTTTTTTCTTTTGAGTATCCAGTTTTGCTTTACTCCTTGTTTTCTAGTCTTCAGTGGTTTAATTTTTATTTTGTTGTGTCCTCTGATTAAGTCTTAGTTACTGTTTCAGTCTTGGCTCTGTTATGTTTTTCTTTTGAGTACAGGTGCTGGTCATAAAATTAGAATATCATGAAAAAGTAGATTGATTTCAGTAATTCCATTTAAAAAGTGAAACTTGTATATTATATTCATACATTACATACAAACTCATATATTTCAGATGTTTATTTTGTTTAATTTTGATGATTACAAATGACAACAAATGAAAATCTCAAATTCATCATATCAGAAAATTAGAATATTACTGAAGACCAATAAAAACAAAGGATTTATAGAAATGTTGGCCAACTGAAAAGTATGAACATGAAAAGTATGAGCATGTACAGCACTCAGTATTTAGTTGGGCCTCCTTTGGCCTGTATTACTGCAGCAATGCGGCGTGGCATGGAGTCGATCAGTCTGTGGCACTGCTCAGGTGTTATGATAGCCCAGGTTGCTCTAATAGTGGCTTTTAGCTCTTCTGAATTGTTGGGTCTGGTGTATTGCATCTTCTTCTTCACAATACCCCATAGATTTTCTATGGGGTTAAGGTCAGGAGAGTTTGCTGGCCAATTAAGAACAGGGATACCATGGTCCTTCAACCAGGTACTGGTAGCTTTGGCACAGTGTGCAGGTGCCAAGTCCTGTTGGAAAATGAAATCTGCATCTCCAAAAAGTTGGTCAGCTGCAGGAAGCATGAAGTGCTCTAAAACTTCCTGGTATGTGGCTGCGTTGACCCTGGACCTCAGAAAACACAATGGACCAACACCAGCAGATGACATGGCACCCCAAACCATCACTGACTGTGGAAACTTTACACTGGACTTCAAGCAACGTGGATGAAGTGCCTCTCTTCTTTTCCTCCAGACTCTGGGACCTTGATTTCCAAAGGAAATGCAAAATTTACTTTCATCAGAGAACATGACTTTGGACCACTCACCAGCAGTCCAGTCCTGTTTCTCTTTAGCCCAGGCAAGACGCTTCTGACGCTGTCTGTGGTTCAAGAGTGGCTTGACACAAGGAATGCGACAGCAGAAACCCATGTCTTTCATACGTCTGTGTGTGGTGGTTCTTGAAGCACTCACTCCAGCTGCAGTCCACTCTTTGTGAATCTCCCCCACATTTTTGAATGGGTTTTGTTTCACAATCCTCTCCAGGGTGCGGTTATCTCTCTTGCTTGTACACTTTTTTCGACCACATCTTTTCCTTCCCTTCGCCTCTCTATTAATGTGCTTGGACACTGAGCTCTGTGAACAGCCAGCCTCTTTAGCGATGACCTTTTGTGTCTTGCCCTCCTTGTGCAAGGTGTCGATGGTCGTCTTTTGGACAACTGTCAAGTCAGCAGTCTTCCCCATGATTGTGTAGCCTATAGAACTAGACTGAAAGACCATTTAAAGGCTTTTGCAGGTGGTTTGAGTTAATTAGCTGATTAGAGTGTGGCACCAGGGGCCATCAATTTTGAACCTTTTCACAATATTCTAATTTTCTGATATGATGAATTTGAGATTTTCATTTGTTGTCATTTGTAATCATCAAAATTAAACAAAATAAACATCTGAAATATATGAGTTTGTATGTAATGTATGAATATAATATACAAGTTTCACTTTTTAAATGGAATTACTGAAATCAATCTACTTTTTCATGATATTCTAATTTTATGACCAGCACCTGTATTCAGTTTTACTTTGCTCACTGTTTTATAGTCTTAGGGCCGGATCTATCAAAGGTTTGCGTGTATAAAAACATGAGCTATTTCACTGCGCACGCTAACAAATGTACAAACTGATCTATCAACAGCGTGCTAAAAGGATTTGGTCTTTTAAACGTGCTAAATAGCGCCTCTTATCCATTTAGTACTTTTTCTGCAATGAATATGCAATATGGGGTGTTTACACGCAAAAGTGCGTCTTGTGGGAGGAGAACATGTAAATATATTAATTTAGCACTCGCAAAATGATTTATCAAACCTGAAAGCAATTTTGCTAACGGTATCTGACTCTATATTTAACATGTTTCAAAAGAAGGTGCAAATGGTCTGTATGCGTAATTGCGCACACATGGCAGCGGTTATTGTCGCAAGAAGGAGACGTCGAAATGAAGCAAGGAGACGCAGAGAACGCATTTTTTCACTCCGTGTGAATATTTTTGGAATAAACGAGGAAACGATCATCAAAACATATCGTTTATCAAGCATTGCCATTTTGGAGCTGTTGGGGGAACTCCGAATGGATTTAGAGCCAGCCACAAGGAGGACCCACGCAAACCAGATATCACAAAACTCCTTGCAACATTGCACTTTTTTGCATCTGGGCTGGGTCATTTCAGCGTACGGTTGCAGCAAGAGCTGGAATCTCCCAATCTCGTTTTTCAGAAGTGCTGCCCGACGTTCTAAATGCCGGAGAACCCCGACCTCCCCCCTGCGCCTGTGGAGCAACATACCAATGCTGCGGGGATGCGTACGCGCAGTAATCTCATCCACAGTCACTTCTTGTGAGCCTTTTGGTATGTGCAGTTTTCTACAGGCCAATACAAAACACCTGTTTTTTGTTTAGTTTTTTTACTCCAGTGAAGAAGAAATTCAGCCACATATCACCTTAGGGAATAAAGGTTGTCAAAGTTTTTATACATATATATATATATATATATATATATATATATATATATATATATATATATATATATATATATATATATATATATATATATATAATTTTTGTATTTATTTTTAATTTTTAAATTTTTTTTTTGGAAGGGGTGGGGGTGTCACTGTAAGATTTAAATTTCTTAATGCACTACTTTGTACAAACTACAAACTACTTTGCCGCAAACCACAAAACGCGCAAAACCATCATTTAAATAGGGCGTCTCCAACAGTTTTGCACCTTCCACCAGTTACGCAATCGCTCTTGTTAAATCACCCGCAAACCATGGTTCAGCCCCTCGCGCAAAATTCCAGTTTGCAAGCGCAAATTACTGCACGCAAAATTGGATCTTGATAAATCCGGCCCTTAGTGGTTTAAATGTTATCTTGATGTGTTTTCTGTTTATTTTCAGTTTCTAGGTTCTTATTGTTAGTAAATGATTCCATGGATAGTCCAGACCTGAAGAAAAATATACATTAGCTAGTTTCTCAGCATCACTTTCAGGTCACTTATTCCAGCAACAAACTTTAAAGGTAGATATTTACCAGCCTTTATGTTTAAAGGAAACCAATGTTGTCTGCCTGATCAATTAGGCTCAGCTTAATGTACAGGTATAGCAGAGTATCATCACCATCACCATGGAAATGTTACATTGTTCTCTGATCAAATTGTGTTGGCTGGTTCCTCTCATTTAGTTTGTTTTTTAGGCTTCCAGATGTGAGAGCATTCATTTAAACAGTTTTCCTCTCATCTCTTTCAGAGATAAAAACTCTGTGGTGTCTTTTTTTAAGTGACTCTTTCTTTATAGTACAAACACTGTTGTTTGTTTCCATTAGATGAATGTGAGGGTGTGAACGTTTTCAATGAACACTGACAGAAACCTGATACATGAGTGATCATCAGGTACATTTCACACCACAAATGAACTACCATCAGCTGTAAACCCAAAGAAGCTTTAGACCAGGGGTCTGTTAGAAAAAATAGGTTTAATGAAACCTTTGAACGTTTTCTAAGTCTGATATCAGGAAAACTGAAAAGAGCTGATGTAACATGTTAATCTCTCAAAAAAGTCCTATCTTAACTTATCTTAGTGTTTTGCTTCAATAAAATAATTTCCTCAACTTCTGTTTCTGTTCCCATAGTAGCATTCTCTCCAGCGCTAACCTGGTCTGGAGCAGGTTTTCCAAAATAAACTCATCCTCTGTCTCGGCCCTCCTTAAAGGAATAGTACACCCAAAACATGATTAGCCTTCATTTTCTACTCACCCCCATGCTGAACAACACTCTGGAGTACTTTTTTGATATCTCAAATGCATCTGGAGATCTGGGAGGCTTCTTGCTGTTTGCTGACATTCAAATAATGGAGGTCTATGGTGCCCGAGGCAGAAAGGTCCATAAAAGTCCACAAAAAACGTGTCAATATTCCTCCATACTGCTCGTCCAAATTATTCCAAGTGTCCTGAGTGGGTAGCATCCATAATTTACTCGAAACGAAGTCATTTAGAATGTTTTTAGAGCATAAACAGTAGTGTATAGGATTTCCTGAAAGCGCGCGCCTGCAAGTTCACGAGTCTACGGAAACCGCGGCAGACCAAACCAGATGAAAGTGCGCATTCAGCTCGGCAAAGAACTCATGCTCTTCCTCAACACTGAAGTCCTCAGACATTTTTCTTTCGTTGTTTCTTTCTTTGCACAGGTAAACAGCACATTTCTTCTTCTACGCTTGCATTATCGGCAGAGCAGACGCTTAATGCGCACTTTCATCTGGTTTGGTCTGCCGGATTCCGTAGCGTCGTGAACCCGCATGTGCGCGCTTTCAGGAAATCCTATACACTACTGTTTATGCTCTAAAAACATTCTAAATGACTTCGTTTCCAGTAAATTCTGGATGCTACCCACTCAAGACACTTGGAATAATTTGGACGAGCAGTATGGAGGAATATTAACACGTTTTTTGTGGACTTTTATGGACCTTTCTGTCTCGGGCACCATAGACCTCCATTATTTGAATGTCAGCAGACAGCAAGAAGCCTCCCAGATCTCCAGATGCATTTGAGATATCAAAAAAGTACTCCAGAGTGTTGTTCAGCATGGGGGTGAGTAGAAAATGAAGGCTAATCATGTTTTGGGTGTACTATTCCTTTAAAGCCCATCACATTGTTCTTATTTTCTGATTTAGTCAGGAGATTTTTGTCATAGTGTGGTGTGAACAGAAAAAAGGAAACCATTCACTAGGTCCATAAAACATTTAAGGTGTTATAACACAAACATAGCATTTCATTTTCTTTTTTTTAACCATGTCCTGTCTGGCAATGTGGCAATAAAAAAAATTGTCTTGATTCCAAAAACAGCCCAACAGATTTTACTTTCACAAGCGGAGCAGTATGGCTATCACTATAGTGTTCCGCTTGATTTATTAATATAAATTGCTTTATTATAATTATGCAGGGAGTTTTACAGATATATGGACACTGCAAAATGGATCCGGCCATGGGCCCCAGGGATCCGAGGCCCCAGGGGTGTCCCACCCCTCAGCGGGAGCCCTGGCCGGGCCCCAGCGAGCTTAGCCCCGCCGACCAGCCACTAGGAATAAGCTAGTAGCCGCCCGGGTATCCACCCCCAAACACCAAGCACCACCAGTGCACCGGCGAGCCCAAGCACCAGCCAGTGCTTGGGCTCTGCACTTAGCATTTCCTATTGATGATGATCCAAATAAAAAATAAACAGCATGTGGCATGCAGGTGGTGCAGTGGTTAGTGTGCACAACCCATGTACAGAGGCCTTAGTCCTCGACGCTGCCAACCCGGGTTCTAATTCGGCCTGTGGTCGTTTGTCGCAAGTCTCTCTCCCTCTTTCTTACCCCCTTTCCTGTCAGCCTACTGTCGAAAAACGAGCCACTAGTGCTGCAAAAACTCAAAATAAAAAAAATGAGTGGCATTAATTGACAGAGAATTCAATATTTATTGGTTTCAGACCACGTATAGCTGTCCTTTGTAATCAGATAGCTTTCTATATGAGTGCTACAGTTTCACCTCACAATCCATCACATACAGCCAGACCTTATCCGTCATCAAATTAGCAGCATTACACTGATTTCTTTGACAAGTAATCAACAGAACATCGGCGCTCCGCTGTCGACGGCTTTTTATAGTTGTTACAACTCTGAGCGGACCTGTTCAGACTTGATCAAACTAACTAACTCACAGGAGCTGCTGTGAAACAAAAAGGCTCAGAGTTTTTTGTAACATCAGCTGCATGTCCTAAACCGCTCTAAATCATGTCTCAACAATCTTCACTCTTGGCTTTTTCCGTTAGCGTAAATTTTTTTATGCATTTATCCGGGCAGTGTTTTTTAATTCTAAGACAGGAATTAAAGTGTTGGCATCTTTTTGATCAATCTGAAAAACGTAGAACATAAATCCTGTGAAAAGGAAACTTTATATCATTACTTTCCTTTCATTCGTTGTTCTGTCTAGTTTTCCTGGCCCATAGAAGCGAAAGACTCTCAAGAAAAGATGGAATGGAAGTGAAAAGAGGTTTATTGAACAATGCAATCCAGCTTGGAGACTGTAAACTCTGCAAGGAGAGACAGTGTGAGGAGGTTGTTTGAGAAGGACTAAGTATTGGGAAGAAATAAACTGATCTCACGCTATTTGGGAGATTTGAGCACCAGGTAGAGGTTAGTAGATCCAGAATTATGGGTGTGTGTCTGTTAAGAGAGTATCCAGGCAGAGGTCTTGAGACAGTTGGAGCGGTTTGGATGGTAAAGGCTGACTGTGAAGATGATCGGTGGAGAGGACAAAGGAGGAGCAGCTTCCAGACGTGAGAAGCCTGACCAGGTTTAGTCAGTGTCTACATGTGTGTCTGCATATGAAGAAGTGCAAGAGACGAGAGCCTCAGAGGGAAATCCAGGAAGTAATCACGACTCAGCAGCAAGAGGCAATCCAGCTTTTTTAGGGACCTTGGATGAGAATACACACAAGAGAAGGTTAGTAGAAACATGACAGAGAACACTTGGAACAAACCTTTTTCCAAGAACTGATTAACTCTGAGCAGGCTTGATGTTACCATGGATGGTTAACACAGGCGTAACTTTCTGAAGGACTAATCTGGACATGTCCCCACCAATGATTTCAATACGTAGACTTTGGCTTTCAACAATATTTGGGACAATTTGATTTGATTTTGCTGCTTTGACGATAATCAATGATGTAGCTGAAAGGGAAAATATTCATCAATCAATCCACATTTTTCTGGATGGATGAATGAAACTGAAATTGTGTCCATACTAGGGAGGCATGATATGTTGCTGTTGGCATCAGAACCAGCTGTTATTCATCCTTTTTTTATATATATATTAATGTCTAACCACCCATAAATATAAATATTGGTGTATTTTGGTACCTTTGTGTTCTAAACAATAGGAAATCATTCAATAAATATATGTTTGAGCTCATTTTTTGAAAATACAAACCCTATTGAAAGCGTTTGTGTCGAGTTACTGTAGGTCCATCAGCCACCACCCTTAGAGTGTCCCCTCCAGTTTTCATCACTAAGTTACACCCTTGATGGTTAACACCAAGTAAATCATGAGACGCTTATCGTTCAAGGATATAATAAGGTAATGAGGAAGGAAGGAAACTGAACAGCCAAGTCAAACACGGACTCAGGATGATAGATTGATTGGAAAAACAATCAATCTAATTATTTAAACCAATTTTTGTTGGTTTAATCAATATATTAGTCAGAAGCTGAGCAAACCATTGGTTTCAGATCAACCAATTTAATTGGTTAACCAAACAACAGATTAAAAATGGTAACTGAGGGTTTACTAATCTGACTGTTTGACACTAGTCAAGTGTAGCATGTAATAGTTATGGACCCAGAGAACAATTACTGTGATTTGCAGATGTACAGCATACAAATCTTTACGTTGTTTGTGACATTTGTGACGGCCAAGGCCACCTTTATTGTGAAGAGACTGCTCCTCTGGTTTGTGCTTCCAGGAAGTGGGCGGCGGACCTGAGAGTATCAAACCTGCAGTGGCCTCCTATACATTGGACCAGAGCACATGGCTAGCTCTCTCTGCGCTCCATGGACTCCTCTGGCCTCCTGCTCCAGTTTTAGTTTAATTTGATCCATGTACACTTTCACACACCTCATGTACCTCAACATTACATACACCACTGACCTACGCTAACAGGTTTATTTACTTTAATAAATGGTTAAACCTTTCTTTTGTGTGGTCTCCCCATCGTTGTTCCTACCCCCTGAGCTAGGGTAGTAACACATTATTTTAAATCAGTAATAAGTTCTAAACTGTGTTAGCATGGACAGTGGTGTCGCATGCAGGAGTTTGCCCTGCAACCGTATGGTCGGTGGTTCAAGCCCTGGTTCTGGCTTTTGATGTCTTTACACTACAGTAACTAATCATTTTGGTCAAAGTGGCCAATTTGTGTTGGTTTGCCCTCAAGCACGTCAAGATGTCAAAATGTCGCTTTACCACGCTCTGTAACAGCTTTCTGCAATACTGCCAGCAGATGGCGCCACATCTGCTTTGCCTGCTTATCGTGGGATTTCATTGCTGGAATTCTTTTTAGACTTAAAAAGGACTATCTAAACACTAGCAGGACAGATACCTGGTGTATATATATATATATATATTTTTTTTTTTTAATTAAAATCAAGTGACTTTTTTGTTTTTATATAGGTAACCATCAGCATTTAATGCATGCAAAGGTTTAAATCTTTAATTTAGCTGCACAGGAATTTTTATTTTATCTTATGTTTTGTAGCTGTTTAGTTTCAAAACGGGGCTTAATCAAAAATTACAAGCCTCCCTATCAAGGAAGTTTAAATATCTGATGTAAATTGAAAACCGTAATCAAACTGGTCAATTTAAAAATACATACTGTTCTGCAAAAAACGAATACAGGTTAATCTTCACAGCCCCTACATGCAAAACAAGAAAAACATGTTCACCCTAAAAATACACTGAAATAATTTCTACCTATTTTAAAGGAAACAATGGCAATATATTGATTTGAATCTCTCTTTTTTTTAATGAGGGAATAAATGCTGTTCCAAAGGTTTGGCACAACAAAACTCTTCAAACTTTCTGCTGATTGCATTATCACGCTCCAATAACTGCTTTTATTCTCTATATAAACTGGAGTTGGGGCCACAGACAGGAATGAGACTGGTATTATGTTTGTCATCTGAAGCCATACACACTCCCACACCTATGCACTAGCCACTCCTCTTCCATTCTCCATCTAAATGACTGTAAAACAATATGATTGTCATTAAGAAAATGAGGGGAAAGGGAACATTAGTGTAATGATCAGCTCTGTGGCTTTATGGCAACAACATGAAGGATGTGAAGAAGGCTTTTGAGACCAAAATATATTCAGACAGAATTATTCCCTATGCATAAAGTCTGTAAATGGCACGGAGAAAGAGGGAAATATGTGTAAACCAGCACCAACCTCACGTTTAAAAATGACCACATTTTTCATTATCTTATTTTTGCATTGTTTCCTTTTTGATGTTTTATTTACAATTTCATTTAATCTTGTAATTTATTTTCATTGTCTTTTTCTTTGTTTGAATAAACCTAATGAAATGTTGAATTCCGTCCTCCATAATGACATTTGCTTTAAAAACACACTAGATGGCACCAAACCGACTGTATAGATAGATAGTTTTTTTTTTTACTGCATTTTGCACCATATCTATTTATCTATTTTGTACTTTTTGATCATTGCTGCTGTTTATTGTTCTAGCTCCTGCAAAAAAAAAAAAAAAATTTTTAAATAAAAAATTAACTGTGGGAAAGCTGTATAATAACATAATGACATAACTTTATGGATAGGAGTAGTAATTCTATGCATTTATACCCACACGGTCCAAATAAGGCTGTCAGATTTTGAGAAAGATTCTCTATGACTTTCTGTGGATGTCTTATATTTTTTTCAGTGGTACACAGCCGTTAATTTCCATAAACCAAATTGTTAGGAGGGGGACTCAGATTTCCATGTGACAACATAATATTTTCTAGCCAATGCCAGTGCTTTTTCTAAGAATTTAGTTTGATATGTGTTACCCCTTGGTGGTTAAGTAATTTGGAATAAATTTGTATAGGAATTCCCTAACATTTCGACCTATGGCCCCAAAAATAATAATACTAAAGACCCCTGACACCCTAAAAATAATAACTTCACTCTATAATCATTTATCAATAAAGTGAAGTAATCATTATTATTTCTGAAAACATTACTTTTTTATTTTTAACTAATATTTAATTATTAAAATTATTATTATTAAATGTAATTCTAAATATTCATTGGTGCATTTTATTGTTAATAGTATATTTAACATTTAAATCATGTATCAGATTATTTAATGTTACATCTGCTTATTTTATGATACAATTAGCTATTTTATAGGACATTTACCGTTATGTACACAATTATATATTTCTGCACTCCATGTATTTCTGTGATCACATCACCACTATTGTGAAAACATATTGTCACCCCAGCTTTGGGAACCCCTGCACTAGTAAGTCAGGCTACCTTCTGGTTGAAGCCATCAGTGTTAATTGTTCTCCCACTGCTGTGATATCGATATAGTACTTGAAGAAAATACATTTATATAATCTTTTAAAATATATTGCATCATTTTTGCCACTTCAACTGGTAAACAAGGGAATATGCTGGAATATTAGTTATCTAAAAGATGTATTTTAATGACATTATTATTCAAGGCAGATAGAAAATAATATATTGGTCAATCTAGCTCTTCCCGAATGAGCAGGTCTTGCGAGTCAATGACTCGATGCAATCAACTGGTTTTCCCTGATGGAAAACTCCAACCAATCTGATTGTTGAATTGTGCTGCTCAAGCAGAACAATCCAAGAATAACCCAAGTCAATTCCTGGCCCAGTGTCTTTGTGCATGGAGTTTGCGTTTTGTCCCTGAGCGTGCGTGGGTTCTCTCTGGGTACTCCTGTTTCCTCCCACAGTCCAAAAACATGATTTTTAGATTCATTGGCTTCTCTAAATTCTCCTTAGGTGTGATTGTGTGTGAATCTTTGTTTTTCCTGTTTGTCTCTGTGTTGCCCTGCGATAGAATAGCAATCTGTCCAGGGTGTACCCCGCCGCTTGCCCATTGACTGCTGAAGATAGGAACCAGCACACCTCGCGACCCCACCAGGGATGGATGGATGGAATTATTTCAAAGTGGAAAATCTAAATCAAATCACAGTTTTTGATTTTTTGGGGGCTAAAATGGTAAAGCCTTAGTAAGAACTCACCTCTGCCTGGACGCTGGTAAGGTATAGGCAGGTTCTGCCATAGCGCCTGTGGCCTTAGCCTGCACCTGGTGTATCGACTTGGAGTTGGATTTCCTGTAGGGAGATGAGATGGGTTAGAAGTTCTGGTTCTGAAATTTTTTTGTCATTGTCTCCTTTCTCTTCTTTCTTGCATCTTTTCTCTTTCTTTTTTCCTTTTTTTTCTTCTGTTTTTCTGCTCTATTTACATTGCAGTGTCCATATAAACTGTAAAACTCCCTGCATAATTATAATAAAGCAATTTGTATGCATGAAACAAGTGGAGCAATATGGCAATTGCCATACTGCTACACTTGTGAAAGTAAAATCTGTTGGGCTCTTTTTGGCATCAAGACAATTATTCTTATTGCCACATTGCCAGACAGGACACTGTAATAATAATAAAAAAAAAAAGAAGTTCTGGTTCCGCAAAGGCTGGCTGGCATTACAAAGTTCAGTCATCTAAAAACATCAGGGGGAATGTAGGGTAAACATTCCGTGGAACCAAGGGTAAACGTCGGGGGGGACCGTGGGTAAATGTTGGGTAGACCCTAGGGTAAATGTTGGGTGGACGGAGGGTAAACGTTGATGGGAACCGAGGGTAAACCTAGAAGGGGAACCAAGGGTAAGCGTCAGGGGGAACTGAGGGTTAACATTGGGCGGAACCGATGGTAGACATTCCGTTAAACAAAGGGTACACAAAGGGGGAACCAAGGGTAAACATCCGGGTTGGAGAAACGGTAAATGTCAAGGAACTGAGGGTAAACTTCGGGGGGGAACAGAAGGTAAATGTCGGGGGAACCCGAGAGTAAACATTTGGCGAAACCGACGCTAAACTTTGGCGGAGACCAAGGGTAAAAGCTGGGGGGAACTGAGAGTAAACGTTGTGGGAACCGAGGGTAAACGGTGGGGGAAACAGAGGGTAAACGTTCGGGGGAACCAAGAGTAAATGTTCCTGGAGGTAACCAAGGGTAAACATTCCTGGGGGAACTGAGGGTAAACATTGGGCGGAACCGATGGTAGACATTCCGTTACACAAAGGGTAAACATAAGGGGGAACCAAGGGTAAACGTCCGGGTTGGAGACAGGGTAAATGTCCAGGTGAACTGAGGGTAAACTTCGGGGGGGAACCGAAGGTAAATGTCAGGGAACCCGAGAGTAAACGTTTGGTGAAACCGACACTAAACTTTGGGGGAGATCAAGGGTAAAAGTTGGGGGGAACTGAGAGTAAACGTTGACGGAACCGAGGGTAAACGGTGGGGGAAACAGAGGGTAAACATTCGGGGGAACCAAGAGTAAATGTTCCTGGAGGTAGCCAAGGGTAAACATTACTGGGGGAAACTGAGGGTAAACTTTGGGGACATCCGAGTGTAAAAGGTCGAGGGAACCAAGTATAAAAGTTGGGCTGACCCGAGGTTAAACGTTGCTTGTGTGTAGTGACAGTGGAGAAGAAAATTCAATTTTAATAGGAAGAAACCTCCTGGAGAACAAGGCTCAGTCTGAATGTCCATCTGTTGACACCGACTAGGGTTCAGGCAGACAGAAGAAGACATACAGAAAGAATCAGAGATACAAAAGGCCAACGTTATCTAGCTCCATAGGTGGCCCCTGTCCAGGAATGACAGCTGATATTTCTCTCAAGGATGATGTCACAGCCACACAATAACAGACCAGATGAAGCTACTATGACGACTGACACTCCAGTTGGTAAGATTTGTTTTCTTGTAATAATGGTAAGAACAATAAAATTATTAGATCCCTGTTCAAAGCAGACTTCATTACAGTTCCATATGTGATTCCATACTGGAATAAATTTGTGCAAAACACTGACTGAAAGAAGGTCTGGCTCTTACCCAACCGATATTTGCTGACCAACAAAATTAAAGAAATATCATTTTAAATAATTCATAAGCTTTACCCGTCTAATGATCATATTGTCAAAAAAATTTCAAAAAGACATGTATTGTGCACTTTTTGTTCTATGAGTGTTGAAACAGTAACCCATTTGTTTTGGCATTGCTCTTTTGTCCAAAATCTCTGGTCTGACTGAAGTTTATTGCAGAAAAAATTGAGAAAGACTTTAAGTTATTCTGGAAGGATGTCCTTTTTGGACTTTATGACTTTAACAGTACTAAGACTAGACCAAATGGAACTTTCATTATTAATCTGATTATTCTCTTGGCAAAATTCTACATTCATAAATGTAAGTTTACACATTCCAAAATATCTTTTATTGCTTTTAACAATGAGGTCAAGCAATATGTCAACACTATTAAGTATTCTCTTAATCAAAAGGCAACAAAAACTGAAAATGTGTGTAAACAATTTAATATCTTTTTGCAAATTGTACTTTCCCTGGCAAAATGTGATGATTTTCATTTTTGTTTTTAGTGTTTTGTTAAAAAACCCAGCAATGTTGGATACTGCACTGTCATGATGGGTATCAGGGAGGCCCAATATGCAGAACACTGACGACACGGATGGAAAGTTTAACAGAGTTTATGGCAAATTCACACATATAATAAAGACTGATGCAATGGTTCTGGGCTGGGACCGGTTCACTGGCGTCTGTGAGAAAGACAGTTTGGTTAGCGAAGGCTTGGTTGAGACTTGACTGATTGTGTTCAGGTTTGTACCTTGATGAACGTAGAGGAGGCTTTGGGAGCGGAACTGTTGGGTCCGGAGAAAGCTTGGGTTGGCAGAGTCCCTAAGCTGTTTCAGCGTCTTACTTCTAAAGGCTGTTTTGACCTTGGCTTGTGTTTCCAGCTCAGTATCCAGAGCTGCTAGGAAATCCAGAGAGTGAGTCTTCAGGTTTGGCTCGGAGGGCTGGCTCGGCAGGTTAAGCTCTTCCAGAGCTTCACAGGAGAAAGAACAGGAAACCTGGAAGCAGAGGCAAAAGGGTTAGAATCCAGGTTGGACTCAAAGGAGACTTGGTTCACTAGGGATCTATGGCTTAAGTGCTAACCAACTGATTAAGACACTGCGGCGTCGAGGCAAGGTCTGAAGGCAGCTTAAGTAGTCCAGGTCCTCCAGATGAGATCATCAGCTGCAGGTGTGCAGAGCAGCTCAGCAGGGAGGATCCAGGGCGGACTCTGCTGGAGAAAAGGTGTATTTCTCCAGCTCCCAACAGTACCCCCCCCCTCAACGACCGCCCCTTGGCGGTGCGGAAGAGGTAGACGGGAGGGAACGCTCATACTCCTCGATGAGAGAAGGGTCGAGGATGTATGAACCAGGAACCCATTGTTGGTCCTCCGGACCGTAGCCCTCCCAGTCGACGAGGTACTGCCAACCGAGACCTCGCCAACAGGAGTCCACGATCCGGCGAACGGTGAAGGCCGGATGTCCATCGACTTCCAGGGCGGGTGGAGGGGAGTCGGATGGAGGGCAAATGGGACTAGAGATGACTGGTTTAACCTGGGAGACGTGGAACGTAGGGTGAATCCTGAGTGTCGGGGGAAGTTGAAGACGGACAGCGGAGGGTTTGATGACTCGAGTGATCTTGTATGGGCCGATGAATCTCGGGGATAATTTGCGGGACATCCCCTTGAGGGGGATGTCCCGGGTGGACAGCCAGACCTCCTGGCCGACCTTGTACTCGGGGGCTGGACGTCTCTTGGGGTCAGTGAACCTCTTAGAGGACTCAGAGGAACGGTTGAATGCTTGGATGGTCTCTCTCCAAACACGCTGGCAACGACGGATGCTGTGATTGACAGTCTTCACCGATATCTCTCTCTCGTCAGCAGGGAAGAGAGGTGATTGGTAGCCGAGGCTAACTTGGAAGGGAGACTGACCGGTAGATGCAGACTTGAGTGAGTTATGGGCGTATTCTATCCAGGTGAGATATTGTCTCCAATCGGTGGGATTATTGGAGGTGAGACAGCGGAGGGTGGATTCGAGGTGTTGGTTCATCCTCTCAGTTTGACCATTTGACTGGGGATGATAGCCAGAAGTTAGTGACACTTTACAATTTAGAGCAGAACAGAAAGCCTTCCAAACCTGTGAGACAAATTGGGGACCACGATCTGAGAGGATGTCCTGGGGAATACCATGGAGGCGAAAGACGTGCTTGATCAGCAACTGGGCGGTTTGATAGGCCGTAGGAAGCTTTCTGAGAGGGATCAGATGACAAGATTTGGAGAAACGATCTACGATGGTTAAAATAGTTGACATACCTCGAGACTCTGGGAGACCAGTGAGGAAATCGATGGCAATATGGGACCAAGGACGTGAGGGCACAGGGAGCGGTTGCAGCAAACCGGAGGGTGGCTGATGAGAGGCTTTGTTCCGTGCACAGGTGGAGCAGGCAGACACATATTCCTTTACATCTCGATACAAAGTGGGCCACCAAAACCGTCTTGAGATTAGTGAAACTGTTCGGCTCACTCCCGGATGAGCAGAGAATCTTGCAGAGTGCATCCAATGAATGAGACGAGACCTAACAGACGAGGGGACATAGGTACGGTTAGGTGGTCCATTACCTGGGTCAGGTTCTGTGGCCAGGGCAGCGTTGATTAAATCTGTTATCTCCCAAGTGACCATTCCAACGGTACATGAGGCAGGGAGGACAGGTTGGGGTGACTCAGGTTGATCCACAGCGTAGAGACGAGAGAGAGAATCGGGCTTGGTGTTCTTAGATCCAGGTCTGTAGGAGATAATGAGATTAAAACGTGAAAAGAAGAGAGACCACCTTGACTGTCGAGGAGTAGCTTGTTTAGCGGACTGGATGTAGGCGAGATTCTTGTGGTCAGTCCACACCAGGACTGGATGCTCTGCTCCTTCGAGCCAGTGTCTCCACTCTTCCAAAGCCAACTTAATGGCCAAAAGTTCTCGGTCCCCAACGTCGTAGTTGTGTTCTGCTCCCAACATGCACAGTGTAATATTTTCTCAATGGAGACAAATGTTCGTGTATTTTTTGTAAAGTGTGAAATTGTTGAATTAAAAAAAAAAATGAAGCTACTATGACAAAAAAAAAACAGAGAACCTAAAATTCTAGGTGGTTGTTATGTCATTCAGCAGTCTTAGCCTATAGCAGCATAACTATAGAACTAGCTCAGGACAACTTCAGGCGCTTTAAAGAACTAAAGTTCACTCTGTAGAACTCTACATTATCACTGTGGTATTTTCATTCTCGAAAAACCTGCCTATACAATCAGATGTACGGTGAACTAAAATCTATGATAAACTGCAGCAAATTCCTGATGTGTCACAAATGATACAAATAACAGATCTAATCAAATGGATGTTGTTTTTTTTATTTGTCAAAATGCTCAATGATAACTCTACTTAAAAAATGTTATTTAAGATTTATTTTTCTAAAGTTTAGCTTTTAAAGGGGTAAATTGGCTCCTGTGAAATAAATAGTTGCAGAGGGTCTTGTACAGTATCAAGGAGAGGTATCCCTGCAACACAAGCCTTGCTGTTAAAAATAACTTGAACGCTGCCTGCATATGTCGGGCCAAGGAGGACAAACTGTCTTAAGAAACCTAAAAAGGTGTCATTGAGTGGGGGGTTAGTCTACCAAAGAAATATAACCTTATAACTTGGTCCAGTGTTTTCAATTGATTTAAACCTTTATACACAATGATTACACTTCCTAATAACTTATTAAATGTTATCAGGAAGATAATAAAACAGGCATTATGAACAGCCTTAATAAGACGTCTGTTTTTAAAATGAAAGGTGTGCTGTATTGTTTCTTGGTAGCTCTTTTTTTTTGCAGGTTCCTTGTGGTTAGTTTTTTCATATGAAGATGCAGCTTTCTCCTTTAACTCTTTAATAACTGGGGTCTGAAAATGTTCAGACTAGATAAAGTACCATGAATGGAACAAATATCAGAAATCATTCATTTGATTTGCAGATATAGATGCATGTCCTTCATCTCCAAACAGCAGATTGTGAATGAAAATGAAGTTTGGTGGGAAATGCTATATATAATCTGAAGTGCATCCATAAATGGGGTGGAAGGAGCACGGCATTCCTCTGGTGAGAGGGTAATATTTTTGTTGCTATCAGCAAGAGCTTCCCAAGTGGCATTAGGCTGGTCTGCTACCGCTTCTCGCTTGTTTTCATTCTTTAAGGTAAGTTGCATATGTCAATATTTCTTGAAAATCAATTTCATAGAATAAGTTTTGGTTTTTAAAGCTGCCCTGCATTCAGAATTCATTTTCGGTCGGGTACAATTAATATGTCTTTGTGAGGGAAGTATTTACTAAGCAGTGGTGTGAAATCTAACTTAAACCCTGAATCATGAGGGTAATAAATGATTGCTGAGTGTTTCTTAATTCATTTTCTTTCCGGCCAAATATACAAAAAAATAACCCTGTGAAAAGATGATTTAAAATACTGCTGCTAACTGTAAGTAGTATAACTGACTTGCAGTTTAGTCTGAAAGAACCTTTGAAATCTGATGACTGACTGATAATCTGAGAAATTTTATCACTGGTGTTCTTTTTACTAATGATAAATATCCTTTTTTTTTTCCCTAAAATTGATTTCCTGACTGTTTCAGAGCTAGTTATAGCTGTTCTCTGTTAGGTGGTGAGAAGAGTTATAGGTAGGAAGCTCCAAAAGTAGGTCAAACCGCTGGATTTCTACAGTTTGTTGGATTTTCTTTAAACCGATTTAGCATATGGATGTATATTTAGACTTATGTGGATATTTAGCAAGAATCACTTTATTATATTACATTATATAGATTTAAAAAAGCCTATTTTGTAAAAGGAAATTTGAAAAAAAAAAAAAAGATTTAGAAATTAAACTTTGGAAAATGTCTTAATCAGAAAAAGTCTTTAAGATTTGCTTTTCTGTTTTCTTTTTTGCAATTTGTTTGCAATTTTTGCAACCTTTTTTTAAACAAAACATTTGAAAATATAAAATCCTAATATTAAAAGAGTTTTAGAAAATACAATTTTGACAAGATGTAGGATGTTAAAATATAGAACCTCTAAAAAAATTTTTATTAAATAAATTTAGTTTTAAAAAACTGATAAAATTAAAAACAAAACCTAAGAAAACAGCTACAATCTAACCTCTTTTTAATTACGTTTTTTTTCTTGATTGCATTTTTTTTCAAATTTCCATTTACAAAGCATGTTGTTTGATGCACAAATAATGGTACAAAATTCCCTCCATATATTAGGTGGTAATGAGCAACACTAGAAAGCAGTTTTAGACAAAGGTCAAACTAGAGCTTTTAGATTAGATTAGATTAGATTAGATTAGATTAGATTAGATGAGCTTTATTGATCTCACAGCGGAGAAATTCACTTGTCACATATTGGCATAGAAGTAAAAGAAGGTGCAAACAAAGACGAAAAGGTGCATTAAGAATAAACAATAAACAATATATATATATATACAGTATATCAAGGTAAATAAGGATTAAGGTGCAAGTGTACCTGTATCGCACACAATGAAAAACAAAATAAAAATAAGAAATAAAGAAATAAGAAATAAAAATATGTTCAATCCATTTGTAAAATAGTAAAATTTTTCCATTTTTATATTAGACTTATGTGGCCATTGGCAAATAAATTTTGGAAAGACTCACAGCAGTGAGTGAAGATCTGAGCTTTTTGCCGACCTGTGAATCCTGCTGATGTAACATAAGCAGTGGTGGTTATTGTGTCATGATAACCCATGTGTGGTCTCTCCCTTCCCCTGCTGCTTAAAGCCTGGTCTCCTTGACGTTTTCCCATCATGGCTTCCACAGTCAAACCCTGGTATAAGGCGAAGGCTGTGAGCCACGTTAAAACTGATTATGCTTATCATCACAGTAGACATGTTGTCCAGCAGCATACAGAAAGGTATGAAGGTGAAATCTGCTCTCTGCTTTGTAAAGCCGCTGCTGCTTTGCCAGATGCGTCGTCTGTAGCTCCATTAGCCGAGGACAACAGAGGCCCGCTTCACCTGAAGCTGCTGTGTTCCTGCTGTCTGCAAACAAATCATCTCTTTACAAAGTCTGAGCTGGAAACAGCTGCAGTGGTTCCATTAAATATGACTGATGAGGCTGGACAGTTATGTTTTTGCTTTATTTTTGTTTTTTGCAGTGTTTCATACAAAGAAAAAAACAAGAATGGGAGCTGTCTATGTAGCTAGAAGTAATTTCCCTCTGGGATTATTAAAGCATGCCTGATTCTGATTCTGCTATGTAGTTTTAGATCTCTGTTTGTGGGTCCTGAGAGAACTAAGAAATTTATGGAATACGGAAGCCCATTTATTAGCCTGACGTAGTCCTACTCAATTAGATTTTCTCCTCTTGATTAGATACAACCACTGTGGTCCATAAAAGTCACTGATCAATAGCGTATATATTTAGAAGTTTCCCATAAGTTTCTTATGAAGGCTTTGAGCATCTTCTTGAAACTCTTAAATTCTAATGGATTCAAAACAACAAAGGGTCTTTTTTTATGCATGGTAGTCCTTAGAGGAAATAATCATTGTCTAAATCAGCAGGTGAGTGAGATCACTGATAACCAGGATTAACCTGGTTGGGGCATCACTGTTTAAACTGTATTCGGTACAGTTTGTATTTATTTTGAAGCCAATTTTTATTCCTAGTCCCCCAGGAGGCAGGAAAACCATTAACAGAACATTAAATAACAATAAAAAAAAATCACACGACGGACAAGATTTAGATTTAAGATTTTAAAAAGAATATTAGAAACATTCTATATTTGTTATGATGAAAAACTATAAATAATGAAACCATTGAAAGTACAGAACATCTCGTTTAAGATTGAACTAATCAATTCAAATTTAAAATTCATAAAAATTAAAAATCAAAAAATGATAAAGTGTCAGGTTTTTTGAAAATAAACATGTTCATAATAGTAGAAACAGGATAGACAGACAGACACATAGGTAGATAGATAATGTAATCTTAGAAGCTGCTGTCTCCTGCCGATGCTCTGCTGCTTCTTTCCTGATCTATTAATGAAATGTGTGTTTTGCTGCCCTCACTGTTAGAAAGCTTTGCATCAAAGCTGTCTCTTTGTACGTTCTGTTAAACAGAGCAATAATTATATTTCTGTGTGTTTGAAATTAACTTTTTGTTTCTCTCCGACCCTCATTAGTCTATATGCTCTAGTTCTAGCTTCTCCAGTCAAACTGTAAGAGGGTTCTGTGTTTTTTTTTTTACTGCAGGTGTTTTCCTCATCATGTCAGCATCTGACCCTCACCTCTCTGCGGTTGAAACAGGAACTTAGTCAAATAATTACTAAATGCGTTGTTTTATTGATTTCTTAAAGAAAAAAGTGACGTCTAATTGATTTTTAATTGTCGTCTCATTGGACCAGTCATCGAAAAGGATTGCAGAAATAACACCAACCTGTTTTTAAATGACTGGATCTTGTTAATGCCAGCCAGTCTTTACAGAACCAGAACTTCTAACCCATCTCACCTCCCTACAGGAAATCCAGCTCCAAGTCGACACACCAGGTGCAGGCTCAGGCCACAGCGGCTATGGCAGAACCAGCCTATACCATACCAGCGTCCCGGCAGAGGTGAGGTCTTATTAAGGCTTTACCATTTTAGCCCCCAAAAAAATCAAAAACTGTGATTAGATTTAGATTTTCCACTATGAAATAATTCCATCCATCCATCCATCCATCCATCCATCCATCCATCCATCCATCCATCCATCCATCCATCCATCCATCCATCCATCCATCCATCCCTGGGTGTCCGTCCGCGGATCAGCTTTTTTTTTCTGTCTGCCAGCGCATGCGCACTGATGTGGTTTTTTGAGGAAAAACGTCCAAAACGTACGAAATAGTGTGCATAACTTTTCATACGCACTGATAATGAGAATATGTTGACTTATCCCAATGGGGGTCGCGAGGGGTGCTGGTTCCTATCTTTAGCTGTCAATGGGTGAGAGGCGGGGTCCACCCTGGACAGGTCTCCATTGCAGGGCAACACAAAGAGAAACAGGACAAACAGAGATTCACACACACACTCGCACCTAAGGAGAATTTAGAGAAGCCAATTAACCTAACAGTCATGTTTTTGGACTGTGGGAGGAAGCAGGAGTACCCAGAGAGAACACGCCTCAAATTTTTTATTTCAATTTATATGCTGCCAGTTCAAAACATAGCTGATCTCAAGGCACTTTACAGAGACAACTCGTCCGGATTATAAAATCAGATTGGTAAATTATAAGGAAAACCAGCTGATTGCATTGAATCAATGAGTCTATGATTCACTCCTCATTGACACAGGAGTAGATTTTCTCTCCTGCGCCGTCCCACTCCCACAGAAAAAAATAGTGTCCTGTCCCGATCCCGGGCCAGAGTACAGGTGCTGGTCATAAAATTAGAATATCATGAAAAAGTTGATTGATTTCAGTAATTCCATTTAAAAAGTGAAACTTGTATATTATATTCATACATTACATACAAACTCATATATTTCAGATGTTTATTTTGTTTAATTTTGATGATTACAAATGACAACAAATGAAAATCTCAAATTCATCATATCAGAAAATTAGAATATTGTGAAAAGGTTCAAAATTGATGGCCCCTGGTGCCACACTCTAATCAGCTAATTAACTCAAACCACCTGCAAAAGCCTTTAAATGGTCTTTCAGTCTAGTTCTATAGGCTACACAATCATGGGGAAGACTGCTGACTTGACAGTTGTCCAAAAGACGACCATCGACACCTTGCACAAGGAGGGCAAGACACAAAAGGTCATCGCTAAAGAGGCTGGCTGTTCACAGAGCTCAGTGTCCAAGCACATTAATAGAGAGGCGAAGGGAAGGAAAAGATGTGGTCGAAAAAAGTGTACAAGCAAGAGAGATAACCGCACCCTGGAGAGGATTGTGAAACAAAACCCATTCAAAAATGTGGGGGAGATTCACAAAGAGTGGACTGCAGCTGGAGTGAGTGCTTCAAGAACCACCACACACAGATGTATGAAAGACATGGGTTTCTGCTGTCGCATTCCTTGTGTCAAGCCACTCTTGAACCACAGACAGCGTCAGAAGCGTCTTGCCTGGGCTAAAGAGAAACAGGACTGGACTGCTGGTGAGTGGTCCAAAGTCATGTTCTCTGATGAAAGTAAATTTTGCATTTCCTTTGGAAATCAAGGTCCCAGAGTCTGGAGGAAAAGAAGAGAGGCACTTCATCCACGTTGCTTGAAGTCCAGTGTAAAGTTTCCACAGTCAGTGATGGTTTGGGGTGCCATGTCATCTGCTGGTGTTGGTCCATTGTGTTTTCTGAGGTCCAGGGTCAACGCAGCCACATACCAGGAAGTTTTAGAGCACTTCATGCTTCCTGCAGCTGACCAACTTTTTGGAGATGCAGATTTCATTTTCCAACAGGACTTGGCACCTGCACACAGTGCCAAAGCTACCAGTACCTGGTTGAAGGACCATGGTATCCCTGTTCTTAATTGGCCAGCAAACTCTCCTGACCTTAACCCCATAGAAAATCTATGGGGTATTGTGAAGAAGAAGATGCAATACACCAGACCCAACAATTCAGAAGAGCTAAAAGCCACTATTAGAGCAACCTGGGCTATCATAACACCTGAGCAGTGCCACAGACTGATCGACTCCATGCCACGCCGCATTGCTGCAGTAATACAGGCCAAAGGAGGCCCAACTAAATACTGAGTGCTGTACATGCTCATACTTTTCATGTTCATACTTTTCAGTTGGCCAACATTTCTATAAATCCTTTGTTTTTATTGGTCTTCAGTAATATTCTAATTTTCTGATATGATGAATTTGAGATTTTCATTTTCTGTCATTTGTAATCATCAAAATTAAACAAAATAAACATCTGAAATATATGAGTTTGTATGTAATGTATGAATTTAATATACAAGTTTCACTTTTTAAATGGAATTACTGAAATCAATCAACTTTTTCATGATATTCTAATTTTATGACCAGCACCTGTAGAAATCTAAATCCTGTCCCGTCCCACTCCTGGTGAAATTACTCCCGCTCCCATTCAGAATGACTCCCACTCCTGCACCAATCCCATTCTTGTTGTCTTCAATAAGATTTCTGCCAATACATTGAATCTGAATTTCTATGAAGGGTCAGTTAAGTTCCTGTTTCTAACTGTAGTAACTGTTGGTCCCTCCATTGTTGTTTTTAGGCGTGGGTGAAAAATTCAGAGCGGAAGCACTGTTGGTTTTTGAGTCATGTAGTTTTTGTTGACTCGCATTATAGTGTAGGCTTCAAGGAAAAAAACTACAAGATGGCGGCACCAGAACTGGATTTTTTTTCTTTCCGTTTGATTTTATATTTTGGCATCGATCCTAGTTTTGTTTAGTTACTATTGGTTTGCTCCGGCTCCCGTCTGCTCCCTTTAATGTTTAATCCTGTACCGTCCCAATCACGTGATCGTTACTAATACTGACTCCCATCCCACGGGAATCCCGTGACCCGTGGGATTCCCGAAAAAATGTCAGTCTCTAATTGATGGGCATATGTTATAAAAAAATTAGCAAGAAATTTGCTGTCATTTACTGTCACCACATATGTAAGAAGCACATACATGATTACAAATATAAACAGACAGAGTCAATTGTCATGGGACTATTTTTTTTTGTGTGGAAAATGTCTCCTTTCTGGTTGACATGCTTGGATCTGCACGCTAGCTGGAACTCTGTCTTCTCTTGGGAGGCAGTGAGAGAATGACTGCTTTGCTCTTATCTAATGCAAAAAGACCATAAATCAAATGCATCTGCAATTTGGAGATTTACTTTTCTTGTCTAGCAATTGTTCTTACCAACGCTAGACATAGGGTCCTAATCTGTAACTGCTAAATCACTATATAGAGCAGGGACTATATAGTGAACTCAGTTAACTGACCGTCCGGACAGATGGTCACTACTTTTTGCCCCCATTGGTCATGTAACTCCGCCTCCCTAAACGGTGACCTTACCATCTTTGTTCTCTCTCGACCCCAAAATAAAACCCATGATCATATGAGAGTAGAGCTCTTGCAAATCCTTCTGGGATATATCTTCTCATATACTGACCTTGGATAAGATCTAATGTAATAATCTCTACCTTTCAATCCACCATCATGGTTAACCACAGATGGCCGCTCACACTGAGCCTTGTTCTGCTGGAGTTTCTTCCTGTAAAAAGGGAGTTTTTCCTCTCCACTGTCGCTACAAGCATGCTTAGTGTGAGGGATTGCCTTCGAGTCAATGAGTCGATGCAATCAACTGGTTTTCCTTAGATAGAAAACTTTTAATCAATTTGACTGTATGATCTGGTTGAACTGTAAAGTGCCTTGAGATGACAGGTGCTGTGAATTGGTGATATATAAATAAACTGAATTGAATTGAGAATTGAATTATTATGGGGAATTATGGGAAATTGAGTCCACTACTTTTTTATCCATTAGAGATTAAGATACTCATATAAAATGGCATAACCCCTACAGTATATGGTGCTCTATGTTGGGGTTAGGTCAGAGGTTTGGACACGGCCAGAGTCATATATGAACTATTTTAGGCTTAAGACAAAGCTCCGATTACTGACACATAGCCATGGTATTAATTTTATCTCTTTGTTTATTCTTATTTTTTATCTTTATTATATTGTGTAGTTGGATGTGTGTACATATATATAAAACTGTAACTGGAGCAAGTAACAAAAGTAATTTCCCTCTGGGATTATTAAAGTATTTCTGATTCTGATTCTGATTCTGATTTACAGCAAATTGCTAATAAACTTTCATTGACTTCCTTTGGCAAACATAAAACCTGAAGAGTTTGATACCCTTTTTTAGGTACATGGTTCCCCCGTTATTTTGTGTTTCATGTTTTAGATTAATCCACCGCCAGCCTTTATGCCTTCAATGCAAACAGTTCATTAAAAAATGAGGAATTCACCATCTAATATGAATGTATAGGAGGAGGCTAAAGGCTGCAACAACGTCTAGGACATTAATTTCATCTGTGTGTTTATAGGACTGCTGGGGAAACTGAGGAGTATCAGAGAGTGTCTACAAATGTGGGGAAAGGACTAGCTGTTATTCAGGAGGAGCTGCACAGAATGAGGATTGCCACTAAAGCTCAAGTGGAGAGTATTGCTATCCAAAAAGAGGCAAGTAGTCATGGAAATGGTTGAAGGATTGAAAGTACTTTACACTTTTTTAGTCAAGCAGACTTTTCAAGGTCTTTTCACACTGTGCATCAAATGCTGTGTTTTTATAGGATTGCAAATGCAATCCAGAAAATAAAAGTTAAAAAAAGTTTCCTGGTCAAAAATACCTTGAGAGGAACTTTGCTGAAAACATTCCTCTTTTCAATTATTTTCTAAATAGAAATGTACGCACTTCTTTCTTTTCAACTTGTGTTTTCCCATGGGTGGTTCTAGACAGGGGACCAGAGGGGCCAGTGCCCCTGTAGAGCTGGTCATGGCCCCTGATATGGTATCTCTACTAAAGGCGTAATACCAAATAATTTCTGTATAATTACTTATATTTGCACAGAACTGTAACTGATGAACACATGTATTTGTTTAAAAAGGTCTACTTTGAAAACGTTTTAAAATTAAGGTGTTGCACCTTTAGCGCTACCTGTATTCAGATAGGATCTCAACCATCATCTGCTACATGCAGAAAACCAAACAGAGAGAAGTTTAGCAGGTTTTATTGTGAGTTGATAGAGAGGAGTCCAGTGCTGCTATGAACACTGTCGAACCGGGACTGAAAAGTGAAGGGGAAGATTCTGCGGTTAGTTCAGGATCAGTGGGAAATTTGTGTCTTTGATTTGAAGAAGGGAATAAAGGCAACAGGACTCACTTTTCCAGAAAAAGGTTTCTTTCGTTGAATCCAGGAGGTGTGGGTTGTTCCAATAATAGACTTGCTCATTGGAGGGCGGACAGGGTTTACCCAGGTTGAGGTATGTTCTTGAGGAACGGAGGAGCTGACTGCCACTTAGATTTCCTGCGGTACTTGAACAGTTTCTTGGGGAGATGAATCCCCTACTCAGAGAGAAGCTCAAACAATCCTTGGGGAAAAGTAGATCCAAACCACCAGTTTGAATCCTCAGCTCAGTTTGATGCTCAGAGAATCCTTCCAGGGGGGAGAAGGTCCAAAACATCCAGTCTGCAGGATGACTTCCTGCCGAGAGGCAAAGACAAAAACAACAAGATTAAGACTCAGGTGTTTTTTTTTTTGTTTTTTTTTTTGTTGCTTTGTGCCCCCATTCAAAAACAAGGAAAACAAAGCAAATGTTGGTCCCTGCCTACCTAAAGTTTTCTGGCTCTGAATATCAGTGAATAGTTGTGGTTTTGGGATGTGTTTCCTTTCCCTGAACACTGTCCTCACAGCAGAGGGGACTAACCAATCAACTAAATGAAATACAACAGCAGCTGTTATTGTTAAACAAGAGACATAAATAACTTTTTCCAAGACGTTTTTAAAACAGCATCATATGTTATGGTTTCAATTATTTCTAAATGATTAGGACAGCCTTAAAATAACAGGATCCAAGCAGATAAGTGGTCTTGTTTTATTTTGTACACATCCATGTTCTCTAGGTGAAGGACATGATGAGAAAGAGAGTGGATTTACTGGAGGAAATTCCCAAGATGCCTGACTTCTTGGTGGCCCTGCGGCCCCACACTGTCTGGGAGAAGACCCCGGTGAAGCTTTTTTGCACCGTGGAGGGAAACCCACACCCTATTGTTAAATGGTAGGAATGTACACGGCTTTCAATATTTCTGCTTTTTATATAAGTGCTCACTGAAATATGAGTGAGTAATTTTTCATAAAATAACTGTGTTTTGCCTTGATTTTAGGTTGAATAAGACAGGGTTAATGGACCGAGGGCGGAGCTAAAAGGGGAGGCAGGGGTGGCCACGGGCAGTCACTGGCCACTCCTACCAGGGGATTTCTTCTTCCGATAGGAACATAGGCTGAACTCGAATTTATGGGCTGCGTCTTGCAAGGACACGGTCTACCTGGACTGTGTCCTTCGAAAAAAAGGAGACCGGAAGAGTTTTGGATGTGAATTTAAACAGGTCTAGCCTTCCATGGCTTTTACCGCCGTACGCTCTGTCACTTAGTTAAGCAAATTGTGCAAAATAGAAATTAGAAAATAAAAATAATATCAGATTTATAGTCCCCACACTGCAGATATATTACAATCTGTCCATTTAAAGAACTATTTTCATTAATTCCAGACGGAACTATTCACATACCAATGTCCGCCAAGTCCCTTTTTCCTTTGATCACAGAGCAGCCGGTTTACTTGGTCTCGCAATGAACCATGGGGTACCCAAGGCTATGTAGGATACACCGGACCCATCCTTTAAATTGGGCAAAAAGAAGGACGCATTTGTAGATGATACAACGAGGAGTCTCGGAATCCGTATGAGTAATCTATGATTCTGGACTTCAGAGGACCTAGCCCCTGAATTTGATTTCAGCCATTGTTCACCACCTCTGGGACAAGCTGTGCCCTTCATTGGAATTAGAGATAAGAAACCACTGTTCAATTCAATTCAACGTGTATTTTATGCAAAACCACAACTTATTTAGACAACTTATATGAATAAATGTGTGTGTAGATCTATAAGCACTGACTTTTTGAAAATATAGACTGTCTCACTGATTTTCTTTTGAAAATACAGATGATTTGCTCGTTCAATTTCCAGTTGTTACAGTAAACTGAACCTAAACTGATTTTTTTATTAGTTTTTGGCGTGGCCACCCTATGAACATTTTATGCACTAAGATGATTTACATTTAGAATAAGAAAAGAACTAGTACATTTTATTTCCAGTGCATATTATCGAATAAACGCATTTTAAGACCAAAAAAGATAATTTAGTTTGCAGATCATCTTATTTCCCTGCTCAAGAGTCAAGAAACTTATTTTTCTACTTTTTTTTTTTTACTCCTTTTAACATCAGTTCTTGCAGTTGGTTACACTACAAAAAACTAAAAATGTCTTCAAATAACTGTATATGCTCTTGATTGATCAAATAACATGACTTCAATTAAATAGGAATGTTTTCCCATAGATTAGGATATTTAGATTTCAAGAATTTTTTTTTCTCAGTTTATATTTACACACTTTTATTCTACAGGGAAACTGTCTTACTAGCCTGTTTAAAACAAGGGAAAATACATTTATTTCTAGAAAAAAATGACTTATTTATGTTTCTTTTTTCTGCTGCGTTTCAGTGCTACATTAAGATAAGAAAACAGATGCTTGATAAGGAGTGTAATGTTTACCTGACACCCAACCAATAACAGAGATTTAAAGTGTCATATGGTCCAGGATTAGAGATGGAAATGGGAAGATAACTGTCACTGTCCTGTTTGGTGGGTTGTAGGCAGAGATGGCAAAAGTACTCACTTTCAGTACTTGAGTAAAAGTACAGATACTTGTGTTAAAAAATACTCTGGTAAAAGTGGAAGTACTGATTAAACTTCTTTACTCAAGTAAAAGTAACAAAGTACAGGCTTGTAAATTTACTTAAAGTATAAAAGTAAAAGTAGAAACCACTTTTTTCATGCCGTTGCCTACATATTAAATGGATGTCTGCCAATAGGACTAGATCTCCGTTGTGTTCATTTTCAATCATGTCGTCGTCCATACTACTATGCTAACGCCACGGCCACCAAGCTGCAATGATTTGCCGCGAATGAATACCGCCGAATCTGTCGATTCATCTTGTAGTGGTGCGTCAAATGCAACGTAGATTCCCATCCAATTAGATTGAATTTGGTATTGATGACGTGAAACATAATAACGGTAACTCCATTGAAATGATTCAAAACTAAAGTAACGAGACGATTTTTTTAAATGTAAGGAGTAGAAAGTACAGATATTTGTGTAAAATGTAAGGAGTAGAAGTAAAAAGTCGCCATAAAAATAAGTAGTAAAGTAAAGTAAAAATATCAGAAAAATCTACTTGAGTACAGTAAAGAAGTATTTGTACTTTGTTACTTCCCATCTCTGGTTGTAGGTATAAAGGAGGAGCCCCAGTGGATCCACTGAGCGCCCCAGGAAAGTACAAGATTGAGAGCAAGTATGGAGTCCACAGTCTGATCATTAGCAGGTAAAACTCTGCAGGTGTCCTCCCATGAAAGGTTGTTTAAGTTTAGATGGATGAGACTCAGCTATTCAACAAAAGAGTCATCAACAAAATTATCAATCAAAAAGGCTGATTTTACCGAGAATATCTTCAGGCTAAATAGGCTATGAAAGCATCCAGTTTATAAGTTTCTTTTCCTCTTGTAAAATTGGTTCAGCCTTCAAGCACATCTCCTTCATTTTTTGATCAACCTTGTTGGTTAGCAACATGAGGAGCATCTAATGAGTAAAACAAAAAAATCTTCCAAATAATTCAGTAAACAAAGTTATCAGATTTAGGATAACCAATTCACAACACATGTAACCTCAAGGCACTTTACAGAATAAATTCAATCAGACCACATTCATAGATTGGTTAAGTTTTCTATCTAAGGAAAACCAGTTTATTGAAGATTATAGTGGAGATGAAAAATTCCATTTTAACAGGAAGAAACCTCCAGCAGAACCAGGCTCAGTGTGAGCGGCCATCTGCCGAGGATGACTGGGGTTCAAGGAGACAGAAGCAGAGATACAAAAGGAAAACAGAAGCACTGATCTATATACACTTTCTATGTTAGGGTCTGTCACACCTTGATAATTTAGCTTGCATATGCCTGACGTCCCAGAATCTCCTAAAACGCTGGCATAAGCTGAACTTTCTATGTAGTTTTTCCACTTCTGGGCGTGTAAATAGATACTCATAACGAGTCCCGCTGGTATGTGCAAGGATAGCCTAACTTAACGGGGCAGCAATGTGCCCGGAAGCGCCCGGCCTACATAAAAAGATATATTTGATTGCGGTATTAACCTAGGTACTGTTTAATGCCTGCCAAAAAAAAAGAATAAAGAAAAAGAAAGAAAAGAGGTTTGCAGTCGCAGCAGATTTAGCGTCATGTCTGCTAGGAAGTTTGTTGGTCGTGGCCATGAGCATGAACGCAGGGACCCTGGGCCAGGAATCGAACGCAGAACCTTGTTGCTGCAAGGCAGCAGTGCTACCCACTGTTCCGCTGAGCAGCCCCCTCATTTTTCTAATATATCCGAATATGTTTTGATTCAGATGCTAACTGTTAACATCCTCTGTTTGATAACTGGAGTGCTTTGTAGCATAGCTATCCATCTTGGTTAGCATGTCCTAACAGCATCTTCTTCAGCCAACTCTGCCCTCTACCTCTATTTGGTCCTCCTCATGTTCATCACCTCTTATTTCTACATTATTATCAATTTCAATGCACTGTAGTTCAAACTGAAAAGGTATAACGGCATCGTTGTGTAGGCTTAACGAAGCTAGTACTACAGGACCTAGCATGTCATTTACCCAGAATGCATTGCAGTGTAAACAACATGGCGATGTCCATGCAAAGTGTTCTTGTTTAAATTTTTAAAAACAGATCACAGTTTTTTTGCCCTATACGAATTCTGAGATTAAAGTTAGAATTCTGACTTTTTTTCTCATATTATACTGAAATAAAATGTAAAAAATCTGGTAACTTTTTTATTTTTTTCAGTTGCGCTAATCCTCTTCCGTATACAAGTGCAAATGTATCCCTTTAATAATAACCTCTGGCTCCAACATTTAGTTAGAAAATAAAGTTTTTCACATTGAGATCATTTTTCTGTTGGTCAAACTAATGTAATTACAAAAAAGATGCTGCATCAAACATTAACAGAATAGACAAGCTTTGTCGGTATTGAAAAAACTTTTTTTTTCATATTCTTTATTTGTCAGCGTTTTGATATTTAATGCTCTGATTTATTAACATGGAAACCAGCGCCAGTTGATGATGTAATCATGACATCATTCTATTGTTCGGCTTTTAATTGCTGCAAACCTTTTTTAAGAATTTAAACTCAATTTTCCATCACTTCCATGTTTGACTGAAGGAACACAAGAGGAAAAGAAGGAAAGCAGAATTACTAGCAGAATTAAAACTTTCAAACAGTCCAAATTTATTATCAGTCTTATTTTTGAGCTGAATTTACAGGGAGTCAAGATGGAGAGTAACTGGTTTTCTGTGATCCTTGGAGCCCTCAGCTGTTCATATCAAAGTGCTGAGCTCTGTGTCATCGGAGACATCAGTTCGTCCCACTGGTGCTGCATGTGCTTCCTGTCCGTCTCTCTAATGCCTCTCCAGGCCTTAATTTCTTACCATTCCTTTCCAAACAGTTTTTTTTTTTATTTCTTATATTAACCTTATTTCTGCTATGTGATATTTTTATTTATAAGGGAAAATAAAATATGATTTCTAATGTCAAAGGAAGTAAGAAGCATTCTAGTTAGTGGGGTGACTTTATGCTGCAACAGCTGAGAAAGGATCATCTTAAAATAGTTCTGTCTTGGGTGAAGGTCACATTTCTTCCTTCTATAGTGGGAATGAATGCTCTTGATGTCATGGCAGATTGTCTAGTCCTTAGGTTACGCCCTCAAGGCGGGAAGAAGACCCCTGAATCAGTGTTTGGAGGCTGGGGGAGCCGCCCATACAGGAAACAAGAGGAACAGGAAAGAGCTGTTATTAGGCCAACTGGGAGTTTAGGATGATCTTTGTGAAAGTTGTTAAAAAAAAACAGCAGGACAAAAGTTTCAAATGGGTCTGAACCAGTGACGCCACTGGAACCAGCATCTGTGTGGAGGTTATAGGGTTCTTGTAGTTGTAAAACTATCAAACTTACAGGACGCTTAGAAAAAGAAAAAAAAAACTCTCCGGACTAAATTTCCTGTCTTTGGAAAAACTAAGAGCCACCCATTATCTAAGAGCTTGATGAACTTCCTTCCATTGTGATCACTGGATGATGTTATCTTGTGCCTTTCCCTTTGACCTCTTGTCTGATGATTGTGCTTTAGCTATTCTACTTTACACGTGTTGCTTGGTTGATCCTCGGGCTGTTGGTGACCCAGTTTGGATGAGCTGATCGATTAATGGCCTCACTGTTGTTTGAAGCACAAACAGGACAATAGAAGCTTGGTTAGATGACAGCATGCTGTGCAGGTCCTGTGAGTGTAAGACAAACCCACAGCATCATCCCTTCACTACCATGCCTGGTAGTTGGTATAAGATGGTTTTTTTGCTTTTAACAAAGAATGTGTCTGTAATTTATAGACTTGGCCATAATCTAATACTATTTGGTATTGTTCTCAAATTTTTGACTCTGTTTACCATGTTTCATGACACATCACTGTGACCTGTTCTCTCAGGTGGGATGGCCTTCCCTCTATAAGAGAAGGCAGTGTCATTGGTACACTTTTATTTACAAGGCCCCTCTTGGATTGCTGCCCCCTTACATTTGTAACTTACTTAGACAGAAAAGCATGGCTTCTTCTGCCCTGAGATCCAACGATAAGCTGTTGCTTGCTGCTATAGCCTGCACAGAAATAGGGAAGAAAGCCTTTACTGTAACTTTGCTGCTCCTTGTGCCTGGGATTTTTTACAAAGAAACTGGAAGTTGCCTGAGTTTTTAATGCTCCTTAAATGCTCTTACATTGAAAGGGAAAGAATTTGAAGTAGCCTCAATTATCTGTAATTGTTTTACTTGATATTTTTTTTTATGTAACTGCCATTTAATTTAATGTATCTCTGTTTCTTATGTTACTTTGCTGCCTCTTAGCCAGAACTCCCTTGAAAAAAGAGGTTTTTGATCTCGTTAAGTAAAGGTTAAATAAAGAATTCATTATCTGGAAGCCTTGTGGTTCAATAAAGGAGGAATTAACCACTAGACGGAGCTGTTGAGCGATGTCTGTATTAAACACAAGATATGTAAAGCCTGGTTTGTGCTTGAATGTCCACCCACGTGGCCTAATTATGTCATTTTGAATATCCACATCGCACTGCTAGGAACGTTTCTAACAACAAAATTTAGCTTCACACAGAAAAACATGGTGGCCAGGCGCCGGCTCCTCCTGGAGACGATTCGCAAGATTAAACATCTGGAGACATTTTATGATTTGGCCCATAAATATAACTATTATCAGTAGATTGTGTTGAAAACACTTTTGCTTTCTACATCTACAAGTTGTGTGATGTTGTAAGCCTGTGGTCTGTGCTGCACAGCCGCCTCCAGAGCCGGGCAGAGTAATTTAAGGTACAAAATTAGGTACAGAGGGAAAAGCTGCACAGATTGTAAAAGCTACAGAGGCTGTGATGCACGACTTATTTTCACTGGAACTAAATGGTGCAAATCATAACTGAGCCTTAAAAGTGATGCCTCTCTCTACCTCCACTCTAGCTGCAACCCTGCCCTGACCCCCCCAGCTAATCACCTCATATACACAGCAAAAAGCATCACAATACAGAGTGGTAAAGAAGTAAGTCAATAATACACAGAACTTCATTTTGGCAAATGCTCCTCTTCAGGTGAACGTTTTCAGGCACTGGACACCCTCGCTGTCATTTTTGCTCCTATGCTACCTGATCTGGTGGTCTTTTATAGGCAGGGAGGGGTTAAGTTCAATGATGTACAAAAACACAAAGAACAACACAGCAATGATGTGTGACGTTGCACCATCTTCCAACTTAAAGGATACCTTTAGTGTTTCACACCCTTGTCTTTTACTTTTTCATGTCCATTAATTATTGCTAATTGCTTCATTAAGATGCCAGTTTCCTGGTTTGAACTTTGCTGCCATTTTGTCTTCAGCAAGAGGCTTTTTTTTTTTGGTAACCCTTCAAAACACTCTGCACACATTGAGTCGTTCTAATGGTCTTTAATTCACTAAACAAGCCTATCAACGTCTGACTTTTCTGCTAGTTTGAAGTAATTCTCACTTCTAGGATGATTGTGAGCTGCCTTAAATAGTTTCTAACATGCAATATTTCTCTGAGAAATGGTAAAAAAACTATTTGAAAAAAAAAATACATTTTTATAATCCTTTTTAAAATGGGGAGCAGCAGCTACATGCTTCTCTGAGGTCAATCCTTATGTCTTTATCTTGACCTTGCGACTTTGTACTTTCATTCAGTGCATTTGGTTGGCAGCCCAGGTGCTACTCTGTCTCTATAGTCAACATATTCTCACTCCTTATCTAACTTATCAAATACTAGCACCCCTCTCGTCATATATTGATGCCCAGGGTAAATGCAGACAAATAAAGAAAATTAGCATAAAGACTTATTGTTTTTGGTAGCTTTAGGAGTGTCTGATAACAGTTATGGGGGTTTAGGGTAGAGTTGGTTAATGTTACTTTTTTACTTTACAGTACATTGAAGTTCTGGCCACGCCCTGTTGCGCATTGAAAAATTACGAGCAGAGTACCGCCATGGCGCCAGTATCTGACAGTAGAGGGGCTTGACCAAACATCAACATTCTAAGAGTTGGAAGTGAATTTGAAGAAGTGTTGGTTTAATGTCTCTGCAATACGGAATCTCAATTAAAAAAAAAAGTTTGCTTTATTTGTTTGGTATTTTGATTAGCTTAATATTTTAGCATCCACCCAGAGCAATGATGAAGGGGTTTTTAAGTATGAATCCTGACTTTCTTCATATAGCTATATGTAGCTCGACATGTAAAAGCTCTCCTCAAAGTCAGATGAACAGCTCTTACTCCACCCCTGTGATGTCCAATAAAGTACATCACTAACTGAAATGTGTACGTTTAAAACAAGGTAGTGGGAAGAAATGATTTAACCTGTGAAACTTTGCACAATCTATACTTAGAACATACTTGTAAGGTGATAATGAGTTTTTATGGAACAATGTGGAATAATAGGAGGTTTCTGGTCAAAGAAGATGATAAATAATTTGTTCTGCATAAAAACAGCTAAAGGTGTCATAGACTTAAACCAAATTCCAACATAAAATGTGTTTGATTTTTAAATTCGATTTGACTGATTAACATTTATCTTCTTTTTATTTGTAGGTGTGTAGTGAGTGATACTGCAGAGTATAGTGCCGTGGCAACCAATCAGCATGGCACAGCTACCAGCAAGGCTATGGTTGTTGTAAAGAGTAAGTCTATGACTTTTTCCTTAAAACAGAATATAATAAAGCAGCAGTTGTAAAAATCCTACCTTCCTGTTTGTTGACAGGACCAGCAGGAGCAGGAGAGTACTGCCATCTGGGTTTAGGTAAGAACAGGCTGTTAGAAATGCCACCTTCTACTGGTGAATTAGTAGTAGGAATATTTGATAAATGATGTTGTTATCTACTTTAAAAAAAAATCATACATTGACAGAAGTTGTCCAAAAACATCTGATTAGGGCGAAGCTATCAAAGTTACCTCAAGTTCTTCTTACTTCAAGAGCAAATCTTTGGTGTTATATAAACCCATGTGGTTTAGCCTGCTTTTTAGATGTAACATGTAGAGAATGTTGAAACAGCTGAAGTGCTGCTGCACTAAATCCCATGACTGAATTTTTCCTTCATGTGCAGTGCCCCATTTGACTGAGATCCACCCCAGTAAGCTGGAGGTCACCCTGCTGGAGAGGTTCCCAGTGAGTTTTGGTGTTGAGGGAAGCTCCATCAAACTCGTCTGTACTATGGTGGTTGTTCCTGACCTCCCCAACGTACCACCCCTGATCCAGTGGTACAGAGATGGTTAGACATCCATCCATCCATCCATCCATTCCTTTAAATTCAGTTATTTGGTGGGTTCTGGTTAATCAGTTTCTGCTTACTCCATCTTGTTTTCTGAAAGACAAGCTGTTGAAACCAAGTAATCTGGTGGAGATGTCGGTGGGTGGAGGTGCAGCATCTCTGACCCTGCCTCATCTGGCCAAAGACGATGAGGGACTCTACACCATACGCATCTTCACAAAGGAAGGCACCACCGAGCACAGTGCCTACCTGTTTGTGTCAGGTGAGACATGATGCTGCACCAAGACTTGAGATTGGATAACTTCGAGCTTTGTCCGTGTTATAAAACCTGATGTCTAATATATTATCAAACTAATATTTATGGTTCTTCAATCCAACTTTTCAACCTCCTGCTGATCTCTATTTTTCTTTGCTTCCTAGATGCCCTGGCGTCTGTAAATGGAGCCCCTGGTGCACCAATGAGCGTCAAGGCATATGATGTCAACTCGGATTACATCTTGGTTGCCTGGAAACCTCCCAACACCGTCAACGAGGCACCGATCACTGGATACTTTGTGGATCGGTCAGTCAGCACCCTGAAACACTTCAGGCTCTCTTAAAATAGACTTTGGCTCTCCAACATGAGTACAGTTAGGCGACTGCTCAGTCCAAAACACTAAGTGAACTAATGGCAGCTTTTCTGTACTACGTTTTAACATAATTTCTGAAAAACATTCAGTTATAAAGCAACCCCATTTAAAAACATGGTTCTATTGTAAAAGCTAACAAAATTGTGCAATATTCTTAATTTCTTGTGATGGAACGAAGCTAACATAAGCTCTCCTGTTCTGTTGTGTAGCTGCGAAGCTGGTACCGACACCTGGGTCCAGTGCAACACGGCACCGGTGAAGGTTTGCAAGTACCCGGTGGATAACCTTAGGATGGGCCACTCCTACTACTTCAGAGTGAGAGCAGTAAACAGTGCAGGCATCAGCAGACCCTCACGCAAGTCTGACAAAGTGACCGCCCTTGATCCGGCAGAGAGTGAGCGCCTGCAAGGTACCGATGAAGGTAACGCAAATCACAGGAAAGCAGCAAGTCAACAGTTCCTAACTGATGTTTTCAACCTCCTCTCCAAAAAACAGTGATTAAAATTGAAGGAAAATATGACATAGTAATCAAGGATGATGACCTGGAAGGTACAGTAGAGTACAAAGAATATTTTTGTACAGAGTGTCAATAATTCATTATTTCACCAAATACTAACTCCTGCTGTTGCCCCGCACCTATTCAGAATAATCACATTCAAGCATTTCTTACAGTTTCTCTATTTTATTCTGTATTTTATTGGTACAAAATGTGAGACATGTCTGTCAGAGTATTTCCAACCATCCTGTTCCCCTGGTCTTAAGCTGTGTTGTCCAGTTCAGATGTTAGGTTTAACCGATTATCTGTTATGTATTGATAAAGATTCTTTATCCAGGACATGGTCACTCCGCAAAGGATTAAAAGTTAAGTTTCTGAAGGACTATCTAAATTTAAAGCAGATGAAGGTCCAGGCTTTTAAGCAGTTAGCCTCAGATGTAGACTTAACCCTCCCTAACATCAAGGTGTGGTCATTGGTGGCCTAGTTCACTGAGAAATGCTTGGTGGCATGCAAGAAGGTGTGAATTGAAGAACTGAACTGAAGAAAGGAAGTAGACCAGTGGTCTCCAAACTTTTTTCCCATAGCGGCCAGAAATGTCCAGATAAAAGGGACAGTATGTAACTAACATTTGAGACAGATTGGTTCATCCCAATGAAAACATTCACAAAGACAATCTCACGCCGAAATGTCCAGACTTCAGAGGAACAAAATAACCTTTCAAAAGACGAAAGGCTCAACACAGGAGAACCAGCTCCTCGGGACACTCAGGCTTCAAGGACAAAGGACACTCTGATCTTGACCATGTGTTCGTATTTTGGATAAATAAGATAGATGGTTTCTGGAAGGAATGAAGGAAGCCATTTCATTACATGAGAAGATGCCTCTTATTTCAGCTTTCAGAAACGTGAAGCTCACCATTAGTGCTGATTCTCTGTCACTTCAGACCAATTTACACTTTCCTGCATGTGACCAAACATCTTTCAGCGGCTGCCACTATCATTCATTTGTTTATTATTTATGTTAGAGGAACCAATCTGAATATGGATTTGCATCTCTATTCAAACCGCCTGAAAGCCTGGGACTTTGTCGTCACCAGCCTTGACTTTAGAACCTCTTCAGATGAAGGTTTACATTTTGAAGTGCAAAAACTAAAATCAAATTGTGTTATTTGTAACAGTTTTTTTTCCATCAGGATCTGTTTCTTGAGCTTTGAATGAGACTTTTTTGGCTTTCCTTTAGTTTGTATTTATGGACACCATTGTCTAACCTGATCCCTAACGATAGTGAGTTTATGTACCATTTACAGTGACTGGTTTCGCTTTAAGGGGTGTGACTGGTTTCGCTTTAAGAAAATGAAAATCAGACTACATGGTCCTGTAGAATTGGTGTTTTAAGAACTGTAAGAGAATAGGATAGTCACCCCCAATAGGTTAAGATTTCTCTATGTGTCTGTTGAGGGCAATTACCACCACTTTTACCTCTTCTCTTAGCCCTTTTTGTTATATTTATCCTTCATTGGGGATGGACACATCAAGCCCAACAGCTGTTCTCTACTTTTGCTGGTTTGTACCTATATGTCCTACAAGATCTTTACTCAGTGATGTTCCACCACCTCGTGAGGTGATGCCTAATTCGCCCAAGAGGTCTCATTGATGTCCCTGTATAGAATCCCTGTTACTTGTTTGTGACATTGTTCACAAATTCCTTTACTGCCAGGGTCTTACACCCTGTTTTGAAATGTTGGATTGTTTCTGGGTCTTCTTCACACATCCTCATTGCGCTGGAGCTTAAATGTGCTTGGTCACATTTATCAAAAAGACATAACACCATTTGATCATGATAATATAAGTGTCCTATTTGAATCTAAGTACATTTCCAGTAATGGGTGCAATAAGCAGACATAAACAGACCTACCAAGTACCACAGAATAAAAATGGAGACTGCCAAATTGGCCTGACCGTCCTGCACTGCCTTGTACTAAAACAACAGCTAGGGGTGGTTGAAAACCAACAGATATTATTTAAAATAAACTGATGTACAGTTACTCCAACAGGGACAGAGATCAATTTAAGACCTGAAGAACTGACAAGGCAAGACCAAACACTAGGGGAGTGGTGGCCTAGTGGTTAGGGCATTGCACTTGGAATCCAGAGGTTCTGAATTCAAGCACCACTCCCACAGACTGCCACTCTGGGTCCTTGAGCAAGACCCTTAAACACACACTGCACGCTGAGTGCCGCTCATTGGCAGCCCACTACTCCCCAATGGGATAGGTTAAATACAGAGAAGTCCTTTAGTTGCTTTATATTTTTGGCAGTGTAATGACAAAAAAAAAGTTGATCTCTCTTTTATAATATTATTTGTACTTAGACTGTAGAGACGTCAGTGAATACCAATATTTAAACTGTATTTCCAGCACCTTTCCAGTCTTATAACGTTTTGAATAAAAAACAAGTTTGTTTCTTTTCTCACTGGATCTTGGATTTTTCTTCATTATTTTATAGTTGGAAGATGCTACTTAGCTTAGCTGCAGTAGTTTACTTCCTTGTTTACTCCCTCCAACGAACATGCAGGATCCTACTTGTGTTGTTTTTACAAACAAACTGAGGGTTTTACTTTCTAACAAAATGGCTGAAAAATGAAGCAAAAAAACACAAAATGAACAAATAATATGGCTGCAGGACATGATCATCTTATGTAACCAGAATGTGTCAAGAACCGCCGACAGATGGACCCAGTATTCAAGGAGACAGTCAGTAGGAAAACGTTTATTAAATAAAACAAAACTAAAGCGGAGCTGTGGCTCGCGGACACTGCAAGCGGGGGGGCGGGGCACCGCCTTATCTCAGACACTCTGTAGTGGGAGAAAAACAGGTAAGTGACCACGATCATCTGACAGAAAATTATCAGCGTTGGTCACTTACCTGGTTTAACAGTCCAGACCAAGAATGTCCCTTAGTGCTGCAGTCCCAGAGGTCATGCTGGAAGCCGGTTCTGGTCAGGGATCCAGAACAGACAGGAACAGACAGAACAGGCAGGATCCAGATCAGGCAGGAACAGAAACAGGTGGCAGGATCCAGACTTCCAGGCATCCACAGGCTCCCAGGAGGGTTCAGAGTCTGACTGGGACCAGAAGCATGACCAGGTGGTCACGCACAGGAGCAGACAGGATCAGGTGCAGACAGGCAGGCTCAGTGGAAGAGGGTAGCCGAGACAGGACGTGGAACCGGAACTTGAAGCAGGACTTTAAACTGGTCTCCTCCCTGGAGCCAGGCTTACTGGATAAAAACTGAACCTCCCCCCATTATGAGCCAAAAACCCAGAGGACTCTGTGGGGGAGGAACAGTGGACGATCAGGAGACAAGACAAACACTAAAACCCTCTTTCCACTGGCTGCTAGAATCCTGGACATGAACCATGAACTCAGACAGACTGACATAAAGACAAGCAATGATCTGGCACTGAATGCTCAGGCTGAACTGAATATAAACTAGAGGAAACAGGTGAGAGGAATAAATTATAATTGAGGCAGGGAGGGAAAAACGACAGGTGAAAGGAATTACTAATTAAGGGGGAGCAAACAGGCCAGATCATGACAGAATGAGCTTCTGGGCTATAAATAAAAATAAAATAAAATAATGTGACCAAGTACCTTTAAGGTCTGCTCTTGCTCTTTAACCGTTGGTAAGGTTTGACGAAATCTCCCGTTTCAGCTGACTGTTGATGGTACATCCTTGCACTTCTAACAAATTAATTGTTTTAGTTAATAAACCCACTGTTTATTTAGACACTTCCATTCATACTTTATTAATAGAGTGTTTTATGACATTACAACCAGATTGCTCTTCTCTCTACCCATTAACTCCAAACACTGATTAAAAAGAATCTAATTGAAGTAAGAATATCCCACTGGCGAAAAAGATGGGGTTGTTGTTGGAGTCCTGCGTTTCTTTTGCTCAGTAAATCAGATTTAATTCCTTATTGAGAATCATCTCTTTGAGTCCTTCTTACCTAAAGGATAAAAGAGCAGCAAATGTCAAATCAAAGTGCATTACAGGAACATTTTTAAATAAACACAGTTGTGAGAGATGCTCTCTCTCTCTGGTAAGCAAAGTGTCATGAAGGCAAAAACCCTTCTGATATTGACATTAAAAGAAATCTTTTGGACTCCTGCAGTGGCTTCTGC
Source organism: Cyprinodon tularosa (assembly GCF_016077235.1). Taxonomy (NCBI): domain Eukaryota; kingdom Metazoa; phylum Chordata; class Actinopteri; order Cyprinodontiformes; family Cyprinodontidae; genus Cyprinodon; species Cyprinodon tularosa. The sequence continues at coordinate 1,813,415 of NW_024038928.1, read as the reverse complement.
TGTATTTTATATCTGAGAAGCGTTCGCTCCCAATCTAGGCTACGTTACAATCCCTGGCGAGCCCACGGACGTGCATGCGTCTGAGATTTTCAAATCGTACGTGGTGCTGAGCTGGACGCCTCCCAGCCCTCGGGGACGGGCTCCGCTCTGGTACATCATTGAAAAGGTGCGTGTTGATTCACCTTTTGCCTTTTTTTGTCAATAAACTCTGCTCAGTGTCTTTGCCTCATAAAACAACTACCTAAACCCTCATTTGCTCTAAACTGTTTCAGCTTCCAGACCACAATCATAAACCACTCCCTCTGTTTTTAATTCATCAGGAATTTCACAATAACCCTACTAGACACATTTTAAGCTGATTAAAATCTTGGATCAATATTTCAGTAGATATTTGAGAAAGCAATTTTCATAGACAGCTCTATCTTTTGTACATCCCTCCTCCCCAACCCTCCCACAGTGCTTAGCAGGCACTGGAGCGTGGCAGAGGATCAACACAGCCGTCAAACTGCATTCACCCCGTTACCCGCTATTTGATTTGCAAGACGGGCAAAAGTACCAGTTCCGAGTCTATTCTGTCAACATATATGGTTCCAGCGAGGCCTCAGCGCCTTCAGAGCCCATCCAAAAGGTGGATGAGGATGGTAAGAGGATCCAATTAGAACATCCCAATCACAAATGCTTTACTAGTCACAAAATCAAATTAAATAATTCAAATCACTTTATCAGGGGTTACTTTTTGGGGTTATTATTAGTTTATTACCTCATTTTTCTCAGTTTTGGAGTTTGGATCATAGCAGCTATGATGACAAACTTCTGTTGGGTAAGATAACTGTCAATGAGAGCATAGGTGTCTGAATTTCGGGGAGTGGCGGCCTGGCGGTTAGACCATAGAGCTTGGAATCCTGAGGTTTTGAGTTTGAGCCCCACTCCCACCAACTGCCACTGTGGGTCTCTGAGCAAGACTCTTAACACCACACTGCTTCCCGACCACCCCAGAATGATAGCCCACTGCTCCCAAAAGGGTATGGTTTAAATGTAGAAGTACATTTCTCCAATTTGAGATCAATGAACTTAAATTATTATTATTAGATGTATGTCTTTAAATGTGAAGAAGTTTCAGATTTGTATCTGCTTGTTGTCATCTCATACATAAATGTGACATCACAAATCTGTGAAAGCACAAGTTTAGTGGTTATGAATACAAATTACAACTTTCCAGAAATCAAACAGTAAAAATCAAAAATATACAAATACCAATCTGAGACCCCTGATGAAGCTTTCCAGTTTGTGGCAGTAATGCACCTGAAAGCAGAGATGGGAAGTAACGAAGTGCAAAGACTTCGTTACTGTACTCAAGTAGATTTTTCTGATATTTTTACTTTACTTTACTCCTTATTTTTATGGCAACTTTTTACTTCTACTCCTTACATTTTTACACAAATATCTGTACTTTCTACTCCTTACATTTTTAAAAATTGGCTCATTACTTTAGTTTTGAATCATTTCAATGGAGTTACCGTGATTATTTTCCCCGTCATCAATACCAAATTCAATCTAATTGGATGGGAATCTACGTTGCATTTGACGCACCACTACAAGATGAATCGACAGATTCGGCGGTATTCATTCGCGGCAAATCATTGCAGCTTGGTGGCGGTGGCGTTAGCATAGTAGTATGGACGACGAGATGATTGAAAATGAACACAACGGAGATCTAGTCCTATTGGCAGACATCCATTTAAAATGTAGGCAACGGCATGAAAAAAGTGGTTTCTACTTTTACTTTTATACTTTAAGTAAATTTACAAGCCTGTACTTTGTTACTTTTACTTGAGTAAAGAAGTTTAATCAGTACTTCTACTTTTACCAGTGTATTTTTTAACACAAGTATCTGTACTTTTACTCAAGTACGGAAAGTGAGTACTTTTGCCATCTCTGCATCTCATACATAAATGTGACATCACAAATCTGTGAAAGTACAAGTTTAGTGGTTATGAATACAAATTACAACTTTCCAGCAATCAAACAGTAAAAATCAAAAATATACAAATACCAATCTGAGACCCCTGATGAAGCTTTCCAGTTTGTGGCAGTAATGCACCTGAAAGTTGTTTGGCAACTGGCTTTAGATGAAAAGACAAGCGAGGAGAACAAAAATAGAACCATTACTCCATTTTTATACAGCACAGCAACCAGTCTATCAGGTTGAATTGTTTCTGAAAAATACCTTGAGATGACATATGTTGTGAATTGGTACTATATCAATAACTGAATTAAATTGACATATAAATAAAGTAATATAAAAATCAAAAATAAACAAGTTCCAATCTAAAACCCCTGATGAAACTCTAACACTCCTTACCAGATGGTGGCAGTGACGCACCTTAAAGTCGTAGGGAACTCACATTTAAATTTCAAATCATTCTGGCTTAAACATGTATATTAATGTTCTCTTTATCAGACAATAGTGTCCCAAAAAGAAAATTTCTATTTTAAAAACAATCCCGTCTTAAAATCTGTGTGTGTGTTGTGTGGGGGGGTTCCTTGTTATCTTATGCAGGCCGGTTAGTTATACGTCAGCTTTAAAGCCGATAACAATTATTTTGATACCTTTCTGACCGAATTTCTAAAAATGTGTTGCCAATATTTTTTGGGCAATTCTTAAAGCCGATGTTTTGCTTTCTTCCTTTATCTACACAATTAAAATTACGCAAATATAACAAATGTTACGCAACTTAAAGTAAACATTAATAATGGATAACATCAAGGAAACAGCAATCATGCACTTCATGTGTAGGGAAGTCATATTTAAATTTCAAATCATTCTGGCTTAAACATGTACGTATATAAATGTGCTCTTTATCAGACATATTCTCCCAAAAGTGATAAAACTTCTACTTTAAAAAAAAAAACTTGTCTCGTGTTATTTTTTTGTTATCTTATACAGGCTAGTTAGTTATATGTCAGCCTGAACACCTAAATTGGGCCAATTATATATCGATAGTCATCTGTCAATCAAATTTTTTAGGTCATAGCACGTTGATTCATATGTCGCAGCTAATATACGCAACGATTGTGATTTTTACTGCTGTATTGTTTGAAAACCGTAACTTGTATATAACTTCTAAGCTAGTGTTTTCAGAGATGAGATGTGTGATGTCATATGTACGATAATAGTAATTTAGGTGCTTAGCAGCATTATAAATACTGTTGATTGTATATACTAGATCTCTTATTTTACTAGGGGAGGGGTTTAATTTTTTTTATTTTATTCTATCTTATACTTTTAGCTTTTTTGTAACTGGGTGCACTGCAAGTAAAGAATTTCCTGCAAGGGATTAATAAAGGGATTATGATTGTGATGAAATTACAACAGCAAGCAATACAAGCCTCACTTTTCCTCATGTTTTACTTATTTATTTTACAAATACTGACACTTTCACTTATGTTTTTATTGACAGATATCTTAACCCATAAATGTCAACTTTGCGTAAATGTTTGAAGTTCTCTATAGAATAAATTCTTTTTATGGTTCTTGTAGGGATAAAAAATGAATTACATTTCAGAATCTGTGTCTTACTAACTTCAAATGTGACCAAAGGATTTTATCGTTTCTTTTTCTTATTCAGGAGTTTTAGATGATCTTAATGTTAATGGTTGCCACAGAATATGTGAATTATTCCCAGTGATTCTTATTGTAAATGAGTGACCCTATGTTTCAGGTACTGAGCTGCCAGTTGGTACGTATGACTGAAATCATAAAGCACTCTCTGAGGGCACTCCTTCACACATGGAACTTATGTTTTCTGTTTCTGAATAAGCACAACGTTGCACTTGTATTTTCTGTCACAATGTATGACCACTCTGTACTTAAGCCAATACTTCACATCCTACACTGATGAGTCGGTCTTCTACTGTGTGTTTGTTTGAGCAAAGACTGACCACTGAAGCTATAGGAGATGCTTCAAAAACAAAATCACTTTAGTTTCACATCAGAAACGTGCACCGTTTGGGTTTTACTAAAAGTACAATCAACACAAACTGTAAAAGGTGATTTTTCTTTGTTGATTAAATCTAAGAAATAGTATTCAACAGACAATGTCATATCCCATATCTTAGATAACCTAAGGATTTTTCTGAATATGATTTAAATTCCATCAGTGACATTTTTGTGGATTGTTTAATACGAATTTCAGTTTGACGGGAAAATGTTTGAATTTGACAAAACAATAACTTTTTGATTTGTCTGTAAGGAGATTTAAACGGTATCTACCACATAAATGCTTAACAGATGATTTATAACTAGAGGTTTCTTCTTAAACAGGCGTTCCCTCTGCTCCTGGGAAGGTTGTTGCCACAAGAAACACCAAGTCATCAGTGTTTGTCCAATGGGAAGCTCCCACGCATTTGAAGAACCTGATGGGTTATTACATTGATGGCCGTGTTGTAGGAGCCAAGGAGTGGTTCCCCTGTAACCACAAACCCTTCAGACATAACAGGTAAGACATGCTGGGATATGTATGGAGTGAATTTTGTTCCTTTGTTGTTGCAAGCAAAGAACATGTTTTGTACATAGAGATTTAAAAAAGCTGAAATGAGACCATTTCAAACTTCATCTAGCTCAGGTTCTGTGTAACGGTTCAGAAGGTAGGACCCAGAATTCAGGCAAGATGCATAGTGGATTACATAAAAAGCGTTTATTCAAACAATGACATAAATGAGTGGCTGCAGCGGCCAGGGTGTCTGAAGCAGGAACGTCTATTTGAGAGAAACACAGGCTAGAGAATGCAAAAATATGACAGAGGGTGATTATGAACGTGTGAGTCACTAACCTGGTTCAATCCAGGCCCAGAGAACCAGGATAATTCCAGCCTGTCGGCTGAACAGACGCAGCAGACGCTGCCAGAAAGTTCCAGACACGGTAGCCTAGAAGGCTGCAGAGCTGACAGGAGATCAGATCCCAGCTGATGAAGGACGATCGGATAATCCACAGGGCGAAGTCAAGAGGCAGATCCAAGTTCAGTGCATAGAAGAATCCAACAGGAGCCCAAAGACAGGCAGGCAAACCAATCAGACAGGGGCAAGCACGCTTAAAGGTCCAAATATAGCAGTGTATTCTCATTATGAGTTCGTATGAAATCGTACGAAAAGTTATGCACCGTAATTTCGTACGTTTTTTTTTTTGTCGTATGCGCATGCGCATCTTACGCACCATTTAATAACTTCTAATTTAACATACAATTAACCCTAACCCTGACCCTAACCCTAAGGTATAAAACAGCAAGCAACGTAGTTAGAGACATAAAGAAGTAATTATTGCACTGTTTTTCCCATTTTTACGTCCGTCCGCGGATCTGCTTTTTTTGTCTGGCTGCCTGCGCATGCGCACTGATCTGTTTTTTTGAGGAAAAACGTCCAAAACGTACAAAATAGTGTGCATAACTTTTCGTACAATTTCATACGAACTGATAGAGAATATGTTGAATAAAGAGACAGATCAGGATCAGACAATCAGAACACTATAGTAACCCTAAAGAACTCTCAACACCAAAGGCTTAAGAATAATCTGGCACCGATGGCTGGGAAACAGGCAGCTTAAATAGGAAACCGGAAAAGGTGGGACTGACGATTGACGAGGAACAGGGCAGAGCTAGACAGGTGAATGAAATGAGCAAACAGGCCAGTTATCAGAGCCAAAATCATGACATTTTGAGAGTAAATTTTATATTTTCTCAGATATTTTTTATATATTTTTTTATAATTTATGAAAAACATATACCGGTAACTGAAAAACACAAAGAAAAAGTAAACTAGGATATTTATCAATAGATAAATCTTAAAAACAGAGAACATAAACCTAACAGTAACTGAAGCTCAAAGTGAAACCTAAGAACAAAAAAATCCAAAACAGAGCAGACAGTAACACTTAACAATAAAAATATTGTTTCCTTAGAAGAAAACTTTGAACCAATCTGACTGTATGCTCTGGTGTAATTACATGTGTTGTGAACTGGTGCTATATAAATAAACTGAATTGTTGCTTACATCCATGAAAGGCAACTTAAAATAATGTAGTATGTAAAACAAAAACTGGAAAAATATTCAAAAGAATAAAAGGTAAAAAAACAAACAAAAAATCAGAGAGGGAAAACAGCAAGTTTACTCTTCAAAAGAGTAAACTTGACCTTTTCAAAGTTTTTCCTTTTCTTTCTGTATTGGATTTTTCTAATTTTCTTTTCTTCAAAATATTTTTCGTTTCATATTTCATATTTCAGATCTATGGTGTGAATGTCAAGAGAAAGGTTAAACAGTACCACAATGATGTGTTAAGACCAAATCTCTCCTGATGAAGTTATGTCTTTGAGGTTTTTAGGTATCCAGATTTATTTGTATGTCACTGTTTAATAACCAGAAAAATGATTTGAAGTAAAGATGTAAACATAAATAAGGATATACAGGATATAAATACAGTAAGATTAAAAACAAATACATTATCTAAAAACAAAACAACAAAGTACCTTAGACACCATGTAGATAAATACAACACTAAATTAAAAATAAAATTTTACCAGCAAACGATCACATCTTAGGATGTTGTTTAGAAAATGAGAGAGTCGGAACAAAGTTCTTGTTGCGTCTTTTAAGTCGTTTGGGTCTTTGTTTCTGTCAGAGTTAGATTAGCAGAGCGAGGGAGGAGCGAAACTAGCTCATTAACTTTAAATCAGCCAATTAGAATTAAATCTAAATATGATTACAAGACAATGAACATATAAAATAACTTAAAACATCCAGATTTAAGTTATTGCAATTTATACTGATGACAAAAAGAAAAAGAGTCTCAAGTTTTTAATACATTTCAAGACAACATAAAAACCTTTGAAGCTTGTTCAGTCAGGAAAGAGTGATCCTCATTGGCTCTGAACCAGTAGAATAAAGTTTAAGGACCTGAGGGTTTGAGTTTGTGGTTTAAACTCCTTGGAAGAAGCTTCATCATGCAGGGCCCTACAAGCTAAGGTTCTTCCCACGAATTCTGAAATGAACAGATAAACCACCAAAGAAAACATGATAAAACAAGAGTGATGCTAATAATTAAACGTGTGAACGTCTGAACAAGAGAAAATAAATGCTGGAACAATTAGCTCAATTTCCTGGTTCATCCCCTTATATCTAAAGTATTTCTCAAATGACATTATAGATCAGAAGACGTGAGATGGTTTTCTTTTAGCTGCTCTTAATTAACCAATGATTGTTTATATTTTTCCTTTTCTTTTATAAAAGTCTCCAATTAGCTGCAATTAGAATACAGCTATTCTAACTTGAGACTAATGGAATAATACTTAGAATACAGGGAATAAAACAAAAAGCAGATATCTTTACACAACCTGTTAGTTATTCATCCTATAAAAAAAAATACATTTATTGTGTCCACACACACATTCAACTCAATTCCACTCAAGGCCCTTTACAGTTCACCTACAGTCAAATTGATTCAAAGTTTTCTATCTAAGGAAAACAAGTTGATTGCATCGACTCAAAGGAAATCCTCACAATAAGCATGCTTGTAGCGACAGTGGAGAGGAAAATCTTCCTTTTAACAGGAAGAAAACTCCAGCAGAACCAGGCTCAGTGTGAGCGGCCATCTGCTGAGGCCGACTGGGGTTCAAGGAGACAGAAGCAGAGATACAAAAAGCAGCTGTAAAAGGCGGCACTGTCCAGGAAACACACAGCCAGGCAGACGAGCTCCGAGCCAGCTCCCATGTCAGAGGATGAAGAGAGAACATCCGGTTAATCACAGTCAGAGAAACAGGACTACACTGGAAAACAGGCAGATCTCGAACATCTATAAACAAAGGCGTTGATGGCAGCAGCAGATTCACATTCACTTATATTACAATAAACTATCAAAGAAAAGAAATATCCTGAGGTTTTTCTTTAGAATTAACCTGCATGATGCAAGAATAAAAAAAAATATCAGAAGATATATTTTGAATTGAAAGAAGTTCTACTGATTTTTGCAGTTTATTTAGAGTTAAATTGCCTAAATGTGTTTCAGGTTTGTGGTCCACCGCCTTATCCCAGGGGAGAGCTACGTGTTCCGCGTCCAAGCCGTCAACATTTTTGGCCTAAGTGAAGAGTCCCAGGAGTCCTCTCCCATCGCTGTGGAGCCTGCTCTGGGTAAGAGGATGCCCGCAGTCAGGAATCAGTCATACTTATCACGTGCCATAACAAGGCTTATAAAATAAACATTTCAAACAATTTCTGGTGAGTTTGACAGAAATGATAAGTTAGAGGTGTTTCTAAAGATGATCAGTTAACTGCTGTCTATCCTCAGTGTGTCTCATTTCATTATTTTGTCCAGGGAAGGCAGTGGAATATGGTATGTATTAAAATATGATAACGTCCAACTGTACTTACTCTCCGCTGCCTCTTTGTTCTCCTCACCCTAACTGTGCACAGAAGCACCGTTTTCCCTCTGAAACACATTTAGTTTTAGGAATAAATGCACAGAGACAACTTTTTTCTCCTGTACCTAATATTCAGGCCGAACCTCGGTAGGCGTATGCAACACAAACCACCACCTTACAACATGTAGAAATAGAAAACACCCACTTCCCCTCCCCTCTCTCGCTACCGTCTTGCACCATCACATGGCTCAGCAGTAGCAGCCCAACCAGTATTTGTCATGGTGTCCTAATTTAGTTTTTATTAATTTATAGATTTCGTTTTAAATGGCTTTGAAACTTTTGTCAATTTTCCATTGTTTAGTTGAAATAATAAAGCAAAAAGTTGGTGAACATTCTCAGTCATCCAGGTCATAGTCATTTCAAAAAAGTAAAAAAAAACAAACCACTGGACTTTGCTGGGTAATAATGGGGAGCTGTTGACTCTGTTACTAAGGGACGGACCTGTTTTTTCCGTTCATTTTGCATTTTTTCTAAGCCATAACAAGGCTTTGTTGAGCTACTCTATAAAGCCTGGAACTCAACGCCAATCCAGACATTTTGAATTGAGAAAGTTTCCTGGATGGGAAGAGAAACGTCTACATACTTGGAAAACAAAGTCCAGTAGTCTGTTTTTTGTTTAAATTTTTAACTTTTTTGGAATAAATAAAAAATCACAAAAACCCAAAAGGCTCCATAATGTAAGGTCTAAGCACCTAAAACATTATACATACAGGGAAAGAAAGAAGGCACAGAGACAATAAATTTACACTCACCGGCCACTTTATTAGGTACACTTGTCCAACTGCTCGTTAACACTTAATTTCTAAGCAGCCAATCACATGGCGGCAACTCAGTGCATTTAGGCATGGTCAAGACAATCTCCTGCAGTTCAAACTGAGCATCAGTATGGGGATGAAAGGTGATTTGAGTGACTTCGAACGTGGCATGATTGTTGGCATTTCAGAAACTGCTGATCTACTGGGATTTTCACGCACAACCATCTCTAGGGTTTACAAAGAATGGTCCGAAAAAGAAAAAACATCCAGTGAGCGGCAGTTCTGTGGGCGGAAATGCCTTGTTGATGCCAGAGGTCAGAGGAGAATGGCCAGACGGGTTCGAGCTGATAGAAGGGCAACAGTGACTCAAATAACCAGCCGTTACAACCAAGGTGGGCAGAAGAGCATCTCTGAATGCGCAGTACGTTGAACTTTGAGGCAGATGGGCTACAGCAGCAGAAGACCACACCGGGTGCCACTCCTTTCAGCTAAGAACAGGAAACTGAGGCTACAATTTGCACAAGCTCATCGAAATTGGACAATAGAAGATTGGAAAAACGTTGCCTGGTCTGATGAGTCTCGATTTCTGCTGCGACATTCGGATGGTAGGGTCAGAATTTGGCGTCTACAACATGAAAGCATGGATCCATCCTGCCTTGTATCAACGGTTCAGGCTGGTGGTGTCATGGTGTAGGGAATATTTTCTTGGCACTCTTTGGGCCCCTTGGTACCAATTGAGCATCGTTGCAACGCCACAGCCTACCTGAGTATTGTTGCTGACCATGTCCATCCCTTTATGACCACAATGTACCCAACTTCTGATGGCTACTTTCAGCAGGATAATGTGCCATGTCATAAAGCTGGAATTATCTTAGACTGGTTTCTTGAACATGACAATGAGTTCACTGTACTCAAATGGCCTCCACAGTCACCAGATCTCAATCCAATAGAGCATCTTTGGGATGTGGTGGAACGGGAGATTCGCATCATGGATGTGCAGCCGACAAATCTGCGGCGACTGTGTGATGCCATCATGTCAATATGGACCAAACTCCCTGAGGAATGCTTCCAGCACCTTGTTGAATCTATGCCACGAAGAATGGAGGCAGTTCTGAAGGCAAAAGGGGGTCCAACCCGTTACTAGTGTAACACTTGGGCTTGGCTGACTGAAAAATGAGCTCAGAAGAAGATTCGGCTGTAGAGTCAAGGGGTGTGTATAAGCACATAAAAAGAAAATTATGATTAATAGTTGTATATTTATTTTCTAATAGAAAGAGTATGGGTTACATATACATGTTAATGAGCTATATTATATAATTTATATGGATATGAATTAATAGAATATACACACAAATGTGATAACCAATATAATTTCAAAGGAAAAAAAACTAAACAAAAAAAACCAAATATATTCCAACAGGATAATTCAAAAGAGCAAAAAAAGAAATTAAACTCTTCAGTTCAATTAGTAAAAGGTTCACAGTTCATGAGGTCCATTGGGAAAACAAAATCAGAGGATCCAGGTTTGTGAGAAATTTTTCCTACCACACTGTATCGGTGGTTCTCTTGGTAGCTCGCCACCCAATGGACAGTCAAAGGAACAGCACACAACAAAAAACCTGACCAGAAATCAGGCCAGAATCATAAATTAGTAAAATAATAAACAATACATTTAATCTTAGCAATAAATAAAAACAATAAGTCAGTTAGTTATGCAGTAAATCACAGCACTAAGACACAAATAATTTAAATAATAAACAAGATTTCTTTATGAAGCTTCAATGTTTCTAAATATCTCAAGTTAAATTAAAGTGCACTTATTCAAAGATGAAATCATGGGTCAACAAAAACCCAAATTATTTCAACAGTTCCATTTTAATTGTATTGCGCAACACATATCAATAAACAATCAAATCTATTTAAACAAAAAAGAACCATGGCTTCTAAGGCTGGAAAAGTTCCAAACAAAGTTCTATAGTTAACCCAAAGCATAAAATAATGTATGACCAATACATTTACTGCTTGGGAAAAAAATCTTACTGCTTCTTGGTTGGGGAAAAGTTTCCCTCTGAATTAATAAAAAAAAATAAATAAAAGTCTGAGTGAAGCTGTGGGCGTGTCTGGGAGCTATATTAACTACCCATGTTAGCATAGCATGCAATCGGTGTACTGCAGCATCACAAACTCAAAATAAGGAATAAAAATAATATACTTTAACTCACCGATGAGTAGATGATTTGAGAGAGCATATAGGTAATGTCCACCAGGTTATGAGTTGTAAATCTGCGGTATTATTTAAGTTATCAGTAAGTTTGAATGAACAATCAAGCATGAGTCAATAGATGAAAACACACTTACCGAGTTGTAAGAAGCTAAAGTGATCTATGGTGAAGGCATCAGAGTAAATTAAGCAGCTGTGCAGTTCCAGGCGGGTTTTTTTTCAAAAACAGAGAAGCCACAGCGAGGAGCAGCGTTGGCTGTAGCATCTGTGGAGCAATCTGTTTGGGTCAGGGATCCGCCCCTTTTTAAAGGGACAGGGCGCACTACTCAGATTGAACCCGGAAGTAGGGCCTTATGTGCTGTGGGTTACACTAGCATGGGGTACCTAATAAAGTGGCCGGTGAGTGTAGTTACTTGCGAGGAGAGTAGGAAGAGACTGCAGAGTTTACAATCTCCACCCCACTCTGCAGTCTTCAGCTTTCTCCTCGCCATTTATTGAAGAAAAGGAGATGTCCCTAATTACATCAGCTGAGGTTTAACTAAGGGAAAGGGAAACAAAATGATCTTACTTTAAACCTCAGCACATACGTTAAAACAAAAAATGTGGTTGTTTTACAATTGAATTGTTCCAAGAACACATGTTTAGAAGAAACATGTGATAGAGGCTGTTCAGGTCTCTTTTACAACTCAGCATGTGATAGAGGATGTTCAGGCCTCTTTCACAACCCGTCCGTTGCATGACCTTTATCTGGAACAATCTTAAGCAAGAGTTAATAAAAGATTAGTCACACATTATACATCATAATAGTTCATTAGAACACAACCCATGAAACACAAACAAGGTAAGAGTATAAATAAAATATTTCTAACAATGGTACATCTGGCTTAAATAAGTATAAAGTATGGTATCGGTACAGGTATTGGTAATACTGACCCTGTATCTTCTTGGTATCAGTATCATCCACCTCTTTAGTCGTCATATTCATGTCAACCATGTTTTTCCACATGGAGCTGTCCACATAATATAAAGGCTGAATCCAAATACCTAAAATTTGTAAGGACACTAAAGCCATGGAGGAAAAACATCCAAGGTCACCATAAGTGATATCTGAACAGTGATAGAAGTTAGAAAGGAGCTAGGACCAGGGAGTGGTATGCTTCCTAGATACAATGCAGTTAGCATAGGGATATCCTGGTGTTCCTAGCTGCCATTTGGATCAGGAGGGTTGCCCACAATCCTTTGCGTGACAGGAAGTACCGGCACAGCCCACCTCAAAGATTTAAACAATAAATTGTTAAATCACTTGTACTTAGTAAAAGACAGGCTGATGTAAACATCTTTGTATGTTGTGGTTTCTTAATGGAGAGTTTCAGCCATTCCATACATTTATATAACTTAAATTTTTTTTGCAGTTCTTTTCTAGAAAGGTTGTAGTCCCAAAATTACTAGCTCATCAATGTGCGTGTCTGTAACATGATGACATTCATGAAATCAAAGGCTGGATTCATACCAGCTGTCCAGATCTCCTTTCCAACCCTGAATTGCGTTCTAACTGTTGGCCTCACAAAAGGTGAGGAAATAAGAATGCTAGGAACAGCAGATAGAAGCAACAATTTTATGATTTCAGATAAAGCCACTTTTTTCAAAAGTGCTCGTTGTAGAAATTCAAGCTGTTGACCTCTCTGTTGACACCATCTGAATGGCATTAAAGATAAAATGATGTAATTTGGCCTTGCAGACGCTTCAAGCATAACCCAGGCTTTAGTCTTTGCACTTAAATTGTCTTCAATAATAGATGACAAAAGGTTTTCAGCCATAATGCATATCTGACCGCAATATCTGTTGTCTGCTGTAGTTTTTCACATGTATGAAGTTCAAACTGGAACATGTAGAACTCTTTGAAACTTCCAGCCACTCCCAGTGCACCGTTCGGTATCACCATGCTGAGCTGCGACGGCTCCTCCATGACTTTGGCCTGGAAGAGTCCCAAACACTGTGGCGGCTCCAAGATCAACGCTTATTACATCGACAAGCGTGACGCTGATACTTTGGTGTGGAAGGAGGTCAACCTGGCCGCCGTCACTGAAAGGACCTGTACTGTGAGTTCTCTGATTACGCAGAGCTCTTTAACTCGAAAGAATCCCAAATATATTTCTACTGTAAAATAAATACCCGAGAGTCAAGCTGTGTTTGTGTTTTAGGTGGACCATCTAACAGAGGGAACTTTTTACGAGTTCAGGATCCAGGCTGGTAATCTAGCAGGTGTTGGTCTACCTTCAGCTCCCAGTACCCCGATGAAATGTGAAGCTTGGACCATGGAGGTGCCAGGTACAGTACAGCCTCATATCCCCCAAGGTTTTTAATTAGGGAATATTCAGCTTTGGTTCAGTCAATTATTTCAAAACACTGACAGTTACTAAGATTCAGGGCGTCTGAAAAAGACAACCTTCTTATTCCATGTTTTAGAAATCAGTGAACTAGATAATAACTGCTCATGTTTAAAATTGTGATGTAAATACAGGGATATGATTGTAACTTTTGGGTTAATATTTACAGGTTCTATTTGAAATGATGGTTAGAGAAGAAATCTCCCTCTTTTCCATCTTCAGACTCAGTCCTGATATGAGCTGGAGGCTCTTTGGTCTCTATTGCAGTCCTTGTTCACCAACCTAGAAGTAGCTCCACTATGAAGGGGATTTTGTTCCATTATCTGTTGCAGGCAAACAACCCGATTTGTGAATGGAAATGTGAGGTAAAAAGAAAAGCAATTAGACTTTGTAACAGCTCTTAATTAGAAAAAAGGTTTTTACAGTAACTTTGCTGTTTCTTTCTGATTTCTTCTTCTTTTTTTATGTATTTTTTACAAGTTTCAATTTTTTTTGTTTTAGTTTTTTAAATTTCTTTTGGTCAGATTTAGTTTTAAAACTTGCATTCTTTTTATATTGTTCATTTATAAGTTTTTATACGTTCATTTCTCTGTAGCGAGGAGCAAAGACACATTTTCATTGGTCTGCATGGATGTTAGCCAGAACATTTCTATTGGAGTGAGTGTTTTTCTTGGGCTTGAATTGAAGAGAAGGAAGATACATGAAAAATACAATTGTAAAATATAAAGTCTGTACAAAATTGTTTTAAATTAAAATTTAAGACAACAGTAATGTTACTCTCAAAACTTTTTTTGATTACCAATTATCACTTCTTTTTAATCTTTTTAAAATTTACTAAACAGGTTCTTTGCTTGTAACAATAAAGGAACTAAATGTACTCCATACTCCACCAGATTATTAGTTATTTAATGTTCTCATTTAAATCTGAGGACATCTAACAACAAATGATTTGTCAGCTAATATGCCTAGACTGTTAGGAGGGGTTATAGGACAAACGCACATAAAGACAGACAGAACAGCTGAAAAGTTTTAATTATTAGAACAAGGTAACATCAACATATGGGTTCCAAGCAGAATAGAAAGCTGAAATCAAACTGATTAGCACATAGACGGTGAGGTGACAGGGGAAAACAAAGGCTAAAAACAGAAGGCAGTCATGACAGGAGGTGAACAGGATCTGACTGATTACTTTTTGCAGGAAAAGAAAATGGGAAAACATACTAAACATGAAATTTGATATGATACTTAGTTAGAGAAAATGCAAGAAGAAAATTCAAATCATGAAAAAAAAAATCCAAACAGGAAAAAATAAAAACAGGAAAAAAGGAAAAAGGATATATATGGCAAAATCTAGACCTAAAGAACATTAAAAAGCAATGCTTATAGACCACAATAGAATAAAAATGGAAATACTTGCTTTCATCTGTTAGATGTTTAATATATGATTGACTGAAAGAAGCTGTTGGTCCTTGAGTTCTGCGTTTCTGAGCAGATATATTTGTTCTGTGGATTAAAAAATGTTGAGGTATTTCTGTTCTTAGCCTCACAGGCTTCAAACGAATGTCATGAGAGAGAAGAATGAGTTACACAGCCTCCTTCATGGTATGAAGGGGAGGACTGTTTTTTTGAGGAGATCCATTTGGCCAGTGAAATACATTTTAACCTAACAGCGAATGGCTTTGATGAACTCAAGTTGTTCTTCCTCCAAATGTTCAACTGTTAGAAAGTTATTTTTGTAGGGGGTGGGTTGGTTCCCCTGGGGGGAGGGTGTGTGTGTGTTTTTGCAAGGTATGAATTTATTTACAGAAATGCATCAGTCAGAGCCCTATTACTCTGTCTGAGGACGTTAAATAAATTTGAACTTTTTCTCTTGCAATAAATGCCGCTGTCTCAGCTTCCTAACTTCACATTTCTGTCGATTAAGGTCCAGCCTATGACCTGGGCTTCAGTGAGGTCAGAAGTAACTCTCTGGTCGTCCTATGGAAAGCTCCTGTTTATACTGGAGCCAGTGCTGTCACCGGATACTTTGTGGACATGGCCAAGAAGGGTTCCAGTGAGTTTGTAACTCTGAACGAGGAGCCAGTGAGTCATCGTTACCTGCAGGTAGGAGACCTGATCAGTTATCTGTGATATGCTAGTTTAAGTTGCACCTTGAGCCAACTCTGCACGTGATGCTGCTGCATTCCCCTGGTTCGCTGCAGGTCACCGGACTGGAGGAAGGGAGTACCTACGTCTTTAGAGTCCGTGCAGTCAACTCAAACGGTGTCGGTGAAGCTTCTGAGCTGTCTGAGCCGGTCTGTGCCAGAGCTCTTCCAGGTAACACCAAAGCAGCGCTGCTGTTACATCACTTATGTTAGATGCAGTCAGCAGAAACCTCTTCAGAAAACTCTGGGTCCAGGAAAAAAACAAGGACGTACAAGCTGCAGAGCAGAACTGCTAAGAACCACATCACCATGAACCCCAATTTCCTTTGATTTTGTCAAAATATGGAATATAAAATCTATTTTCTAGCCTTTTCAGCAGTCAAACCCTTTGAATAACTTCTGACCTGACCTAATCTGATTTCTCTTTTAAATGGTTCGCTTTGGGGCGCTTTGGTTCACCTTTCATGACCTCTTCTCTTTTTAATGGTAGCGGCACAAACAGTTCATTTAAATTCCTTCTTCTCTGTTGCTGCTGTTTCTCTGCTCTGCATCATCATTATCTCCCACTTGACGCATCTGGGAAATCTGGTGCAGAAGATTTGTTTTGTTTTTTTTGGTTTGCAGATCTTTAGATCTTTTCCGTTCACTGTTAAGTTTTTGTAGTCATATCTAGGATCTAGTCAACAGTAAATGAATTATTTTAAAATAATGTCCTTTTTATACCACAGCATTGACTTTGTAAGACAAAATCAAATATTTAGAAAATAAATAACAAAGGAAAAATTGATAAATGTGAAAAAAAAACTGTTAACATGTTTATTTGCATTGACAGGAACAACAGAGATAGTAGCCGGTGTGGACGAGGAGACTGGAGATGTTTTCCTGTCATTTGAGGCCTGTGAGATCTGTGAAACCTCCAAGTTTGTGTGGTCAAAGAACTACAAAGCCATCGGTGATTGCCCCAGGGTCAACGTCACAACCAAGGGCAGAATGTAAGTAAGCCTGCTGTCTTCCAGCTGGGGGGCTTTAAAACATGTGCAGCTCGCTCAATACTTAAAGGTACACTTTGCAACCGGTGTTGATTTTCCAGCGAGGCTCCCCCCAGAGGGCGAAAGTAAAAGTGCACTGTTGTAAAGATGCTCAGCTGTTCTCCTGGTTTCTCCGTCAAGCCAGGCGCGGTTGTTTTGAGCTTAGCAGCGAATGACTAATGCTGCGTTCACACTGGACGTAGCTGGCGCGACAGAAGCAGCGAGTTTACATGCAAAGTCAATGGTTGACGCGCGTCAAGGCGCAGCAAAAGGTCCAGCGGCGCGTTTTGAGCAGCAGGCGCAGCACGTCTGAGCAGCTGAAGCAGCGCGTCGGGCGCGTTTAACGCAGGGAGAGAGACACAGCGCTGATGATCACTCCTCTTAAACAGTTTATTGACGCCTAAATTAACTTAAAATGCAGAAATCTGCCGGCAGAATATGCAGTTTGGATTATTTAGATGAAAAACACCTACCAGCTGCTGCGGTGAACTGCTGCTGATGAAGGGATCCATACTGTCGGCGCATCCCTGGTATGTGGGGGTCTGAGCGGCTCCGACAGAAAAAATATTGAAGGCAGGATAATAATCTGAATGAACTGACTGCACTGATTACGTTTTCAGGTGTATTTTCTCACTTAAACACATATTAAAACTACTTTATTCCCACTGATCACAGCAAATATAGCTGCGAGGCAGAGAAAGGTTAGTGAAGCTCCGCCCAACGCGCCTCAGACACACTTTTGCACCGCGCAGCCAGAGCAGCAAAGCTGCTTCAGCCGCGCGTCAGAACTAATTGGTACAAGCAGCAAAAATGAAGCAGCAGATGCGATTTTGCCGCTTTTGCTGCGTCCGATGTGAACGTAGCATTACTGCACAAAGATTGCCACTGTGCTAGCAACGAGCATGCTTTTAAATGGGGGGTGTAGCAGTTCTCGCCGTAAAGCAAGACTGACTCTCATGAGACTTCTGACTTCTGAGCCTGTGGGTGCGGGTCGGTGCTCCTGCAATTGCAAGTGCAGTATTTCCCCCACAGACCACCAGGGCGGCCGAGAATACCTTTGTTCAACCTGAAATGACTCATTTAATCATCCATAACGTTATGGAACACATGAATTAACTGAAAAATGTTGCATAGTGTGCCTTTAAAGTAACCAGAACTTTTGGTAAGCAACCTGCTTCCTCCATGCAAACCTAAACTACATGGAGAGTCTGTTTCTCGGACTCTTCAAAAAACAAGTCAAGGAGAAAAAAGTATAAAAATGCAAGCTGATAAACATATTTAAAGAAATTACACAATTATTAAAAATGTGTCTCAGTGGCGTTAATGGTTAATGTTCTGGTTATTGATGAAAAGGCGCTAAGTTATGCAGCCGCTGTATTTAAGGAGCCTATTGTGTTATAAATAGGTTCTATTGGACTCTGACTAATTCTAGTGACAGAATAAGGACAAAATAAGGTTTGGATTTGTTTTTCTGGTCATGTTTATTACAGATTTATTAAATTGCAAAAGTATTCAGAGTACATCCTGAAGTCAAAGCCACCCATCCCTATATTATTCAAAAAATCATGAGTTGCAACAGATTACAGATTTTAAAAAAATTACATTTCTGGTAAGTTTTATTGCCATAATCCCAGTAAGGCTTTTATATCTACTACTGTAAAGGGTGTACTGTAGATAAACAGTGACAGGGTATTTATCATTAAATATTCAGAAAACAAAGTGGATGGAAGAACAAATATTATTTGAAAGGTCTCTGCTTTCAGCTGAGAAACTATTTGTTTTGAGATTACCTCTTTAACAGCTGGGAGCAAAAAACAATGAATGTGTCCAGGAAACACACAGCCAGGCAGATGAGCTCCAAGCCAGCTCTCATGTCAGAGGATGAAGAGAGCACATCCAGTTAGTCACAGTCAGAGAAACAGGACCACACTAGTCTAGTAAACTAGCCCCACCGCCAGCGGCCAAAATTATTTTTTACCTGCGACTGGTCTAGCCTCGATCAATGCCCCAGGCCCTAGAACTTGCTGGCCAATCACAACACAGAGATGTGTTTTGAATTTTTGGATGCAAAGCGGGCGGGGTTTTGAGGGGGCGACGCTGGAGAAAGCACAACAAGGAACTTGACGACAACTGTTGAACAGTTCTCATTTGACTCAGATTTGGAATCAGTTTTGGAAGGATTAGACTTGGGGTTTTCGTTGAGTTGTGAGCAGGAAGAGGCTCTACGCTCATTCATTTTCAAGAACGTATTCGCCGTTTTACTGACAAGCTGTTTGTTTACACTCCCCCACCAGCTTTCTGTCGCGCTTACTACGTCACAGTCAGTTGCGCTCATTGGTCAGAGCGTTGGCCAATAGGCACAGACATGGTTTGAAAAACTACGGGTTGTTCTTATCAACAATCTTCTGATGTCTCAATAATCGGGCCCAGACTAAATTACACATTTAATCTCACATTTAGTCTGGTTTATCAGGCTACGACCACACTGAAAAACAGGCCAAGCTCAAACATCAATGCAAAAAGGAGTTGATGGCAGCAGCACAGCTGATGTTCTCTCCAGGATGGAGTCACAGCCAAACAATGAATGAATGCACAATGAAGGAAGTAGGTGGGGCTAAGTAGCATTGGCAAGAATTTAAACCTCTGTTCATCGATATAAGAGAAACGGCTGCAGAGACTTTTTGGTTTATCATTTCTCCCCCATAAACCACAAAAAGTAGTTCTGAAAAGACTATGAATTCTATTTCTAATCTTTAGGGTTGTCATATCGCGTTGCATAAATTTGACTCTACTTTTGTCAGTTTATCGTTAATATACTGACAATTTAAATGTCATATTAGTTAGAACATTCCTCCTGAGAAAATCAATGTTTTACAGTAACTTAGGGTTCCAGGTGAAAGACTTTAAAGGTTGATGCAACATTAGGTGTTGCAAAACCTGTTTGTTTCTTCTGTTAGCTTTTTCTAAAATTGAAAGGAATCGAAAACAAAACAGAACTTTAGAAAACTGACAGAATACCAGCAAATAAGAGCTACCCTGCAGAAGTTGGAGGATCAACTCCTAACAGCGGTTTTCAGCTTTGCTCCCTCTCCAGTTTGCATTTTTTGGATGAAATAGTTGTTTAAAAGCATGCATACATGTAATAAACTTAGTGGTCGGACCAAGAATATAGTAGTTTGGACATATTTATGAGAGTGAGAGCAGTTCCTTGACAGTGATATGATGGTTGTGTGACTCACAGATCCAGACTTACCTTCACCAACCCTGATAAGGAGGATTTGGGCAGATACTCTGTGGTCGTCACCGACACAGATGGGGTTTCCTCCAGCCACACTCTGACTGAGGACGGTACGTCATGACCTTCAGAACCTTCTGAACATTTCAGACTCTTTTTTTGCTGACGCTGATGTTCTGGTTGTGTCATTGGATCCTTTCTCTAGCTCTGAACACGATGCTTGAACTCAGCTATGCCATCAGGCACCCAGGTAAACATTGGCATCACCTGTTGTGTCTTTTTTTCTTGGTGACCAAATGTCAGAGTGTTTGTCTTGTGTTTGTCTCTGTGCAGTGGTTCCGCTGAAACACAACCTGAACTATGAGATTCTGGAGAAGGGACATGTTCGTTTCTGGCTGCAGGCCGTCAAGCTGTCTCCATCCGTCTCCTACAGGTTCATCGTCAATGACAAGGAGGTCACCAGTGGCGAGGTATAATGCCATACACAAGTAACACCTCAGATACACCAGAATCAGATGATATGCAAATGTGCAAATGTGCAGAAGTGCTTTCTGGTATCTGTTGCTCAGTTTGAATGACCATAGTAAGGTTTTGCTGCAAAAATGACCCTCCTCTTCTCTCTGGTTTGCTTAGATTTCTATGTAATAATCTGAGACTGCGGCCATTGCTCAATATGTGTACTTGTGTGTTCTCATGTCCACTTTGCTCGTGAAACGTCATCAGCCTCAGCCCTAGTGCTGTTCCAATTCACAAGAACACAAGACCGAGAACGAACAAAGTCCCCAGCTGTTGTTCTCGCCTCTACTTCTTCACCCAGCATGCATCAGCACAGACTCTTCCGCTTTTAAGATTGACAGCTGTCCCAGCATGCATTGCGTCATCAGCAGTCTCCAAGGGAGGGATCACAGAGCTCAGAGAACCAAGTTAAAAGTTCTCTTTTCTGTTGCCGTTGTTCTATAAAAGCACGTTTTAATATCATTTGAGGCAAGAAAATTATACTTTTAAGCATCACTATACGGCCCATTTACTGATTTAGTGCGTATTTAGAAAAAAAAAAATTCTGAGGTTGAGAGGATCGCGGCAACCAGCGGACCTCCGAGGCTAACCGCAGCCAAGGCTATCCCATCTGCAGCAGCTCTCTCTCTGCATAGCCATGTGTGAAGTACAGCTGGCTCTGATAGCAATTTTTTTTATTTTATTTGGTAAAATGTTCATTTGATTTGTGTTTATCTGACTCTGTTTATTATTATTTCCCCAATAAATGAAAAAAGTAAGAATTTATTATTATCTAGAGACTGTTAGTAACGGGAGGTGAAATGCAGCTCCTGACGATAGTGTGGTGACCTCACAAGTACCCTTCTGTTCTAATTGACCTAGATTTATACTATGTGTCCCCGTTCTCCCCAAGTCCATATATTCCTGTGTTGCCAAGAACATATTTGGTGAGAACACGAATCTGTGCTCTTGTGAATTGAGAAACAGCCTGGGAGTCTCTATGAAATGTATCCTCCTCCTCATCCTCCTCATCTACAGCAGTAAGCTGCATTTCCTTTTGGTTGCAAACCTCTAACACTGTCCACATTGCATCACATTCAGAGGTGTGATTATAGGCCTGTGTCTTTGCTTCTTTACCATTTGTTTTCATTTCCACCACCTTTTGTTTGCAGCAATGGTTATGATGTAACAGAAATGAAAGGGGTTCTAGAGCAGATATATGGGCTACATATAGTAGGTCCACTCAGAGTTGAACACGTGCTTAACAAGTATGTAAAGCCATTACACTGTTTAGACAAGTAACCATGACAACAGACAACAGGAAGTGACTATTTCACCCCACTAAACTAGAGATTTTAATGCATAGATGAAAAAAATACACATATGGAGAATGTGTTTAATAGAGCAATAGCGCTACAGCTGCAAAGGAGAAGAAGTTGGTAAGGGAGAAGATTGCTACTCCGGTTAATGTGCAAGTTTATATGCATTCTGGTATGGCAGGCTGTTTTAGCATTTATTAAAAGCACTCTCCTCTGTGTTGTTCCATTTGAAGATCACTAAAATAAGATTCTTCCTGGTTGAAATCACACTCCTACACTGCAAAAAATCTAAATCTAGATAAGTAATTTTTTCTTAAAATAAGTGCATTTGTTCTTGAATTGAGGAGGTAAAAGAGACATTTTGCCAATGGAACAAGACAATTTACACTTAAAATAAGAAAACACAATTGCATTGTCTTATTTCAAGTGCATATTATCTAATGATCTTATTTTAAGAGTAAAATTACTCATTCCATTGGCAAACTATCTCATTTACCTACTCAAATTAAGGGTGAATACACTTAATTTAAGAATTTTTTGCTTATTTCTAGATCGTTTTTGCAGTGTAGTTGGAACTGTAATAATGGATTTTCTAAATTACATTTTTTGCAGAAGAAATTCAATTTCAGAAAGTAAAAGAAAAAAACTATATTTATAATAATTAAGCTTAGATACCTAGAAATGTTTACAGATTTGAAGTGGCTGTTTTGACATTTATCCCCTTCCCCTCTGTTCAGTCATTGCATGCCTTCTCAGCTCTCAAATCAGCCAATTCAGCCTGTCACCGGCAGGTTCTGCTTTCATCTGCCTCTTCCAGGCTGCTACCTGTCGGTTCTGCTTGTCACCAACTGGTTCAATTGTCAGTGAAAAGCACAAGCTTTCTGCCAGTCAGCCTGCCTCCATTCATTACAATCTTTTTTTAGTCAAGATTTGAAACCAATGGAAATCTTTCCCAGTTTCCTTACTCATCATATCACAAGCTATTTCTATTTTGGTTATTTCAAAAGGGTTGATGAGTTGAGAGATGGTTGATTGTAATGGGACACGGTGTAGAAAACAGGTCTGAAAGGCACCATTGGAACACATAAGGGAAGATATGCTGTGAGAAAGAAACTGGGATTATTGTGACTTTTGAGGCTGTTTAGTGTAAAATTGCCTATTAATGAATTTATTTCTCAGGGTCAAAAGATCAGCCATGATGTGGCTTCAGGGGTCATCCAGATGACAGTGGATCATTTCACCCGAGCCAATGAGGGGACATACACGGTCCAGATCACTGACGGCAAGGCCAAAACCCAGAGCTCCCTGGTCCTTGTGGGAGATGGTAAGACTGTTTCAGAAATAATGAGGTGCCTGAGCAAAGCTGCTGTGATAAATTTTAATGGACATATGTGGAGAAATAGGATCTGTGTCAGAATTAGACTTAATTTAATTATCATGGTTCATTTCTGAGAAATATTTGGGGTTTGGTTTTGTTTTCTGTTTTTCTTAGCATTCAAGGCTGCCCTGAAGGAGGCTGAGTTTCAGAGGAAAGAGCACATTAGGAAGCAAGGTAGAAGCACATTTAAAGGCCAAATATATTTTAAAATGAAGCTTTTTGTTGCTCCGCCTGAACTCTAACTGGATTATAGATTAATCAACATGTTATACGTTGGCTTTCATCTGCCAGAAATTATGATTTTTTTCTGTTTTAGGTCCACATTTCTCTGAGTATCTGCACTTCACTGTCTCTGAGGACTGTACAGTGATGCTCACCTGCAAGGTTACATGTTTTTAAAACAGGTATCATATCTGTCCCCAGCTTAACTGGACTGTAGAGATTAAGCTTTTTTCTCTGGTGTGATTTTAGGTGGCTAATGTGAAAAAGGACACAACTTTCCACTGGTACAAAGAAGATGATGAGATTGTCCCAGAGACTCCCCCCAATGTCATGTCTGGAGCCGTCTCTCTTCCTCTGCCTTTGGTAAAAACATTCATCTGATGTGTAATTAATTATGGAATTGCTGTTAAAATTGTTTCAAAAAGGTTTTAAAAACGACCCAACCTGTTTTTAAAGTTCTCCAGAAAGGATCAGGGAGTCTATAAGGCTGTGCTGAGTGATGACAAAGGAAAGGACACTTCTGTTTATGACATTTCAGGCCAAGGTACTCGAGACGTAAACACTCAGTCACATTTATTTTACTTGAACAGAAATCCTAATGTGCTGATTACGTTTTTTCCCTCTTTGGTTTTCAGTGTTTGATGACATCATCAATGCAATTGCTCGCAATGCTGGTAGGTTCCAATCGGCTGAGTTTGTTTTTGCCTTGCAATTTTTGAAGCCGAAATATTGGTTTTCTCTCTCACTTACACAATTAAGATGACAAAAATATGACCAATGGTACACAAGTTAAAGGAAACAGCGGTGGCCTAGTGGTTAGGGCATTGCACTTGGGTTCCAGAGGTACTGAGTTCAAGCCCCACTCCCTGATTGCCACTCTGGGTCCCTGAGCAAGACCCTTAACCCCACACTGCTCACCAGGTTATGCACAATGGCAGCCCACTGCTCCCCAAGGTGATGGGTTAAATGCAGAGATTGAGCTTTTTCCTTGTGACAGTGTAATGACAATAAAATTTAATTCTATTCTACTCTGTTTCATTCAGTGTTTGCTGAATAATCAGTTTTTTGTGGCTCACAGAGCTGTGAGACAGAACTAGGGCCCACAGCATCACAGGCCCTCCACCATACTTCACAGAGGTTATGTGGAGATTTTGCATTATCTTTCTCCAAACCCAACTTATATCTTTGCTTGTGGAATGCTCGAAGTCGGTATTTTCTGATTAGAATAGAAAAGAATCTAACAACAGAATAAACCTCTTCATCCTTTGCAGCTTTCGCTAATTGGAGTATAGATTTTTTAAGTCCGATACCAATTATTTTGATACCAGTCTTACCGAATTTCTAAAAATGTGTTGCGAATATCTTTGGAGGAATTCTTGAAGCATATGTTTTGTTTTCTTCTCTCATTTACATGTTTAAAATGACGCAAATATAACAAATGTTATGCAACTTAAAGGAAACATTAACGATGGAAAACATGGAGGGAACAGCAATCATGTGCTTCATGTGATTTTAAGTTGTCGTCAGATTTTAATACACAAAAACTATAGTATTAGCCAAAAATATTGTCTCACTGATGTATTGGTCCACTTCTAAACCAGAATTAATAGATTTCAGGTCATAAATTAATACCAAACATGTTTTTATAGAAGTGGTGGTGATATAAATATGGCTCCTTTTCCACTCTAGTATCTAAAAGAATTAAATCCTATCAATGCACCAATAAGAAGAGAGTATATAGAAACTTTTATAAACCTTAAAAATCTTCAGTCTTATTTATTCTTACTGCTAATTCCCAAATAATTGAACTTGATTTGTTTAAAGAAACACATCAACCCACCTCCATTAAAAAAACAAACTTAGTGAAAAGTTGCACCTTTTAAATGCTCGACTTTGATAAAGTAACACAAGATACATTACTTTACATTTTTACTTGCTGTGCAGCCTTTGGTTGGAAGAATTGAAGAAGAGTTTATATGCAGTAGCCGACAAGAAACCAACTGTTTAGAAACTTCTACATGAACAGAGCAACAGGAACCATTTTTAAAGCAGAAATAAACTTTGAATCTTTTCCCTGATTCATGAAGAGATGTTTGTTTTTTATTTTTTTATTTAGGTGCGTCAGCCTCTGAGCTGGTCCTGCAGTGTACTCCAGAGGGCATCAGGCTGCAGTGCTACATGAACTACTACACAGAGGAGATGAAGACTGTCTGGAAGCACAAGTAATACATTTATATATTACACTAAAAATTTAAAGATATGTAATTTTTCTTGAAATGTTTGTATTTTCCATTGATTTGAGCAGGTATGACATTTTTCAACGGAAAGAGATGTTTTTAATATACATATACATATATAAAATGCACTTTGAATTTAGATAAGGGATAAAAAAATAAATAAATAAAAAATATATATATATTTTTTTATTTTATTTTTTATCCCTTATCTAAATTCAAAGTGCATTTTATTTAATTAACTTTTTTTTAGGGGAAAATATGTAGATCATCAGATTTAACAGCTAAAATAACGGGAATGTAGGCTACACTTATTTTCTCACATCTTTGCTGATGTTTAGATCATTTTTTGCAGAATAAATAGCATAATCGTGCTGCTAATCAGGCCAAGTTGTTTTCTCTCTGTGGACAGAGCATGGCAGAGACAAAGGGATCCCATTCAATATGCATCTCAGCATTAAGCAACATTTACATCATAAAAAAGGAACATTTGGGATTGTTTGACTCTTCAAATTGAAACTTTGTTTTACTTAATCCCAATTATTCCCTTATATCTGATCTCTTACCTGAGATTCTAATTACTTCCTCTTTTCTGATCAATACAAAGGATTTTCAGTTCTTTGTTTTCTAGGCTCTGTTGAGGCCAAAGTTTTGGTTAAGAGAAGGTTTCACTGATGAAAAAGAGAAACGATTTTTAGCACGCAGTTAATCTCTGCGAAATAACAGTGTAATTCATGTGTTCTGGTCCTCATTGTTTAGGATTTCTTTACTTCTTTCCAGGGAAATGTTGTGTTTCAGAATAAAAAGATGTTGAGTTTCAGACTCTTCGTCTCATTTGAACAGCTTGTGTTAGAAATATCTCATTTGCTAGTGTATGCTGGTGATGTGTGTGAAACTGCAGGGACAGTAAGATCGCATCCTCTGAGAAGATGAGGATCGGCGGCACTGCAGAGATGGCCTGGATGCAGATTTGCGATCCATCCGATAAGGAGAAGGGTCACTACGCCATTGAGATCTCAGATGGGGTAACAACCCACACCCGGACATTTGACCTCTCTGGACAAGGTATGAAACCAGGGCTGCCTGTGCAGCTGTATGGTGGATAAACAACATTATATAACCAGAGCTGCACCACCTGCTGTATCACAAGATGTTATTTTTTATTTTTATTAATTCCTCAAGATTATTTAAAAACGAGTAACATGGGGGGACCAAAAATTTTTGATGTCTCACCATCTATTAACTTATTTTTAAACAATTTAGTCTAATAAATAAAGTCAGGAAAATATGTCAATCCTGTCTCAGAAATAGGTTGTAGTTTTCACTTTTATTTGCATTTTCTCTTTGTCATGATTTTCTTAAGGGATCTGACCCAAATGCAGTAAACCAGAGAGACCAGGGTAGTTCAGGGTCCGTGGGAACTTTGAACGATGACTTTGGAGAAACAGAGCAAATAGGACTCACGTTAGTGGAGAAAACCTTCTTCCCAGGATCCAGTCTTATGTGGGTTAACCAGAGGGAGGAACTCGTTGGAGAGCAGACAGGTTTTAATTTGGTTGGTTCCTGAGGCACTATTTAGCAGACTGTCACTTGGAATCCAGGAGGTCTTGAACGGAACTTGTGGAGGTTAATCCCCTGCTCAGTGTGAGACTCAAACAATCCTTCCAGGGGAAGAAGGCCAAAAACATCCAGCTTGCAGGATGGCTTCCTGCCGATAGGCAAAGACAAAAAAAAAACAGTTAGAACTCAGAGAAACAAAGACTCAGTTAGACTCAGCTAATCTCAGCTTGGCTAGAGTACCCAAAACTGGCAAACACTCTGGCGTTGAGATAGTGACAGTCCTTAAGTAGTCCTCAGTGATGAACCAACCAGCCGCAGGTGTGCGAGAGGACCAACGAGAAGAGGGCACCATCTGGTGGTGGAGGAAGAGAAAGACACAAAAAAAAAACACAACCCACACAAACTGGATTCCTAACACTCTGCCTTTTTTTTCTATGGCTAAACAATTTTTTTTTCTGGATATGTACTTCTAAAAGTTTTCTTTTATAACATTAGGGCCAATTTAGAAATCTTTTGGGACTTTAAGGGAGGGATACCAGGATTTTGGTGGGGAAAAAAGCAGGAAAAATACCAGACTATTATTTTTATTTTAAGGCAAATAAATAAACAGCAAATAAATATGTAAATAATAATAATAAAATATTTGTAGATCTGAAGATACATTACGGCGTTAGGTGTGTAACGTCCTCCAACCACTGCAAATTACACACCTGCAGGAGCTATTTTTGATATTATTAACCCTTTATTTTTACAGGGAGACAGAAGATCTCATTTAGAAGAAAGCCTTGTTGGCACAGATGTTAAAACTGATTAGATGTTGATTCCAGGACAGGAGGCTGTGTGGGAGAAATTCTAACAGCTCTGCCATTAAACAGGATTTAGCTCTCCATCCCAAAAGCTACAGAGGATTCATGTTTCAAACTGGGCTATGATAGTAATTAGTTAGACTTAATATCAGTCACCTGCAGTAGACCCTCTGATTAATTGATATATTTCCAAAATGCATTTCTTATTCCAGCATCTCCTGAAACAGGCAGGATGGTGCTGTCCAAAAGCTTTCTGTGCCTCCTCTGAATGCATGTCCATGAGAACAGCTGCATCCTATGCTGACAGCTCTTGCTGTAGCTGCGGTGTTTAAACTGGTCCGGAAAGGGTTGGATTTATTGTTTCTAACTGGACTGGACCGTTTCTTCTCTAATGAATGTCTTTGTTTTCCTTTGGCAGCTTACACTGATGCATATGAGGAGTATCTGAGGCTTAAGTAAGTTGTTTTGACAAAATTAAATTGTGGATGTGTATCTAAACACTGAGCCATTTTTGTTCATCAAACTGTTTTTCTTTTCTGTTTTTAGGGCGGCTGCATTTGCTGAGAAGAGTAAGTAAGATCTTATGTTGACATTAGAGGTAGGTAGGGTAGCTAAAAAATTGACTCAAGAATAAAACGTAGATATCCAGGAACCGACTCAATGAATAATTATTTAAGACAGATCAAAATGTTACATTTTGTGCAGATTCTGATTATTCTAAAGACTAGGATAAAATAAATTGGGAGCCATCTGATGATATCGTCATGGTAACAACAGGTAAATATTCCTAACATTGTCCTTGAGGTCAAGGAAATTACCTTTGGAAAGTCCTTAAAGTCATAGGGAAGCCATACTTAACGGTCAAATCATTCTGGCTTAAACATGTGTATAAATTTACTTTAATATTGCCGAAAATTTAGAAAATTTCTATAAAAAAAAAAAATCCTTTCTTAAAATCTGTGTTGTAGTTTTTTTTGTTATCTTATGCAGGCCAGTTAGTTATACGTCAGCCTGTACACCTAAATTCGGCCAATCATATATCAACGGTCATCTGTCAATCAAATTTTTTGGTCATAGAATCTTGATCCATACATCGCAGCTAATATACGCAACGGTTGAAATAATAAATAAGAATCAATTCCTTTCCCATTGAGTTCCGTCCCAGTGTTCACGGGGATGGACGTCTGTGTCTTCAGCAGGCGTACAGCTAACAGAACTGGCAGCGTTGCGAGGCAAGGGCTCAAACATGTACGGCTGTAAGCCTTCTACACCAAACCAAGCTTCTGCAGCCCTGGCGTCCTCTTCCACAACATCTTTTTATCCCCGCTTTCCTCCTCTAAATAAAAAATGTATGACGGAGGAGACTAAACTCTCCTCCTCTTGCATGTTTCCGCTGTCCATAGCGTTCCTTGACAGTGTCGTTTCTAAGTCACCAATTTAGTGCTACTTGGTCGCAATGGAATTTCCCATTGGGAACTAGAGACTGACACGGGAGTGGATTTTCACTCCTGTCCCGTCCCACTCCCACAGAAAAAAATGGTGTCCTGTCCCGATCCCGAGCCAGAGTAAAAATCTAAATCGTGTCCCGTCCCACTCCTGGTGAAATTACTCCCACTCCCATCCCGCTCCCCTTCAGAATGACTCCCGCTCCTGCAGCACTCCCATTCTTGTTGTTTTTGAGCGCGGGTGAAAAACTCAGAGCGGAAGTTACTATTGGTTTGCTCCCGCTCCCGTCTGCTCCCGTTAATGTTTAATCCTGTACCGTCCCAATCCCGTGATCGTTACTAATACTGACTCCCATCCCACGGGAATCCCACGGGAATCCCGTGACCCATGGGATTCCCGAAAAAATGTCAGTCTCTATTGGGAACCTACTAGCACTAAGTTGCTAACTGGTTAGCAAGATGCTTCCAAGGAACCCGCCACAACCAAACTTGCTTGCTACCTTCCGCCACAGCAATCCCGCCCTCTTGATAATCGACCAATCAAATAAATTTTATTTACACGTGTAAAGTAGGGCACAACTCGGCACAATTCGGAAATGCAACGGTTGGAACAGCCCATTTCCCTTTAAAATTTCTTGAATGTGATGTTAACCTGGTTTTCTCATTTTTCCTGATTTTATTATTTTTAAGCTTTCATTCATCTCAGAGGAATAGAAAACCTCCATTAAAGCTTTTTAAACATTCAGAAAAGTTTAATTAAGATTCGAGCCTCAGCTGCAGAGAATAAATATGGCCTCCGAGATTCTTTATTCCTGTCTTCTCTGTGTAAACATCGCCGCCTTGTTAAACCCACACTGTGGGTTTATGTGAGTCATCGAGTCCTGGAATAATATCTGTGCTTTGTCCTCAGACCGTGGCAGAGTGGTTGGTGGACTCCCTGATGTGGTCACTATTATGGAAGAGAAGGTGAGAAGCTTCCAGTCTCTGCATCAACTTTAGAGCCATGTTTGTTTTAGCGGGACGGTTACATCAGCTCTGTAGTAAGAAGGCTGAGGGTCAGAGCTCAACCGCCGCAGCAGCATTCCTGAGGAGCCGAGGCTGGAACGAGACACAAGATAACCGGGGCTGTAAGCTGCTGCAGCTCCTCTGAAACAAAAGATCAGTTGAAGTCTTCAGAGGCCTTTTTAAAAACATATTTATTCTATAATTAATACAAATCTTTATATATATTATATATTATTTAAATATATTTTTTCATCGACTTTATAAAATCCCTTGGGGAGCAGGATTCACTAAATCCACGATCTAACCCTCAGCAGTAGCAAATTTGTCGTAAAAATTATGTGATAACATTCCTCAATAGACTCAGGTGCAAAACAAATGGTTTGAAAGGTCAATAAGGAACTTTTGTTTTCATTATTCCTGACAGCAAGACAAAGACATTCCTTTTGCGTCTGGTAAAGATGTTCTGCAGCAGAACGGCCCTAAACCTGATTTTTTTTTTTTTTTTTTGTAAAGAGAGGCCCTTGTTTTCCTGTGAAGTGTCACTGTAACAGCCTAACGACTGCAAAGCTAAGAGAGAAAAGCAGGAAACACCGACCTTAGTCACCTTCCATTGTGACTTCCTGGTGTTTCTGAGAGTAATGACAAAAAACTTGGATTCAGTTCAGATAAATTCTTTTTGTTTTCCCAACAGAAATATTTATTTTTTCATCTACTAAAAATAAAGCCAGCCACAAAATTCCAGAGAGGAAATTAAAAACGAACTTAATCTGTAGTTTAACAGCCAGTTTAACCAAACATTTCCTCTGATGCGGATCGCTGCTATGCTGGACATTTGACCACAACCACTTAAGGCAGTGTGATAGATTCCTTAGAGGGGAGAGTTTTTAGTTGATTCACATGTGAGTTATTTTTCTGTGTCTGTGTTTAAATCGACTATTCCCTCTGGTCTAGTCTCTGAGCCTGACCTGCACCGTGTTCGGCGAGCCGACTCCTGAGGTCACCTGGTTCAAAAACGAGCAAGAGGTGGCATGCAATGAGCACACCCGGGTCACATTTGATGGCGGGAAGTTCGCCAGCCTGGTGATCAATAAAGTCACCCCCGACGACTCCGGCAAGTACAGCATCAACGTCCGGAACAAATACGGCGGCGAGTTCGTGGAGATCACCGTCAGCGTCTACAGGCACGGGGAGCCGATCCCAGAGCCCAAACTGGGACACCCTAAAACCGCCGCGCCTGCAGCCCAGCCTGCGCCGCCCAAATCCCCAGCCCCCTCCAAGACCCCTACCCCATCTAAGCCCCAGACCCCAGCTCAGTCCATGAAGAGCCCAACCCCTGCCTCCACCCCGGCATCCAAGTCCCCAACCCCCACACCCAAGTCCCCCACTCCCCCCCGTAGTGTCAAGTCCCCAACCCCCCCCAGGTTCATGAAATCTCCCACCCCGCCCAGAAAGTAAGCAATCAATCAAGTATCAATTACTGAGAGCAAAGCAACACTAAAAAATAGAAGGAGGGAGAAATAGGAGCTGTATGTTTCATTTCCTCAGTTAAATTAATAAGTTACTGAATACTATATATTACTATATAATACTATATATACTACTATATAATAATATAGTATATATTACTATATACTCAATTTTACCTTAGAAAAAAGATGAGCCAACAACTAAAAACATGATACTCATTACAAAGTGAGACTAAGATTTAAGAAACTCAATAAACCTCAGAAGCAGGTAATAGTTTTATTAGCAGCGCCCCCTCATGGTTCAGTCGCACCACTTTTCATCCTCCATCCACATAAAATGTTTTCCTTCCACCAAACTTTTTGGATTAATCCGTCAGCTGTCTTGGGTCCCAGAAATAAGAAATGTCAGCCCATTTAGGGTATTAAGCTTGTACCCTAAACCCATTAATATATTGGACCACCCTGAGGGTAAAGTTTCCTCCAAATTTACCTGAAAACTCCTTTAGTTTCTGTTTATTCTAAAGTAACTCGGAAGGAGAGCAAAGATTATGCTCCCTGCCTTCATCTCTGTGCCAGAACTGTCCACCTGCATGTGGACGGTCCTGTTGTTGTCTCTGTAGTGCTTAATGGGAATAAAATGCAAATGTCAACCCGATTCAGTCGTCTTTGTGTGTAATTTCTATCTATGGAGTGAATTTTCTTCCATTATTGTTGCAAACAAGAAAAAAAAAAGGTATTAAACATTGAAAAAAAAGGTTTTAAACAAAAGGGTTTTAAAAGGAGTTTTGCTTATTTCATTCCAAAAAAGTTAAAATTACAATCCACTGGACTTTGTTGCAAACTTTGAAGATATTTCGCTTCCCATCCAGGAACTTTTTTCAATTGAATTAATTGTTTTTGTTTTTACTTGTTTTTTTTTTTTTTTTACATTTTATCACAAAATAGATTTTACTGTTTAAAATTATTGTTTATTTATTTTAAAAAGCATTTTTTTCGCCGATTTTTCTTGTATGGATTGAGTTTTACAAATTGCATCTGGGGCGGGTTTTACCCTGTTTTAGGGAGCAAAGAGTGATTTCTATTGGTCTACATGGAAATTAGCAACATTTTATTGGTCAATGTGTTTTATTGGTCAAGAGCAAGCATTTGAATTTGGGTTTTAAATGAAGAGAATGTGATTTGTGAAACTCTATTGAAACAGTGCTTTTCAGAAAATGAAATATAAAAAGAGAAATTTGAAAGTAGAAAATTTGTAAAAAAAAAAAAAAAAAAAAAACTAACAAAAAAAAGTTTGAAAATAATACATAAAACATTTTCTTTCTGCTCTTAAAACCTTTTTTTATTACAACTTTTTATCTAAGTTTGACTTGTGGGTGGTGAGTTTTCAAATTTCCATTTTCCAGTTGTTTTTAACAATTACAGACAAAAATTCACTACATATACTTCCCCCTCATCATCATCATCATCATCATCATCATCACAGACTCAGCAGCAGCACTGAACTGAGCAACAGCAACGAACAGGTAGAGGCTGCACGTGAGCAGCAGGAATAACCTGTTCCTGCAGACCAGGTGAGCTCAGGTGGGTGGAGCCTATCAGAGTATCAGTCAGAGGAGGGACCAGATCAGGTACAGCAGGCTTTAAGTTCCCAGCTGCTGCTTCATGCTGGAGACAAGCAAACTCTTTGGAGATTTTAAAGTATGCTTGAAGTTCTCAGCAAAGCAGGAAACCAAGGATTCTCTTTGAAGTGACCAAGTAAGTCTCTATGTTACTTTCTCAATGCTTAATAGAGGAACAGGGGTAAAAAGGCAGCTGTCATAAAGCGTTTTATTCACATATGAAGGCTGGATTTTGAATGTGTGAAATATTCAAACAGGAATTATTCTTTTAAACAAATCTTATTCATATAAATGCTTTGCAGTACAGTCGTGCGTCTTCTTCTAAAGTGAGAAATTTGAAATGATAAAAGTGTGAAAGAGCTGTGACATGTGGGACTAAATGCGATGCTTTTGCTCACAGAGCCATGGAGTCCAACCTGTCCGAGCTGTCCTCCATCGAGGATGAAAGCATCTACGTTCAGCCTCACTACAAGGAGGCCTACCGCCTGGCCATCTATGCCCTGCTGTGTGGCGGCACCGAGGCCTACCACGAGTATCTGAGGGTTGAGCAGATCAGCCACTTTCTTTCCGAGGAGGAGATCCGCTTTATTTTAGAAAATGCTGAGCTACCGGTTCTGGATGATGACTCTGGAGGCCCGTCAGACGCAGACAGGGTCACTCCTTCCACCTACTTCCCCTGTGAGTCTGACGAGGAGGTGCCGGAACTGGAGCTGGGCTGGCCAGGGGTCAGCCGGGAGGAGCTGGACACCAGCATCAGCCTGCTGTTTCACCCCCCCAGGAATAAGACACCGAGCATCAAGGAGGTGGTTCGGAAACAGATCCAGGAGGCGCGTCGGGTGAGCTCCTCATGTTTGGTTTTTCAGGTGGAGGTGTGCAGACAGCTCATACCGTCCCCATCAAACTGGAGGGTTTGGCTAATGTACACTTTAGGTTATGGCTGCACAAAGAGCTGGCTCCACCAGTTCTGATGGTTCATCCAGTCTGTTACTATGACAAGTAAATATTATCCCTCATTTTTACAAACTAAAGAGAGGAGATCCTAAAACATCATAGATTTTCTATTTGCTTATCAGCACAAAAACATAAAAGCTGCTGAGTAGTTTCACAGACTGATAAATAAATATCCTTTAGAAGTCAAGAACCCATCATTCTTCTTTTTTCATCGTGTGCCTCCTAAAGATACCAAAACCAAATTTATGATAGTTGAAAAGTTAACAAAGCTGTTAGAAAGGTGGTTTTGTTGCACCTCAAATAGTTCAGATCATCAAAAATGTTTGATATCGGACAAAGATAATCTGAGTAAACACCTGAAGCTGTGGATAGTTGGCCCCTAATAATCTGGCGCCCCATCGTTAGCAGGGCTCTCTGTCTGCCATGGAGAGATGTAGCAGGACTGAGAACCTATCAGGATTTCATTCAACTGAATGTGTAGAATTGTTGTTACACCTTACGATCCGGTATCTGGTTTCTCATCTAGACACTTTTGACTTCTCAGTTTGGTCTGATCATAAGCAGCACTCAGTAGATTTTATAGCACATGCAGCATTCTTCTTTATCGTCAGTCTTCCTTTGTCGCAGCCTGCAGGGATAAGAAGCTGACAGCTTTTAGTTTTAATCTGTCAAACAAATGCGTTGTGTTCTACACTCGCTCATTTGCTGGAATAAAATCATTTGCTAATAACCTGTTAAACCGGAATGCCTCCGTAGGTTTAGTCTCATCTCAAACAGGTACAAACCGCAAGCAGACGATCTAAAGTTCAAACATGAGTTGTATGTTGTTGTTTTTACCGTCCTCAGACAGAACAGCATTAGGGTTGTACTAAGAGATAAGCATTTTTAAAAATATAAAAATAAAGTCAAAATGTTAAGAGAATAAATTCATAAAATTCATAAAGTTGAAAGAATAGCCATCATATTAAGTCTACAGAAATAAAATTTTAACATTACAAGATTAAAGGGATAATATTACTATAATAACGTTATAACATTTCCACAATAAAGTTGTGAAAATGTCAGAATAAAGTCAGAATGGTCAACAGGAATTAAATCATAACATTTCTAGATTAAAGTCGTAATACTGACAGAAAAATCATTATATCAGGTTAAAAAAGTAAAGTCATTACAACATAACAACCACAAACCTGTAATATTGGGAAAAATAAAGTCATTAGAAGATTTTTTTTTAAATGTGCGAAAACCAGAATAAAGTTTTATTATTACTAAAATAAAACCAAAATATTAAGTGTACGAGAACAAAGTCGTAACATTACCAGGATTAAGTCATAATAACTGGAGATTAAATAGTAGCATTAACAGAATAAAATTGTTATGCTACTAAAATAAAGTCAAGATGTGAACTTTACAAGATTAAAGTTGTGATATTTACAGATTAAAGTCGTAAATACAAAAAAGCTCCTAATATTAAATCTACGAGAATAAAAATTTATCTCTTAATAATAAAAATCTTTAGAAAAGATTAAAGTTGGAACATTGTAACATATTAAGAGATTAAAGAAGTAGAAAGTGTTTTTTTAGTTAGTGCAGTTTAGGTGAGCTGAGTTTATAAATTTAACAAAGTTAGAATAAAAAGCCTTAAATGTCTCATAATATACCGCTTTATTTTTCATATATTATGAATCTATTCTTTTTATGTTAAAAAACGCCAACCCATTTGGGAAAAATAGAATTTGGGACAAATAAGTCCTGTTCCATGGGTTTACAATAAGTGTCCCGACTATATTTACCCCTATTCTGATCTACAGCGATTCACACCCTTTAAACTTTTAAAATGTTTTTACATTTAAGAGCAAAATTCACGTATTTTACCATGATGTGATGAACTAAGATGTGCATCATCCTAAAATGAAAAGAAAATTTGTACCGCATTTAAACATGTTTTTAAGGATAAAAGGCTGATATTCGTTTTTGGCTATAATACTACTTGATTAATCGGAGATTCATCGAAGAGGCCAAAAGATCCACAGCTCAAGTAGGAGAATTTGGTCAGCAATACAACTAACTATTACAAAAGGAACAAGGAAAAAAACGAGTTTCACAGGTCCCATTTAAACTTTGCTACAAGCCATGACAAAAGATGAACTTGAGATGCCTTTAGATGACATGTGTTGTGAATCGGTGCTATACACTGCAAAAACGATCTAGAAATAAGTAAAAATGTCTTAAATTAAGTGTATTCACCCTTAATTTGAGTAGGTAAATGAGATAGTTTGCCAATGGAATGAGTAGTTTTAGTCTTAAAATAAGATAATTAGATAATATGCACTTGAAATAAGACAATGGAATTGTGTTTTCTTATTTTAGGTGTAAATTGTCTTGTTCCATTGGCAAAATGTCTATTTTACCTCCTCAATTCAAGAAGAAATGCACTTACTTTAAGAAAAAATTGACTTATCTAGATTTAGATTTTTTTGCAGTGTATAAATCAACTGAATTAAATTGAATGGAACTATAATTTTGGGCATCCCCATAGTGAAGCATGGTAGTGGCACAATCATGCTGTGTGGATGCTGACAGAAATATTAATCCAAGCATTAATGCAACAAATCATTGACTCAATGCAATCTCCTGGTATTCCTCAGAGAGAAAATATTTCATAACCTGAAGTTTTCTGACTGAGACTAACTGTTGTTTTTCTCAATTATCTAGAAACGACATGTATTCTGAAATGGAGTTAAATATTTATCTAAAGTGAATAGATTTTAACAGGGTCGACCCAAGTTCCCATGCGCCTTAAGCAATATTTAATTTCGCTGCCCTCTATTTCTGCCAATTAAATGAATAGCTGCATTAAACAGTCTGATGATCAGAACCTAAAAACAACAACTCGTTACAGCTTTAGCAGGGCTATTTACATTATACTTCATCCAGTATCAGCAAAAGTAATACAATAAACTAGTACGCTATTTAAAAGAAAAGTGTCATTTGGTCTGTAATATTTGGTTCCAGAAAATTGTGGCATCAATTTACACACACAAAAAAAGAATCGATATGATGTCAGAACAACAGCAAAAAAAAAAAATAAATAAATAGAATAACTTGATGCAATTAAATTTACTTTAGTTTATTTCTATAGCACTAATTCACAACATGTTTTCTCATTGATCTGTACAAAGAGAATACATTCAGATGATCCAGTCAGATTGGTAAAAAGTTTTCTATCTTAGAAAAACCAGTGGATTGCTTCGACTCATTGACATTGAAGAAATCTCTCCTCCTGAATGAGCAGGTAGAGACAGTATCTATGTGCTTCCATTGTGTTGTAAACGCCACAACAATCTCTCACAGTGAGCATGCATGCAGCGACAGAAGAAAGGAAAACTCTCTTTTAACAGGAATAAACCTCCAGCAGAACGAGGCTCAGTGTAAGCGGCCTTTTGCTGATACTGAGTGGGGGTTCAAGGAGACAGAAGCAGATTTACAAAAGGAACATAGAAGCACTGATCTATAAATACTTTCTATGTTAGAAAAGGTTACGGCAAACTCCTCCACAGGTGGCTCTGTATGGGAAAGAAACAGTTGAGCCGACGACCTCTGAGACAATTTTCATGTCAAAGAAATGAAAGAGAGCACATACAGTTAGTAAAAGCTCAACCCATAGGTATGTCTAGGAGAGAAACTGGATAAAGCACTGGTATTTTTCAGCAGGATGGTGTCACAGAAGGAATATAAAGTTGGAAGGTAAACTACAAAATACTGTATAATGGGAGAATAGAAATATAATAAAGCAGAATATCTGTGAAGATTCTCAGTCATCCAGGTCATGGTTAAGCTTGAAAGGTTCAGTTAAGGAAACTGTACGTGAATGAAGCAGAATGGTAAAAATCTGCCCCTATGTCCTCCAGCAGTCTAAGCCTATAGCAGCATAACTATAGAGAAAGCTCAGGACAAATTAAGCCACTCTAAATATAAGCTTTATCAAAAAGGAAATGAAACATTTCAGCCTAGCTTTAAAAGTAGATCTTGAAAGAAACCCTAGGAAAGACTTCAAAAGACTCGAATGGAGCTAAATTTGAACTTGCAGCAGATCAACGACCCTAAACACAGAGTCCCTGCCACCATGAGATAGTTTAGAGCAAAGCCTCTCCTGCACTAATACGGTTCAGGCATGCAGCAAAAACATACATTTTGGTGAACAGAACACAAATACACACAAAGACATCCTGCAAAGATGTCCTCTGATATCAGCTGGTCTTCAGCCCAAAAACACCACAGAATTATTCACCATCATTCCTCAGTCTTAAAGTTCCAGTTCCTCAATCAAAGTTTTTTTAGATTTTTTTTTTCTTTTTGTGAAATTGAAATTAAAAAAAATATTTTTGAAACTATATGTTTTGAATCCATGGTTGTACTTGTAATTACTGTGCATGTTTTCTTTTTCAGAAGCACTACCTCAAGCTATTTAGTTCCCACGGTCCCACAATGCTAACCTTGCGCTGCAAACTGGATTGTCGCAGGATCTGAGTTTTTAGTCTCACAACAAACTCAACTCAGTTCTACACATATCAATCTAGCTACTGCCAGGTTACCAGAGTGCAACAGCTTTGAATATTTTTCAGGTGCCTGAACTGTCATCCATTATTTCACACCTCATGTCATCTAGGCGCCACCCCCACGTCAAAGGGCCAGTAGAAAAACAACCAAAAAAAAAAAACAGTTCACCTGAACCTTTATTTCAAACATTTTTTACCCTTTTAAAGCTTTTCTTTTCAGTGTTTTTTTTTTTTTTTTTTTTTACCTTGAAGCTAAATTTCAGTTTTATTTGCTTTTGAATTATTTGGTTTCCAAATATTTTTTGGGTAAAAATTAAAAAAAAGTTTTTTTCTGAACAAATTTTATGGCCCCAATTTACCTCCATAGAACAGAACCCCGATCCTTAACAATTCAAAGGCTTTCATGAACACAACAAAAAAAGTAATTCAGCAAAAGGAACTTTTAATCAGTAAAAACAAAAGGATTAATGGAAGATTGCCAGAATGTCTTCTCTAAACAGAAGAACATAAAAACTACCAGAAAGGAACTTTATACAGGACAGTAAGAGTGTCAGGAAAGACTGAAGATACAGCTTATAAACCCCCCTGGCAGTCCACCCCTTCTTAACCCTGGGCGCTTCAAAATGGAAGCCCACTGCTCCGCAAAGGGATGGGTTAAATGCAGAGGTAAATTTCTCAAATATGAGATAAAGTTCAAAATTTTATTATTATAAGATGAGGTATTTAAACAGAAAACAAGGCAGAAAATGGAGATAAGGATCAGTTTGACTGTGCAGCCGCACTCCGTCAGCCTCAGACATCCCAAAAAGGCTCTGCTTATGGAAAGGTGTCAGGCATATAGATCCATGGCGCAACTGCAGACTCATTTGTCCCTGAAGCCAAATCCCATCAGTCGTTGATGGAGTCTCAGCTAGTGTGAATGTTTGGGGTTTCATGCTGTAGTTGTGACAGTTTTTTTCTAAAACAGGTTTAACAGGAAGTGGGTCCCATGAATGCTCGCTGTAGTACTTCTTTACAAGAAAACAATCTTTGCATTTAACAAAACCCGATCGCGAATCATACAGATACATTTTCTTTATAGACATTTATAGCAGCTGAAATCCAAAAGAGCAAAAGAAACCACAAAATGCACATTTAGACAGGAAGTGGTTTTCTAGCTGCATGTTTTCCTGCACAGAGTGGCTGTTCAGCTAGATGTAAAATGCTGGTTTTCAACCGCAGGTTCTGCTTTGCATGTATATACATAGTATATATATAGTGTATAGTATATACATAAGAACGTTCACATTGGTGCAGTACTTAAGTACTTTTGAAGATCTGTATTTTGTTGAGTATTTTTTTTAAATCAAAATTTTGACTTTTATTGTACTTTAACTTCTTTAATGAAACATCTGTAACATTTCTCCTCGATATGAATGAAAATAGGACCTAAATTTATCATGAAAGGATTTGTTTATGTGAACAAGAGTAGAACTGCGCTCTGTTTTATTGGTCCCTGTTGTAACAATACACCAGATTGTTTTCGTTAAGATTTGTTTAAAGTTTTTTTGAATAATGCCTCTTTAAAAACAGAAATGGTCATTTATTTTTATTTGTGGAGCAGGAGGTTCACATACTTTTATGCTGTTGACCCACAGACTAATGATACCACACACTGGCAGCCCCACCAGCCCCCAAAATAAGTACAAGTATTCCTTCAATATAATAAAAAGTGAAAATATTTTTTAAAATACATTTATCCTTTTTTCAGTGAAATTTAATTTATAATTTACATGTATTCTTAATTATAAATAGGAAATGTAGGACATTTAATTATTGAAGTAACCTAAATTTCTTTCTACTATTTAATGGGAAATTAATTTAAATCACAATTTTAAATATATTCTTTAATGAGAATTTAATATTTTTATCCATAATTTTTAATGTATTTTTCACAATCTAATGGTGCATCTAAATATTTAACCAGAATTCTTAATATATTATAACTACCCCTTTTTTTTTTTTTTTCATTCAATGCATACGGTACATAATTTTTTTATTTTTTTTTATAGTAAATCTAATTATTTATTGGGAAATTTTTTATTTCATTTATCTCCTTAAATGGGTTTTAATTTATTGGGATATTTTATTTCATAATTTTAAATATATTTTCAATTATATAATGTGACATTTATTTATATGTTTAAAGTGCTATTTTAAATATATAATTCACTATTTATTGACATTTAATTATTCAATCAAATTCAAATGTTATTTTTATATAAAAAAAATGTTATTTTATATAATACTATATTCAATTTTGTCACAATTTGAAATATATGTTTAACTGTTTAATGGGACATTTTTATTATTTCATTCAGTTTTAATCTTTTTTTAATAATTTAATTGGACATTTATTTATTAAAACACAATTTTTAATATATATTAACCTTTTTAATGGTACATTTCATTTTTTCACTAATATTTTCAAATCTGTTTTTATGTATTTAATGGTACGTTTGATTATTTGATAACAATTTCAGATATATTTTTTAGTAGTTTAATGTGTCTGCATCTGTGTGCCTCCAGGTTATCGCCATAGCGATGGATGTTTTCACCGATGCGGACATTTTTAAGGAGATCATCAACGCAGCACTCAGAGGAGTGGCAGTGTACATCCTTCTGGATGATTCCCGTGTCAACAGCTTCCTCAACATGTGCAACAGTCTGGGCATTAACATCCTGGACATCAAGGTAAAAAATACACACATTTAAAAAATTAAAGTGGTCCAGGGCTAAAAATAAGTCACAAGGTCAACATAACCTACAGTGGAGGCTGCTCTCAGCTGTGAAGAGCAAGCAGCTCTTATAATCACTGCATGACTGCTGCATGGGGTTGGAGCTAAAACGGACACCACACCATTAAAATTAGATTATGGTCTATTTTTGCCAGATGCTGCAGCAAGACAGCAATAAATATGCAGAAATCACATTACACCTATAGCAAACAGATCAATCACAGCGTCTACATTTTCCTAAAGGTTTATTAATTAAGGCTAAATTTGCCTAAAAACCTTAAGACATTTACTAGTATTATGATATATGCATAAATATTATCGACTGCACATCTACTGGACTGCAAATATTAACATAGGTGATCAAAATGTAACAGCCAAATATTAAATGCAGCAACATATGTAGCTTCTCTGTGTGCATTTTATTCATCCATTGTAGAAAATAACTCCTAAAAAAAGAAGAATCCATAGGAGGAGCTGAAGGTGGACCGGAGGGTGTGTTCTAACTATAGGTGGATCACAGTTCTTTCACTCCTCATGGATATAAATATTAATCTATATAAATACCCATATAAACACACTGTGCAAAAACCCTGTATAATGATCCTATTATATATAAAAAAGATGTCACGCACTGTATATACTGTATAGATCTCATGCACCTTTTTCTTCCTTTGGCAAGTTCTCCTTTTACTATTTGAGCTGATGTAATGAGTCAATTTCTCCACTGTAAGAACCACAAAGACAAAAAAAATTATTCAATCAATTAATCAACCCTCCCTAGGAAGGCCTAGTCCACGGTAACCTGACTCCGCCAGATGGATTTGCTCTGCATATCCATCTGGAAACCTTCGGTTGAAGTAATTTTGGGAAGGGGCAAAAATACTGGTTAGCTGATTGGCCTATGTTGGTGATAGACGGGCCGAATAAACCAATCAGATCAACGAAGCATATGACGTACTGACAGCCAGGCTACTCTTGCCGAAACCAGTCGGGAGAAGAGCAAAAACATTTTTTCCTCTGAGAAAAGCCTCCAGAGCAGTGTTTTACTCTTCTTTCAGTGAAGAAATACTCTGTAATTCCGATAAAACTTGCTCGATAGCCACGCTAACGCTAGTTTCATCGGCTGAAGCCGCCATGTTCTTTAGACTGAACTGTCGCGCTTCTCGTTGCATCACACCTCAACCCGCCTCAAAGCCAACGCTGATTGGACGTTCGTTTGGTGAATGGCTCCAAATTTTCTTCTACGGAGAGTCTCCAGACTGATTAGCGAGTGAAATCTTGAAAGCTTGCGAGATCAGGATGGTCTCACGAGGCTAAGTCCACGGTGCTGGAGAGGAAAGTCCAGCTGATTGTTGAACCTTGTCTTCAGGGGGGGTAGTGTGGCTGTGGAAGTCTGGACCAGCTCTGCACTCTCTAGATCACAGGTGTCAAACTGCTAACCGAAAGGGCCATG
This sequence comes from Cyprinodon tularosa, assembly GCF_016077235.1. Taxonomy (NCBI): domain Eukaryota; kingdom Metazoa; phylum Chordata; class Actinopteri; order Cyprinodontiformes; family Cyprinodontidae; genus Cyprinodon; species Cyprinodon tularosa. The sequence continues at coordinate 1,769,891 of NW_024038928.1, read as the reverse complement.
TGGCTGCAGGTTTTCTTTCCAACCAAGCTATGGCACACCAGACTCCATTCACCTCATCAAGACATCATGTTAAGACTGGACTCACTTGATGAGATGAATGGAGACTGGTGTGCCATAGCTTGGTTGGAAAGAAAACCTGCAGCCACACGGCCTTTTCTGGAACCAGTTTGACATCCCTGCTCTAGATGATGAGGGTTCCTGGGAGTTTGCCAACTGGCCCATATGTCATTGGTGGACCAGGACAACTGGTACCCTGTGGGGGCCGCTTCAGGAGTACAGAGTCAGCAGCCCTTAACAAGGGGCCATGCAGTCTCAAGCAGCATAAGTAGAGCAGGAGTTTGGTCTGCGTTGCCCGTATACAGTAAGGCATACCTGTTCCTGATGCTTTTTGGACTCCAAAAAGGGCTGCCCTCTGTCACCAGTCATTTCTAGATGCATCCAAGGGCTGGAGGGGGTCTGGTTCAGGCAACAGACGGTTTAGTCCTCCCACCAAGACCTATCATGCATTGGGCCAGTTCGCAGCTGAGTGTGAAGAGAACAGGATGAGAATCAGCTCTTGCAAGTCCGAGGCCATGGTTCTCAACCGAAAAAGGGTGGCTTGTACCCTTCAGGTTGGAGGAAAGTTACTGCCTCAAGTGGAGAAGTTTAAGTATCTTGGGGTTCATGAGGGAGGGGAGGATGGAGTGAGAGATTAATAGACTGATCACTGCGACTGCAGCTGTAATACAAATGCTGCACTGTTGTAATGAAGAGAGAGCTGAGCAAAAAGCCAAAGCTCACGATTTTTTGGCCCTACCCTCAACTCATGACATCTGAATGATGACAGAAACATTGAAATCCTGGATTGCAGAGGCTTAGATGAGCTTTATTTGCAGGGTGGCTGGGCACTCGCTCATAGAAAGGGGACGCCTTCTTCTGGAGATGTCCCCAGGAGGATGCCAATGGGACGGCCCTGGGGAGGTGTCTGGGTAGATGGAAGTCTAGGAGTCTCTGCTTCTGGGCTCCACACTGCAGCAGAGCGGAGAAGAAGCAGTTAGGAGGGTGGAGAACTTTTCAGCCTAGTGGAGCTGAATGCAGCTTACTTCAACAGTAAAACAAAATGCTCTCTTTTGATGACAACTTTAACTAGAAAAGCCCTCTGAGAGAGCAGAACTGCGCCAAACAGCTAATATTACCCCAAATTGTGACTTCCACCTATAGCTAAACTTCTCACACTATCTGGATCGTTACAAAATTGAAATGAATTGTTCCTCAGCATGAGGCACACCTCTGCTAACATTTCTATAAAATCTGTTCAGTTTTCAGTTATCCTGCAAACAAACCAAAAATGTTCCCTTTTCTGGTGTTTTTGTCTTCAGTAAAATACCTCTGGATTTTTTGAGTCTGAAGCTGAGGCTGTCAATAGTCACTGCTGCCACCCTCTGGTTTAGCGGGGAACTGCTTTTTTACGCAAAAATACTCCTATCTCACAATGCTAGAGAATCTTTTAAAGTTTTCTGTATCCAGACTATGATATGGATCATCACCAAAATATAATGGATTGTTCTTTGACATGAAGGACACCTCTGATAAAAAAATTTGTTAAAATCTTTCCATAGCATTTCAAGTTATCCTGTACACAGACAGACACAAAACCACTCCTAAAAACATAACCTCCTTAGCAGAGGTAATAAAGTTATCTTAAGAATAAAGAAAAATAACCATTGGATTTAGAGTCTTTTGTCTAAAAGGTCTATCTGACTTCTGTTTTAGGACAACAACTCCTGTTTAACCAGATCAACTGCTTTTTTGTGGTGTTATAGCTTTTGGATTTGATTGACCCCTCAGGGCCACCGTAAAAAAGAGGTTGATATATTAGTAATGGAAATAGCTTTTCCCTCATCTTCAATGCAAGACAATGTGTTAAACACTTTTATTTTGAAATTCAGAAGAATACAATCCCAGTGATTGTTGAAGAAATAAATTAAAATTTCCTATCCTGCTCAGTAAACAGCCTCATATTTCTGTAACTATTTCCCTTCCGTCATCAAGCGTTGCAAGAGAGCACACACTTTGTTTTATTTGAATACTGTATTTGCATCTGCATCACCCTATACAATTCAATTCAATTCAGTTTATTTATATAGCGCCAAATTCACAACACATGTCATCTCAAGACACTTTACAGTTCAACCAGATCATACAGTCAAAAATACATTTCAAGCTTTGAAGACGTTTCGCCACCTCTCCAGGAAGCTTTCTCAATTCAAATGTCTGGATCCGCGGTGAGTTTGAGTCTTATATGGACAAGGCCTTGTATTGCTTGGAAGCATGCAATGGTAACCAATGAATGGGTCGTTTAGTTCCATCGTTAGCCTGTAATATCTGAACCTGTCTATGATTCTGAGGGTCGATCATTAAAGGGGGGATTGCCATTAACGACCGACCCCTAGAATCATAGACAGGTTCAGATATTACAGGCTAACGATGGAACTAAACGACCCATTCATCGGTTACCATTGCATGCTTCCAAGCAATACAAGGCCTTGTCCATATAAGACTCAAACTCACCGCGGATCCAGACATTTGAATTGAGAAAGCTTCCTGGAGAGGTGGCGAAACGTCTTCAAATCTTGAAAACCAAGTCCAGTGGATATTTTTTGAATTTTTACGGAATGACTATGACCTGGATGACTGAGAACCTTCATCAGCACAATCAAAAATACAGAACTCAGTAGAATGTTTAAGATGTGGCAAAAAAAGGTTGATAAACCACCTTGAATTCACTGGATCCGTTTTATTTTCTGTTTAGAGGATCTCAAACATACTTTCATCCTATGTGGCTAACAGACAGGTAGAGTCACATTCCAGGTAAAATCCTGGGTTTTTCTTTTGAAAGCTTGTTGACATGAAATGACAAATATTTTTATACCAGATTACCGGTTTCAAGCCAGCCGCATTCTGTCATCACAACAGTCAAATACCAGCTCCAAAATTATAACAAGACACCCTTATCAGGTGTTGACGTTAAGGACTTGCCCTTCGGGCAAGTGGCTTTCACATTTCATTTGCCCAGAAACAATTTTTATTTGCCCAGTATAATGTTTGATAAATATAGTTCCTAATATTAATTTTTGTATATATATCAATGAAACATGTTTGTTTTTTTAAATGTTTTTTTGTAATTCAGTAAGTTCAGGTTCCTGGTGTGTATCTGCATGCGTCAGATAATGAACTCAAGCCTACATTACCGTGTTAACATGCTTTTCAATCCTTCCTGCACATTCTTTTCAAACTAAACTTTGCTTTAAACTGTTGTGTGCTTGGAAAAATATAAATTGTAAAGTTAAAAATAAAAAAAAAACTTGAAAGTTTAAAAACTTACACTACTACTACTCACCAATTTAACATGTTTAGCTCTATAATATTTAAATGCACCTCTCCAATGTCTAAGAGAAAAAAAAAATTATGAACATTTTTTAATGTATGACCACTGTACAGAAGACTGCCATATGATAGAAATATTTACACTGTGCACATACAATTATTATTATTTTCCTAATCCCTGACTGATCATTTTTAATCTAGCGTGTATTATAGTATAGATTAAATTCATCATCCAGCTGCTGCTCTGCAGAATTCTCTCCCAAAGAGCTGAATCACGCCATCTAGTGGAAAATCACGCGAGAATGTGTACAAAACAACAAAGATGACGCCGGCAACGCTTGTTGGTCGTTTTCAGAGAATGACGGTGATTTTAAAGTTATTTTGAGTGATAAATAATTTTTTTTTTGCGATCTTTGCACTTGCCCGTCGGGCAAATGCAATGAAATCTGTACTCTCCCGCCAATAAAAACTACTTGCTGCGGGCGATCGGGCAATGGTTAACATCGAACCCTGCTTATCATGTAAAAGGGCTAACTTTATTATATGTACGATGCTATTTTACTCCAAAATCCAGAGCATAATCATCAGATCATCATGTATCTGCTTCAGTCTAGGCCTGGGTTGTGCAACATGTGGCTCTGGAGCTGCAGTGGCTCTATGGACCTTCCACAGTAGCTCTTAATAACTATGGCTAAAACTATAGGGAGTGAATTTTGTTTCATTATGGTTACAATGAAGAAGCACATATTGATCTTGGAAATTTGAGAAGAAAAAACACATTTTGGAAATTGATAAAAGAAAAATGCAATCCAGAAATCACAACTTGAAAATTGTTTCAATCAAAACAAAAGATTTTCAGAATAACTTTGCTGCTTTCTCAGATTTTGTTATTTCACATTATTAACATTTATTTGTAATATTTTATTTCTTCAAATATTTTTTTCAGTATATTTTAAAGATAGAAAGATTTTTTTAAAGATTTTGTTACCATATTTTAAATAATTATTTAATTGTATTTACAAAATGTGTTATTTGTTTGCAACAATAATGGAACAAAGTAAATTCCATAAAAACTATAGAAATCAGAGATCCTAAAAAACCTGACACACTGATTCTGCAGATTTTCTCCTTAACAGTGACTATAAAATCACAAAACATGATCACTGTTTCAATGTTATTTTATTGGAAAATAATCTTGTTTAACTTCTATTCCTCTCAGAACCTTCGCCTTCGGACTGTTGAGGGGGAGCAGTACCAGTGTCGATCAGCAGTGAAGTTTCATGGAAGTATGGAACAGAGGTTCATTCTGTTGGACTGCCAGACGGTTTTGTATGGAACGTACAGGTAGGTTAGTTCTGGTTTACCCTACTGGATGTTGCCAAAAGTTTTGAGAATGTCAAAATATCACATTTTCCCTAGCTCTGTTGCTTCTGTTTTTTTTTTTTATGTGTTTTTGTCAGATGTTTTTTGGTATATGGTAATATCATTACAAGCATTTCACAAGTATCGAGAGCCTATGGACAATTATTTAAGATCTCTTCAAGATCTCCTCAATTCAAACCTCTGGCACTCAAACCTGCCTGGAGCCATTGCTGAGTAAGCTTTGCACTGGTGGTGGCCCGATCCCACAGCGGAAACTACTTAAATCAGGCATATATATTTTTGCCCTTTTTGGGCCAATTCTCTAGCCGGACGTAGTCCTACTCAATTCTAGTCAGAATATGAGTCTGATACTGCTCCATAGAGCTGTGATTATGGGGCGTGTTTCGAACGAACCAGGAAAAAAAATGCCTCTGCACTCAATTGGATAGACCTACAACCAATAAGAGCAACGGAGTGTGTGACGTATGTTAGGCGACGCATAGTTGTTGTCAACAAAAATCAAAGCGTGCAGTTGCACGCCTAGAATAAGAAGATGAGCATTGATCGCGTTTCTCTGTTCCTCTTTTAAAATTAATTTGCTGTTGATATCTTCTAGAACAGACCTAATAGCAGAATCTACACACCTCAACTCTCCAGCGGCAGCCATTGTTGTTGTCACCCAAGCGCGCTTTGGTGACGTGGTTGATTACGTTACTGTTGATCATCTGTCCATCATCGTATAAAGACCGCCGTGACAATTTGATTGGCCCGCCAGATATTGTGTGAGCATACTCGCGCTACTATTGAGCAATGCCAGACCGAACTTCCCGACCTCAAACGTTGTGGGCAGGACTAAGTTCGGAATGGCACCCAGGCTACCAATTCTCCAGTCGTCCAAGAATTTTTTTGGATGGAGCCGAATTTTAGCCTCATTGCACGTCCTGTGTCTTCTAGTATACAGAGGGTAACGAAGGGAGATTAGGCACTGTAAACCAACTCCCGATCAGGAATCGTAAGGTTGGGATAAATTCAAACATGTTTGAAATTAACCCGGCCTCAAAAGGTGTTCTTGAGCAAGTCCTGCTGTTGACGCAGAGTTACAAGTCTCTACGATCTGATTTACCAGAACCTCACGCACTGCTTATGTGCAAACAAGGGAGTCCTTCTTCTTCCAGACTGACAACTCTAACCAGTGCCATCTCTCTGCGATGAGTCAGACATGTGGTTCATCGACGTACAGTGTTAGCAGTTAGATCGCATCTAAGCGTCGGGCTGTACAGTGTGAAGGCAAATTCATGCTCCTGACGCATAGCCTCTGCCACCGTCAAATCTCTCTGTTCGTTACCATACCCCCAGCGCAAAGGTTCTGCAACCGTTGTTGCGCACCTCAAAAAATCCTGACAACGTGTCAGACGGTCGCAAACCCGCGCAGACCTCAAGTGGAAGTGCACAGACAAAAAGCAGCTGTGATTGGTCCTTAGTATGCCTCTCCGGCTGTCTATGTGGTCGTCCTTCTGGATTCTATGTTGGGGCGCACCATTTTTAACTACAACGACAGGTTAATCGAGGAGGTTCGGAAGTACAACTACTTGTACGATGCCTCAGACACATTATATAAAGATGCCAGGGTCTCTGCCAAAACGAAGTTCTCGTGACCATCCGCGAAAGTTCTTGCGAGTTCTCGAATTCGCTCCCCCTTTGGTGGGAAATTGCTGTGCATCCCTAGAAATTCCAGATCGTCGGTGCAGAAGTATACCAGCAAAACTATTTTGCGACCAGAGCCAAGCGACATTTGATGTGCGTGGTTGCAGAAGTCTAATCTGCCCTTTAGATGATACAATGTGAGCTATGGACTTTTAAACCCTGCATTTTTATCATACAGTTTAAGCTGTAGCTGAGTACAATGATTGAAAATAGCTTTAAGGAGATAATAAGGAGATAATACTGGCGTTTGCTGGACTTTCCTATGTGCTCTGGAGCCTTTTTTTGGCAAAAAATTAACCCCTCTCTTTAAAGTTCATGATAATCAAATAGATGGTTGCCCAGATGAGATCTTACTAGCTGCTCTAAACCTCCCTGTTAGATGGAATGTATTGATGACTGCATGGAATTCCTTGCAGTTAATCATGGTTGACATAAGATGATTAGTGATGTCAAGCACCATCATTATTTAAAAGTGCCCAGTCTGTAATTCTAATTCAATCCTCGCAGATTGATCTCCAGTCTTGTCCAATCAACACCCAGACCTGTTTTAATGCAGAAATAATGTTAGCTCCAATAAACTGCAGTTAAGCTGATCACTCCTCAAAACATTCTGGAGTATATGCAAATTGTCATTATGAAAACTGAAGCTGCAGACTTTGTGAATATTAATATATGTGTCATTTTTAAAACTTTTGGCTACATCTGTAGGTCCAGATGGTGCAAAGGTACTGGCAATATCTTATGTTATGTTCCTTCATATAGTTTGTCTTTTTTTTTTTTTTAAAGCTACACCTGGTCATTTGAGAAGATCAACCTGAGTATGGTCCTAGTTGTCACTGGCCAACTGGTTTCCACATTTGATGAGGAGTTCAGAAGATTATACGGCCGTTCCAGAATTCCTTCAGCTCTGCCCAGTGGAAGTCTTTTGTCTACATACCCAAAGTCCAGTCAGCTGTCTCTCAACCTTTACATGAAATCCAGACCAACACCTAAGACGAGAGGTGGAATCCACGACAGGCGTAATGATGCAGCTGTGTTAAACAGAGGCCTCAGTGTGCAGGAGATGCTGCATCAGTCCCACTTAACAGACACAGGAGACCTAGTGAGAGGTCAAAACTATAGTGGAGAACCGGTGAAAATGAATTCTATGACCAGGCTCAGAATGGGAACAAGAAATCTTGGAGTTCCTGTTGCTCAGAGACAAAATAGGGATGTGCATCAATTGAACAGGGCATCTCAGCAGCACCTCAGGCACCAGACTCGCTATGGTGCAGACCAGAATCTGATACCGTACAGCTCGGAGACATCTCTTCACAAATGGAAGATGGATGCATACTTTACAGAGAGTAACATGCCTCCTGATGTCTATGTACAATCCCCAATGATATCTCCACATAGCAGTCAAACCGGTTTAGATGAATATCAGTCACAGCTGATTCAGAGCAGATCAATGGACATCAGGTCTAGGATTGAGGAAATGCGGCACAAAAGGCTAAGTCTGCAGGGGCATGCAGATCTCAGGCAAAGCAAGGAATCGTTGTGGTCCATGTGCTCAACTACAGACAAGCCACAATATATGAGACCTTTTCATGGAAAACCAAGGGGGGTAGAAATGGATCCACACACCGAAATCAGTAACGGTGTGAATGACAGCAAACTCTACATTGAAGCTGACGAAACAGAGCCGATGATCACTGATGCTAAACGCTCTGTCTCTCACAGCAATATAAAAATGGGCACAGATTTAAGGAGTGGGCAGATGCAAAACAGGCACAACCTCCCTCTAGACAGGGCCCAGTCTGATGCTGAATTAGGTTTGAAACTGAGCGATTCAACTCTTAAGATCTCAAATTTGATTTCTGGCAGTTTCCGGCACTCCAGGGTGATGGAATCTTTGAGTGAGATTCCAGAGGAGAGAGAGGCATCAAACTCTCGTGATGCTGGCATTGAATCAGTACTTGGAGACAACCATGATGTAAGGTCTACACATGAGAGGCTTCTTCAGAGAGATTATAACGATAAAGCCAGAGAAAGATACGGCTTTATCCAAAACAGAATAGACTCACCTCCTCCAAGGGAAGGAAACACATCAGCTTACATCAGCACTGAAGGATCTTGTCCTCCGGTTGAGCCTCAAAGAGATCCCACAAAGAGCCAGCAGAAAGGGTCAGAACTTCAGAGAATGAGTCCAATGAGGTCACCAGGTAATCCTCACCCTACACAAAATGAAAAGAAAGTCACAAGGAAAGAGAGGTCACTCCAACGGACCTCACTGAAACCCGAGAACACTTTGGACTCTAGCCATGTACTCCAGATGGACCATTCTAAAACATCATCTTTAGGGCGACCGATTAAGACAGACCGGTCAGCGGAAAAGTCAAACTCACAAAACTCTCTCAGTGGGCCAGAAAAAACGAAATATCCTTTCTCAAAGCTTCCTCAGCGATCAAGCAAAAGAAAGACAATGCCTTCACCAGATCAAGACCAAGGCTCGAGGAGCACTCTGGACACCGAGGCAGTTTCGGCCTCTCAGGTTAAAAAAGAAAAAGCTTACAGTCGATACGAGTACCTGATTGGGAATGAAAACGGCTCTCTGGATAGGACAGGGAGGTTAGCAGATAGCTCAGACGTAAAAGTGAAAAGTTTGTCCCTGAACAGACGTAGTGATGGAATTCGAACACATCAAACACAAGGGGGCGTTGATAACAAACTGGGGCGACTAATGCAGCGCATGGGGAATCTGATCAACAAAAACAAGTAGCCAAATCCAGGTTAGATGCAGGTCGGTTTACCCCTTCATTTTTCCAGACCTTTACAGTCTGTGTTATTCTATCTCAGTTGTGGACATTTCTTATTCTATGTTCCTTATTCTACACCGAAAGCCCTCTGAGTAGCAGAAGTAGTCGGTTTACATGAAAAATCTATGGTTGAAGCGCATCAACAATAGTCACATCAAGCAAAGAGAAAAGCTGATCTGGGAGCTGGGAGGGAGATCGACACATCGCTGGAAAAATCCCCAAGAGGTGCCGGCTTGAGGCAGCTGTTGCTGAGATTTCTGGTGACAGCTTACCAATTACCACCGGTATGTGGGGATCTGCGTGGCTCTAACGGCAAAATAATATTTTAAGACAGTATCGTAATCTTGATGAACTGACTGTACAGACAATATTTTGTACTTTCTCACTTAATAACATATTAAAACTTCTTTTTACCCCCTTATCACACCAATATAGCAACGCCACTCAGCCCTTGAACACAGGAGCAGCACAAGCATTAGTAGCATTTGTACACTCTGTACTTGACGCACCTCAATTATTTTGGACGAGCATAAAAAATGAAGCAGCAGATGTTTTTTCAATGATCAATTTGTGTTCTGTGTGAACGTAGCATTAAAGTGCAACCACACCGAAGGCAAATTTTGTGTCCAGAGCAATTGATTTAGCTGGTACCTCTATGTAGAGGGCAACTCAGGAGCAATACATGGTGAGAGAGACAAAGGTAGGGATTTAATTGAGGCGATAACAAGCTTTTGGCAAATTCAATGTTGACAAAAATTAAGTAGGGAATGCCCTTAAGAGGTTTGCAGGTGGCATTTAAATCTTTTTGATTTAGCCCTAGAAAGACTCTTTGTCATCCTCCCTTATCTCCAGCACAGTCACCTGCCAGCCTCCACCTCTCACAGACCCTAGCTTCGGTCCTCCGACCGGCTGCTTCTTCATGCTTCTGGTGCTCTGTCATTTCTAGTGTTGCGCCCATGCTGATACCATCATTGGATGGGGGCCCGATCCAGCACTAAAATTGTTGTATCAGTATCAGCAAGTACCAACAAATACAGCACAGATACCATTTTGAGAACCAAAAGTTTATTCAACTATTGTCAACCATTCCAGGTAGGGAATAAAAAGTTCTACTGGATTCACTTTGTGTTAGTCTTTTTTCTGCTTCACAAAGGTAGGCAGCAGCTTGACAAAGCCATGATGGCAATTATTTTACATCCAAGTAGTTTGCAGTTCTTTATATATACACACATCAATTTCAAAAAGATGGTATCGGTGTGGTATCTGTATCGGCCAATGCTGCACAGACAGGTATCGGGTATAGTATCGCGGCCAAAAAATGGCATTGGCACGTTATTTCCCACTGCTTCTGTATAAGATCCGGATCTTCGTCTCACCTTACCTTAAGCTCCACAGAATCAAGCCCAGGGAAGCCAACAGTGTTGTTCAGGTTCTCAAAATAAATAAAGCACTGCAACTCTTTGTTTAAAAACAAATTCCACAAATTTGAGGTGCAAACAACAACCAGAAGGTAAAAAATGTAGTCTGCTGCTCATCAGTCAAATTTCTGGTGAAATGTCAGGTTGGCAGAAGCACACAAACTTGCAATATTTATTTTCGTAGGTTGAACATGAGTTATAAACTTACCTGAAGTTTTGCTTGAAGTATTTGGGTTTGAAGTCCTTTGTTTACAGACAATAAAGCTAAGTAGGAAATAGCCATAAATAGGTAGGAAATGTTGATATGAAGTAGTGAATGGGAAAACTGACCTTTGATGAAAGATCTGTTGTCTTTGACAAAGTTGGGGGTTCTTTAACTTATTTGTTTTATTTTGTATTCTGTATTGTTGTATTGATTAATGTTTACATACCTGCACTTTTTCTATTTTTTATTTTTTTAATGTGCCTGTCAGGGTGATGTCACAGCTGTGCCACTAGATAAGATGTTATGTTAAAAAAAAACTGTAACTGAGGAGAAAACGGGTACATAATATCCCTCAAACAATAAAAAAACATTTATGTTAATATTTATAATGCCTTTCATTGTTTTGTTTTTTAAACAGGTGAAAAATAAGATCTGACCCATATCCGACATTTGGAATGCGACACCAGAACGACCAATTAGATGTGACTTTGACATAGTTTTTCTTTTTTTTTATCGAATTTGTCACATTTTTATGCCATCCAGCACTTAATGGCAGCAGTTACCAAAAAAGAAAGAAGCTGGGATAGAAACCCTGAGAACAAAATTATCTAAAATAAGCACATTTTATCTCGAAAATGTGTTTTTTTCCCCTGAATTTAAGCAGGTATGTAATATCCTCTGCCACTGATACATTTATACATTTTTCATAAAGTTTTTTTATGCAAATCATCTTATTTTATTGGGAATTTTTCTTACTTACCAAATCAAGGGAAAATACACTGATTTCCAAGAAAATTGACACACTGCAAAAACAAACTAGAAAGCAGTGAGAAATTCTTAAATTAAGTGTATTAAGCCTTCATTTTAGTAGGTAAATCAGATGATTTGCCAATGGAATCAGAATTTTTACTCTTCAAAAAAAAAAAATTAGATATTATGACTTGAAATAAGACAATGCAATTACTTTTTCATATTTTAAATGTAAATGGTCTTGTTCAATTGGCAAAGTGTCTCACTTACCTCCTCAATTCAAAAATGCGCTTATTTTAAGAAAAAAAGACTTATTGAGATTTCATTTTTTTGCAGTGCATGTTCATATTTTGGCTTTTACAATGATGCACACACTGCAAAAGATGTAGATCTAAGTAATTTTTTCTGAAAATAAGTTAATCTTTTATTGAATTGAGCAGATGAGACAATTTGCAAATGGAAGAAGACAATTTACATTTAAAATAAGAAAAAACACCTACAGTTTCTTTATTTGAAGTGCATAACATCTAATTATCCTTTTTTAAAGGTAAAAATGCTAATTCCTTTGGCAGATCACCTTATTTTCCTACTCAAATAAATTGTAGATATACTTATTTTAAGACTTTTTTTTTTACTCATTTACAAAGGGCCGGATCTATCAAAGGTTTGCGTGTATAAAAACGTGAGCTATTTCACTGCGCACGCTAAAAAATGTACAAACTGATCTATCAACAGCGTGCTAAAAGGATTTGGTCTTTAAACGTGCTAAATAGCACCTCTTATCCATTTAATACTTTTTCTGCAATGAATATGCAATATAGGGCGTTTACACGCAAAAGTGCGTCTTATGGGAGGAGAACATGTAAATATATTAATTTAGCACTCGCAACGTGATTTATCAAACCTGAAAGCAATTTTGCTAACGGTATCTGACTATATTTAACACGTTTCAAAAGAAGGTGCAAATGGTCTGCATGCGTAATTGCGCACACATGGCAGCGGTTATTGTCGCAAGAAGGAGACATCGAAATGAAGCAAGGAGACGCAGAGAACACATTTTTTCACTCCGTGTGAATATTTTTGGAATGAACGAGGTAACGATCATCAAAACATATCGTTTATCCTGCATTGCCATTTTGGAGCTGTTGGGGGAACTCCGAATGGATTTGGAGCCAGCCACAAGGAGGACCCACGCAATACCAGATATCACAAAACTCCTTGCAACATTGCACTATTTTTGCATCTGGGTCATTCCAGTGTACGGTTGCAGCGAGAGCTGGGATCTCAATCTCGTTTTTCAGAAGTGCTGCCCGACGGGGTCGGGGTTCTCCCCCTGCGCCTGTGGAGCAACATGCCAATGCTGCGGGGATGCGTACGCGCAGTAATCTCATCCACAATCACTTCTTGTGAGCCATTTGGTATGTGCATTTTTCTACAGGCCAATACAAAACAGCTGTTTTTATTTGTTGTTTTTTTTTTACTGCAGTGAAGTAGAAATTCAGCCACATACCACCTTAGGGAATAAAGGTTGCCAAAGTTTTTTCTTTATATATATATATATATATATATATATATATATATATATATATATATATATATATATATATATATATATATATATATATATATATATATATATATATATTTTTTTTTTATGTTTGTTTGTTGGGGGTCACTGTGAGATTTAAATTTCTTAATGCACTAGTTTGTAGAAACTACAAACTACTTTGCCGCAAACCACAAAACGCGCAAAACCATCATTTAAATAGGGCGTCTCCAACAGTTTTGCACCTGCCACCAGTTACGCAATCACTCTTGTTCAATCACCCGCAAACCATGGTTCAGCCCCTCGCGCAAAATTCCAGTTTGCGAGCGCAAATTACTGCACGCAAAATTGGATCTTGATAAATCCGGCCCAAAATGTTTTTGCAATGCAAAGACACATCAAGACCTTAAAGCTTGCTAACTTTATTCGGTCTAACTGAAAGGCTTACAGAAGCCATTATGATACGGGAAATGTTTTTTTTTCTTCTACCATTCAACCAGAGGAATCTAAAATGCTACAGAGGTTAGAGAGCATGTGACCGTCTGCTTTTGTTGGTCTAATACATTGGATTGCATCAAGACTGCTGCAGTAAAGTTGATAGGAGAGGCGCTACTATATCTGATTAAAAAGTTTTATTGACATGATGAAGTTCATAATGAACTCAGTTTCTGTGAAGTAGTTTAAGTATTGACTCCACCATTTCCAGACTGTGTTTCTGTATCCACACAGTTTTAGTTAAATAATGGCCTTTTAAAGTTTAAACATAACAGCTATTACTCCGTGATCACTGTTATTCTCTGTGTGACCGCGGATTGTGTTTATATGCATGCAGGTCAGTTTGGAGCCGTAAACAGAGTTTAGATACAAGCCACATTTGAGAGGTAATGGGGAAAACAGCACACAACAAAATCAGATTCCTGCAAAAATCTGATTTGAGCATAAAGACCTCACAGCCTCAGCCCCACTTAGTCATGACACCTAAACTTCTAAAATTTTATTTTATATATATATATATATATATATATATATATATATATATATATATATATATATATATATATACACTATATTGCCAAAAGTATTTGCTCACCTGCCTTGACTCACATATGAGCTTAAGTGACATCCCGTTCCTAATCCATAGGGTTCAATATGACGTCGGTCCACCCTTTGCAGCTAGAACAGCTTCAACTCTTCTGGGAAGGCTGTCCACAAGGTTTAGGAGTGTGTTTATGGGAATTTTTGACCATTCTTCCAGAAGCGCATTTGTGAGGTCGCACACTGATGTTGGACGAGAAGGCCTGGCTCTCAGTCTCCGCTCTAATTCATCCCAAAGGTGTTCTATCGGGTTGAGGTCAGGACTCTGTGCAGGCCAGTCAAGTTCATCCACACCAGACTCTGTCATCCATGTCTTTATGGACCTTGCTTTGTGCACTGGTGCACAGTCATGTTGGAAGAGGAAGGGGCCAGCTCCAAACTGTTCCCACAAAGTTGGGAGCATGGAATTGTCCAAAATGTCTTGGTATGCTGAAGCATTCAGAGTTCCTTTCACTGGAACTAAGGGGCCAAGCCCAGCTCCTGAAAAACAACCCCACACCATAATCCCCCCTCCACCAAACTTTACACTTGGCACAATGCAGTCAGACAAGTACCGTTCTCCTGGCAACCGCCAAACCCAGACCCGTCCATCAGATTGCCAGATGGAGAAGCGCGATTCGTCACTCCAGAGAACGCGTCTCCACTGCTCTAGAGTCCAGTGGCGGCGTGCTTTACACCACCGCATCCGACGCTTTGCATTGCACTTGGTGATGTATGGCTTGGATGCAGCTGCTCGACCATGGAAACCCATTCCATGAAGCTCTCTGCGCACTGTTCTTGAGCTAATCTGAAGGCCACATGAAGTTTGGAGGTCTGTAGTGATTGACTCTGCAGAAAGTTGGCGACCTCTTCGCACTATGCGCTTCAGCATCCGCTGACCCCGCTCCGTCAGTTTACGTGGCCTACCACTTCGTGGCTGAGTTGCTGTCGTTCCCAAACACTTCCATTTTCTTATAATACAGCTGACAGTTGACTGTGGAATATTTAGGAGCGAGGAAATTTCACGACTGGATTTGTTGCACAGGTGGCATCCTATCACAGTTCCACGCTGGAATTCACTGAGCTCCTGAGAGCGACCCATTCTTTCACAAATGTTTGTAAAAACAGTCTGCATGCCTAGGTGCTTGAATTTATACACCTGTGGCCATGGAAGTGATTGGAACACCTGATTCCAATAATTTGGATGGGTGAGCAAATACTTTTGGCAATATAGTGTATATGTATATGTGTGTGTATGAATGTTCGCCAGCATGTTCACTACACCAGAAAACAAACCAGAAAGTTGAATGAACCTTTAATATAAAGCAGATTTTATCAATTTCTTTTTCAGTGGGAGCATCATCTCCTGTTTCTCACTGTTTATAAGTTTGAATTAAACTGATAAATGTTGTTTTTGATAGAAAAATGTATGTAAATTAAACAAAAACTCAGGATTTTAGGGTTTACTTGTTTATTATTGCTCTGAAGAATCTCTAAAATAAAAATGAATCAGCATTTTCAATAAAATCTGTTGTCTTTATTCACTCTATGTAATTAAAGGAAACTTTTTTACCTATGAGTTTAGGAACACAAACTGCAAAGAGTTTCAAATGAAATACTCCAGGCACTTGTTTCTCTCGTCGTCTAGTTCCTGGGTCTCGATCTCAAACTTCTTCATAGCGATGAAGTACTGAACAAACGGTTCTCCCAGGGCGCTGCAGATGACATGATCCTCTGCCAATGCCTCCAGGGCGTTATCAAGCTTCACGGGGATGGCGAATTCTTTCTGCTGACCGGGGGCTTTGTTCAGAAGGTTTTCGATGTTCAGGTTTTTTCTGATACCATCCAGTCCCGCAGCCACTGTAGCAGCCAGTACAATGTAAGGGTTTGCCATAGCAGAGCCCAGCTTGTTGTCGATGTGCGTCTCCCTCCCTCCATGGTATTTGATGTTAAACGAGCTGCTATTGTCGTTACAGCCGCATGTAGCATACAGCATTTGTTTGGAGTCTTTGATGGTCTTGGCAATATGGCTGCGGCAACCCAGGCCGGGTGACATAAGGCAACTTAGGGCTGCAGCGTGGGTGAGGAGCCCAGCCAACCATTTCCTTCCGATCTCAGACAGGTCTGCTGCCTTTTCGCTACTCTGGAAGAGGCTGCGTCGCCCATTCGCGTCCCACAGGCTGTGGGAAAGCACACCAGCGTTATACAGACCATCATCGGTGAAAAAGCTGGCGATATAGCTGTGTTTACGAGCCATCTCTTTAATGCCAGTACGGAAGGTAAAGGCACTGTCGGCAGCTGCTATCCCGAACTCTGGCCTCAGATTGATCTCCATCTGACTGGGCCCACTAGCTGAGGAAATACTGTCTATGTCTGCACCCATGCAGTACATGCTGTCCACTAGCTGCTGGAGGAACGGGAGGTCATGGTTGCTAAGCAACGTAGTGGCAGGGAACAGGAGGGTTTTTGGTCCTATTCTGTCAGGGGCTCCCAGAACGCAGCACTCATAGGTGAAGGATGAATGCAGAGAGAACCCTAGGCTTTGGAGCTGACCGAGCAGCTGCTTGGCAATGAGGCGTGGGGAGGTTCGCAGAGGGCTTCCTGTTACAGTGCATGGATCACATATGACCCGTGCTGTCTGCTCAGCCCATGGTAGGACTCTGAATGTTGAGAGGTCTGGGATCAGAAGGACGTCACTGCTGAAACTGGCAGTGCTGGCATGGTCCACTTCATTGCTCTTCGGGCTCAGGGTCAGCTCCAAATAGCTTCTTGGCATCGGTACCCCGTAGACTGCCTTCTCCTGTGACAACAATGTTTCCATGTTTATTTTAAAAAATTAACTTATACTAATACCACTGAACAGAATCTTCAATGATTCTGGCATTGCACACATATGAAATGTATCAATGGAGTTCATTACGTGGAAGAAGCGGACAGGAACCGTCTTAGACCGTGACACCCCATGTAGATCAGTGGCCTCAAATCGGACGAAGTTGATGTTTTCTCGAGCAATCTGCTGCTTGATTTGATCCATGGCTGAGAAGAACCTCAGGTTGACAGAGGACTCAACTTTGTTTTCGTTATCTGTAGAAACAATTTTCTATAACTTTACAACTGCTGAAACATTTTATCTCCGAGTTTTAGTGTCCAATGAACAACTTTCAGGAAGATACAGTTCTGAACCAGCAATGATGCTGTACCAGCCACAACGGTTAATGAGATCATCTATGACATTGTAACAATAATAATTGATCTTTTTGATCTCACATTGGAGAAATTTACAACTGCATTTAACCCATCCCCTTGGGGAGCAGTGAGCTGCTATCATGGGGCGCCCGGGGAGCAGTGCGGGGTTAAGGGACTTGCTCAGAGAGCCAGAGTGGCAGTCTGTGGGAGTGGTATTCAAACTCACAACCTCAGGATTCCAAGACCTATGCCCTAACCACTAGGTCGCCACTCCCTTCTGTGTCCCAGAACCTCTATTCTGGGACACTAAAGCATATCTTATCGTATAGAGGCTGAGAAATCAAGGCTTTCCTCGAACAATCAGTCATGAAAACCCCACCACAACCACCAACACTACCACTGTATGTGTTGGTCAATCACTTCCTCTAAAGGGTTAAGTTCAAACATTTAAAAAATATCTTAAATTCTAAAAGGTTTGGTAGGGATAACAATGATTATGCAAAAAGGTTGGAATTATAAAGATGTTGATCTTTTTGCTGAGACTAATTCATGACATCTTTTAACTAAAACTATCATTCATTTTCAAATGTTAACAATCAATACAAAAGGTTAAAATCTTTCAAGTTAAAGATAGATCTAAATGTACTAGAAGGACTCATCAACTGAGAGCTGATGGGCTGCTTCTGTCTAAAGCTTTCATAAAACTAACAAGACTTTACCTTTTTCTTTTAAACTATTTCTACTTACTTGTGTTTTAAGTAGGAGAGTGTCACTGACCTGAATGAGAATCTCCAGTCTCTCCCCAGGAGCTGCCCCCTGAATGTGCATAGATCCTGACCCCTGGCTGCCTATTTGTTTTCGCAGCAGAGCTGAAAGAGCTGGATGAATCCACAGTGGGAGGCCGCTGAATAGGTGTACTTTCTCTGGAGCGCCCCCCCCTTCTGGAAGCGTCGGGCAGAGGTTTGAAGGTGCTGAACGTCCTATGAGGGTTGTCTTCGTCGTCCCATCTCTTGCATCCTCCGCCACTGCTGCTGCTCCCATGGAGATACGTAAAAGGGCTTCCTGTTTTCCCCTCCTCTTTTCCTCGGATGCTGAGGAAATGACTGTCCTTCAGGATGCTCTTCAGCTCCTCCATGGTTTGTTGATGAACGTCTAGTCCACCAAAGGACAACCTAGTCTGGGATGATTCCTCTCTCATGAAGAGCTCCCCAAGGACATGTTGCTCCTCTCTCAGACCCTCAGCCTTATGCAGAGGACCTGCTCCAGTCCCTAAAAGATGTTCTGGGAGTGTTTCAGTGTGCCTCAGAGATTGTTCAGCAGATGGACCTCCTCCTCTGCAGCTCTGGCCCAACATAGGTACATACTTCTCTGTTACTTTAACACCTTTCTCGTCTTTGCACAGACTCATTCCTGTTCCATCTGTTTGGTCTTTGCTTTTGCTGGTTTCTTCCTGTAGAAAAAAACCCTCAAAAATGGTTAAATATTCTTAAATGTGCAACAAGAACTTAAATAAAAGTCTCGATGTGTTATTTATCCCTAAGATAAAATGAAATCTACCTTCCTCACAGCACTGAACCTAATAAAAAACTAAATGTGTATTTTTTACCTTGAGGTCTTGAGAGTCATTCATGTCTGTCTTTGTGCTCATAAGCAGGAATTGAGGATTAGATTTGCCCCCTATTGAAGGCAGAGCGTCACCAGCACATTAATTTTTATAGACAATTGGTACAACGGTGACGGATTAGAACATTCTGTCTAACACCAGCCGCCACAGGAGATCAGCTGATAACCAGTATCCGCCAGCCACTGGTAGGGACTGAAACACTGGGGCTTTCAGCCCATTGGCTGCAGTGGAGCACAATAAGTCTCACATTGCAGTGGGAAACTGCAGAGGCCAGCAGCTCTGCATAAGCTTCCAGAAAGGTAGACCAGGATTTTTAAGCCTATTGATCCAGAGGAGGTAAAATACCTCCTGAAGACGAAACAATGGCCGGAGTTAGAAGTCCTAGATTGTTTCCATCAAAAGAAAAGAGAGAAATTCACTGAGAAATGTTCTCATAAAGAACTTAATGAATTTTTTTTCTAAACTTGCTTGATTTAATTATAAGTTAAAGGTCCTATATCAGGGGTTACCAATTAAAAATCAGCGGGGTCCAAATAAAGAAAATCAACAACCAGTAAATTGTACGTAGAAATTTTAAATTATAATCTGTTACTTTAAAAATAATCCAACTTATACATTTAATTTTTAAATAAAAATATAAAAAAAACGAAAATTTTTCCATTTTAAAATCTAAAGGGTTTTTTGAGTAGAGAAGAACAATCATTCAGTTTGGTATATAGATAATTTCCCGATTCACGTCTTTTGTAAAACACCTAAACTGACCGCTAGTATTTTATTTATTTTTCATGGCTTAATGAGAGCAGTTGGCTTTAGGCTGCCCTGCAAGGCTTTAAACCTGGGTTTGAATGGAGACAAAGTCATTCTCAAGCACATATCAAGGTCCTCATTTTGAATCTGGATCGATATTTATCTTTGATTATGTTTATGTTGGAGAATCCTGCTTCACAGCAGTAGGTTCACCCAAACATACTCTAAATGTGCAGGGTCATCTTTGAGCACGCCATTTCACTTTTCTATCACCAGTTCACCACAGTTCTCCCAGCAGTCCACACTTTTCCGCTCTCTTTTTCTTCTTCTCCTTCTTTTCCCTCATGCGGCTTGCTACAGGTTTGCCTGCTGTGTCTAAAGGACAATTTATACTTCTGCGACCAAACACATTAAATGTCGCTTAGGTCTGGTCGCGAACCACTTTTGCTGGTATGCTTCTGCACCGTCGGTCTGGAATTTTTAGGAACGCACAGCAGTTTCCCGCCAAAGCGCTAGGGGGAGCCTATTCCAACCCAGTCTCATGGGAAAATGTACCCCCACTAGGTTGGTCCACACTGCAAAACGTTAGACAAGCGCATCCGAGGCTTTCGTTCTATTGGCTGGAAAGGTTGCTAGGCGACGATCTGATCCAATCTGAGAGAGAGCAAAAAAAAATCCGCAAGCAGAGCCTACGGGTTTGTGAGCGTAACTAAGACTCGAGCAGAGCGCGGTTTGTGCGAAGAGAGGGAGGGAAGCGAGAGGAGAAAATATCTGTGCAAGAAGCATTAAATCTGAGAGAAGAAACAAAGATTTGAGAGAGAAGAGAAAATATTTGAGAGAGAGCGCATGTTTTGAGTGTGAGCATTATAAGTTTTGAGTGCAAGAAGATGAAATTCTTTTCTCAAATTGAAATTATGTGCTCTTGCATTATGGCAGGATAATTCTCCCATAAAATAACTGGAAACTAAAAAAGAAACTCAAAAGGAAGTCCACAAAGGGCAGAACCAAGACACGTAAAGCTAACACCCAAGCCCATCATTTTGGTCCTTTTTTATTATAAACATTATAAAGATGGTTTATCAACATGCATGACTACTGCATCCTTAAGTGATGTAAGACTTCAGTATCAGGACACATTATAATGTCGGCCTATCTATATATAGTCAGAATAAGTAATTACTAGTGGTGGGTGGTGCAGATGGTAACTAGGCCTTCAGTGGGCACCCCTCAACTTTATCTACTTTTTATCCCTTGTTCAACATATATACATAGAGAGATGCCTATCTGGGGGCATGAACAAATCAGTCTTGTGTGCAGGCCTATTGTCAACACTTTGAACGTGGCGTGATAACACAGATGTAGCTATAAAGACGCCATGTTTGCTTAAAGGAATAGTACACCCAAAACATGATTAGCCTTCATTTTCTACTCACCCCCATGCTGAACAACACTCTGGAGTACTTTTTTGATATCTCAAATGCATCTGGAGATCTGGGAGGCTTCTTGCTTTCTGCTGGCATTCAAATAATGGAGGTCTATGGTGACCGAGACAGAAAGGTCCATAAAAGTCCACAAAAAACGTGTCAATATTCCTCCATACTGCTCGTCCAATGTATTCCAAGTGTCCTGAGTGGGTAGCATCCAGAATTTACTCGAAACGAAGTCATTTAGAATGTTTTTAGAGCATAAACAGTAGTGTATAGGATTTCCTGAAAGCGCGCACATGCGCGCTCACGACGCTACGGAAGCCGGCAGACCAAACCAGATGAAAGTGCGCATTCAGCGTCTGCTCTGCCAATAATGCAAGCGTAGAAGAAGAAATGTGCTGTTTACCTGTGCAAAGAAAGAAACAACGAAAGAAAAATGTCTGAGGACTTAAGTGTTGAGGAAGAGCATGAGTTCTTTGCCGAGCTGAATGCGCTGGTTTGGTCTGCCAGCTTCCGGCGTCGTGAGCGCGCATGTGCGCGCTTTCAGGAAATCCTATACACTACTGTTTATGCTCTAAAAACATTCTAAATTACTTCGTTTCGAGTAAATTCTGGATGCTACCACCTCAGGACACTTGGAATACATTGGACGAGCAGTATGGAGGAATATTGCCACGTTTTTTGTGGACTTTTATGGACCTCTCTGTCTCGGTCACCATAGACCTCCATTATTTGAATGCCAGCAGACAGCAAGAAGCCTCCCAGATCTCCAGATGCATTTGAGATATCAAAAAAGTACTCCAGAGTGTTGTTCAGCATGGGGTTGAGTAGAAAATGAAGGCTAATCATGTTTTGGGTGTACTATTCCTTTAAGGGTAAATTTATTTTTAAGGGAGCTCATCAGCGTGGTTGAAGATGATGGGCTCGAGCTCGTTCTCCAGGTGGCCACAGGTGCTCATACATGCCCAGCACGCCGCAGAGAAAGCCGCGAAAGACGAGAAGTTGGTTGAGGCGACGTGTTTAGTACTGACAGTGGACCACTGGATATCTGTCAATAATAACTACCTCTGTGTTACTGCACACCTCATCAATGCAAGCTGGGAACTTCACACCTTGGCTTTAGGTAGGCAATGTTATGTTATTTTAAATTTCATTTTTACCACTACACCATGAATGATTACTACTAAATTATTTTTGCTTCTTGATGATTGCTTGGCTGAATGTGGGTTAAGTGGGACGATTTATGAAAATGTTGGTTCAGTGGTATTATGTGATGCATTTTGGAAACAGGAAATGAGCCCCTGGTCTAATGCACCATCTGACTAGAGAAACCTGTTCAAAGACTTACTTTCACTTATTATTTAGGTAGCATACACATATCATCCTTGTCATATTTTATTCTTACTCTTATCTTATTTTATTCTTATCCTTATTTGATTCATTTTCTTATGTTATTTCCCGCAAGGGATTATTAAAGTAAATAAAGTAATTCTGATTCTGATTAATTAATCCCTTTGGTAGAATACAAATGACGCATTTTAATCTAGATTCATTCCAAGATTACAAAGAGATTAATTTAGATTTTTTATTTATTTATCTATGCTCACCTCTTTTATTTATATATATATATATATATATATATATATATATATATATATATATATATATATAATGAAATTTGATTGGACAAAAAATACAGAGACCACATAAATGTAATGAAAGCAGCTCAGTAATCAAGAGAAACGCTACAAGATTAAGAGAATCAATTGTTTTGAATAAATTAATACAGCTGGAAAGAAGAAAATTAAAGTGTAGGTTGAGAATGTATGTTAGTGTTTCTGATTGATTTTAGGCCAGCAGAGAAGGCTTTGAAGGCCATCACAGCCCACCACTGGTCGTTACTATGCAGTAGGGGTGTCAACAATAATCCATTCAGCGATGCATTGCAATGCGGCTCATGCACGATTCAGCATCGATGCAGCAACGTGCCATAATCGATTATGCCACTGTTTATTTTCTGGCCTCAAATGGACAAGTTGTGAAGTTTCAATTACTTCCGGGGGCATACCAACAACAATCAAGATGGCTGAGGCGGAGGGAGATGACCGCGATAGACGGGTAGGCCTAATTAAAAACGCACCAAAAGCTTGGAAAGCGGATATCTGGGCACATTTCGGATTTTACGAAGTCAATGGGATTTTGATGCATCGCAATGCATCATAGAATCGAATTGAATCAAATCGTTACCTGGTGAATCGTAATCGAATCGAACTGTGAGGGCAGTGCCAATGCACACCCCTACTATGCAGTTGTTTATCTCTTCTGTAATGGCAGCGCGCTGTCATGAGGCGAGATATCCAGAATGTATGAGGTTACGTAATGCTATCTATTTTCTTTTCTTTTGAATAAATACTGGACTTTTCAGAATGTTTTTAACCCTTGGTTACAGTAAAAAAAAAAAAAAAGAAGAAGCATTTTTTTAAAGTGTAGATCACTGATTTGCAGAAAGACAGATAGCAGGCAAGCAGTCAACTTCACAGCATTAAAGGTAAGAAAACTCTCTTTTGAGACTGATGCTATAAAGATTTAATTAGGGAACCACAAGGTAGAGGAAATTAAACTAATTAAAACCATTTATTATAAATAGCAACTAACTGTTGGTTTTCATGATATGTTTATTTGTGTAATAACTTATTTGACTGCTTTTTGTGTAGTGGTACAGTTATACACTCACCGGGCACTTTATTAGGTACCCCATGCTAGTAACCGGTTGGACCCCCTTTTGCCTTCAGAACTGCCTCATTTCTTCGTGGCATAGATTCAACAAGGTGCTGGAAGCATTCCTCAGGGAGTTTGGTCCATATTGACATGATGGCATCACACAGTTGCCGCAGATTTGTCGGCTGCACATCCATGATGCGAATCTCCCGTTCCACCACATCCCAAAGATGCTCTATTGGATTGAGATCTGGTGACTGTGGAGGCCATTTGAGTACAGTGAACTCATTGTCATGTTCAAGAAGCCAGTCTGAGATGATTCCAGCTTTATGACATGGCGCATTATCCTGCTGAAAGTAGCCATCAGAAGTTGGGTACATTGTGGTCATAAAGGGATGGACATGGTCAGCAACAATACTCAGGTAGGCTGTGGCGTTGCAACGATGCTCAATTGGTACCAAGGGGCCCAAAGAGTGCCAAGAAAATCCATGCTTTCATGTTGTAGACGCCAAATTCTGACCCTACCATCCGAATGTCGCAGCAGAAATCGAGACTCATCAGATCAGGCAACGTTTTTCCAATCTTCTATTGTCCAATTTCGATGAGCTTGTGCAAATTGTAGCCTCAGTTTCCTGTTCTTAGCTGAAAGGAGTGGCACCCAGTGTGGTCTTCTGCTACTGTAGCCCATCTGCCTCAAAGTTCAACGTACTGTGCATTCAGAGATGCTCTTCTGCCCACCTTGGTTGTAACGGGTGGTTATTTGAGTCACTGTTGCCCTTCTATCAGCTCGAACCAGTCTGGCCATTCTCCTCTGCACTCTGGCATCAACAAGGCATTTCCGCCCACAGAACTGCCACTCACTGGATGTTTTTTCTTTTTCGGGCCATTCTCTGTAAACCCTAGAGATGGTTGTGTGTGAAAATCCCAGTAGATCAGCAGTTTCTGAAATACTCAGACCAGCCCTTCTGGCACCAACAATCATGCCACGTTCAAAGTCACTCAAATCACCTTTCTTCCCCATACTGATGCTTGGTTTGAACTGCAGGAGATTGTCTTGACCATGTCTACATACCTAAATGCACTGAGTTGACGCCATGTGATTGGCTGCTTAGAAATTAAGTGTTAACGAGCAGTTGGACAGGTGTACCTAATAAAGTTGCCGGTGAGTGTAATTTGAAGATAATGTGTTGACTTTATCATGTAAAAGGTAATCAATAACTAAACTGTTCTTCTTTAAGCAGGATAGTCAAAATAGAAAGAGAAAACACTGACATACACATCCAAGCAATGTCTCAAGCTCCAGTAAGTCATTCTGAGTTGAAGCTTTTCTTATGAAGAACCATAATTTTGGTCCACATTAGGCATCAAAAGGGGTTTACACTATATTCAGTGGTGCCAAATAATTGATGGATTTTTTGTTTTTGTTCTCTTACAGATGGAGATCAGTAATGTGGATGAACAACTTTGTGAAGGTCAGCAGCATGTGGAAAACAGAGACCTGGATCAGCTGAATGTCTCTGAGAAATCACATCGCTGTGACCAGTGTGGAAAGGGTTTTACGAGCTCTTACGGTCTGAAAATACACCTGCTCAGCCATTTTTATATTTCTTCCCTTTGCAGTTATAGTTCTGATAAAAAAAACTTTAAAATGAGTACATATTCCTCCATTTTTAGCTTCCTTTTAATGGCTTCCTGTTAAATCCAGAATTATAATGAGCAGATAATGGAAGACCCAGATTCAACCGGAGCTAGAGATGTTTAAACAGTTTATTGGAATGAAACTGGCGCTGTATGGGAGAGATTCACCACAATCAGCAACTAGAACTCAGAATACAGGTCAGAGATCCAAAAGACACTAAGACAGGTCCGATAGGGGTCAGGCAGGTTTACAGGAATACTCGTAATAATCTGACACTAGTCACTGGTCTGACAGCTGGTTATACAGTTATGATTTTTATCAGGAAAGCCACTGTTAAAAAAATAGAAAAAACAGAAAGGACATGATTAATTGTCATTAATAGGATGATGCTGTACCATTTCAGATAGAAAAATGCCCCATGCAAGCACAAGGTCAGACCACCCTTTTTAGAGGGTCTGTCTCCTGTAATTGTGGCTTTCAGTCTGCTAAGCTAAACTGATTTAAAATAAAATCTGATGGCTATCAGCTTTTGAATGATCCTTAGTGTCAGGATGCAGCAAGCAGCACTGTGCAGTTTTCTGCCCGTTCAGCCTTCGCTGCTCCCTCCACACGTGACCTGAGTTTGTTGGTGGGACGTGGTACACACCTGCAGCTCGTTCGGCTGCACTATAAGAACACCACCCAGACAGGTGGAGGACGCTAGAGTGTTAACCTTGTTTGGTACGCTTAGAGGCCTCTGTCTATTGACAGCTTACCTTTTCCCAGAGTTAATCCTTGTCTCCTGTGTCTCCCAAGTCGCCTCACCCGCGTTCTCTCGTGATTGGACATCCCAAGTCAAGTCCTTCGGTTCTTACTGGTCTGGACCCACTACAAACGACCCTGCTTGCTCACTTGGGGTAACCAAGCCAGGCTGAGAAACCATACTGCATCCCTGTGATTCCTCCAGCTGTCATCGGACCACCTCCATTTCGCCGCTGCTTGGATTTCCTATTCTCGGATACCACCTGCCTGCCCACCAGCCACTCTGTCACCTGTTGCCACCTCGGAGGTCCGTTCCTCCGCTCCACTCCCCCCGGTTAGGTCTCTGTGCCCGGCGATAAGCCTTAGGCCTTCACTTCACATTTCCCCGCTCTCTGTCCAAAACTAACTCTCAGCCTCTTTCCCACAGACCACTCGAGCCGATCCTCGCGTCCTTTCTTTTCATTTACATTCAATAAAAATTCTATTTTTTATGAGGTCAATATACTATCCTGATCTTGGCGCTGATGGTTTGTTTTTTTTCCTTTGCTCCCTGCCCCCCTGTCTAACTGGTTCTGCGGCTGATTATCGCCGATCATTTCCAGCTGGTGTCTCTGCTATTTAGGTTGTGTGTTTGCCTCCCATCAGCGCCAGGTTATTCGAGTGTTTTGGCGAGACGTTTCCTAGCAATCTTGTCGTATCTGATCTTGGATTCTACCGGCTTCTGAACCTGGAACTGTCTTCTGACTTCGGGCTTGGATTTCCCTTCTGGAGTGGTTGCTGCCCGGCGTCGGCTGGCGCCCTCTCCACTCATTCTCTAGGAACTCTGGGGGCGTCGCTTGCCGCAACTGCGGTCAAACCTACCGTCTGGATTCAGCTGTGTTCTCCACAAACAGACTGAACTTTGAATCAGGTCAGTGACTTCCAAGTTGTATTCAGCCCCACATCCAGACACTGACCTGTATTCTCCTATCGCTGCAGAGATCCAGCCCGCAGCAGACGAGCAGCCCCGCGCTCCTGTTAGTTTTAATAAATGCTTTGACCTTTTCCACTGCCTGTCTTGTCTCGAATTCTGGGTCCAACTTCCGGAGATCATTACATATACATTTATAATTTAGGAATTTTAAACATTTTAAATTTTTTTTGACTTAAACTAAGTTAAAACTACCGTTTTCTAAACAAAATTGAATTAGAACTCAAGAAAAACTGTTAAATTCATCTGAAAAAATGTGAGGATTGTTTTTTATTTGTTGTGGAAAAATAAAACATTTAGCAGATGAAAACTGGGATCCTATCTCAGTACCACTGAAGCTGTCACCTTATTGTTTTTGAATAATTAGTCAAACGAAATTTGTAAAGAAAAAGAATGAAATAGATAAGCATCTCCCTGAAATGAGTTTTTGGAACTTGGGATTTCTGGATAGGGAAGAAAATTATTTCAAATGATATTTACAATGCCACATTCTGCCAATTTCTAAAGGGGCTATATTT
Organism: Cyprinodon tularosa; assembly: GCF_016077235.1. Taxonomy (NCBI): domain Eukaryota; kingdom Metazoa; phylum Chordata; class Actinopteri; order Cyprinodontiformes; family Cyprinodontidae; genus Cyprinodon; species Cyprinodon tularosa. The sequence goes on along the minus strand of NW_024038928.1, from coordinate 1,742,098 downwards.
ATTATTAAATTCCGTATTCATTAATATTTCCACAAGTGCGTATGTGTTTAGAAATAACACTTCTTAGTGTTATTTCTATATTCCAGCTGTTTGAACTGTTGATTACAAACCAAAACCACATTTCTTGTTTGTGTCCATAAAGATGAGTCAGACTGATTCCATAAAGCTTCATAGCAAAGTGTTTCCCTGGATAAATCCAGCCTCCCATGTGACCCCAGCAGAGTAACCACCTGATCTGAGATCACCGGGATGAGTCTGGACATAACGCCGCAAATTTTCAGGGTGGGGTTTCCATGGTTGCATCAAGGCAGAGGTAATAAAACGCAGAAACAAACAAATCCGTTTCCAGAGTTTTCAAAATAAAAGTCAAAGTGTCTCAGAATTACATTTTATAGACATTTTGTGGATTAGGCCTGACTACTGTCATTTCTAAATGGTGATTTTTCCTATATAATAAGGACATTGGTGGGACATTTGCACCAAATATTTGCTATGGAAACTGTATTAAACAATTGCACCTGCATGCCGTAGTCCAGTTGTAAAAAAAAAAGTAGAGGGGTAGTGGATTTTTTATTTTTATTTATTTATTTATTTATTTTTTTTGAAGCATACATAGCCTAATTAATATAGTCTATTAACCTAAAGCAATATGCATGGTATGGTTGTTACATATCAGGTATGTCGGTCACTGACCTTGACCAAGGCGCCTTACAGTAGAACTGCAGTCAGTCCCTGGACTGGCATGGCTATCACTGCCCCTTCATAGTTAGGGACAAGTTTCCCACTGGGATCAGCTTCTTGGTCACGGTACGACACTTGTTTGATTTTATTTATTTTGCTCAGGCTCCTCTTAAGCCCACAGTATGAGCCACAGATATTGAAATGGCAATATTATTGCCAATACTGTTACTATATAGTAGAAATTTTACACATTCAGTAAAAAAAATGTCCAAGGAGGATGATTTGAAAAAAAAATTTTAAGAAAGGGGATGCCGCCCCCCCGAGTTCTGAATACAGGCCTTCCATAGGCTATCAGATCCCAACATTTGCAATGTTGCTGTTTGCTATTTTCTCTAAGTGTTATGAATATTTTAGTTGTACCATTGTCAGGACGACAGGATACCAGAAACATTGAAAACCACAGATTCTAATTTTTAGGTTGTATTAAAGGGGGTTTAAAAAAAATTTATAAATATGTAATGCAAAAAGTGAAAACAAAATGAAAACATGGGTTTTCCCAATAAAAAAATACTTAGTAAAAAAAAAAAAAAAAGTGCTAATATAGAGGCCCTTACTAGGACAGTTTTCATTTGAAGGAGCATCACATAAAGTATTCAGAAGTGATTGTACAGGAACAGTTCAGCAATGTTAAAAAATCATATGATTAGAGAACCAGTTGTGTACCAATTAACCAGTTGAATCCTAATTGTAAGATACTTCAGCAGATGGTCAGAGTAACAGTCATTAAAATGTTAGATATCAGAGGAAAATTACCTGAATGTATGAGTTGCTAATTCTAGGGGAGCTCTTCATAATGAGCTTATATGACAGAGGACAGAAAAACTCCCTGTAGCACAAAACCTACGTGCTGGAGTAGGATCATATGATCGCTTTTCACAGATAATATGCTCCTAATTTCAAACCAAATGCAAACGCTAACTCTTGATTCTAGAAATGCGACTTTGCTCCTCACTCAAGAAGAAAGCTTGCCTCTAGAAGTGTAGTTAAAGCTACAGTGTGTAATAATTACAGGCATATAAAGTCAGAAATTTAATATATTATACATAACTATGTTATTTATCATCACCTATGAGCTCAGCCTTTTAACCATAATATTTGCGTTGCCTTAGAATTCGTTATTTATAATTACATAGGAGCGGGTCTCGCAGCCATGGAGGCTGACATCTTTGCGCTACGGCAAGCGCAGAGGCAACAAACTAGCGATTGCGAGATCTCCCATGACGCTCAAAAATAACTACGGCAAGTTGAGAGAGATTAACTGAGACGGTACTGAACAGTAGATGGCAGTATTATGCCTGAGAAGCGTTTAGTCTGCCTGAAACCAAAGAAGAAGAAGAAGCAGGTATACTGCGCCTCAGTAACAAGAAAGGTGAACAAGGCGGCAGGCGTGAGTGACTTTGCAAACTGTTTGGCACTGTGTGGCCAAACATCAGACGAATGGAGGATCATGCCTACTCTGTATCACAACGAAAAGCGGCGGACACCGAACCCCCGTCATCTAAGAAGCGGAAACACGACGAGAATAAACGCAAGCGTGACAAGAAACGGCAAAAAACACGGATCAACATTGGCACGGCATTTACACGATGGAAGTCACTGATGGAGGAAAAAGGTTTTCAAAGTGACGCTCAAGTTGCCAGTTTTCTCTTGGACAGGTAATTAATCCTACACACACAATTGTCTAATATCACTGCAGTTTTTGGAGTACAGGATGCTCAGACCTGTCTAAAACAATAACATGCTGCGTGATGATGCTGTTACTCTCCAGTATACTTATTCAGCAACGTCCCTGACGTTTCACAGGTAATGATTCAGTAATTTTCTGTAAAATAATTTTCTGGATATATACCTCGGTTACTTCTCTCCGGCTCCTTTGGAGATCTTCAAGCCTTTCCTCCTCTGCTCTCACCCCGCTGGCTCCCCTCTCTCGCCTGGCCCTAGCTGCACGGCCTCCCTGCCTTCGCCCTCGTCCTCTCCCTCTCCCTCGCGTTGTAACCCCCGTGCCACCAAAATGACTTGGACTCTGTAAACGGGGGATATATATTCTTCCAGCGAACACAATCTCGCTGTTAAACTAATGACTACAATTACTTCGTCTGTTTATATCACCATGCAAAGCAGCTCACCAAGACGTCACAACGATGTAGAAAAAATAACGGGTATATTTATTATCTTAAGTCTACATGAAATCTATACCCTACACAGACTAATGAAATACTATCTGTAAAATTATCTATGTAAACAAACCTCATCACTTGAGAGGGTAGGTGATGTGGACGTCGTAGAAGAAATTTTGTCCCGTAACGCTCGCCGTACTGTTGGGGGGCAGAAGCGGTGGGGGGGAGATGTTCATGTTGCTGCGGTCTGTAGTCTGACCGCTAGATGTCGCTGAAAATTACACACTGTAGCTTTAATGTGATCTGTAAAACCCAATTTTATAAGAATGCAACTAAAAAAACTGAAAGTTTTAATTTGAAAAAATAGAATCAGTAAAAAAATCTGAAAATTTTGACAAAATAAAAAAATAAAATAGATTAAATAAAAAAATATAATCTGCAAACAAACAAACAAACAAAATGAAACCAGCACATTTTTTTTTATAAATACGTTTTTCACGTTTAATTTCTTCATTTATTCATTTTTTTCTTTTAGAAAACGCCTTTTTGCTTGCAAAAAATAATGCAGCAAAATTCATTCCACAGATGGTATGATTGGAACAAGAACATACGGGGACGAGGGATGAATATGTCAGCGTAAACTGTGGCTGTTTAGCTATAGCCAATCAAGTATTTGTAAAACAGCGCAAAGTTATAATTTACTCTAATTCTATATGTACATAAGATGAATTTAAAAAAGAAAAGCTTGCGTAGGTTGCGTATTGGTGCTTTATTGTGAAAGTCCTGACAGGAAACGTGATTCGGTCTTGCCTCATTTCCGGTTCGTGTCACTGTCGTCCCCGGCAGATCAGCAGACTTCGGTTCAGCTCGGAGAAACAACACCGCTCTGTATGGTGGAGAACCGTTTCATATTCTGACCGTTTTTCTTGGGACCGGCTGTATGATTAAGCTACAATCTTCAATGAGTAAGCATATCCCAGTAAGTAGGATTTTTATTTTTTTTTTCTGGCTGCCATTTTGTTTTTTTCAGATTCATCTCCTTCGGGTTTTGTTCTAAATCAGATCTTCCCCAGCTGGCCTTCACGTTTCCTCGATAAAACCCAGGGCCTACGCGGTTCAAATTTGATTAAAAATGACCTTAAATCAAATTTTAAAGCACTCTTATTGTTTTTCGCGTTAGAATGTGTTAATAAACACCGTAAAACCCGTTTTTTCAGTGGCAGGGGAAGCTTTTTTGTGCTAGTATTCGCCATGCTTAGGAAGCAGCAGGATGATGCGCAGCTAAACCGGTCTTGACCGGTCTCTCCAAGTTTCCCTCGGTTAAAGTGAGCTCATATTTTGCTAAAGTCGATCACAAACGCAAGAAACCCTTTCGTATTCGTTCTCTAACCAACCGTTCTTGGTTTGCACAAGGCATCGTTTTTATCGTAAAGAACGTACAGGATCTGCCGTTAGGCCTATGGCGCCCCATCTGTGCCCTCAAAGACGCCTTTTTTCGACAGAAAATAGCGAAATATCAGGTTAACAGGGAGCGATCTGTCGTTTTTTTTATTTTTCTTTTAGCTCTGTTTTTTTTTTTTTTTTTTAGCTTACTCCTCTGTCGTTCAAAATGTCTACCAAATGCTAGCGTTGAGTCAGAAAATAGCGGATTATCGCACTTTAATTGAGGAGCTTAGGTTTTAGATTTGCAATAAATGGGCAGGGGATTCATGGTAAAAGTGGGTTCACGAGTTCCCATTAATATAATAGTATGGTATATTTGGAACAGAAAAAGGAGAAAGAGACGTTGATAAGCTTGATGAAGAAATGTCAAATCCTCCATGGAGACTTTATGGAGAAATGTGGCCTGGATGTCAGAAATGACACATCCTTTGTACAAGAGCGGTGGCCATTACATAAGATACTACACAACATGAGCTGAGTGATGATAAAGCCTTACTGGGGTGGTTTCTTTCTCTTTTTTTTTACACCCACACTGCCCAGCATTTCTCTTCTTCAGGGACACACCACCTGTTGTTTATTAATCCTGCGTGTTTTTACTGCAGCAGTGTCCTAATTAGGGTTGGGAATTGCTAATATTTTCACAATCCCGATTCCCTCATCGATTCTGTGAAATGATGCGATTCCTTATCTGTTCTCTTATCGATTCTGTGAAATGATGCGATTCCTTATCTGTTCTCTTATCGATTCTGTGAAATGATGCGATTCCTTATCTGTTCTCGTATCGATTCTGTGAAATGATTCGATTCCTTATCGGTTCTCTTATCCATTCTGTGAAATGATTCGATTCCTTATCGGTTCCCTTATCGATTCTGTGAAATGAAGCGATTCCTTATCTGTTCTCTTATCGATTCTGTGAAATTATTCAATTCCTTATCGGTTCCCTTATCGATTCTGTGAAATTATGCGATTCCTTATCGGTTCTCTTATCGATTCTGTGAAATGATTCGATTCCTTATCGGTTCTCTTATCCATTCTGTGAAATTATTCGATTCCTTATCGGTTCTCTTATCGATTCTGTGACATGATTCGATTCCTTATCTGTTCCCTTATCCATTCTGTGAAATGATTCGATTCCTTATCGGTTCTCTTATCCATTCTGTGAAACAATGAACTTGGTAAGTGCACGGTGACCTTCGTCTACCTTCGCCTGGGACATTCTATTTCAGCCTACCCGTCTCGTCACAGTCATCCAAATCTAATGGTGAAGGTGTCCGTTTAATGAAAAGGCATTACTGTACAATTTCGGGAAATAAATTCATCTCCCCTGATTTAAATAAACAAGTGTCACCTCTCTCTCGCTCCCTGAACTATGGAGCAACTTCGTTGCACGTTTAATAACCCCAAAGAGAGGTAGGAAATGGGTTTGTTTCCAGAAATGTTATATGATTTACTAGGAACCACATTAAGCTAAGACAGTGATATAAAACTAGCTACTTACCACCGGAGTTGCCTTCAATGCTGGTCGTAACTTGTGTGCGCAGGTGTTTCTGCATGTTGGATGTATTTCCTCCTGCGGATGTAATCGCCACTTTGCAACGATTGCAACGCGCCTTGTTGCCATCTTTCTCTTCCTTAAAATGAAGCCAATCTTTCGGTCGCTTTGACCGCTTTTGTTTTGCTTTTCTCACACCTGGTCACATCGTACTTGCTTACTGAATGCCGTGTGCGTAACTTGCGTAAAAAAAAAACCGTGATGTAAGTCGTGCTGCCCAGAGCTAGGCTCTGGTGCTTAAGCGAGCTGCCAAACGGTGCCATGGAATTGGAACACACGGAACCGGTTTTCGATTCCCATCCTTAGCCCTAATCCCATATTTATATTGGATATTTGTCCAATATTAGCTAAAAAAAAATATATATATATATCTGATATTGTCATGCTGATGTAAAAACATTCAAAGTTTCTTCAACTCATTGTTTAATATTTCATGTTTCAGTTCTCTTAAATATTGTTGTTAAATTTTGTTCTCTGTTTTTTTCCAATAATATTTAATCAAACCTTTTCTAACATTCTGCAGGTTAGAATAAGTCATAAAGGCATTTATGATTCATGGTAATGTTGAACCGGGTTAATATCTGTATCGTTATTTTTCAAAGATGCAATATTGGTGTTGTATTAGAAATTAAGATGTATCAGGACATCTAGACATTAATTGGTTGGGAATAGTTATATGTAGATTAAAATTTTTAATACATTTGTGGGTGATATGGCCTAAAAATCTCTTGATTTATTTCCTACCAATTTTTTTCTCCTTTTAATTTTCAAAATATAAAAGAAAAATGACATGTATTGCGTTGGAAAACTAGCTTTGATAGGAATCTTCCTCTGTGGGACGAGAGCTTTTATTAAAGGGCAACGAAATTCAAGCTGTAAAGCATTTAAAATAGTCATGTTTTGCAACAAATGATATAAAAAACAAAATGTTTTCAATCAGTGGCATCACACAAAGAGCTAGTTTATCAGATCTAAGTACACATCTAGGAACACAAAGTGATGAACCAATGAGAGAGTATTAGTTCAATAAAGTTCAGCTTTTCCTTTTTTTTTTTTTACGAAATAATCAATTTAGTTGCCCAGCCCAATAATTTCATTTCATTTTAATTTTTATTAAATATTATTTTACACCCTCCTCTCTCAAGCATCTATATTTTTGTAAGATTTTAAAGTCTATGCCTATTGACATCTGATATTGATGTATTGATCTTACAACAGAAGGTGCACAAAGTAGGAAAATGTGCATTTAGTATATACAGTGCATCCAGATATATACAGTGGGTGGAAAATAATATATTAGGAAAGAGTTAAGGTGACTTACATATACAGTATCTTATGTGCAGTGGTGATGGCAGGTAATTGCAGATTCTTGATTAGGCTCTTTAATTAAGATTTCACTTCAAGAGCAACAGTAGCTGCAGTTTTAATAAGGGGAGTTAAAGTACTTTTTTTTTTTCAGTGTCATCCAGCTGTGAGGAGACATTGAATAGATTTTGTGCAGAGCCGATGGCCCATATGATGCTGATGTTGCAGCTTTGAGTTCTAATCGATACCTATATTCACTCAGTATAAACACATGAATCATTCATACTTTTATTTCTCATTTTGTAGCATGGATCGCTAGAAAAAAAGGCTTGATCAATTTTACTCAGAACAGCGGGCCTGTTTATTATTAACCAATAGGTTGAATCAGCTTTATACTAAAGAAAAGTGTTTCTATCAGCTTGCTTGTACTAGAGGTTTTGGATGCATGCGAATATTTGGCCAACATCAGACTGGGACAACCAAAGAAAGGATGCCACCTTTGATAAGTAAAGTGACAGTAGAGTAGGGATGGGGATCGTTAATATTTATTGATATCGATACCTTTATCGATACTCCTTATTGATCCGAGTCTTTATCGATACCAATATCGATACTTTTCTGTTATTTGGTGGAAAGACGATGCAACAATATTTTTTAACAGAACTGGTATTGCTTTTATTGCTTAACAAGTGAGCTCAACAAAAACGTTTCTAGCCTTCAGTAAACATGGCTAATGTAATAGGCCACTTCGAAATGACAAAACTAACTAGAATATATTTTCACAATTGTTGGTTAATTTATTGTCTACTGTCACTTTTCATCATGTTTTTAGTGATTAGGAAAATATTTAGCAAATAAATAATTGTATTTTAAATTAAATGTAATTTTTAATATATGTTGGCATCAGTAGTTTAATTATATATTCTAAAATAATTAGAGCAATATACAACTGTATTACTCATGTTTCTCACTAAAAACTCAATTTCCCTTTTCTTTACGTTACACTTGAACGCATCATGATAACCTAATTGTCGTTTTACTGAGCCAATCTGAACACATCATCACGCAGCACGTCTGAAACTTTATTTACTTTTCAAGCTAACTAGCTTGTATGCTGCCGATTACAACACGGATTCCACAATTACTATTTTTAACTGACCGGACAAGCTACAAAGTCTGTGTGCGCGCTTACCAGTGGTACTCTGAGTGGATGATGAAGACGGGCCCGACTGTGGTGCGGCGGCAGCAGCAGGAGGAGGAGGAGTCTTTTCCGCTCAGCCATTCTCGAGTCGCGAGCAAAATTAAGTGCCAGACTTCACTTGTTTTACTTTTAATATCTGTTTGCTTACAATTTCATTCCAAAACATTGGTGTACATGCTGCAGTGATTGGGATTGATTAGATTTAAATGCTGTGACGCGACTCGAGGGACACACAATTATGTTACAGGACCTCCGGGAGAAAAAAAAAAAAATGACCAGACTCGATAGTGGTATCGATAAGCCCAAACGTTATTGATTTTCGGGTTTTGAAAAAGGTGGAACCGGGTCCTTGATGGAACCGGGTTTCGATCCCCATCCCTACAGTAGAGCAGATATTTACTGCATCTCAGCAAAATAAGAATGAGTGATTGCAAATTAACAGCTCTATTGTTTTATTATGACAGCTATTAGTGATTTTGGTTTTACAGACAGCAGTGGTACAGGTAGAGCTCTGTGATCATTGTTTCTTTATCCATCAATTTGAATTTGCTGTTGATTACACTTGGATTTTCATGAAGATCTTTGTTTTTGTTTTTGTTCATTGAGGCACTCTTCCAGTTTTTACGTTCAGGTTGATGCCAGCATAATACAGCAAGCTGCAAACATTTTGTGTTATTGTTTATTGTTTTCAATGGCAGGGCTTTCCAACTTGTTTACATGCAGGTTTCACAGCATGTGTTTAGTTGCAATTTGAATTCAGGCCAACTCCTAGAATGTGTAATTAACATAAAGAGCAAGTTTTTTAAATAGATTTCTGTCATTTATAGTTTGTTTTCCTGAAACAGAGTGGTTGTTTGTGTGTGTGTGTGTGTGTGTGTGTGTGTGGCGGGGGATAAGAATCATTTACTCTACCACGGAGTTCCGTCCCAGCGTTCACGGGGATGGACGTCTATGTCTTCAGCAGGCGTAAGATATCTCAACTTTGTAACATTAGATTTATAAAAGGTTTTCCATTCTTATTGACAGCCCGAGTTAAGATTTGGAGTAGAAGCTTTAAAATAAAGTCATGCTTTTATTACAGCAGCAAAATTTCAAACTCATTAGCATTCCCACTTTAGTCTTATTTTGCGTTTTAAAAAGAGATAGCAAGTAATAATCTACCGTAAATTCTCTAATATTGGCCTGTATTCCATTAGCGGCCGGGACTCTAACATTGGCCGGTCTCGCTGTCAGAGGAGGTAAATAATGGCCGGTCTCTCATACAGGCCGGGGCTATAAACGTTTTTTCTGGGCATACCTCAACATTATACTTGTGGTAGTAACATACAAGCACCATAGCCCTGCGCTGCTGGACGACAGGCCCTGACTGCTACCCGTCTGCGCGAGTAAGAGAACAGACACGCAGCAGAACATGAGGAGGAGCGCGAGTGATGGGGAGATTAAAGGGAGAGATGAAGAGGAGGAGAAAACTGAGGAGGATTAAACAGAATTGGAGGATTTTTTTTTTCTTTTTTACTTCAAACCAAGCGAGACATGGTTACTGTACTTTTTCAATAAATGAACCTAGTTTTTTATAGGTTCAAATAGACACAAAATCTCATTTTTATTCATTCCACTGGTAGTCTGTTTTGCTCAAATAGCAATAGAGGCCTGTCTCTAATTCTGGCGTCTTTCCAATAAAGGCCTGGACCGCGATGCACTTGAGTGAAATAAAGGCCCGGGCCTATATTAGAGGATTTACGGTACAAATACTTTGTTGTTCGTATGTCGCAGCTAATATATGCAACGTTTGAAATAATAAATCCGAATCATTTCCTTTCCCATTGAGTTCCGTCCCAGTGCGTCCTCTTCCACAACATCTTCGTCCCCGCTTTCCTCCTCTAAATAAAAAATGTATGATGGAGGAGACTCATCCATGACCTCCGACACAGAACTCTCCTCCTCTTGCATGTTTCCTCTGTCCATAGCGTTCCTTGACGGTGTCGTTTAAGTCATCAATTTAGTGCTACTTGGTCCCAATGGAATTTCCCATTGGGAACCTACTAGCACTAAGTTGCTAACTGGTTAGCAAGATGCTTCCAACAAACCAGCCACAACAAAACTTGCTTGCGAACCTTCTGCCACAACAATCCCGCTCCCTTAATAAACAACCAATCAAATTCACTTTATTCACTCGTGTAAAGTCGTGCACCACTCGGGGAAAATTCTGAACTGCAACAGTTGGAACAGCCATTTCCCTACGACTTTAAACTCTTCAAGTAGTGTAATTTTATTTTCACTCGGTTCAAACTGTGAAAAATCTGCAAAGTGCCTTTGAAAAAATAATCGATCAATTGATTAGCAACAAATATTATTTGCAGTCCTGATTGACAGCCCATCACAATAAAAACAGGGTTAAATGTCTAAATATATCATAGCTGCTGCATCTTGTTAATGCTCCATTACTTTTGTGCCACTCTGACTCCCAGTCATCCTTTTATTTGGAGCTTGATGTATTAAAAAGTTGCAGCAGCTGTCAATGCATCTTTTTTTGGAGCATTAGTACTCATTGCAATCATCACTTTGTCCTGGTCTCTTTTTAAGTGATGCCATTTCAGTGAAAAGCCTTTCATTATTGTCGAGGTCAAATATTGTTGAGTGTGAATGGCAAAGCGTAAAATTCAGCTGTTTGTTTTTAATGTTTGACTATCTTAACAAGTCGCTTTTAAAACTCTTGAAGTTGTACTTATCCTAGTAAAGTATGCATCACAAAGTTGTGGAGGTGGGATGAAAGAAAACGCGACCCTGGGAACTTGGAGTACGCTTTTCTGTTCCAAAAAACGTCTTTAACAGAATGTTCACATAATCAAAACACTGGTTTGAACTAGCTGCACTTTAAAATCAAAGCAGAAGTTAGGTTTTATCTCAAGGCAAACATTTTGTGCTATACTTTGTGTTTTATCATGCATCTTCATTTTCTTTCTTTTTTCTTTTTTTCTGGCTGTTTTTTTTACAGCAGTTCTGTGGTGTTCTGGGTCGCACATTTATGGAGTTTCTGAAGGGCAGTGGAGACTACTGCCAGGCTCAGCACGCTGCCTATGCAGACGAGTGAACAGCCAAACTTGCCATCCACATAACATACTTGAGCCACCGGAGGGACCCTGGAAACTTCACAGGACCGGGAGACCTCCCAGAACCAGCGATAATTCAGCCTGGATGGGGTAACTCCACCTGCTGGACACTGCCCTCGTTGGCTTCCACCCGCCAGACTCAAGGTGGAACCAGCCTTTTTTATTTTTTAACTTTCTTTTCTTTTGATTTCATCCCAAAAGAGAGGATTTCAAGTTCCTTTTCTAGTTGCCTGCCATATTGTCAGCTGGCACCTTCTTAAACTTTCCCGCCATTTCTGTTGTTTTGCCAACATTAAGAAGACCGGGGGATCTTTGTTTCCGAGCTTCCTGTAAGCTCTTTGGACCTTTTGGGTTTTACATTCCCTCTTAACTGTTTACACTTGTCGATTTTATTTTTTGCTTTTTGGAATACGTTCACATTTTGTCGTCCAAACCAACGTTACAATGGCTCGAATGAACAGACCAGCCCCTGTTGAGATCACCTACAAAAACATGAGGTTCCTCATCACCCACAACCCCACCAACGCCACCCTGAACAAGTTCATTGAGGTGAGGCACAATGCATTTTTTATTTATTTTAAAGGTTCTAACTATATGAGAGAAGGGACATAAGAGCTAGTAGGAAAAGCTAAAGCTAAATGTTGCTGTAACTGATTATTTATCGTCGTTTTTCCTACAGGAGCTGAAGAAGTATGGAGTCACCACTGTGGTGAGAGTTTGTGAGGCCACCTATGACGCCACCCTTGTTGTAAAAGAGGGGATCCAGGTTCTGGTAAGTCCAGTCCTGTTTTTGAACTGATCAATTCAGTAGCTGCGGTATTATTTCATCATGTTGTTCTTAGAAAAATGTTTAGGTCATTTGAGGGTTTTTATTCTCCTACCCTGAATAGTTCTACTCTCTCTATCACTGAGTTTTGGTTTCCAAACTGCTGATATAAATCGGGTAACTAAAGTCGGCATCTAATCTGCTCTGAGTTTAGCGCGAGCGAATAAGAACGACTGACCAGCTGATTACAGATAACGCCTTTCACCATGGCAACGGGGGGAAGGAAGCCTCTAAATTAAGCACGAAAAATAGCATCTGCTGCTTCATCTTTGATGCAATGAGCTTCTCAGAGGGTCTGATGAACATTGGGAGGAGCTTCCCTCTGATGGCATCTTGTACAGTGGATGAAATAGAGTGGCTTTATTTTATTGAATAAATGAAGCCAGAGAAATCCTCACTGCATTGTCTGGATTCACTTTTACTTTTTTACAAATAGGGCGAATATATTATAAGTTTTATTCCTTCTGCTCCCTTTCATTCACAGTTTTGTTTGTTACACGAACGAGTTATGTTATGTATTTTATTAAATGAAATATACTTAACCAGATACTTTAGTGTTGTTCAATTAGTGAAGAATTTCACCCCACTTGATGCCAGTTTGACAACCTGCCACCCCGCGTTGTTTTTACCCCACCCACCATATCTACTTCCAGGATTGGCCGTTTGATGATGGCGCTCCTCCCTCCAACCAGATTGTGGATGATTGGCTGAACCTGTTGAAGCTGAAGTTCAGAGAGGAGCCTGGCTGCTGCATCGCTGTCCACTGTGTGGCAGGACTGGGAAGGTGAGGATTGACCTGCAGAAATGATGCTGGACTCCATTAACATAAACCTGGGTTAACAAAATTTTTTTGGACCACTTAAATTCCTCAAAAGCCAAGTTGACAATGATGTTTATTTTAACATTGACCTCTGCAATGATACTTGTTATTTGAACAAGCTTTATGTGCTGATATTGGCGCCTTGAACCCAGTTATAGAACCATAGTGATCTGATCACTGCAAAGTTTGAAGATGCCTGAAAGAGGAAAGAACTCTGAAATCTCATATATGAACATACAGCCTTAAAAGAAACATAACATTTTTCTTTCATTTCATTTAGGATTCCCGCGGGTCCTTAAAAAGTCTTAAAAGGCATTGAATTCTTCAAAATAAAACTAAGGCCTTAATTGGTATTAAAATGTCTTAAATCAGTCTTTCGTAGGTCTTAATTTTTAAAACCTCATAAAAAGGATTTATTTTTGTAATCTAAATAAAACATTAAAATGGACCTTTTGTTTTTATTTCAAAAAAAAAAAAAACGGCTTACCATTATTGGTTCCGTCCCGATAGCGGAACCAATAAAAGCGTTGTTGCGGCCGGGACATTTTGGAGTGGCGCCATTTACTTTTTGTCTGGAAAATATGAGCAAGTGTAAATGTAACCAAAATTAGCTCCAGCCAAGAGTTTTCTCCATGGCTAAAACCAGGGAACATACATGAGGCACAGTGGATTTTGTGCCAGAAGTCATTCAAGCTCGGAACGATGGGAATTAAGGCAGTGGAGTCGCACATGCGAAGCACGAAACACAAAGCATCAAAATCGAGTTACCGAGAAACAGCCGTTATTTCTCGTTTTTGTTCCACCCTTGTCTCTGCAACGCCTCCACTTATCACCAAATCAAACATACTAAGAAAATGATTCAAAGAAAAATAGCTGCAAAATGGCTTTAAAACTGATTTGTTTTGTTCCCTGCTAAAACAAAGTTTGTGAATTCAGTTAAATAATTGTTAAAATATATCTGTCATTTATGTGTTTTTAGCTTTCTTCCTGTATGGGAAGCTTTTCAAAATTTGAAACATTAGTGCAGTGGTTTATGTTATAATAAACTTTTGGGTTAAATTGTCGCAAGCGGGTTTTTCTTGTGTTTCTTGTGAATTTGGTCTTAAATTTTTATTTCAAGTGGCATTAAAAAGTCTTGAATTTAACTTGCCTTATGCTGTTGGAACCCTGTCATTGTCTGATGAAACTAAAGGTACACTTGTTCAGAGATATAATCCGGCAATAATTAGATGATAAATTAGTATAAATAAAGAGCTGATATCATTCCATTCCTCATTTACTTGATAATGACCAAAACTGCTTCAGTTCTTACATCAGTAGCTGTCGTGTTATTGCGCTGACACAGCTGCTATGTATCCCATGTTTACTGATGTAGTCACGCGATTCAAATAGATTCTAATAGTCATGTAATATTCCTCTACAAAAAAATTCAAACCGTTTGATTAAATTAACTGATTAAATAAGGTTAAATACACCAAGGCTCCGTCCTTGTAGTGCTTACATGGTCATTTTTTATCCTAAATCAAATTCCAGCTGTAGGCATCATGTGCAGACATAAACAGCTATGGCACCATCTGCTGGCAGAACAACAGAACTACATAAAAGCCAGACAGTATCCACTAAATAGAGCCTGACTGCCCCTCAATGCCTCATGGTAAAGCGATGGTCGGAAACCAACAGATATTAATAACACTGATCTAAGCAGGAATGTTGGACCAAGGACACATCTGAGGGTCGCAGGATAACCCTCCCTGTGGAACTGGACCTGCCCCCTTCCTGCTGTGGAAACTAAGAATAGCAACGCTATCACTGGTACCAGCGTTAATAAGGAAGCAGCTTTAGCTCCTACTTCAGTGAACACAAACATTCAAACTGTATTCCCAGTCTAATTCTATCTTAGTCCCTTTTAAAAACAAGTACTTTTTGCTTTTTTCACACTGGATTTTGGACTTTTCTATATTATCATTACAACTTCGCCGTGACAACCTAAAAAGCTTAGCCTGATCCCTTCCGTATTTACCCCTCTGAGGACATGAGCGCCGTTATTCTAAACATTCACAAAGGGCTTTAATAACTAACCAATCCAACTTTATTTATAAAGCACTTTCAAAGGATCAAAGTGCTGTAAAGTGAAACAACATAAAACCATTACACAGACTGAAAAAAACCATACAAGCATAAAAGACAAACTTAAAATGTTCTTGAATATGTGGTTTTCTGCTGTTATTGCCCTGAAAATATTCCTAACCAGATTAAGAAGCTTTTTTTTTTTTATTTACCTTTACCTGATTATTAATTTTTCCACTTTCCATATATTCTTACTAGGATCGAATGTTTGTTGTTTTAGCACTCAGGGCAACATTAAATGTGAAATGACTCCATAATCGGATAAAAACCTGGACCTCTGCCTTCCTGATCTGCAGTCGCCTGTGTTAATGTCTGGTGTTTCCCTGCAGAGCTCCTGTTCTGGTGGCCCTTGCATTGATTGAATGTGGGATGAAATACGAGGACGCTGTCCAGTTCATTCGACAGTAAGTCAGTCCAGCAATTCCAGGCGGAGGATATGAGCCGCCATGAAGGCAAAATTTGATGTGATCAAACATTTTAAAACAAAGAACTTTGTTTCGTTGGTCTTTTTTTTGTTTTCCAGGAAGCGTCGAGGAGCATTCAACAGCAAGCAGCTCTTCTACCTGGAGAAATATCGTCCAAAGATGCGCCTGCGCCATCGCAATAACTGCTGCATCCAGTAGAGCCAAACCTCCTGCCACGCCAGCCCAATATCCCCCTATACCTGATTAAAAAAAATGAATACATTTCCTTCTTGCTAGCTTGCTACCGGCAGGTTAGATTATTTCCTGCTCTTTATTTTATAATTTTTTTCCTTTGGGTCATTGTGTTGAAAGTATTTTATGTTGAAAAACCTCCGTGCTGTAATGAATTGCCCTCTCAAGGCTTAAATAAATCATGTGTCTGAGGGATAACGAGTTGTGTGAACCACATTGCCTGAGGAAAAAAAAGAAGAAACCACCACCAGGAAGGGCAGTGCTGAGTTGTATCTTTGTGAAATGTTGGATCTCTAGTCGTCGCTGTTGTGTCCCAAAGATTTTAATTGGCCGCTACATTTGCATTGATTGAAAAAAAAACGTGTTACAGAAAAGTCTAGACGAGTTAATCCCCCCCGCCTCCTTAACTGTTTTTGAGTTCAAGAGTAGAAAGAGATATGCCTTCCTTCAGATCACACGGATCGTTCATAAATGCCTTACCATTGAAGTGAAACCGAGGCAGTCATACCAGGAGTCACCTCCCTCTGGCATCTGGAAAAGGTCTTTCATTTTTCTACTTGGAATAAAAAAAAAAAACTAAAAAAAAACAACCTGTTGCCTTTGTCTTGTGCAGGAAGTAAAACTTATTCCCTTTTAACTTAAGTTACCTTACTTTCATATTTATCAGTTCAACGGTTTTAAGTTTTTTCTTTAATTTATCAGACCTTCTGTTTACTGTTTCACTGCCATGTCCAAATTTTTGACTTTTTCTTTTTCATTTCAAGCGACTTTGGCTTCAAACTGGACTTCCAACATCTGCGGTAATGTCTATGCCTTTTTATTTGATGTCCATAACTTAAGACTTGCATACTTGATGATTTTATGTATTTGAAAATGTGTACTATTATTAGGTTGGCTATTTATACTATCAATGGATGTTTGGTTTAGTACAGTGAGCGACGAAGTTGTACCTGTTCACCAACTTGTGAGATTGCATTAAATGACACTGAAAAAACTAACGAGCGTCTGTTTTTATGGCTTCTAATGGGAAAGGATCCAAACATATCAGGGAAGCAGGAGAAGGAAAAACATGGATTAAAGAATCAAGCAGAAAATTTTGCTTGAGTTGAATCCCTGCATTTTTCAGGTCTTCTGCGGGTCATTAAGTCATTAAATCTTTTTTTTTTTTTTTATAATGCCTTAATTGGCATTAAAATTGATTAAATGTGATTATTGTTGCATTTAAAATGCTTTATTTAAACAAGTTTCACAAACAATTTTGTCAGATATAACTGGTTGTGCGTGTTTGCGCAGAACTGCATCCGGTTGATCGTAAAGCTGTTTGGAAAAGAAGCTCGAGGCGGATCGATTCGGGACATGGCTGCAGCCTGTTGACAGTAAAGATGACGAAGGATTTTGCCATGCCATTTATATATACCTGAGAGTCATGGGTAATTATTGATGGCATTAAAATTATTTCTAAGAGCATTAAATTAGAGTTACTCATTCCTGTATAAACCCTTTTTTCTTTAGATCAACAGCCATGAGGATAAAGGACACTTCTTAGGAACCTTTAAGCATAAAAGCAGTTCTGAAGAAAAGGATGAACAAAATAAATAATTTCTAAACCCCAAAATTTAGTTTCTTGAGAAACTGAGTGAATGAAATGATGGTGGACCTGCTCAGATGGTGTCAACATTCAGTGACAGGATCAGTTTGCATGAACTGCTGTGAGCCGTGGAGACAATAACAATAAAACCAGGACTTGTTTTCCTCATGGTTCATTGTTTATATTTACTTCAGCCGAAGGGTCGTACAAGTTGGCCCTGAGAACTGGAAATATGTTTCATGACGTCGGGTCTGAAACCTTATAATTATTTCTTAAAAAGCAGCACAGATGAAGCATTAGAAAAATTGGACCATTTTGGTTCAATTTGGAGTTTAATGGGTGGATGGTGACCTCTGGATGGATGATTTTTTTTTTAGTTTTTTTTTTTTTTACAGCACTGGTGGCTCATTTTTATGGGCAGTATGCTGACAGGAAAGGGGGTATGAGAGAGGGGGAGAGATGCGGGAAAGGACCACAGGCTGAATTCGAACCCAGGTCCCCCACGTCAAGGACTTAGGCCTCCATACATGGGCATTAACCACTGCCCCACCTGCATGCCCCAAAACTAGTCTTTAATATCTATTAAAAGTAGCACAGATGATCATTTCTACTACAAAAAATCTGCACTAACTGTTAAGTCTGCAGTTTTTTTTTATGTAGATTGGGCAGATTATCATTCCTCCATCCTCTCACTGCCTCCCTCCAGATGCTCCACCACCGTCTGCTGTAGCGAGCGTTTAAATGCCGCTAAATATCATTTTGAATATAAAGCAGTTAAATTTGGCATCACTTTTCAAAACAAAATTTTATGTGCCATCATTATTGGAAAATTCTTTATTCACAAGTTTCTCCAAATCTCCAAAATTATATTAAAAGTTTTCATGCCTCCATTAAGTTACTGGAAAATAACAAAGCCTTGAAGTTTTCAGATTTGATAGCAGTATAGTTTAGCTTTAACCCCTGAGTTGATTGTTTTATTTGATTTTTCTTCTTGATTCTTTCAATTGTTTACGTTTTTTTGTGTTTTTTGTTTGTCTCATAAAAAATGTTATGTATGGCATGTGTTCAATTGCTTTTTTTTCTGTTTTGGAATTGTATGTTGCAGTTGTTTAATAAAACTTAGGAGAGAAAAAAACCTTGCCGCTAGTGATGGACTCGTATAAAGGAAGCTATTAGGAGTTCAGAAGAGAAAACAAAAAAGGTGGGAAGGAGAAATATGTTGCCACGGTGACAGGAAGCTTCTCTAAGTGGCTAAAAGTGGTCAGGTATATGAAGTATAGTAGTTGGAGCTTCTGTGTGTAAGCTGCTACATATTAACATTACCTTAAATAAGTTGAAGTAAAATTTACTGTTTTTTTTTTTATTCTATTTTACAGGCAGTTATTAAATCAACTAAATAATTAAATAGGTCAAATTTAAGACTGATAGATTAATTATAAGGGAAAATTCCTGTCCTTAAGAATGTTTTTAGAGCATAAACAGTAGTGTATAGGATTTCCTAAAAGCGTGCGCATGCGAGTTCACGAGTCTACGGAAACCGCGGCAGACCAAACCAGATGAAAGTGCGCATTCAGCGTCTGCTCTGCCGATAATGCAAGCGTAGAAGAAGAAATGTGCTGCTTACCTGTGCAAAGAAAGAAACAACGAAAGAAAAATGTCTGAGGACTTCAGTGTTGTGGAAGAGCATGAGTTCTTTGCCGAGCTGAATGCGCACTTTCATCTGGTTTGGTCTGCCGCGGTTTCCGTAGGCTCGTGAACTCGCAGGCGCGCGCTTTTAGAAAATCCTATACACTACTGTTTATGCTCTAAAAACATTCTAAATGACTTCGTTTCGAGTAAATTCTGGATGCTACCCACTCAGGACACTTGGAATACATTGGACGAGCAGTATGGAGGAATATTGACACGTTTTTTGTGGACTTTTATGGACCTTTCTGCCTCGGGCACCATAGACCTCCATTATTTGAATGTCAGCAGACAGCAAGAAGCCTCCCAGATCTCCAGATGCATTTGAGATATCAAAAAAGTACTCCAGAGTGTTGTTCAGCATGGGGGTGAGTAGAAAATGAAGGCTAATCATGTTTTGGGTTTACAATTCCTTTAAGCTGCTTGATGTCGTCATCCTGATTACCGCTGAAACAATTGGATTAATCGTGATTAATAGATTATTGAAATAATCAACTAATTTAGCATTCAATTAATCATTAACTAGAATATATAGGCTGTAAAACGTGCCTTAAGCTGACAGAGCAACCCATTTAGAGCAGTAATTATACCAAGATTGTAAAACATATATCAACATTTAGCATTTAAGATAAAAAAAAAATCTTTTTCATCTCTCAATGCTCTATCCAAGGCGAAACGTTTTAGTTTCACCGGGTTTAATTTCATAAAAAGTCTTCTTTAAGGACCCTTTTGCTATCCGGTTATTATTTGAAAAAATAATCGATAGATTAATAGATTTGCAAAATAATTGTTAGTTGGGGCCCTAATTAAGACTATATTTAAAAAGGTTTCCGGTGTGAGGAAGGAGGAGAGAAAATAGGGAAGAAAAGTGATAAACGGGGAAAGGCAACAGGTTGATCTAATACTAGGTGGAAGTTTAGGAACAGCCATTTGATACCAAGTTATTCCTCAATATTTGTTCAATTGAAAACATTAGCAAGACGTGTAGTTTGTTCATATCTATCAAATAATGCTTGTTTTACAATAATGCTTAGTGGTGAAGTAAAACAATTTTGGATACATTTCACCTTCAAGCGTAGTGGTAATGCAAAATATTTTTACTTGTATTAAAGTAATATTCTAAATCAACAATAATACTCTTGCAGTAAATAGATACTGAACTGTAAACCATTTTTTTTGTTTGTTGTGCTAGGGGGGTAGTTTGCCCGGGGCACCAAATGGGGCTAGGACCGCCTCTGCATAAACCATACTAATCAACAAAAAGTGAGACAAGACGACAGGTGATGAAAAGAGACTCGGATAAAATCTAACAGGATGATTGAAACCTCCATATAAGGCGTTAATCTGGTTCGGTTGTTCTCCAGTGATTATCACGGTTTGTTTAAAGATGTTTTAGAACTAATTGAGCTAATTATTTTATATGTTCATATAGTTATCATAAGCCGTGCTTTTCTACTACTCACTTTGGATATATGAAAATTAATTTATCTAGAAGTTAATAACAGGAAAACTGAATGAGAAGATCTGCATGATCTGAGAATGATGGAGGAAGAGATAATCACCTGTTTAATGTTCATGTTTTAAGTTCCTTTTTCTTGTAGCTGCAAATATTGTGGCAATTAGATTAGAGGGGGGAGGACTCTGTTTCCACAGACATGTTGGAGGAAATGTTTGGATTTACTTTTCTGTTTTTTCTTATCTTCATGTCAATCTCCCCTTAGGGGAAGGCAGAGCACTTTAGGCCACACATAACTGGAAAGCCCTGGTAACCACCCCTGACCCCTCCACTCACACACTTTCCCCAACCCAGAGGCACAGTCCTAGTTTTTAGGGATGCACGATATAATCGGCCCCCTATCGGTATCGGCCTGTATCGGTCTTAAAACTGAATATTGGACATCTGCCACACCACCGATATTTAACCCGATATTTGATCAGCTTCTGAGTTTCCAAAGTTTTCTTCCTCAAAAACTTCTTTTTTACAGACTTAAAAACTTCTAAAGACGAGGGAAAAAATATTGATACATTAAAATATCACAATATCTTCATATGCTGATATATTGCCATTTAAAAACACCATATCAATCTCTTTTACTAATGAAATATTGCTATATGTCATCGTTATGCTACGAAATCCCCCGAAAATTCACGAAATTTTGCCATATTTTTATATGTTGATATATTGACGCGGTATCGATCTATTTTACTAACAAAATCTCACAAGAATTTGCAAAATATCACGAGAGTTTGTAACAGAACGATGAAACTTCACGAGATTTTGAAAGTAAAATAGATCGATACCGCGTTTTTACAAATCGATTTGATATCAGCATATGAAAATATATTTGAGTATATTATCTTTCAAAGTGTCAGAAATGGATAATAAAACTGCTATTTTCAATGACTACTTATTTTTGTCCAGCTTTAACATCAGCATCGATATCGGTTATCGGCTACATGAGTTTTAAAATATCGGCATATCGGATATCGGCCAAAATCCCAATATCGTGCATCCCTACTAGTTTTATATCAATTACACCATTGATTTATTTATTTTATTAATCTAAGGAAATACTAACAGTGGAGAGAAACATTCCTGGCTTTAACACTTCTTTTTCATTTAAACCCTTCGTTGAACCCCAGTCAGTCTCAGCCGATGGCCCCCCACAGTGAGCCTAGTTCTGGTTCTGCTGGAGGTTTCATGCTTGGTACGAGGGATTGCTGAAGAGTCAATGAATCGATTCTATCAGCTGGTTTTCCTTAGATAGAAAACTTTAAACCAACCTGACTGGATGATCTGATTGAGTCGTCTCTGTAAAGATAATACATTGTTATTTGGTGCTAAATAAATAAACTTAATTGAATTGAATTAATATTAATAAACATATAAAAAACAAAAGAAACCATCACCGTCCTAGTTTCCTAATTTCATCTGGATGACAAGTATTTCTTTTGATCTATGAGCTGGAAATGCTTCCAGATTTGATTTCCGGAATCTGGTCCCCTTCCTAGAGACTAACTGTAGTTTTTAAACAGTTTCTGTCCTCAACATTCGTATTTTATGGACTGTACTTCATGAGGGGGGACTTGTTTGTTGGGAGGTGCTAGTTAGCTAAGCCTAATTTCTTCCTCAGTTACCCCCTATGCACATCTGCAGGTTAACACATCCTTCGTTAATGTAGATAAACTTTATACGCTTTATTTACTAACCAACTAATCAAAATCAAAGCATAAAATCTAAAAATACCTAATCATATTGCAATAGGAGGCTGTATTCTTTCAATTAAACTCTGTGTTAAACAAGACTCAGCTACTGTGTATAAATTAAAACATGTCCGATAA
Organism: Cyprinodon tularosa; assembly: GCF_016077235.1. Lineage (NCBI taxonomy): Eukaryota > Metazoa > Chordata > Actinopteri > Cyprinodontiformes > Cyprinodontidae > Cyprinodon > Cyprinodon tularosa. The sequence goes on along the minus strand of NW_024038928.1, from coordinate 1,719,584 downwards.
CATCAAATTGCACCTTTAAGCCTGATATTGCAAACAAAGACAAATAGATTTGTATTTCTGTAATAAATGTTATAGAAAGAATCGCTTTTTCAATGCGACTCCAGCAATGTAACCGATACACAACTTTCCATCAATGTAGATGGAAAATATCAACTTCTGTGTTTTTGTCAAGATTTCCATGTTTGTATGTTTTGTCTTCTTTTGTTGTTATCTTTATAAGTAAGAAAATATTTGATTATTGTTGTTTTTCTTAGAATTGGATTTGGTAAACTCAAAACGTATTTCAATGGGAAGACTTTCAGAATATAATTATTCATTTAGATATCTTATATAAAACAGCGAATTGAATGGCCGCTATTTCTAATGGATTAAACTTTTTTCTGTTCTAAAACCAAAACCAAAAACATGTCTTCAATTCCAAAAAAAGTAAAAAAACAAACCAATGGATTTTGTTTTCAAGTTTGAAGATATTTCGTTTCCCATCCAGGAAGGTTTTTCAATTCAAAATGTCAGGAATAGCGTTGAGGAGCGTATGTCTTTGAAAAGGGGTCGTTAAAGGGAATTGTTGGCCTGACTGAGTAGGCGAGGTATTCTGTTCTCCTGTGGGGTTGCGATGATAGCGGGAAGGGATAAACCTGTCCTTGGTTTTCGCCTGTTAGCTGTTGGGTGTCTTTACCTGACCTTCCCTGTAGGTTTGTCTTTCTTCGTTGTGAATGAACGCTTTCATGCAAAATACAGAACAGGTTACCAAAATGTGTGTATTTCCTCCTTTGTACAACTTGCAGAGAAAACATTGAACCTCGATGCAATAAATAAGAAAACATACAAAACTGTGTCGAGTTCGTTCACGCGTCACCATCCTTCTGTCCAGAAATGATCACATTTGACCAACATCTGTGAGGCGCTTAAATACTATCAGACTACTGGTCTCCAGTTATATATATTGACACATTTACAGAAACATACGGAACCGAGTACGTTAGCTTTTACATTTGTCTACAAGGATTTCATTATGGATCCTGACATTTTACGGTACAGAGATGGAACAACTGAGGTAAGGAAATTGGAAAAAGCTGGTTGGATGGTATTTAGAGTCCACATTGATGTCAGTGTAACCTCGAAGGTGGCTTTATAAAAACAAGACTTTTGTGCAGCTGAGGTTTTGTGCTCAGCTTCTGTCCCGCTCACATCTCGCTGGGGCCCTTCGTCTCAGAGTTCTTTCCAAAGCTGGGCGGCGGCACCATAGCAGGGACGCACTGCGACGGCTCGCAGTAGCCGTTCCTGCCAGCGGGCCCCGGAGATCCCGGAACGCCATTGATTCCAAGAACGCCGCGCGGTCCCCGCTCTCCATCACGGCCGTTCACACCATAGGCGGCTCGCCCGGGTTCACCTGCAGACAGAGAGAGAGCAAAGGTTAGAGGTTAGACGCTTTTCTTTCTCACCTGTTGGCCTCCATCCCCTGCTACTGTTTTTTTTTTCCTTTCTAGGTTCATCACCGTAAGTTTTCTTAGTTCAAACTTTGGTTCAAAAGAAAGTTTTCACGCCCCTCTGACCAATCTTTTCAATAGTTGAGAAAAGGAAAGTCCGCTGCAGTAAAAAACATCAAATAAAATAAACAATAAAGATTTTTTGACACGCTTCTCCATCAAATAAAGAAATTGAAAGAAAAGTGTATTAAATATACGTCGTCTGTTCCCAGCATTTTACCAATAATGAGATTTCCCTCATGGTGTCAGGACTTCTGTTTTTGTGTCTGTGTGTTTGTCTCCCTTCATCCACCAGGAGGCGCCTGGTTCTGATCCACCTCCTCACACATCTGCTGGTGGTTTCGTCGTTAAACGGTGTGTTCTTAAGCTGTTGACTGCCACTACTTCGACGCCAGAGTGTTTGCCAGTTTATGGTACTCTAGCCAAGCTGAGTTTGCTGAGTCAAGCTGAGTTTTTGTCAACCTGAGTTTAACTTTGTTTGTCTTTGCCTCTTGGCAGGAAGTTATCCTGCTAACTGGATCTCTCGGACCTTCTCTCCCTGGAAGGATCAACTGAGCTTCAAACTGAGCTGGGGTTCAAACAGGAGGTTTGGACCCACTTTCCCCAAGAGATCGTTTGAGCTTCTCACTGAGAAAGGGATTATTCTCCACTACGACCCGTTCAAGTACCGCAGGAAATCTGAGCGGCAGTCAGTTTTTCCGTTCTCCAACCATCAACCGCATTCTGGGTAAACCCTGTTCCGCCCTCCACCGAATCAGACAAACACTGGAACCACGGCACACAGACAGGAGTCAAGGTTGCAACAACTTCTTTGGAAACATGAGTCGGCAACCAAAACCTCTTCTCCAAGTTTCACGAGTCAAATTCCCCACTGAGCCTGAACTAACCGCTGTGTCTTTACCCTCACTTTACAGTTACGGTTGAGCAGTGTTCAGAGCAACACTTCTTCCCCTGTTTTACTTTTTCAATAAAACCCGTTAAACCTTTTCCCTGGTCTCTCTGTTCGGTTATCTGCATTTTTGGGTCAGTACTTTGTAACATCATGACACATGGAATAAATTTACTCAAATTAAAGGTTTAAAGCTTTCATCAGATGCTTTTTTTCAGCAAAGTCCATTTATTTCTGACAAACGACAGCTGGAAGCGTAAACGGATAACATGTTAACTTACAAAGTAAAGAAATAAATATCAAATTAATTATTTATACACTGTTGACATCAAAACGGTCAAAAGTTTAATGACATCAACCTTAAAGGCTCACAGTAACAATTTATTCTTCTATAGAAATATCAAAAACCATTTGACCCTGATAAAATAAGGTTATATTCACCATGATAGTGTTTACCGAGATGGGGTGCTTTTTGAGTCTAAATAGATTTCAAGCGACAGGCGCAATCAGCAGACATGGCGCCATCTGCTGATATTTCTGAAAACTAACAGAAAGCTACAAAATAGATCCCATCTATCCTGCAAAAACTCAAACAGGGACACAGCATCAAGGTAAAAATCAATCACCATCATCTGCTTTCACTAGTGTCAGTATTTATAAGGATGTTTTCTCATGCATCAAACTGAGCATTTCTATATCTGAATGCCTCTGCAGCTTCAGTTCCAGCTTCAGTTAACACCAACGTTCAGACTGTTTTCCAAGCTCTGATCCCAACTGATCCCTCTTTCAATCATATTTCTTTGTGCTTTTTTCACCCTGGATCTTGGGCTTTTCTTCAATATTTTCAAGCAATGCTTGGAGTTGCAAAATGGCTAAGCTATGCTCTTGTTTACCTCCTGCAAGCATGCACAGTATCTGACTTCATGTGCTGTTGTAAATATACATAAAGGGCTTTATTCATGAACAAACTGAGCAAAATCAAGGTGTAAACGCAAAAATATCAAATAATATGGCAGCAGGATGCCGTAAAATTCCATGCAACCAGAGTGAGTTACTAGTGCTTAAATTATAAGGTGACAATGAACCTTTAAATATTAAAAAGTGTTGGTATCTCGATCCTGGCCCTGAAGTCCCAGTAGGATGAAATAAAAATGATGTCTAGCTAACAGGCGCAAAAGTGTAAAACAATCATTGTGTATTTACCCAGACCCCGGAATAACAAAATAACGGATATCTCAGCCAAACATATTATATTAAACGTTAAAAAAAATTATAATAATTAATGTTCATTGAATTATACTTGAATTAAATCCACTCATGTCACAAAGTTATGCTTTATATTTACCTGGTAGTCCAGGAACGCCAGGTTCCCCTTTGGGTCCCCTCACTGTGGGCCCCCTGTCACCTCTGTCCCCTTGGTCGCCTACAGGAAGAACATAATCAACATCAGTGAAGCTACCAGATGGTCCTCTTAAAAAACAATGTTAACATCATCTGTAAAGTAACAGATTTCAAGAGTGAAGGAGGAAAAATCTCATTTTTAAAGTATAGGAGGATTCCTCTCAATGGTTTCTTAGGTTGGGTATTTCAGCGAACTCTAGAGGGCAGTAATGAACCAATTCATGTATCAATGGCACCTCCAGAAATGTTTTATTGGGGTGGCCAGAGAGGAGAGGAGAGGAAAGGAGAGGAGAGGAGAGGAGAGGAGAGGAGAGGAGAGGAGAGGAGAGGAGAGGAGAGGAGAGGAGAGGAGAGGAGAGGAGAGGAGAGGAGAGGAGAGGAGAGGAGAGGAGAGGAGAGGAGAGGAGAGGAGTAAACATTTGTTGAATTCAGCTTTATTGGTCATAATCCCCCCTGATAAAAGGAAATATTCATCTCTTGCTTCTTCGTCTCGTTCAGGTTTGTTTCTGCAGACGCAGCCTCTGATTGGTTCTTTGCTGCACATTGTTTAAACTCTGTAGCCTTGTTTTGTTGTGACTCTGCAGCAAATTCTCATTTCATGGCCCTCATCATTAGCTGCCACCACTCTGCTTATCTCTCCACCTTTTTTGTTGCTGATAATCAGAGACAGGTTTGTGTGGATCATGAGAAACCTCCTCTGTTACTGAAGCTCTCACTCTTGTTGGTGAATTTAGATTCTTGACTAAAAGAGGGAGATTCATAAAGGGAGTTTCGCACCTTTCGGTCCTTTGAGTCCGATTAACCCAGGTGGACCCTTCAAACCAGGGAGACCTCTTGACCCGGTGTGGCCTGGAAATCCATTCTCTCCGGGAGAGCCTGGAGGTCCAGGTGGGCCAGGAGGGCCGGGGAGCCCGGCCACGCCGGATTCTGGTCTGCTCAGGCTGGCCGCCAACTGGGCCAGCTGCTCTGTGACACCAACGCATCGATTATATGAAGTCACTTCATTACATCATAGAAATGACATCAGAATGCAGAAAACATCTCGATAGGAAGCAGTCAGTGGCTTGAAGCCTGAAGATGATAAACTCTTACCTTGCATGACTCTCATGCAGACCTGTTTGATGTGTCTGTCCGTCGGGGCTTTGCCCTGAACAACAAACATGGTTCAAGAGTAAAAATCATGGGAGTAACAACAAAAAAGACTGCTGAGGAAATTAGAGCAGCAGCAGATTTATAGAACTCGTGTATCCAGATATACTAATGATGATGTCAGACAGCTCGGCATCATGGGAGGAGAGAACGACTGGTAAACAGAAGGACTGGCAGTGGAGACCTGGGAATCAGGAACGGTAGTTCACTTGTTCTTTATCACGTTAGAGGGGTTTAAACACCAAGTTCATGTAGGTTTAAGTTAATACTTTGACTAGGCCACTTGTTATTAACAGGTTAAATCCTGTGGTATCTCAGGTTCGAATCGATCAACCTCCATGGCTCCTTCTTCTTCTACCTGTCCCGGTTTAATCCATCATCCTGTCATCCTTTAAGGATACATCCCTAAATTCATTCTCATGTAGCTTCAAACTCCACATTTTATCAAGCAGTCTGGATTAAATTTAAAGATGAATTAATTTCTCCAGTAAAAAAGGGATAAAATGAGACAATCATTAGCTACGTTGTAAATCTGTGTTTGATCAGAAGTATAAAAATCTCTGTTTATATGGACACTAAATAAAATGATCCGATCATGACGTGTTTATATATCAAGCGACATTTTGATCAGATTATATCATTGATCATGTCTTGGTTTCCAGAAACATTTTAGTAGTAGAAGAAGAAGCTGCCTGTGTTGTAAACAAACCAATGCTTTTCCACTCTTCCTCAACTTTCGCTACTTTTTTGTTTTTCCTTCCTATTTTCTAAGCCCAAACAAAGCAAAGCTTCCTGGATGGGAAAATTCAAAATCTGTAAAAAATAAAAAAAACAGCAAAGTTACTTAAAACTTATTTTTGATTGTAAAGTTTTAAAAGCTTAATTTCCGTATTTTTTTTTTTAGCCTTGTTTTGTTGTGACTCTGCTGCTGTATTTGGAGTCCACATTGTGATCTCATGGCCCCCATCATTAGCTGCCACCACTCTGCTTATGCTGTTTATATGGACACTAAATAAAATTATCCGATCATGATGTGTTTATATATAAAGCAACATTTTGATCAGATTAAATCATTGGTTTCCAGAAACATTTTAGTAGCAGAAGAAGAAGCTGCCAGTTTTGTAAACAAACCAATGCTTTTCCACTCCTCTTCAACTTTCGCTACTCTTTTGTTTGTTTTTTAGTTTCTATTTACAAAACATTTTCTTTGCAACAATACTGTAGGAAAATTGACTCCACATGCAATAAAATATTGCTTTTTGAGAATGAATAGCCTACTTCATGCTGCCCAAAGGGTTCTAAATATGTGATCTCTCTATTCTACAGGTCTCTACAAATCATGAGCCTGGGTTTTAGCTTTATGTTTTAGGGAATGCTAACACCTAGGCTGGGTTGTATTTGATCAAAACTTTTTTTTATTCACTAAGGTTATATTTGTTTATCATAAAAAAGTATTTCACGACTTTTAAGAGACACAAACTGGTTGAAATCAGAAGAAATGTAATCTGGGACTTACGGCACTCAGATGAGCGTCTATGTTTCCCTAAGTCTCCACATTTGCAGCAATCCTTTTTACCCTCTGGATACACATAAAAAGGTTTTACACAATTCAACCCAACAGCTGTTGTCTCACCGCTGGACCCTGGTGCCCAGGTAGGCCCGGTACCCCTGTATCTCCCTGCATGCCTCGTGGTCCTGCCTGACCCGGCTTGCCCTCTTTGCCTGGCGGCCCACGGCCCCCCTCAGCTCCTTTGTTTCCCGTCTCTCCTGGTGGTCCTTGCTGCAGTTTAACACAAAGCATAGAGAAACAGATTTAAACTCCACCCCAATAAACATGACAATCAGAGTCCTGTAGGTGATCAGATGAGCTCTGGACTTTATCTTCCCGAGTCTAAAAACACATCTGCTTTGTTTGCCCCGTCCAGTAAATGTTAAAATAGTCCTAAACTATGAAGAAAAGCAGCATAAACCATCTGATTATACTGTAAGAAACTAACTGCAGCCTTTTCCAGTATTTTCTGACCGTTTCATCCTTTCCAGTACCTTCGACTTTGCTGACTGACTACATCCTCTAACAGGGGGATAAATGGCTATTTTATTCTCTTTTATAAATAAAGGGCAAAGTAATTTTTTTCAGATTAAATACATATATTTTAATGACTTATAATGATCAAATTCTTCATTTAAATTTATTTTTAGTTGTTTAATAATTTAATATTTGAATGCATTTTAAAATAAATTAATGTTCATGATACATTTATCTATTTCATGACATATTTGGGGCGTCTATAAAGCTCGGCGACCACATTATGATGTCTGCCGACCCTCCAAGGGCTCCCAACCCTCTAACAGCCACTGGTTTACATACCGATCCTTTCTCTCCTGGTTCTCCTTGATCGCCCTGAAAAGAAAACAAAGAGCAGCCATTAATATTTCATGTTCAGATGAGCTGTGGAGGAATTTATGATCTACTAGCAGATGTTCTTTCTGTTATGATCTCAGCAAACTTGGATTGTTTCTCTCTGAGGTAGTTAGATCTGGAACCAGCTTCTCGTTTGCTTCCTGACTAACTGGTCGGGGTTTCAGTCTAGAAAGGCCTCTAACAGAGGCTCTAGTGTCACTCACCACTTCGCCTTTATCTCCGGGGGTTCCTTCAGCGCCTGCAGGTCCCTGAAGTAAAGATAAAAAGGTAATTTATTATAACCAGCTGATGATTGATTGATAACTGGACCAATAAAACAAGCTTCAAGAACTGAAGCAAAAATAAGCAAAAATAAAAAAAAAAGTGTTTGTTATCAATTCAAGCAGGTTATTAAGATAATCACCAATATAATGATTGTTTTCATCATCAAAATCAGGTAATTATATATTATACACTGGAAATAAGATAACTAAGTTATTTTTCCTTATTTTAAACATACATCCTCTTATTCCATTGGCAGATTGTCTTACCTGCTTGAATCAAAATTAAATACAATCATTACAAAGGAAATTTAAATTTCATTTCGTAAGAAATACCTGGTCTCCTTTAGGGCCAGTGAGTCCAACAGAACCCTGAAGGACGGAAGGACAAACAGATCTGGGTCAGTTTGAAAAGAGCAAAGAGACTGGGTGTTTTTAACCTGCTCAGCTTCCATCAGTAAAGGTGCATTCCACTAAAAAGCATAAGGACACATAGTCTTTAGGGTTATTTAACTATTCAGAGTGCTATTTTTGGATGAGTTCACTTAGCCAGGTCCACCATACAACAGTGCTTCTCTGTAACCATAACAGTCAAGATTGTAAATGTGACAAAGCAATGTTTTTTGATTCCCTGTCTTGAAAGAGATGTTCATATAAAATTTTAGCAACTGGCTCAGCAAGAGCTTTTTTAAATTAAAGGTAAATTAAAGGTCTTGCATCATTTTATATATATATATATATATATATATATATATATATATATATATATATATATATATATATATATATATATATATTATTTTATTTATTTATTATTTCTTTTATTTCTATGTATTTCTTTTTTAATGCTTTTTTAAATGCTTTTTTTGTAGCACTTTAAGGCCTTTTTGGTGAAAAGTGTAGTATAAATTAAATGAATTATTATTATTATTATTGTTATCACATCTGTTGTTATCAGGTTGTTTCTAAACGTTTTCCTCTGCCTTTGAAATCAGGCGCTAAATGCTCCTCTGCTGACTGATACGTAGATTAGCGTGGCTGGCCAGGCTTTTATATGCCAGTGTCTCCTTCCTTTCCTTTAAGTGGCTGTGGCAGAGGAAATAATCCCACTAAGAGAGAATCTTCTTTCTTAAAATGCATAATTTCCTTTAATTGCACTGGAAAAATGATCTAGAAATAAGTAAAAAAAAAAATGTCTTAAATGAAGTGTATTTACCCTTATTTTGAGTAGGTAAATGAGATGATTTGCAAATGGAATGGAGTATTTTTACTCTTAAAATAAGATCATTAGATAATATGCACTTGAAATAAGACAATGCAGTTGTGTTTTCTTACTTTAAGTGTAAATTGTCTTGTTCCATTGACAAAATGTCTCTTTTACCTTCTCAATTCAAGAACAAATGCACTTATTTTAAGAAAAAAATGACTTATCTAGATTTATTTATTTTCCCCAGTGTGTTCACTGCAAAAACGATATAAAAATAAGTCAAATTTTCTTAAATTAAGTGTATTCACCCTTAATTTGAGCAGGTAAATGGGATAGTTTGCCAATGGAATGAGTATTTTACTCTTAAAATAAGATAAATGGATAAAATGCACTAGAAATAAGACAATGCAATTGTGTTTTCTTATTTTAAGTGTAAATTGTCTTGTTCCATTGCCAAAATGTCTCTTTTACCTTCTCAATTCAAGAACCAATGCACTTATTATAAGAAAAAAACGACTTATCTAGATTTAGATTTTTTCCAGGGGATTAAGCATAAATGAACAGATGAGAAGTAAAAAAAAAACAACAAAAAAAAAACTCCAGGACATGTCGCTGCAGTAGGCGTGCAAATTAAATCAAGAGTTACTAGCATTGTGGTGCAATGCAACAAACTTCACCAGTGCTTCCATATGGTGAGAAATTGGTGCTAATTTTAATATTTCTGCTTTGTTGACTTTTCCTCAGCAGATCTGGGTTTGACTTTATGGATAGAAGACGGATTATCTCAGTAGTTCTGATCTGATCTGGGATTAACGCGAGGTTCTTACCCGGTCCCCCTTTTGGCCTCGATAACCAGCCGGACCAGGAAGCCCTGGAAAGCCTGGGTCCCCTTTGCTTCCCTGTGAAACACATCCACACATATAAACATGAGCTGAGACAGAGAATATTGATGCACATTCAGCAGACACACAGAAACTAGTCTGTTTTAAGCCTCAGAGTATATGCCACCCCCCCCCCCCCCCCCCAAAACACACACAGAAAAAGTATATATAAAAACATTCCAGCTTGAAATCATGTGAGCCACCGTCTGCTCCTCCATCTCTGGGTGGCGGTGGGTATGTGGGCATTGCTGGAGAACAGAGATTTCTTTGAGAGTCTCTCAGCTTCTGTTCCTGTCCTGAATCCTCTCTGAGCTTCAGAAAAAAACACCTGCAACAAACGGCCTTTCATTCCTGCTCACGGGGTGGATTACAGACTTAGCTAAACACACAAAAATGAGATATAAGTAAGTCAACTTTTCTTAAAATAAGCAGATTTTTCCTTGCTTTGAGCTGCTTAGTAAGACAATTTACCAATAAGATGATTTATGTTTAAAATAAGAAAAAAACTTTGTGAAGATCGGTTTTTGCAGTGCAAGCAGAATACAAAGCTCTGCTTTACAGAAAAGTGTCTGAGGAAGATTTAAATCCTCAGTTGGTCAGTTTTATTTATGTTGAATGATAAACACAGGACGATAAACGATAAACATGCACGTGTTCTGCTGACTGAAGGTTGGTGGTTCTGATCTCTCTTTGCTGACAGAACCAACCTGAGCTCAGGGGAGACGGTTTGAAGCTTCTAGGGGTCGGATCATTCTCTCTGATTTTTGTCCTCTGGCTTTAAAAGCAAGTTTTTACTTCATTTTGTCTGAATCTTTTCTCGACATATTAGGATTCTGTTGTTTTACTTTCAGAATTAACTCTTTTTAGAGCAATATTTTTTACTGAACTAAGCATATTTTCCTGTTTTAAGCTGTTTAGTAAGACAACTTACAACTCAACTCACCTCAGTTCAACCTTTATTTATAAAGCACATTTAAAACAACCAGATATCACAGTTGCAGGAAATAGGGTAAAAACTTAAAAGCTAAGATTCATAAACACAATGCAATAAAATACAATGAATATAATAAAATAGAATAAAATAAGTTAAAATGTAAATAAAAATGTAACGAAATCTTTCTTTGCCACAGAGGAAGTATGTTTTTAAGGAGGATTTAAAAACCTTAAGATCCTGCAGATCAGGTCTTGTATCAGGTTTGTTCCAACTGAAATAAAAATATTTTATATTTTGAAAAAGAAAGAAAAACTTATATAATTTTATATCAATTCTATAATATTATTATTATTTTTTTTGATGGATGAAATATACTGATCCCTTTGGCTTATTTACTTGCTAAAATTAAGAACAAAGACACTTATTTTAGAAAAGTTTTTGTTATTTCTAGATCAGTGTTTGCAGTGAAACCTAACATGGCTGATGAGTTAAATACTGGATTTTTGTTCTTAATCGTGTCCTGTTGGTTTATAAAACCAAATACAAGTCCTTTAAACACCATCCAGTGTTCCCATTACATTGTATCCTTAAAAATAAATAAATGTTCATGCATAAATTGCCTGTCAGCAGAATATTTAGACATTTTAGTGGATTTTGAAGCTCTGCAGGGTTTTATTCTAGATTCATCCCTCTTTGAAAAGAAAAAAGTCTCTCATCTATATGTATGTAAATACATCTCTCAGTTGTTTACATTGCAATAAAATGACTCAATCCATTTAATGTTCTGCACAGAAAGGGAACAAATATTGTGATCTAATAGTGGGTGAAATGTGAAAAATTCTTTAATGACTTAGTTCCTCAAGGACATTCATATATGGTCAGGGAAATAAAATGTGATTAATATTTCAGAAATATCACCAGACTTTTTTTTTTTTTTTTTTTTTTACCTTTCAGGAATTTATGGGTTTAAAGATAATTTAATGTTTTTTTTTTCCTGCTTGTCAGATCTTACCCTGGCTCCTGGTATCCCAGGAGGTCCATTAGGTCCTGTCTCTCCACGTTCACCCTGCAATAAGAAAGAGCGTTATGCAACACAGTATCATCCACAAATCAATTAAATGACATCAAACTATTTGATTGCCATTGCCGTATTAAAATATAAAAATAAATCGGCATTTCAAAAACATGTGCAAAGTTGTTGATATGAGCAAAGCTGATCTACGAAGCGAATGCCAAGCATGAGTAACATGAGTGGGGACAGTGATTGGCCTACATGTTCTGAATGCTGGCGTACCTTAAAGAATAAATGATGAACAGATCAGTTTGTGCCTTCAAGTCGTTACCCATAGGAAGACTTTATTTGGATATAACCTAACGGAATATCTTCAGAACGGCTCCAAATGACACAAAACTCATATGGGTGAGTAGAACATGATGTAATAACGTAAAATCAAGGGGCCAATGTAAAAAAAAACGTTTCCCTTTAACCTGAGCTTTTTGCTTCTCTCTCTAGTATGTTAAATGTCAGTTACAAACTTGCGCACAAAGATTTTTTTGAGGCCATGTTACGTTCAAAATTGTAGGTTCGTAATAAATAAACCGAGTCTGCACAGAATAGGGATTTTTTGCTCCTGCAGGATGAGAGAGCCACGTTCAGCTACATCTGCTCTCTAGTGGGTTTCCTCAGCAGAAGCCTTTTTATTAGCAGATCATAACACATGGGGTGGGTTACAGAACAGTGTTCTTCTGACAAGGCAATTGATCAGGTCATAGGACAAAATGCTCTTTCTGATTGAATCACAGAATAGAGTAGTCTCCCGATAACTGTGATTATCCTTGCACAAACATCAGCAGTTTTCTATTAAAGTTGCATGACAGTTTGCAGTAAACAGAGTTAAGCATCTCATTTAATTAAAATTCCATATGCACATACATTAATTTTATAATCATCATCGAATAAACCTGACAGGCCACAAATGATGCATTCATACAGTGAGATGTAGAGTGAGTCTGTGTGCATGTGAAAAAATTCAGATAAAATAAGTGGAAAAAAAAAAGATGATTGGTCAGTTAGAGCAAAAGCATTAAAAACCTTCAAAAGTCGTCTTTTTATGACTGATATGTCCTCTTATAAATGTAGTTATAATTGTTAGTTACATATTTTTCTTTTCATTCTTTTATTGTGGCACTTTCAGATGCAGGTGGGATATATGCAGTGTGAGATATATCCCACACTGCTTTGTGAGAATCGTTTAGGGGCCAGTTTGGGTTTGGGTCTTGATCTGTTTTTTGCTCATTTTAGTTATTTTTAAGAATAGAGTTTTAAAGTTATTTTATATCATTTAAAGTGATGCAGTGGGTAGCACTGCTGCCTTGCAGCAAGAAGGTTCTGGGTTCGACTCCCGGCCCGGGTTCTTCCTGCATGGAGTTTGCATGTTCTCCCTGAGCATGTGTGGGTTCCCTCTGGGTACTCTGGCTTCCTCCCACAGTCCAAAAACATGACTGTTAGGTTAATTGGCTTCTCTATAGTCCCGTTAGGTGTGAGTGTGTGTGTAAATGGTTGTCTGTCTCTGTGTTGCCCTGCGATGGCGACCTGTCCAGGGTGGACCTCGCCCATTGACTGCTGGAGCACCAGCACCCTTCGCATAAGCGTGCTAGAAAATGGATGGGTGGACTCATGTAAAAGTTCTTTGGGTGTTTTCTTTTTATTTCTTTTGCTGCTGATTTGACATTTCTAAAGTAGGCAGCTGCAACAAATAGAAGAACATGAAATCACAAATAAAAATAATAATTTCATAGAAGAAGGATGGTGGGTGGATGGGAGGATGTGGTTTCTGCATGAAATCTGACCTCACAGGCTTTTCATACGCACACCATCTTCACCAGATTCTTTAATATGTATGTTTTTGTGATTTGATGTGATCTTTTCCATTAAATACACTTCATGCACAATAGCTAGCCACTCTTTCGTTGTTCCAATTTTCAGCCATTTTAATACTGGCTGTACTTTCTACTTTTACTTTAGTAAAAGTACATATAAGACTCACATTTCCTCCTCTGGGCCCAGCCGGTCCAACTTCCCCCTGGTCTCCTCGCTCCCCCTGGAAGTAAATAAGACCTCTATTGAGAAGATTCCTACATTTGTTTCAGTTGAAATCTTTACCTCAACAGTTTAAAAAGGTTTGTACTGAAGAGGATTAGGGCCACTGAAAAAAAAGGAAAAAGTTAACTGATTTTTTTATTTTTATTTTTTTTCTTTCAGTATAATATGAGAAAAAAAACAGAATTCTGACTTTTTTTTCCTCAAAATTCTGACTTCAATCTATCTAATCTAAACTAGCTCTCTTGTTTTAATCACCTTCTGCTCTTCCAATAATGAAATAGCGTCACCAGGGACCCCTCAGGCACTTAAGAAGTCGCCTAAATCCATTATTTCCCACCAATGTGTCACTGTCACCTTGTCGGTGAAGCTGAATGCTCCCACATGTCTTCCTTCATGGTGCCCATCTACATTAAGATCCAAATTCTGAGATTAAAGTCAGAATTCTGAGAAAAAAGTCAGAATTTTGACTTTTTTCCCATATTAAACTGAAATAATATTTAAAAATCAGTTATCCTTTTATTATTTTTTGCCCTAATCCTCTTCCATAGGTTTGATACGACACTTTAGACAAGTTTGATTTTTCTTAAACTTACTTGTTTTCCTGGAGACCCCATCAGTCCCACGACTCCTCTGTCCCCTGTGCTTCCCTGTTAAATAAAGAGATATAAAGATGATTTTACTCATTTCAGCCTGTCAACATTCAGACATCTTATCAAGTGTGTCTATAAGAACAATTAATCTGCATGCTTTAATCATACCTTTGCACCGCTGTGTCCTTTCTGGCCATATGAACCGGGTAAACCCTACATGAACAAAACCATGATTAAGACTATAGTCTGAAAAAAGGAAGGCAAAAGGTGGAAAACAGTCAGCAAACAATCACTCACAGAAAGTCCCTGTGGGCCTGCATCACCTGGAGCTCCGCTTTTACCTGGAGGACCCTGAAGGTCATTAAAAAAAAGGAAACAAAGGAATGATTTGCTTTGCTTTAAAGCGGGGGGCACAGAAAAGCATTGTATGTTAACCTGAATTTATGAAGTAAAGTATGATTTTTTTTATTTATTGCCTGAATCCACAATGCATACGTATAGTTTTACCATAAAGACATTAATTAGAGGCACAGGCGTTAGGCGGTGAATAAGTGATTTAAACTGTATTTCAGAGAAAACAAAGAGACTAGAATAAACAGTTTTTTCATTATATTTCTATCCTGCTTTACATATCAGGTCAGAATCATCAGCATCTGTGTGAATTTGTTATTATTTGTTAGAACTATTGCTGCTTTCACATCAAACTCTCCAAAAGCATTCAAGATTTGTCTCTTTTGCTGTTTTGAAAAGTCTCAAAATAAAGTGACAACTTTGCTGAGATGGCAACACCCAACACCAGTTTTCCTTCACTAAGAAGAGCAGAGCAGCTCACACCAGTTGCTTCATAACTGTTAGCCACTGTTATCAATTTTTTAAATGTTATATCATATGAATAATGTATGCTTTACATTATTTCTAAGTTATTTTATTCATTTTGATGGTGTTGCGGCTTTTATTTAGCTGTGGCAGTGCACCACGAACAATTACCTGCAGCAGAAATGTAATTAGCAACCTTCATTTTATTTTGTTTATTCATTCTGAAAGGCATAACCAGAACAATATTTTACAAATAAGAATAAGAAATACTGTCCCACGTCCTTCCTGTTCTTTACACTGGAAAAAATCAAAGTCTAGATAAGTCATTTTTTCTTAAAATAAGTGCATTTCTTCTTGAATTGAGGAGGTAAGTGAGACACTTTGCCAATGGAACAAGACAATTTACATTTAAAATAAGAAAAAAAAACTATTTAATTGTCTCATTTCAAGTGTATACTATCGAATTTCCTTATTTTAAGGGTAAAAATCATCATTCCATTGGCAAATCATCTTATGTACCTACTCAAATCAAGGGTAAATACACTTAATTTAAGACATTTGGACTTATTTCTAGATCGTTTTTTCAGTGTAAGGCACTTGCAGTTACCCTACTAAAACAATCCAAAAACAAGCAAAATTTCCTTGAATTAAGTTAATTTACCCTTAATTTGAGTAGGTACATAAGATGATTTGCCAATGGAAGGAGATTTTTTAGCCGTAAAATAAAATAACTAGATAATATGCACTGTAAATGAGACAATACAATTGATTTTTTTCTTTTTTTTAAATATAAATGGTCTGCTCCATTGGCAAATTGACTCACCTCCTCAATTCCATAAAATATGACATATTTCGATTCTAATTTTTGCAGTGTACTTACACACTGCAAAATATTTAAATCTAGATAAGTAATTTTTTCGTAAAATCAGTGCATTTCTTCTTGAATTGAGTAGGTAAAAAGATACATTTTGCCAATGGAGCAAGACAATTTACATTTAAAATAAGAAAACACAGTTGAATTCTCTTATTTCAAGTGCATATTATCTAATTATCTTATTTTAAGGGTAAAAATACTCATTCAATTGGCAAACTATCTAATTCACCTACTCAAATTAAGAGTAAATACATTTAATTTAAGAAATTTGTACTTATTTCTAGCTCGTTTTTGCAATGCATTACTTGTTATATAAATGCATTAATTCATAACAATGACCTGTAATCATGCGTTATCATATCACTATGTAAACATATACCAACAGTCTTCATCTACATAATCTGTGACCAAAACCTTTTTTTATATTGTTTTAAATTATTAAACTCTTTGTCTTTTTCAAGTTATTCCATATTTTTACATCACAGAAGGACAAACAGAATGTCCTTGGTGGTTCTGACAATTTCTATATTAAATGTGAAGCCCTCCTCAGCTTGTTGGCATGCTGTTGGCCGGTAAAAGATTATTTTTGGTTTATTATCTGCAACCTTACCTTAGAACCAGGCAACCCAGGTATTCCTTCACGACCATCTGGACCAGGGAGGCCCTGTCAACAAGAGAGGAGACCATGAGTTGCAGCCGTAGATTTAATAACCATCAACTTTTCAGCCCAGGATCCCAAAATTAACCCTGAATGACCTAGGCTGTGGGTGGTGGTAATTAGGGTAGCCAACTCCCTAAAAAAAAAGGGACATCCCATGTGTGTGCCAGCTGACCTGATTGCCTTTACCCCTCCTGGCGTGGTGATTTTTTTTCTTAGCCCCCCTTTGTGTGTGAAATGAGTTTTTATCTATTTGACTCAAATCTGCGTTGAAGTACATGCACATTTGCATTGTGATTTATATTCATTATTATGGACTTTTTCCACCCATCTTTTGTTTTTTTCCCATTCCTCCCTATATTTCTGCATCTTTTTTTTCGAAAGAGCAGCATCACTATGCGAAGGTGCACCGCCCCCAAAAGCAGCGTCAGCATTTTAATTACCCCGTTCATCCCCCATACTGCAGAGATGGGAAATACTGTACTCAAGTAGATTTTTCTGATATTTTTCCTTTACTTCACTACTTATTTTTACGGCAACTTTTTACTTCTACTCCTTACATTTTTACACTAATATCTGTACTTTCTACTCCTTACATTTAAAAAAATCGTCTCGTTACTTTAGTTTTGAATCATTTCAATGGAGTTACCGTTATTATTTTTCACGTCATCAATACCAAATTCAATCTAATTGGATGGGAATCTACGTTGCATTTGACGCACCACTACATGATGAATCGACAGATTCGGCGGTATTCATTCGTGGCAAATCATTGCAGCTTGGTGGCGGTGGCGTTAGCATAGTAGTATGGACGACGAGATGATTGAAAATGAACACAACGGAGATCTAGTCCTATTGGCAGACATCCATTTAAAATGTAGGCAACGGCATGAAAAAAGTGGTTTCTACTTTTACTTTTATACTTTAAGTACATTTACAAGCCTGTACTTTGTTACTTTTACTTGAGTAAAGAAGTTTAATCAGTACTTCTACTTTTACCAGAGTATTTTTTAACACAAGTATCTGTACTTTTACTCAAGTTCGGAAAGTGAGTACTTTTGCCATCTCTGCCATACTGCTCTGTTGTCTCCCGCTTTCTTCTCTGTGAGCAACACTTGGCTCAACCAATGAGATGAGGGGATTCTGGATTATTATATATATGTTGTCAGTGCATTGGTCACAACGCAGGACAGGTTTACCGCAAGTGTTGTATCTAACATGCCCCTGTTCTTCATATTCCATTAGCTTTTTACTGACTAATTTTTTTACTCTCACAGTAATACGAGACAAAGTGCGTTCCTTTTCCACTAAATACATGACAAGTACTTCTACTTCTAAATACGGAACGATTCCGTTTTTCAAAGGACGGTTGGCAACCCTAGTGGTTATGCACCTAAAGCTGTTGAAGATGGGACTGTCAACCACAGCAAGGTGATTTGTAATTATCATACAAAAATTTATTGTCTCATCACCGAAGCTGCTCAGCTTTATGTTTTATTAAAAGACAAACATGTCAGGGGATGTTACAGCTGCTTATGCTACTGTTAGCTTACTTCACCAAATCATGCTTGCTGAATGAGGTAAACGACTGAGCAAATCCACCACAGAAAGGCTGATTACTCATGCACTAAAATGTTGTAATGTCCCAGAGTTCAAATTCTTTGGTTGGGTACCTTTAGCACAGCGATTGGTAACCTCGACCTTCATCCTGCAAGCAGTGTTGTGCCTGAACGCGTTCATTGAATGAAAGTTCATGAGCTCGTTCATATTTTGGGCGAACGTGAACTGAACGTACTGCATTACTCCCTGATGAATGTTATTGTGAACTCGTTCACTCTGGTGTCTGTGAACGGCACGCTCTCTCAGTTCAGCTCCGTTCAATAGGTTGACAGATTTCTATAGAGCCCTCCAGGTGAAACCCCGGCTAAATCACACCGTAAACAGGCCTTAATATGTAGCAGGAAAAACACCCAATCTGGCAACACCAGCTACCAGCGTCGTAGCCTACAGCCGCGTGCGTCATCAAAACAAAATGCAGCGTGGAAGCCACAGCAGCGTGGAGGCGACAAAGCAGCAGTATGATCACTTAAAACAGCTTTATGACCAGGTGGTCGGTGAGGATGATGGCAACAAGTTTGCCCGCCGGCTTTCAGTAAAAAAATCCGCACTTCAGTAAAACTTAAATTCCTACCTCAGCCTGGTCCCTCAGTTTGTGTTAGTAAAATCTTCTTGAGCGGAGGTCTTCAACAGGGGATCCGCGACCCCTAGGGGGTCTACGGAGGTACTGCATGAGGGTCTGCATGGTTAGTTGATATTTTTATATTCCCCCCCTGCAATTTTTCCCCCCACTAATTGAAATGTCTTTAAATACTCATTAACATGAAATCAACACACTGTAGTAAACAGATAAATGGAGACAAAAGATGTCTTTCAGTCATCAATGCTCACATTCAGCGACACACAGGAGCTCTTTCAAGCTGGGCACCGTTTCCTTCACAACACCTGTCCCATCAACCAGGAATCAGAATCAGAAAAACTTTAATAATCCCAGGGAGAAATTAATTTCTTTACATTACTCCACCTGTAATAGAGTGACTATAGGACACAATTTCATACAATATATATAGTTAGGGGGTCCCCGCTCCATCTCGCCATCAGTTTGGGGGTCCTTGGTCTGGAAAACATAGAAGACCCCTGTTCTTGAGGGTTTTACTATCCATGTAACTTGTTTGTTAAACCTGCCTGGTATAATTTTCCAGGATTCCTTTTTAGTATGTATTGAAATGGAATTTCAAATGAAAAAAATTATTAAAATAAAAAAAAACATTTGCACCTTAAAGACTACTTTCCTATTTTTCTTTTAATAATTCCTCATAAAAAAGACCATTCAAGCAGCACATTTTTCCTGATGTTTTTGAGAATATACTGTAGGGGTGAAAGCTGCAGCTGCTACTAGTGTGAAGTGAATGGACAGCAACAAAGCGTTAAAGCAACAATGGGGAAATGCTGTCCCCTCAATGCTAATGTAAACCCTGGTTGGAGAAGGATTCAAAACTGGATATGAAGATGAAATCTGACGCACAGTTTCAGAGTTACAACTGATAAAATAATTGCTGTCTGTGGTTCTACAGTAGGCTATGGAGTAATTGAGCAATATATGAAAAAAAAAAAAAGAACTATGAACTAGTTCATTTTTTGGTTTTGAATTATGAACTATGAACTGAACTAGTTCATTTTAAAATGTGTGAACTGAACTTTGAACTAGTTCACGTAGAAAGAGAACTTTCCCAACACTGCCTGCAAGGTTACCTCATTCCTCTGCCACAACACACCTGATTCCAATCAAAAAGTCAAAGTACAGATCTTCATAGGCTGTGTGGGAGCAGGGTTGAATGGAAAACTTAAAAGACCATGGCCCCCTGAGAACCACTGTTCCCCATATGCAATTGAAATTAATTAATTACATTACATTAATTGCTCATTGGTGCAGTGGGTAGCACTGCTACACTTGCAGCAAGAAGGTTCTGGGTTTGATTCCAGGCCCGGGGTCTTTCTGCATGGAGTTTGCATGTTCTCCCTGAGCATGCGTGGGTTCTCTCCGGGTACTCCGGCTTCCTCCCACAGTCCAAAAACATGACTGTTAGGTTAATTGGCTTCTATAGATTCTCCTTAGGTGTGAGTGTGTGCGTGAATGTGTTGCCCTGCGATCGACTGGCAACCTGTCCAGGTTGTACCCTGCCTCTCGCCCGTACACAGCTGGAGATAGGCACTAGAGACTGACATTTTTTCGGGAATCCCACGGGTCACGGGATTCCCGTGGGATTCCCGTGGGATGGGAGTCAGTATTAGTAACGATCACGTGATTGAGACGGTACAGGGTTAAACATTAACGGGATGAGACGGGAGCGGGAGCAAACCAATAGTAACTAAAAAAACTAGGATCGATAATAAAATAGAAAGAAAAAACATCCAGTACTGGCGCCGCCATTTTGTAGTTTTTTTCCTTGAAGCTATAATGCGAGTCGAAAAAAACTTCACGACCCAAAAAACAACAGTGCTTCTGCTCTGAGTTTTTCACCCGCGCTCAAAAACAGTTGGAGGGACCAACAGTTACTACAGTTAGAAACAGGAACTTAACTGACCCTTCATAGAAATTCAGATTCAATGTATTGGCAGAAATCTTATTGAAGACAACAAGAATGGGAGTAGTGCAGGAGCGGGAGTCATTCTGAATGGGAGCGGGAGTAATTTCACCAGGAGTGGGACGGGACAGGATTTAGATTTCTACTCTGGCCCGGGATTTTTTTCTTTGGGAGTGGGACGGGACAGGAGTGAAAATCCACTCCCGTGTCAGTCTCTAATAGGCACCAGTACCCCTCCCGACCCCAATTGGGACAAGCGTATCAGATAATGGATGGATGGATAATTACAAATATATATATATAATTATATATATATTAGGGTTGTCACGATACTAAACTTTTCAACGTGATACCGATACTAAGGAAAATATTCGATACCATTTGTCCACACGGATAAAAACAAAGACTCCAAAATTCTACAGAAGTATTTGCATTAATAAATAAAATACAATAAACAATAAGAACAATATTTTGAAGTTGTATGCTGTGCACAATATTAAGCAAGCTTGATAAAAAACATATAAAATTAATATTAAGTGTTTCTTCCTTGGCTATGCTTTGCACACATAACAATGACGCTAGCCAAACCGGTTAAGAAACAAAAATCATTCTCAGCAGCTGGACCTGTTACAAAAAAAAACTCTGAAACTGAAAAGTGCACAGAATTATTCAATCACACAGTGTTCTGAAAGTGCATTTTCCTCTATTCTGCAATTTAGATGAATGACTGCTTAGGTGCCACTGGTGGTAGCACTGTCTCGATACTTTAAAAAACGAGTATTGTATCTGGATACAAGGTTTCAGTACTTTTGACAGCCCTAATATTTATATATATATATTTTCCGATACATTATCAAAGATGTTATACTGTGATTTCTATGATAATATTCTTCTACATAACCTCAGAAGATCTTGTTGTTCCTCCATTATGTCAAGAAAAAAATGACTGACATTTTAAGTTTGGCAGTGCAGGATCATGGTACCAGTTAAAAATGGAAAGAACAGATTAAATCTATACATTCTATTTGACTGTCAGACAAGCAATATGATGAAGTTTGACTCACAGGTTCTCCTTTTGGCCCTGGAACGCCCCTGATTCCTGGAGGGCCTCGGTCCCCCTACAAAAACACAAAAAATAGGCTCCGAAGTAAGAACTGAACTTTTAAATATTACAGTCAGCTATTAGCTTAGAGAAACTAATGAAGACAAACATGTAAATATTACTAATTTCACAACATTTACAGTTATAAAAAGCTAAGAAATCAAGGTGTGAGAGTGCGTTTGGTGAAAAATAAAGAAAAGTTTTCTAACTTATAATTCTTTCCCGCCCTCTTTTAATGGTCTCACCTGTACTCCTATCTGTCCGCTCTCTCCTGATCCTCCTCGTTGACCCGGATCCCCCTGAAAATTGCAAAAACATCCATCAGTAATATTAACGTATATTAATGTTAACCTCTAGCGTAGTTTAGGTTTCCACTCACTGGTGCTCCCAGAGCTCCCCGAGGCCCTACATCACCGGGGCTCCCACGAGGCCCCTGTTTGGATAAGGAGGAGAAAACAGATCAAACTCAATTAACTAGTCTTACATCTATGTGTCCCTTTATTTATTGGAACTCTTTGCACCAAATGTTTCATATAATGTGAGATTAGATTTGAAATGCATAAAACATTTTAGGTTTATTGGATTTGCCAGTTTAAGATCTGACAGGATTTTTACTTCTACCCAAACCTAATTATTGTTTAACTTCAGATCACCATTTGATTATAGAAACAACGAACGAAAGGTTCACTACTTGATTCAAAATTCAGATTAAGATGATCTGAAGGTAACAAACTATAAAAAATAACAAAATTGACACATATCCTGTACAATTCTACTGTGGGAAAATTATAACTGCCAAAACAGAGTTGGGTAATCCCAAACTTTTCTTGCTGGGGTCTCCGTTTGGTTTACTAAAAAGTTTTAGAACCCCAAATCCCCAAAAACCCACCACCAACATCCTTTTTAAAGGTTGTAGAAAAAAAGTCACCTGCATTAAATTACATTTTGGCCTCCTTTAAATCTCAAAACTAAAACCTTTAATGTAATAAACTTCTCTACCATTTTAGGACTCCAAAGAAACTGTGACGTCCTGCTAGTCAATGCCATGATGCAATTAACTGGTTTTCCTGGTCCTGTACTAATCCTGATTTTGGTCAATGGGATTGTTTTTCTTAAGATTCGTTATACATTTTTTTTTTTATATTGAATAAAAATGTTTTAAAGCAGCCACCATGAGAAGTCAATCTAATTGCTACACAGCAACTTTGGAAGCTTTCATTCTGGTAAGTTCAAACCAAAAGCACTTAAAGGGTCAGTGACGTCCAGTTTTATATTTCTACGGCGGATGGGTGTCAAGGCGTGTCGGGAGGTCCTCGTTATGTTTTGAGTATTTGTAGCTTTTTTTTTTAGCATTTAAATCTCAAGTGCGCCTAAAGAAGCAGACGCCGGAGATGGGAAAACGGAAATTGCTGCTTGATGCAGCTTTTTAAAGAAAATACTTTTCTTTTTTTCCACACAGATTTTTACCATTTTCGAATTGTACAGGATTAAAGTCCCATTATGGATGAAAACTAACCTGTAAAAAACAGGTAGATTTAACAGGAGCGTATTAATCTTTTCCACGCAACTTATTATTGCATAAATTGAAACAAGAAAATAACAAAAAGTTAGGACCCTCGTCACACCTTGCCGCATTAGACAGCGTATGCCTGACGTCCAAGAATCTTCTAAAACGCAGGCATAGAGAATTCATAACGAGTCCAAAACTTATGACCAACAACAGCCTAACGTATGCATAACACACGGCAGCGTAATGCCAATTAAATGTCACAAGCCAGTATCCTGAGTGGGGGCAGCGATGCGCCGGCCTGCATAAAAGATTTATTTGATCGCTGTATTAACCTAGCTGCTGTTTCCCACCGGCCCCCCCAAAAAATAATAAATAAATTAATTTTAAAAAAGACGGTTTGCAGTTGCAGCAGATTCAGTGTCATGTCTGCTAGGAGGATTGTTGGTCATGGCCGTGAGCGTGAACGCAGGGAGAATCCTTCATTCTCACCTTCACGCTCACCCTGTGAACCCCCTTTTATACCAAAACTCTGCCAATACGCCATCATACAGTAGCTGTAAGTGGTGTTGCACCGATACCGATACCAGTATCGGACGGGGCCCCGATACCGCCCTAAAATGGTGGTATCGGTATCGGTGAGTACCAACAAATAGTGCACCGATACCATTTTGAGAGCCATAAGTTTATTCAACTATTGTCACCCATTCCTGGTAGGCAATAAAAAGTTCTACTGGTTTCACTTTGTATTAGATTTTTTCCTGCTTCACAAAGGTAGGCAGCAGCTTGACAAAGCCATGATGGCAATTATTTTACATTATTATGGCATCGGTATCGGCCGATACTGCACAGCCAGGTATCGGGTATCGGGGCCAAAAAATGGCATCGGTGCAACACTAGCTGTAAGGTAGAAACACGTTCAGTGGTCGTCTGGAACACGTCAGATACGTTGATAGACGTTTGAGGTACGTTCTTCATAAGTTACGCATGAGTTACTTATAGGTTTTGGATAAGCTAGACGCCACGACTTATGAGTAACTTACAATTAATGTATGTCAACGATCAGATGACTTATCTGGAACTTATGTCCAACGTATGGGCATATGCTGGCATACGTCGGGAAAATTTGAGCATGCTCAAAATTTCTCAACGTACTTGTCGACGTGTGCCAGTGTGTTTTTTTATTAGCGTGCTTCAGCGTGTCTTCATTATGCTCATAACTACCCATAACTTATCCAACATATGCCAGCTAAATCTTCAAGGTGTGACGTTGGCATTAGTTTGTTTTTAGAAATTAGTAAAACATAGAATAGCTCCCCATGGCTTAATCCATCCTGCATTCCTCTCTTAAGAGCGTTTGTTTCACGTATTTCTTCTGTCCTTTTTTTATTGTGTCTTTTTGTTTTACTTCCTGTTAGCCTTACCCGTTCTCCTTTGGGGCCCATTATTCCTGGAGCCCCTCTTTTCACACCAGGGCCCTAAAATCACTCAGCAGACAGAGATGAGTTAGTATGACTGATTAAAGACAATGTCTTTTTAAAATGAACAGTCTTTTCAGGGACAATGATGAAATATTTTACTGGCAGTCCTTGAGCTCCAACTTCACCGGGGGGTCCCTGATCGCCCTCCACTCCCTGTTAGAGATTACAGTCCAGTTATGCAATCGTTGGTTATTTACACATTAATCCTTTTTTTGTTTTGTTTTTTTAGATGCTTTGGCAAGACATCACCTTGTGTCCTTGTCTTCCGGGCTCACCTGATTCGCCCTTAGCCCCTTTGTGGCCCTGTGGAGAAAGAAGTAAAAAAAATTTGCCCAAAAATCTCAACTGAAACTAATTGACAGCTGGATCCTTCCAAGTGAACTGACTTTCATTCCAGGGAGTCCAGAATATCCAGTCAGACCTGGGGGGCAGGCGTTCGGGCACTGAAAGATACAACATCATGCTTGCAGTTTAGAAAAAAATCCCACTGATAGTCAAGTTCACAAATAGAAGATTTACTTTTACCTTGAAAGTTAGCGTAAAATCAAAGATCTTGTTTGGAACCATTTGGTCACTGATTCTAATTTTGACTGATGATGTTTTCATTGATCTGATGTTAGGTTTTAATGACAGTCACCAAAAACATATGATAAAGCTTTGAAAAATCGTTGTGCTAAACTCTATATAATGGGAAACGGTTGGACAAAGCAAGCTGAAAACAAAGGAAACTGGACTTTTTTTTAGTATTTCTGAAAATGAAAAATGATTCAACATCTATCCAGGACTTTTTGTCCGTTCTGTTAGCTGGCACTAGAATAATCTGTAGTCAGAGTGCTGACGTTTTTTAAGAACCATGGAAGACTTTGTTTTGGTCCACTCTATAAAGCCTCGAACTCAACGCTAATTCTGACATTTTGAATATATTGCGATATATGGCAGAATTTGCCCAATGGCTAATCTGCATCTGCTGTCCAAAGGGCAGCACCATAACATTTTCACACATACTCTATATACCTCGGCTTTTAGCTGTTGTAACTTCTACCTTGGATACAACTAGAAAGAGTTTGATGGGTTTGCTTCTGCTGACTCTTGAAAATAACACACCAACTGTACGGTACTGGATTTGTATGCTTTTGATTATCTTGAGAAATAGGCGGGGTTAACGTCTGTTTATGTTAAACTGCATATAAACGGTTGAAAATGTGGGAAAGCAGGCTTTATGTCAATGTACAGCATGTCTAGCCTCGTGAGACCATCCTGATCTCGCAAGGTTTCAAGATTTCGCTCGCTAGTCAGTCTGGAGATAGCCTGGGTGCCATTCCGAACTTAGTCCCGCCCACAAGGTTTGAGGTCGGGAAGTTCGGTCTGGCATTGCTCAATAGTAGCACGAGTATGCTCGCCCAATATCTGGTCGGGCCAATCAAATTATCAGGGCGGGCTTTATACCATGATGGACAGATGATCAACAGTAACGTAATCAACCACGTCACCAAAGCGCGCTTGGGTGACAAGAACAATGGCTGCCACTGGAGAGTTGAGGTGTGTAGATGTAGCTATTAGGTCTGTTCTAGAAGATATCGACAGCAAATAAATTTTAAAAGAGGAACAGAGAAACGCGATCAAGGCATTTGTTGAAGAGAAAGATGTTTTTGGCGTCCTTCTTACGGGATTCGGCAAAAGTTTAATTTATCAGCTGGCTGCTTGGTTGCTTAACATACGTCACGCATTCCATTGCTCTTATTGGTTGTAGGTCTATCCAACTGAGTGCAGAGGCATTTTTTTTCCTGGTTCGTTCGAAACACGCCCCATAATCACAGCTCTATGGAGCAGTATCAGACTCATATTCTGACTAGAATTGAGTAGGACTACGTCAGGCTACTGGAGACTCTCCGTTAAAGAAAATTTGGAGCCGTTCACCAAACGAACGTCCAATCAGCGTTGGCTTTGAGGCGGGTTGAGGTGTGACGCAACGAGAAGCGCAACAGTTCAGTCTAAAGAACATGGCGGCTTCAGCCGATGAAACTAGCGTTAGCGTGGCTATCGAGCAAGTTTTATCGGAATTACAGAGTATTTCTTCACTGAAAGAAGAGCAAAACACTGCTCTGGAGGCTTTTCTCAGAGGAAAAGATGTTTTTGCTCTTCTCCCGACTGGTTTTGTCAAGAGTAGCCTGGCTGTTAGTACTTCATATGCTTCGTTGATCTGATTGGTTTATTTGGCCTGTCTATCACCAACATAGGCCAATTAGCTAACCAGTATTTTCGCCCCTTCCCAAAATTACTTCAACCGAAGGTTTCCAGATGGAGTCAGGTTACAGCATGTCTATATTGACTGTTGGAATGAATATTTAATTAGCTGTATAAGAAAAAGGTTAAAATGTGGGTCAATTAAACCAGCTGTTGGCCTTCCCACCGCTCCAAGGATTCTTTATTTGACTTGTAAGACCTTCAGAGGGGGTTTCTCCAATATCCAAATTACTTTCAGTGGTAGTAATGCTTTTTGGTGAATATAATTGTCAATGGAAGCTTATAAACAAACATGCTGCCCAGAATGACAAGCAAGTTATAAAGGCCTTTAACTATTATAAAATTTAGTCCAGCTCCTTGTATAAAAAATAAGGCCTTGAGAAATCTCCCTGTCCTCCTGGTTTCATGTTAAATGAAAAACATTACCATGATATTTAGTTTCTAATCAAAAGAACTACTTACCAGATCCTCCCCCTGGTAAACAGCTGGAGGTCCCTGAAATGTGCACAAAAAAATGTTATTCTATTGGCATAAAAGAATATAGCATGAATCTACAATCTGTATCAAATATTACACATTTAATTCTACTGATGTTTCTCTGAAAAGCTCAAAATTTCACAAAAGATATTTAGCTATCTACGTCTGTTTAAAATACGCATTTACCCAAAAAGATGACATGAGATGAAATTAGATTTTTAGTTTTATCAGCAAATAGCACAGTTTTTTTTTTAATATAGTTTTCAATATGATCATTGCCTGCTTCATCATAACCTGATAAAAGAAAAACATGAGCATTGTTAAATTAGGGCACAGTCACTTTATGTAATTCATGAACAACACAACACTTGCAAAGACCTTAATGGTGGACTCAAGGTAACGCTGTTAACTGGGAGCCATATGAGAAAAAAACGTCTGTAACAAAGACAGTAACAAAATCAGCTGTCTGTCACCTGAAGAACATCTCCAGGATTAAAGGACTGAAAAACCTGAAAAGACCCTGATAAAATTCCTGCTTCGTTCATCGTTAGTAGAATTAATCCCTGCAGGAGTGTCTTCATAGTTCTGCCTAGAAAAGAGGATCAGAAAGCTGCAGCTGATCCAGAACGCTGCTGCCTGCATCCTCACTAGAACTAGGAAAGTGGAGAACATCAGCCCAGTTCCACAGTCCTTCCACTGGCTCCCTGTATCTCAGAGAAATACTTTAAAATCCTTCTGTTAGTCTAGAAATCACTGAATGGCTTCGCTTTAAAATAATTACAGACTTTATGTCAGTGGATCAACAGCCAGACCTTTCAGGACTACTGGATCTAATCTATTCTGCAGAACCAGAACCAGAACAAAACATAGAAAGCAGGTTTAAGTTCTTATGCTCCATTAATCGGGAATAAACTATAACGGTTTATTAAAAACCTCGGTTGCTTTAAATCGAAAGTATTATCGGTTCAGATGGACCTTTGACTTTCCGATCTAAACATGTTTTTTGTCAAACATTCCTATTAGTCGTTTTAATTCATATGTTTTATTCTCTAAAACTATTTATCTTGTTTATTAATTAAATACCTTAATGCCCCTGCAACAAAAATGATGTTTGAGTAACTACATTTTTAAAAAAAGTTTATTTTTCCATGTTTTGAGCGAGTAAATAGGACAAATAAGAAAAAAAGTATCTCTATAATTAGCTTATTTCAAGGGCCAGAAATCTACAATCGATTTTCAGATTGTTTTATTTACCTGCTCAAATAAAGGGCAGATAACTTATTGTAAGGTTGTTGGGGTTTTTTTTACTTACTTTTAGATCTGTTTTTGCAGTGATGTACTTGTTTCTTTTTTTCATCCACAGCATGTTGAATTTTCTAAAATGTGCTGAAATAAACTGGCCTACACTGCAAAAAACATCCAGAAATAAGTAAAAAATGTCTTAAATGAAGTGTATTTACCCCTAATTTGAGCAGGAAAATAAGATGATCTGCCGATGGAATGAGTATTTTTACTCCTAAAATAAGATAATTAGATAATATACACTTGAAATAAGACAAAGCAATTGTTTTTTTCTTATTTTAAGTGTAAATTATCTTGTTCTATTGGCAAAGTGTCTGAATTCAAGAAAAAATTCACTTAATTTGAGCAAAAATGACTTATTTAGATTTCCCTTTTTTGCAGTGTATCAACTGGACGTGTTTATTTTAGGTCTGCAACTGATCATTTTACCAACAAATAAGTGGGTTGGTTGTAAAACAAAGGATGAATCCTAGCATGTATGGTGGAGGATCAGTGATGCTGTGGGCTTGTTTTCCTGACATCGAGATATGTTACATTGGTTTTATTTATGAGAATTGTGAAGAGGGTCTTACCGCTTAAAGTTTGACATAAAATAGCCTTTTATATAACTTAAAATGTCAATGTTTCCCTCATGACCAGTTTCCACAAATAAAACAGAGCAATCAGACAGAAAGATGGATCTTTACCCGAGGACCAGCAAGACCTGGTAGACCGACGGGACCTCTCCTCCCTCTCGATCCCTATGACAGATACAGAAGATTGATTGTCAAATACTATTTAGTTACAAATGTCTAGACCAGAGTATTTTCTTCATAAAAGAACCCCCAATAACTTAATATACGACTGCTTTGTCAGTTTTACTGTGTTCCTTATACTCACAGGAGGTCCAGCTCTCCCCAGTTCACCTGGTAGCCCATCAGTACCAGGAATACCCTGCAGGCGAAGAAGCAGAAAATTCACTGAGTGTGCTGTTAAACTGGCACACATGCTAGGTTTCTGTTTGTCAGATTCTCCCATATCCGGATTTTATAACCAACAAAGGAAGGAGGCAGTTTGAAAGACACTAGACTCTTTATTTGTACAATTTAATTTAAATTGTACAAATAAATGGATTCTAATTCGATACTTTTGTATTATCAACAGAATGAAGCTTTATTGTTGAAAAGGGAAAATTAAATAAGTTTTAACTGAAACTAAATTGTTCCTATTTACTTGTTCTTGCTATTTTAGTAAATAAAAAAATCTTTGCTTCAGAAAAACATTAATTACTATGAAATATGTTTCTGTTAGCTATGCGTCATTGAAAACGGGCAGATGTACTGGCGAACTGATGATAAAGAACATAGACAGGTAGATGGACGGATGGATGGACAGACATGCAGACAGACCGATGGACAAGAAGCCAAACAGAGAGACAAAAAGACAGAGAGTCACACCGACAGGGAGTACTTACATCAGTCCCATCAGGTCCTACCCCCTTTGGATGACAAATCACACATTAGGAAATCATAATATAGACTAACAGATACAGTCAGAAGAAAACAAACTGATGAAGCAACAATTCATCGTTTTACAGCAACATGAGGTAGAACGATTAAGTCCTTATGGAAATCAGGCTTGATGGTGAACTATTCTATGAGGATTTTTTTTGCCATAAATCTGTTCTTACTGGTTCTCCTGCAGGTCCCCGAGCTCCACGTTCCCCCTAAAAGCAAACAAGATCAGAACCACTGTCACAGGTTAGAAATAAAAGCAGTTAAAACGTTATTAGATGACAGTCTGGTGACTTTTTATAGGCATCGTTTCGATTATACTTTCAGTTTAAATAAACTTACTTTGGAGCCTTTCTGTCCCACAGGGCCTGGATTCCCTGGGGGTCCCACCGGTCCCTGCAGAGACGATTCACATTCTGTTAAAATTTAGATTTTTCACACTGATCTTTTCAACAATGCTGAGGATAAATATATATGATCACCAAATATTTTTATCCAAACAGTTTACCTAGCCTGAGTTTATTAGCAATTAGATTTTCTCATGAGTCTGACAAGATCTGTGGCTAGTATTATATTAATGAGAGACATTTTAACCTCATTTGGGAGGACTACTATGCATTGAGACAAATTGGATGACATTTGTGCATTTTCACACATAAATGCATTACCTTTTTGTTTGACATTAGGGAAGAAAGAAGAGATTTACTGACCTTCACCACTCTGCTTCATCCTAAACTTCCCCAGATATGTTAAGGGGATTGGTTCATCTTTTTAAACTGTTATAGTTGTCTGTATAAATCTGGTGCTGGTTGGAGCTGGTAAGAGTTCTGAAAGGCCACTCAGAGAGGAAAAAGCCATTTAGCAATATAAGTGGTCTGATGAACTCACAAATGAACTCGGGATTAAAGAACTAAAACATGTCATGTGGTATGAGGAAAAATGTTTGAACATAGCCATTGTTATAAGAGGCTTTCAAGCCGAAGATCACCATCTTAGACCTTAAAAACCTAGTTGGGAGCCTCATGGAAGTTTTGTGCAGCTAGAGGGACTGGTTCGCATCACAAAATGGAAAGCATGGTGCAAAAAGAATACTATGTGGAAGTATAACTAAAGAATATAGAAGCATTAGTCAAAAGGTTAAGGCTTAGGTAAATACACAATGACTAAAAGTGCTTCTAAATTAGTTAAAGAAGTGTTTCAGTCAGTAGTAGTAGTCACTTCAGCCGCTGCTACCCCTACCATCCTGAAAGCCCTAAATGCCTTGCCTCCTATACATGTCCCACACAGGGTAAATGGTTTGAATAAAATGCACAATAACAATGACCCCTAAATGAAAAGGGCAAAAGTATTTAACCCTAATGTATGAAGACAGAATCCATCCTAAAGGGCAAACAAGTAATGAATACTCATAAAATAAGTTTTGTTTAAGAGATACACATGCAAACCAATCTCCAAATGCATTTAAACATTTTACACAATCGCATGCTGCGCCCATGCCCTCCTTTCCAGGGGACTATAGTGTCTCTCCTACTTGTGTATGAATCTGTTTCAGCTCCCCTTTGTCACTTTGAAGGTGGAAACATGTCTGTTATTGGCTAGTTTTCATTCAAATCCCGCCTCTTAAGACAGTACTGTTTATTTCTGGTGTTGTCACATAGCAGTAGAAGCATTTTTAGGCTATTTGCTGTTTGTATCTAACAGTTAAATTTATTATATTTATATAGAGCCAATTTACAACACATCATCTCAAGGCACTTTACAGTTCAACCAGATCATAGAGTCAAATTGATTTAAAGTTTTCTATTTAAGGAAAACCAGTTGATTGCATCAACTCATTGACTCGGATGCAATCCCTCACACTAAGCATGCTTGTAGCGACAGTGGAGAGGAAAAACTCCCTTTTAACAGGAAGAAACCTCCAGCAGAACCAGGCTCAGTGTGAGCAGCCATCTGGGGTTCAAGGAGACAGAAGCAGAGATAAAACAGCCATCTCTTTCTTTAACTGACAGTTTTAAAAGCACAATAATGGGCATAAAGGGAAAAGTACATACAAATTAAATGCAAATGAAATACAATTGTGCAACTATATAATGTATGTTTATTCAAGCCTCGCTTTCCTCAACAGACAGTAAAGCTAGCATCATATTGGTTCCAATTTAACATTTATGATCATTTTAAAACACATGGCCTCTGCTGTCAGAACACATTCATGTTGTATCAAACTACATTTTTTATTAATAACTTGAATTTAGCAAATTTTAACTCTTTAAGAGGACAGCAGTTATCCTGGATGCTTTGCTAATGTTATTAGCAATCAGTTAAAAAGCTGTACCGTTTCAAGAGGTGGGATTTTCTGCAAAGTCGCCAATCACATACTTTCTCTCTGGTGCGTACTAGTCTCAAAGAGACAAAGGTTGACATAAGGGCACAGAAACAGATCCACATGTGAGCAGGAGAGGTGTGTGGAAAAAAAGCTATCAGTGCCAAGAAGGAGCATGCACTGATGCGTGTGACATACTGGGAGCCTCTTAGCATTGAATCCTCAAAAGTTAAACATTCAAAGTGTGCATGGAGATTAGTTTGCAGAATTATCACTTTATACTGATTACTTAACCTACTTTATGTTTAATGAATCCCGATTTTTTTTCCCCCCCGCCTCTCTTTCCATAACTAGCTAAAGTTCAAAGTAAACACTGGCATTACATGTACGTCATGTTAGCATTCAAACTAGCACAGAAGTGGCCTTTAGGTTTAAAAACTTCATTCAGTAATCAAAATATATTTCCCTGTTGTGCAAACTGATGCTTATGAATTGACAGCTGCCTCCAGGCATTTAATCAAGGCTATTGTTCAAAGTGTGCGTGTGCATCTAGGCTTAGCTCTGAGGGCCAAAGAACCGATGACAGTGAAATATTACCTATTGCAGATTAAACAGGGAATGTGACTGATTAATGTAGCCAGTTTTAAAAGTATTCTTTAAAAAAAGATCTGTTTTTGCTCAACTTTAAGATCAACAATGAATGTCTTGGGCCAATTTCACTCTTTTTTTAAAGTTAGACTGAACTTTATTTATCCTTTGGGATTATTCCTTCAGGGAAATTCTGGTTCCAGCAGCTTATATAGAATATAAAGGGCAGAGATAAAGCAGGATGCAACTAAAGATAAAATACAACAGACAATATAAAAAGAGTGTATATAGTATAAAAAAAAGCATAAAGAAAAAGTTGTATGTCCTGAAATGTGTTTCCTTTAGATAAATTAGATAAATAGATATAAAAATATGAAAAACATCTGCACAGCAGAGAGCTAAGCAAAGACTTCACAGTAGTTGGCCTGTGTTATTGCAAAGTGAGATATGCCAAATTTGATCTGTTTCTAAAGCAGAACTTATGAGTTCATTTTCTCAAATATTCATAAAAGATGTGGAATACGACTTTAAGTCCATGTTTGTAGTTGCCATCTCAAAGTCTTCAGATTTCAGTTCTGTTTGGAGAAATGACCCATATGTCCAGCAAACTATTGTGAGAAGGTCATGGAACGGGAACCAGATCATGTTTGACCCAAGGCATATCGTCTTACAGGCATCTCTACCAACGCTTCCAATGATGGGGATATGATCATATATGACAACAGAAACAAGAGGCAAAACCATTTCTGATAACCTGATTCTGCAATTAAGCTGTGTCTGAATCATTTTCAGACATGGTTTAAGAGATAAAGTTGTGTCTAAGTCTAAAAAAAGTGTGAAATTGGCCCAAGATATGGCCCAAGAATCATGTCTTGGCCGCCTTTTACAGTTGTTTTTTTTATATCTCGGCTTCTGTCTCCTTGAACCCCAGTCGGCCTCAGCAGATGGCCGCTCACACTGAGCCTGGTTCTGCTAGAGGTTTCTTCCTGTTAAAAGGGAGTTTTTCCTCTCCACTGTCGCTACAAGCATGCTTAGTGTGAGGGATTGCTGAAGAGTCAATGAGTCGATGCAATCAACAGGTTTTCCTTAGTGAGAAAACTTTGAATCAATTTGACTGTATGATCTGGTTGAACTGTAAAGTGCCTTGAGATGACGTGTGTTTTGAATTGGCGCTATAGAAATAAGCTGAATTGAATCATTGCCTTTTATTACATGTGTTATCTTTGACATTATTTACATTTGTTGATGAATTCCTGAAGGTCCTTTTCAAATGCATGAGTGACACCAAAATATTCAATAATCTACTTATAAGAAAAGGGGAAGATACTTTACTAGTACTTTGTATATGAATAACAAAAACAATTTTCTAACACCTAAAAGGTTGACTGTAAAATGAAGGAGACTGCATGACTCTACCCTTAAAGTATCACTCTGTGATGTTCTTGGCACGGCCACCAAGCAGACAGAAAGCTCCCTGTAATCGCTCGGCAGCAGGTTTCTCAGCATATACTTCTTTCCTGTCAGCCATTGCTGAAGAGCCTTCTCCCCCCCAAACTCTTTCAGGTGCACACAAAAGACCCCTGTTTCTGTCAGGAAGCCATGTGAGACCCAGCCCAAAATACCCACCCCGATTTATTCAGAGGACTTCTTTCCCTCTCAACTTTTCTGACCATAGGAGACCAAGACAAACTGCTCAGCAACAGGCTGATGCATATCTCAGCCTTAGCATATGTCACTTGCATGCTCATGTTTCTAAACCACCTGGATCACCATGAATAGTGGTGCTTTGATATCAGTCACAGAGCATGATTTTATATTTTTCTTACATCTGCTCCTAGACGGCCTGAAGCTCCTGGAGACCCGTCTTTTCCATTATCCCCGGGAATACCCTGGAGACAGAACATTTCAGCTCATTAAAGCTCATTTTATTAAATGAACTCAGAAACTTTATCCATCATAACCAGCGGTGTTTTGAAACAAGAGAATCCTCTCACCGGCGGTCCAGTTACATTGGAGTCCTCCCCTCTATCACCCTGTAAAAAGCAGAAAAGAAATATTCAACTAACTCAAACAACCGTCTATATATGTTTATAATATATATTCTTAAAACATGAAGTCTTACCAAGAGCAATTTTCTTACTGCGCTTATTTTGAGTGTAATCTTCTCAAAAGATTAATAATCTAACACAATCTGCGCTTGCTTAGTGTAGAAACCTCAATACTTGGTTAGATGGACCATTTTTTTCTGTTATTTTTAGTTCCTTTACTTTAGCTCATTTAAAGCACTCAATGTTGCCTTAAATCTATTTATTGATGGGATCTGCTTGACAAGAGGATGAAAAAAATATTTTTGCACAGAAATCCAAACGTGAGGACAGGAACATCTGTTTAGCTGTCAGGAGACTGTTTTTTTTTTTGGGTTATTGTTTGGCTTTCTTCTGGTTCTCCTACTTTTAGATTAGTGTTTGCAGCATCCGTTTGGAAAAAGGCTCTTACATCTTTTTATGATGTAAAAAAAATGTTATTTGAATGTCACTGAACTAAGAAATGCTTCAAGACTGAAGAATCTTCAGACTGCCGTTTGTTTTTATAAAACAGGGATGATAAAATGCAGACTCACGTCGATTCCATCCACTCCAGGTACTCCAACGATCCCAGGCGGTCCAGGGGGGCCTCTGGGACCAACCGCGCCCCTCTTACAAACAATCACAGAAAACAGATTTTTATTATTCCTTCTCTTCTCTCTGAAATTCACCATTTAAAACATCATGCAGAGCTGCTGCTGTGCCGCTCGTGTGCAGGGCGGTCGACAAAGACCCATTGTCCCAGAGATGTGAGAGGAAAGGTCATGAAACCCAACCTGGCTTCCATTTTAGTCCCATTAAATTGCCTAAGTAACATCATGTGTTCAGATTACAGCGACTGTCTGGAACACCCTGCTGAGCATGCTGGGATAAAGCTGCCTTTTAGCTAATACCAAAAGTCAAGGGTTAAATCAACATTTTCATTGCTTAAATCATAAGTGCAACTACGGAAAAATAAACCATTTAAACAAAGATACTGTTCAAAGTTAAAGTGATTGCAATAATATATCAGATGTGATGACCTGTGCCTGCAAATTAATAAAAAAAAACACCTCTGTATTGTTCGATCAAATAGCTAAAAGGAAGTTAACATGATCAAAATTCAGCAGCCTGAGACTTTAGGAATAATAGCAAGGTTGGAGGAGATATTTAAATCTCAATGTGATCAAATTCATTATGATCTGTGAAGTAATGCTGATTAGAAAGGCAAATAAAACAAACGTTAATATTGAGGGAGCAGTGCAGCCAGGCTCTGAGTCTAAAGTACAGTTCAACACTTAAAAAAAGTTAAAATGTACATCCTCTCACCTGAGCGGAACAAATCAAGACAATCTGCAGTAAAACCACCAGAAAACCCTCCTGATGGATCCTGAAGAGAGCCATGGTCTTCCCAAAGAGCCAGGAAGATACTAAAAAATCCCTTATTTTACCAGATTAACGAGGCTATCGGTCAGTCCATCTGCCAGTGTCCCCCCCTGACTTGAACCCCACTGCCGGTACGAAGGGAGGATGTGAGAAAGTCCCAACTGTTCCTGAGAAGCTGAGGGTTAGCTGAGTGGAGGAGGAGGGTACCTCTGAAACCACAGGAGGGGGGGGGACCCTCCCGATTACTTTCCTTTCTACTTTAACTGAACCTTTTTTCATATTTATTTATCATTTTTCTTTACTTATATAATTGTAGTATACTTCATTTAGATAAATAGATTCTGAAAAAAACATCAAGGCTCATTCCAAGGCAAACTCATCCTCCTTTTTGTAATTCATTGAGCCACAACTGCCAAACTAAGTTTAGTGATGCTATTAATCTAATGAAAAAGGCTGACCGTATCTGATCTTCTGATCATCATACAGGGCAAGTGTGCAGCGACAGTAGGTAGAAAGAGCTCTAGTGAGTGTCATGATGGGTTCACTAAAAGCGACCCAAGAATGCAGAACACCACTGACAGACACAGGGATGAAAGTTCAACAAGTTTATTGATGCATAAGCACACAGAATATACTGGTTCAGGTTCGGGGCCTGGATACTGGTTCACCGGAGTCTGCGTGAGAGACAGTTCAGTTAGCGTTGCCAACAGGGGTTTGATTTCCTGAAGTTTACTGATTGTACCTTGAGGGTTCTTGAGGTTAGCTTTGGTAGGGTCTCTGTTGGATCTGGAGAAGAGTTCATCAGCAGAGTCCGTTTGCTGCTTCAGCGTCTCACGTCTAATATGAACAGACCTTGGTTTAGGGTTTCCCAGCTCTAGTCCAGAGCTGCTTGGAAGTTCTCTATGATTCTTCAGGTTTGGCTCTGAGGGTCGGCTCGGCAGGTTAGCTCTTCCTGAGCTTTCACAGAGGAGGCACAGGTTTCCTGGAAGACAGAGACTAGGGTTAGAATCCAAGCTGGATTCAAAAGTCATAGAGTAACACTGAGGATCTAGGCTTAAGCGCTGACCAACTGGAACAACACTGCGGCGTTGAGGCAAGGTCTGAAGACAGCTTAAGTAGTGGATCCTCTGATGATCTTGATGAGCTGCAGCTGTGCAGGAGGCTCCCTCAGAGGATCCACGGCGGACTCTGCTGGAGAAAGGTGGAATTTCTCCAGCTCCCAACAGTACCCCCCCCCCCCCCCCCCCCCCCCCCCCCTCAACGACCGCCCCTTGGCGGTCCGGAAGAGGTTGATGGGCAGGAACGCTCGTACTCCTCGATAAGGGCAGGATCGAGGATGTACGAGCCCGGAACCCACTGGCGATCCTCCGGTCCGTAGCCCTCCCAGTCGACGAGGTACTGCCATCCGCGACCTCGTCGACGGGAGTCCACAATGCGATGGACAGTGAAGGCCGGATGACCATCGACCTCCAGGGCGGGTGGTGGGGAGTCGCACGGTGGGCACAGAGGGCTCGAAGAGACAGGCTTTACTTGGGACACGTGGAAGGTAGGGTGGATTCGGAGGGACTGAGGTAGTTGGAGACGGACGGCTGAGGGGTTGATGACTCGAGTGATCTTGTAGGGCCCGATGAACCTAGGAGAGAGCTTTCGAGACATCCCCTTGAGGGGAAGGTCTCGAGTGGACAGCCATACCTCCTGGCCCTCAGTGTACTCGGGGGCGGGGCGTCTCCTGGCATCGGCGAAGCGTTTACTGGACTCTGTTGACCGGTTGAGGGTGGCGATGGTTTATCTCCAGATTCTTTGGCAACGGCGGATGTGTTAGTTTACGGACTGGACCGAAATCTCTCTCTCGTCTGCGGGGAAAAGAGGTGGTTGATAGCCGAGACTAACCTGGAACGGGGATTGTCCGGTGGATGCAGATCTGAGGGAGTTGTGTGCGTATTCTATCCAAGGGAGAAATTGGCTCCAGTCCACGGGATTGTTTGAAGTGAGGCAGCGAAGGGTTGATTCCAACTGCTGGTTCATTCTCTCAGTCTGACCATTAGATTGGGGGTGGTAACCAGAGGTGAGAGAGGGTTTGCAGCCGAGGGCAGAACAGAAAGCCTTCCAGACCTGGGAAATGAACTGAGGGCCTCTGTCCGAGAGGATCTCTTGGGGAATGCCGTGTAGCCGGAAAACATGCTTGATAAGGAGCTGGGCTGTCTGGAAGGCCGTGGGAAGTTTTCTAAGGGGAATAAGATGGCAGGACTTCGAGAAACGGTCAACAATGGTGAATATGGTGGACATACCTCGAGAGACAGGGAGACCGGTGACAAAATCAATGGCTATATGGGACCAAGGACGCGAGGGAACAGGAAGCGGCTGGAGCAGGCCAGAAGGAGGTTGGTGTAAGGCTTTGTTACGGGCACATGTGGGGCAAGCCAACACATACTCCTTGACGTCCCTATGGAGAGTGGGCCACCAGAAGCGTCTTGAGATGAGGGCAACAGTTCTGCTGACTCCTGGATGAGCAGAGAACTCTGCGGCGTGCATCCAATGGATGAGACGGGACCTGACGGAAGATGGAACATAGGTTCGGTTAGTGGGACCGTTACCTGGATCGGGTTCAGTGGCCAGGGCTGAGTTGATGAGGTCAGTTATTTCCCAGTTGACCACCCCCACTGTGCAGGAAGCCGGAAGAACAGGTTCAGGTGTCTCGGGATGATCGACGGAGTAGAGAAGAGAGAGAGAATCGGGCTTGACATTTTTGGATCCGGGTCTGTAGGGGATGATGAGATTGAACCGAGAGAAGAAAATTGACCACTTCGATTGGCGAGGATTAGCCTGTTTGGTTGACTGGATGTAAGCCAGGTTCTTGTGGTCAGTCTATACAAGAACCGGATGCTCAGCTCCTTCCAGCCAATGTCTCCATTCTTTCAACGCCAGTTTAATGGCCAAAAGCTCTCGGTCACCCACATCATAATTTTGCTCTGCAGAAGAAAGTCTACGGAAGAAGAAAGCACAAGGGTGTATCTTTTGATCAGAATCTAGTCTCTGGGATAGGACTGCTCCAACACCAGAATCTGAAGCATCCACCTCAAGAATAAACTGCTTCGCTGGGTCAGGTTGCATAAGCACAGGTGCTCTGGAAAACAAGGATTTTAATTTATCAAACGCTGCTTGAGCCTCAGGAGTCCACTGAAAAATGCTTTTGACAGAGGTCAGAGAAGTTAATGGAAGGGCGGTCTGGCTGTAGTTTCTGATAAACCGACGATAGAAGTTAGCAAAACCTAAAAACCTTTGTAGCTGTTTGCGGTTCTCTGGAACTGGCCAGTCTAATACTGCCTTAATCTTGTCCTCAGATGGTTTTACCTGGCCGCCCTCGAGCACAAACCCCAAAAAGGTGACTGAAGGTTGAGGAAATTCGCACTTCTGGCTTTAACGAACAGCTTGTTCTCCAGCCGTCTCTGCAAAACAAGGCGGACATGTTTCTTGTGTTCATCGAGGTTCTTGGAGTAAATGAGAATGTCGTCAATGTACACGAAATCAAATACATTGAGAAAGTCTCTGAGAACATCATTTACGAGGGCCTGGAAGCAGGCTGGAGCGTTAGTTAGACCAAAGGGCATTACTAGGTATTCGAATTGGCCCAAGGGTGTTTTGAAGGCTGTTTTCCATTCGTCGCCTTCACGGATCCTAAGGAGATGATAAGCGTTTCTTAAATCCAGTTTAGAAAACACCGTAGCTCCCTGTACAGGTTCAAACGCAGAGGCAAGGAGAGGAAGTGGGTATTTGTTCTTAACTGTAATCTGATTCAAACCTCGATAATCAATACAAGGTATCAGGGAACCATCCTTCTTCCCCACGAAGAAGAACCCGGCGCCCAATGGAGAGGAAGATGGACGGATTATTCCAGCAGCTAATGATTCGTTGATGTATCCTTCCATGGTTTCTCTTTCGGGCTTGGAAATATTATACAATCTGCTGCTAGGTAGAGGAGCACCAGGTAAAAGTTCAATGGCGCAATCGTATGGTCTGTGTGGAGGTAGGGACGTCGCACTGACCTTACTGAAGACAGGGGCTAGGTCATGGTACTCAGAAGGAACTGAAGAAAGGTCAGGAGAGTCCATCTCCCCCCCACCTCTAGGAGACCCCACCAAGGGGGCAGCTGAACGAAGGCATGTTTCATGGCATGAGATGGACCATGATTCCAGGTGACTTTCAGTCCAGTTAATGTGAGGATTATGCTTCTCCAACCATTCGAAACCGAGCACCAGCGGGGAACATGCAGAGGGAAAAACAAAAAATTTTATAGTCTCTCGGTGGTTACCTGACAGAAGTAGCTCGAGGGGCTGACTTTGATGGGTATCTTGATGGAGTCTTTTTCCGTCAATAGCGGATACACTGAGAGGCTGAGTCAGAGGAATGGTTTCTATTTGGAGTTGCTGGACGAGGTTAGAATCGGTTAGGTTACGTTCACAGCCTGAGTCGATGAATGCAGAAAAAGAGAGGTTTTGATTAGCACAGAACAACGTGGCAGGAAGTAACAGTCGAGGAGATTTCTTAGTGTTTATCTGGCCCGCCAGACTCCTCAGATCTTCTGGCGGGCCCAGGCTTTTGATTTAGCCGGGCAGGAAGCGATGAAGTGTCCTCTCTCACCACAGTAGATACATAGTTTGCTTAGAAAACGCCTTTGCCTCTCCTCTGGAGCTAGCCTAGTGTGTCCCACCTGCATGGGTTCGACATCCCTTTCGCTCGAATGAGAGGCCTGAACAGGCAACGGTAGAGACTGGGACTTGGGACTCTGAATGGGCAGCTGCTCTGTAGAGGAAGAACAAACAGTCACGTTATGTGAGGCAGAAGAAAGTGTACCCTGCTTCTTTGAACTGTTTCTGGCACGAATTCTATTATCCAATCTAATGGAGAGGCGAATTAGATCTTCGAGGGTAGCTGGTTCGTCGAGGGTTGCGAGCTCATCCTTAATGTGCTCATTTAATGCAATGAAAAAGGCTCCCTTTAGAGCGCTTTGGTTCCATCTGGAAGCTGCCGCTTTAACCCGGAAGTTAATGGAAAATTCAGCCACCGAAGAGTTTCCCTGTTTTAGGTTGAAAAGAGCTCTGGAGTCTATAGTTTGGTCAGTTTCCTGGTTGAATACCTGGGTAAATTCAGAGATGAAATCAGAGTAATAGCAGTTTAAGCTATCGTCAGCGGTGAATCTTGCCTGAACCCATTCCAAGGCTCTTCCTGTTAACTGTGAGAGAATAAAAGTTATTTTCTTGTAATCCGTGGAAAAGCTGCCAGGGGAGTTCTGAAAAATCAATCGACATTGAAATAAAAATCCTTTGCAATCTTTCATGTTACCAGAAAATCTTTCTGGGAGACTAGGACGGAACTCTGATGACGTCACTGTTGGTGACCTCGGAGGAGGAACTGGACCCGGAAATGGTTGTTGTGCAGCATTAGCGCTGTTCAGATAATTAGCACAGCTCTGTAGCATGTGGTAATGAGTGTCAACCAGGCGGTATAACTCACGGAGCGTTTGGGTTTGTCCTTGTAGTTGGGCATCCTGCTCCTCCAGTCGACGGGTGAGGTGATCTGCTGGGCCTTGAGTTTGGCCGCAGTGTTCTGTCATGATGGGTTCACTAAAAGCGACCCAAGAATGCAGAACACCACTGACGGACACAGGGATGAAAGTTCAAC
The DNA here is from genome assembly GCF_016077235.1 of Cyprinodon tularosa. Taxonomy (NCBI): domain Eukaryota; kingdom Metazoa; phylum Chordata; class Actinopteri; order Cyprinodontiformes; family Cyprinodontidae; genus Cyprinodon; species Cyprinodon tularosa. The sequence goes on along the minus strand of NW_024038928.1, from coordinate 1,677,129 downwards.
AAGTTTATTGATGCATAAGCACACAGAATATACCGGTTCAGGTTCGGGGCCTGGATACTGGTTCACCGGAGTCTGCGTGAGAGACAGTTCAGTTAGCGTTGCCAACAGGGGTTTGATTTCCTGAAGTTTACTGATTGTACCTTGAGGGTTCTTGAGGTTAGCTTTGGGAGGGTCTCTGTTGGATCTGGAGAAGAGTTCATCAGCAGAGTCCGTTTGCTGCTTCAGCGTCTCACGTCTAATATGAACAGACCTTGGTTTAGGGTTTCCCAGCTCTAGTCCAGAGCTGCTTGGAAGTTCTCTATGATTCTTCAGGTTTGGCTCTGAGGGTCGGCTCGGCAGGTTAGCTCTTCCTGAGCTTTCACAGAGGAGGCACAGGTTTCCTGGAAGACAGAGACTAGGGTTAGAATCCAAGCTGGATTCAAAAGTCATAGAGTAACACTGAGGATCTAGGCTTAAGCGCTGACTAACTGGAACAACACTGCGGCGTTGAGGCAAGGTCTGAAGACAGCTTAAGTAGTGGATCCTCTGATGATCTTGATGAGCTGCAGCTGTGCAGGAGGCTCCCTCAGAGGATCCACGGCGGACTCTGCTGGAGAAAGGTGGAATTTCTCCAGCTCCCAACAGTGAGACCAGAACCAGTTTCAGAATACATACATTACTGTACGTTGGAAGAGGTTAAGAAATCTGTTGCTTGGTAGTAACACATACAAAGACATTAGACATAGAGAGCAATAAGACTTTCAGACTAGATCTACACCTGTCGTGTGCTAAGAAGCAAGGGCCAACTTTTCTAGTTAAAGGATAAAGAGCAGTAAGGAAGAGGACACTGTGTGAGCGTTCCAGGGAGCAGCCAGTGGAGTTTAGCTTCCATATTTCCAAAGCAACCTTTTCTAGTCTTATTTTCGGCTCATTGTGGAGCAATTTAAGAATTTGTTGCGGAGAGTCTCAATGTTCAATAAAAATCAGACACGAACAATACTAGTCTCTTTTTTTTATGGTGTCTGATCTTACACCTGACAAAACAGTTTCAATTGAACACAAGTCTACGCAACCCGGTCAAAATTCAGTTTTGATGCAGTGCTTTTGTGCCCTGGAGCAGCGGATGTTGTTGAAAATATTTGGTTTCAGAGTGCAACGGTGTCCTATCTGAAAGTCCCAAAAAACAGGAAAAGTTTCAGAGTTAGGGAAAGTGGTTTTCATGCCTAATCCTATAGTAGCATAACTAGAGAAGTAGCCCACATAGAGTGACAGTAGAGTGATTCAGATAACCTGAGTCACTCTAACTGAAAACCTTATCAGGAAGGAGAGTTTTAAGTCTCCTCTTTAATAAATAGAATGTCAGCCTGTAGGGAATCAACACGAGCCTGAGAACTAAAACATTTACCTCTCTTTTTAGTTTAGAATTTAATTCAAAATTAATGTATTAATCCCAATTGAAAATAAAATGTATAAATGTGGGTGTTATAGATGTAAAACCTTTAGGAACCTCCTGGCAAACCAGGAGAAAACCTGAGCTCAAAGTGTTATTTTATGAACATTTCATCATTTCCAGGATTAAAGGACTAATGTCTCAGCATGATCTGGAAAAACGAATCCATGCGTTTATTTTTAGTCGAATTGATTACTGCAACAGTGTTTTCACAGGTCTGCCTAAAAAGTGGCTCAGACAGCTGCAGCTGATCCAGAACGCTGCTGCCCGTGTCCTCACTAAGACTAAGAAAGTAGAGCACATCACCCCAGTTCTAAAGTCCTTCCACTGGCTCCCTGTATCTCAGAGAATAGACTTTAAAATACTTCTGTTAGTCTATAAATCTCTGAATGGCTTCGCACCTAAATACATCACAGACTTGCTATCAGTGTATCAACCCTCCAGACCACTCAGGTCTTCTGGCTCCAGCCTGCTCTGCATACCTAGAACCAGAACTAAACATGGAGAAGCAGCATTTAGTTCCTATGCTCCACTTATCTGGAACAAACTTCCAGAAAACTGTAAAAGTGCGGAAAGCCTCAGTTCCTCAGTTGCCTTCGACTGTTCTAGTTAAACAGTTCAACTAAAACATATTTTCTTAATCCAACTGTTTTTAATATTCTTTTTTTTCTGCATTTTTTATTTTATTTATTCTTTATTTTTTCCTACTTGATTTGATTCTGTTTTATTTTCCTGTATTTCAATCATGTAAAGCACTTTGCATTGTCTTTGTACTGAATTGTGCTATACAAATAAATTTGCCTTGCCTTCTGATTTCATGACCGTATTAATTCTGTAGGATAAGCTGCAGCTTAGCCATTCAGATTTATAAGTAGGGAGGAAACAATTTGTCAAATTCACTTACATTAGATTAAAATTAGGTCCATACATAACGGCTCATAGTAGATATCATACAGTACAACTGAATTCATATCATGCCAGTTTGTCAAAATCTGTCTGTATCTATGGAATCCGGTCAATCTCATCCCCTTTAAGAAAAGAACCAGGACCAGACCAGTAAGATTGGTCATCAGCTCCGAGCAGCCTGGGGACAAAAAACATTAAGAAAAATATAGAATACCACACAGAGTAATACATCTTGACATCTGCAAGATCTGTGAGCAAGAGATAGTGACTATTATTTCATCGTATTTCGTAAGAGCATCTAACTAACTGAACCGTTGGACATGGACATGACAGTATGATGAATGTGAAATTTGTTTGTTTCTATTAGATGGGACGGTAGCTCAGGAATTACTGGTGCCCCACAGCTGGTGTAGGTTACCTAAAAATGTTACTCTAATTGCACATTTATTTTAGACAAAAAAGGTTTTTAACGGTTTTTTTTTTTTTTTACAGCTGGCTTACTGATTTACTAATTTTGGTATTTTGAATATCAAAATGAAAAGTAAGTATTTTAAAAGAAATTAGAAAAAAAAACACGTATGTTATAACAACATAATGTACTTCCAGTGATAATACTGTTTACTGTCTATTCATTGGGCCTCCGGATGGTTTAGCAGGCTGAGCAGATGGAAAAGATTTAGAACAATAAAACAAGATGTCTCAGTTTACCACTAACCATACAGAAGTCTGCATTTGGTAATTTATTGGTTAAAATAAGGTGGTTTCTACTCCAGGCTAGTACCAAGAGCTGGGTAGATTAGTCAGAGATTTATTTTAGGTACCAGTGACTATACCTCATAATGGTATTACTAAAGGAAAGTAAAGTGCATCGTACAGTAATGATACCCCTAGTTTCTAAAGTTAAATAAGATATTTTAATGATTAAATCCACAATTCTTCCCACAGGATAAAAGTTTATGATTCAAATAATAGACAGGGCTCTGTGTGGCAGTGTTGTGGTCAAGACCACCTAACCCGAGACAAGACCAAGACCAGAGTGTATCGAGACCGAGACAAGACCAAGACTTTTAGGGTCCGAGACCAAGTCAAGACCAAGACCAGCCCCAGTATGTGACAATAAAATGTGGAACATGATCAAAATCACTAAAATTGATCTAAAAGACCCACATACACATAAAAACACCTAGATATTTAACACACAGAACCGGACTAAACATTAACATCTTTATTTAGTACTTCTGTGTAGTAATCACAGAATTTCAAACAATTAATCAAAGTCGATCAAAATTGTATTTTCTCTGCCGTTCATGAACAGTACATACATTTATGTTGTTTTTAAATGTGCTATTTCAAAACAATGTGCAAAATTCTGTAAAATGTGTAAAACTGAAAAAAAAGCCAATCATTTCTCTTGTTTCTCTCTCATATACAGATTAAAGCTATATTACATAACTTTTCTTAAATAAATCTATATCTGTCACCAAGTTGTGAAATATGTTATGAGACAGATAATTTGTTGAAAAAATAGATTGATCTCCTTCACTGCTTTTACCAATGAGAAAGGTTATTGCTTGGATTTGAATCCAAGCATCCAATAAAAAGAAGGATCTTAAAGAAACTGATAATATTGTGATGATTAGTGTTATTTCCACGGTTGTGGTCTTGACCTGTCTTGAAATGAAATGCCGAGTCCTCAGCGCCCGAGACCAAATGCGGTCAAGTCCGAGACGACACCGAGACCATCAAAAAATGGTCTTGAGACCAAGACCGATCTCGAGTACTACAACACTGCTGTGTGGAGTTAACATCTTCCTTAAAAACATGGAGAGGATCTCTTTAGGTTCTCTAACTTCCATAATTTCAAACCAAGACCTGCATGTTGGTCCAATTTCATATCTTAATTGCCCAGTAGTGTGGACACAGAGGTCTCCTGTCTCTGAGCTCCTTCTGTGATAGACCTGCAACATGACCAACCAGGGTGTCCCTGGATCCTGGAATCTGGAATAGAAAATGATAGGTGAATGTTTGACTACTTCATTATTAACCAAACATTTTTTTCACAAATGAACAAAGAAGAGTAAACAGCAGTGATTTAAATATTGCAATAAAAAATAGTACAGTAGCAGCCATTTAAAATTGCCGTTCCCAGTCAAATGCAAGGCAAATGGCAGTCCACTTCCCTCTAACTGTATATATATATATATATATATATATATATATATATATATAAAACAAAGGGCAGTCCATATGTTATTGTTGTGTGTGTGTTTGTTGGTGTCAGGAGTCGTTCCAACTATAAGGACTGTACTTAAAGGAATTACAGGAAATGAGTCTGATGTAAAAATTGGTAAAAACAAGTCAGAAATGAACATAAACGAGAATTTCTTACGTAAAAATAATAATAATAATAAAACGGAATTACTTGTAGTTTTTAGTGTGGAAATTTTGTGTGGTTTTAGATGCCCATGTCCAGTAGGTGGCAGTAGACATTGGAAAGCCAGACAGAGTAAGACGACGACGACGACGAGGAAGAAGATGGCGTTATTTTCAAAGCTTGTTAACGGTTGTCTTGGAGCTGGGTGGAAAGACTTCTGAACCTTTCAGTTGATCCGTGAACGTTGCTGTCCTTGAGTCGCTATAAATGGCAAACAGTAGCAGCAGCCGCGGTTAACGGGCCGGTGTTTGTTACGGCGCTGGAGAAGCGGCTAATTTTAGCTTTCCGTTAGCAAACTCTGTCTGAGGTAGGTCACAGCCTTTATTTCCAACCAAACAAACAATGGCTGCAATCTTACATTTTATTCATTTTATTAGAACCGACAAATGACCTTAAATTACGACATGTTCAGCTGGAAGATAATTGACAGAGGTGTGTCTGACAAAACCAACTCTCAGCTCCCTGCTTCTATATAAATTGAAATAAGTAAATACCATTAACCATTTATAGGGCAAGTTACCCCTTACAAATGAAGTCCCCCCATCCCTCAGTTAGATCTAGAAGCACAAGATCTATATCCAGCCATTCGGCTAAGATACTGCTACATGGCTGTACATCTTATTTTGGCATTTGACCAATTAGATGAGCCCTCGAATGATAAATTACCTACTGTAAATTAAGTAGGAAAAAAAGTTAAAAAGCTAATTGAAAAGTTAATAAGCCTAGTTAACAATTATATCTAGGTTTAATGCCTTTAAAGTTATGTTGGACCAAAAAAAAAAGTTTTTTCACTCTGAGTGTTTTTCTTGAAGTTCTTATAGAAGCACTTTTGTTATTTATCTTAATATATTAGGGCAAGTTTGTGTTTCTTTTTAATACATTGACATTTATTTTTGCCATCAAAATATCCATATTTTTTAATTTTACAAAGGTAATAAGGTCTTGTCCTGGATTCCAATAATTACGGAGCCCCTAAAGGGACATGGAGGGGGGAAAAAGGACTTTTCCGAGATCCCGCAAAAGTACTGCAGGATCTCGCAAAAGTATATTTATGTGCGAGATCTCACAAAAGTTTTGCGGGGTCTTGCAAAAGTTTATTTTTTCCCTCCATGTCCCTTTAGGGGCTCCGTAGAATTGCATACTGACCTTGTCTGTTTTGGGATTTCTCTAGAAATTAAGAACCTCACCAAATCATCCTCCATGGTTGTAGCTGACACATGGGCGTATTATCCTCCCATAGCAGTACACTTTGCACCGCCACTGTTGTGTGTTTGTTTTATACGGAGCCCCTAAAGGGACATGGAGGGAAAAAAGAAACTTTTGTGAGATCCCACAAAACTTTTGCGAGATCTCGCAAAAAATAAACTTTTGCGAGATCCCGCAATACTTTTGCGAGATCTCACAAAACTATTGCGAGATCTCACAAAACTATTGCGAGATCTTGCAAAAGTATTGCGAGATCCTGCAAAAGTATTGCGAGATCCTGCAAAAGTATTGCGAGATCCTGCAAAAGTATTGCGAGATCCTGCAAAAGTATTGCGGGATCTTGCAAAAGTATTGCGAGATCTCACAAAACTATTGTGGGATCACGCAAAGGTTCTTTTTTTTCCCCTCCATGTCCCTTTAGGGGCTCCGTAGTTTTACTTCCGGTTCGCTGACATGGCAAAACGTTTTGCAAATAGTTTTGTGAGATCTCGCAAAAGTATTGCGGGATCTCACAAAAAAGCTTATTTTTTGCGAGATCTCGCAAAAGTATTGTGGGATCTCGCAAAAGTTTATTTTTTCCCTCCATGTCCCTTTAGGGGCTCCGTACTCCGTAAATAACATTATTGGCTTGAACACTGGAAAAAAATTAAATCTAGATAAGTAATTTGTTTTCTTAAAATAAGTGCATTTGTTCTTGGATTGAGGAGGCAAAAGAGACATCTTGCCAATGGAACAAGACAAGTTACATTTAAAATAAGAAAACACAACTGGATTGTCTTAAGTCAATTGCATGTTATCTAATTATCTTATTTTAAGAGCAAAAATACGCACTCCATTGGCAAACTATCTCATTAACCTACTAAAATTAAGGGTAAATACACTTGGTTTAAGACATTTTTACTTATTTCTAGATCGTTTTTCAAGTGAAATTTTGATTTTCAAAGTATTTCACCGAGTGCCCTATAAAGTGTTAATAACATAATCTGTTTAAAGATCCATGTTTTTTTTTTTTACCTCACTAACGATTTTGATTGAGGTTCAGTTTTAATAGAAAACCTATAAATCATTTTATGCATTTATCTGTTCAATAAAGACAGTAAAACAGTGAATTTTATTAAAGTTTAAAAAACAGTTCAGCAAATCAAAAAATTTTAATTACATGCGTTTTAATTTCAATCTCTATTGGTTTTTTTCTCTTTCAGGGAGTTTTGTCCCCCATGAACAGGAAATCGACATTATGGAAAACCTGGACTTCTCAGAAGAGGAAATCCAACAGCAGCTGGCGGCTCTTGGCTATAAGAACATACCGAAACACAGGCTGTTGGAGTTTAAGCAGGGTCAGCCTCATGAACAAAGTTTCTCTTCCTGTAGGATTCTGCAGCTGGAGAAGTAAAATTATCTGTAATTTGTATTGTTTGCCTCCTTCCAGATCTGGAAGAGCTGATACGCCATGGAGAATGGAGAAAGCTGGCCTCTGCCACACCTCTAAATATGAATGCTCAGACAACCACATGTCAGTCGAGTCCTCCTGCCTTTACTAAAGAGAAAGGTGAGAGCGCCACCTACACCTAAAACCTAACCCTGTTTTAGAGGATTTTTCTTGATTGTCTTGTTGTTTTTTGCTTTTTTTTTTCTTCCACAGTCAGCCTGATCTCCTCTCAAAATTTTTCTGAAGGATTTTACTGGCATGAAGGGAAAACAAACCATGAAGCACAGGTAAATATGAGTGGTGTACATCCAAGTGGGCGTCTACTTTTTGCTTTGTTTACTACAGTTTTTATCTTATGGTATTACTCATGTACGGTGGCCCTGAAGTGCCAACTGCAACTACAAATCTAAAAGCGCAACTACATTAAGGAAATCGCAACTACATAAAGCAAAGCGCAACTACCTTAAGGAAAACACAATTACATTAACCTACCGGAAAAGGTAGTGGGAAACATGAGACATCGCTGATTGGACGACGGCGCCGTTTGACCCTTGAACCGGAAGTTGCGTCGTCTGAACAGTCCAGCTTCTTTTAAGTGTGTCTTCAGTGTACGCAAACTAACTGAAATTTCGTGATTAGTCTTGAGCATATCCAGTATCGCCTCGTACGTATGTCCTGATTCAAAATATTCCTGGATAACGGCAGCTATGTTTGGGGCGCCGACAATATCCATGTTTTCAAAAGCCGCAGCAGGCAGAATGACTTCCGGTTCAAGGGTCAAACGGCGCCGTCGTCCAATCAGCGATGTCTCATGTTTCCCCCTGGTACCTACCTTTTCCGGTAGGTTAATGTAATTGTGTTTTCCTTAATGTAGTTACGCTTTGCTTTATGTAGTTTTGTTTTTCTTAATGTAGTTGCGCTTTGCTTTATGTAGTTGCAATTTCATTAATAATGTAGTTGCGCTTTTAGATTTGTAGTTGCAGTTTGCACTTCAGGGCCACCGTACACATGGGAGGAGTCTCTCCGCATTCAACCAATAGAAACACTCACATTTATGTGGAGTTTTATAGCAGATGAAATTCTGGTCATGTGGTCTTTTTTTAAAATTTTTTTTATATGCGACAGGAAGCAGTCAGATACGACGTGTTTGTTCATTAGTTCCAACCATTCTCTGGACTTTCTCTTCATATTTTTTCACAGGGTTTCCACGGGTCATTAAAAATTATTAAAAGTCATTAAATTATTATTTATTAAATAAGGTCTTAATTGGAATGAAAATTTATAAATGTGATTATGGCATTTAAAATGCTTTATTTAAACATTTTGTTATAAAAACAATTTCCTCAGATATATTATATCGCAATTTTTTTGCGTGAAACTGCTTCCGGTTGATCGTAAAGCTGGATGTTCGGAAAAGAAGCTCGAGGCGGAGAAAAAGCTAGATAATGGGGGGGAAATGCTAATTTCAACAAAAGTGGCTGGAAAACGAGGAATTCGGGACATGGCTGCAGCCTGTCGACGGTAAAGATGACGAAATACTTTGCAGTGTTATATATATATTTAAGAGATTCATGGGTACTCGTTGATGCCATTAAATTTATATTTAAGAGCATTAAATTCATTAAAAAGCATTAAATTAGAGTTACTCGTTCCTGTATAAACCCTGTTTCAATCAAGAAGCATATTTTTTTTTTTAGATTCTGACAGAATAATCAAATTTCCCTGAGTCTAACCTCTCTATAAAACCCTTATTGTTGTGTCTGTGTTGTAGCTTTTTCTGTACTGGAGCCTTCAAACAGTCCCTCTTCTAAAATGGATATAGTCAGAAATAAATCTGTGTAATATTCTCATTTTTACAACTATTGTTTTGCCTTGGGATGCACGATATTGGGATTTTGGCCGATATCCGATATGCCGATATTTTCAAACTCATGTAGCCGATAACCGATATCGATACTGATGTTAAAGCTGGACAAAAATAAGTAGTCATTGAAAATAGCAGTTTTGTTATCCATTTCTGACACTTTGAAAAATAATATACTCAAATATATTTTCATATGCTGATATCAAATTTATTTTTAAAAACGCGGTATCGATCTATTTTACTTTCAAAATCTCGTGAAATTTCATCGTTCTGTTACAAACTCTCATGATATTTTGCAAATTCTTGTGAGATTTTGTTAGTAAAATAGATCGATACCGCGTCAATATATCAACATATAAAAAAATGCCAAATTTTCGGGGGATTTCGTAGCATAACGATGACATATAGCAATATTTCATTAGTAAAAGAGATTGATATGGTGTTTTTAAATGGCAATATATCAGCATATAAAAAAATGCCAAATTTTCGGGGGATTTCGTAGCATAACGATGACATATAGCAATATTTCATTAGTAAAAGAGATTGATATGGTGTTTTTAAATGGCAATATATCAGCATAGGAAGATATTGGGATATTTTAATGGATCAATATTTTTTCCCTCGTCTTTAGAAGTTTTTAAGTCTGTAAAAAAGAAGTTTTTGAGGAAGAAGAAGAAGTATATATATATATATATATATTTTTTTTTAGACTTTAGAAACTCAGAAGCTGATCAAATATCGGGTTAAATATCGGTGGGGTGGCCGATGTCCGATATTCAGTTTTAAGGCCGATACAGGCCGATACCGATAGGGGGCTGATTATATCGTGCATCCCTAGTTTTGCCCTTTGAAATGTAAAAGATGCTGATCAAAGACTACCTTTTTATCTTGTCATTCAGTCCATGCTTGCCATCTGCAATATCACAGACTTTTTGTTTCAATAAATATTCTTGCAGGAACAGAAAGAATCTTATTTTTCTGCGAGTACCTGAGACCATGCCTTTAACAGTTTCCCTTCTAGTAAATCTGAATGTAGTCAGAAACTAGAGACTATGCTCTTTAAAAAGAGCCCAGAACTTCTTGTGTAACCCAAAGGGCTCCAAAAAAAAGCACAGATTTTAATTAGCAGAGGTCTTTGTTATGGCTCAGAAAGTTAAATGGTCAAAATTAGGTTGTTAGTTCAATTTCTGTATCTGTGTCCTCAGGAATAATGTCTTCATTTGTTGATTTGTTGAAGTTATTCTTCCTGTTATACTTCCTCCTGTTTTTAATCCTGTTAAGTTGACGTGTCATATTTTACAATTATGCAAACAGAAGGACATAAGCGCCGGGTGGCCGCAGAGACGCTGTGATACAAACGCTGAGCAGTCTGTGGGTCAGAGGCTGCAGCTGTCTGCTGGGGGGCCCAGCAGGCTGCAGGTACAGCCTGATACCGAAGACACCCTGGACTCGGCGCTGTCAGACAGCAGCACTTACTATTCGGACCAACAGCAGGGGAGATTCATCAAGAGAAAGGTTTTAAGGTGGGTTCACAAAATAGAACTATAACGACCACAGTGGGGAGTAGCGGCCTAGTGGTTAGGGCATAGAGCTTGGATTCCTGAGCTCAAGCCCCATTTCCATGGACTGCCACTCTGGCTCTCTGATTAAAGACCCTTAACCTCATATTGTTTCCCTGGTGCCGCACGATGGAAGCCCCAAGGGGATGGGTACATTTCTCCAATGTGATATAATTATTATTATTATAGAAGTTGTTACTGCTTAGATCTGAGGAGGATGGAGCAGATGAAGTCAGATTTTTCACTCGGAGGGAATAAATGATCTTCATTTATAATGTTTGTATGTAGATACCACCTTAAATTTTGCCGTGATTTTACAGAAACTTTTTTCTTTTTGCATTTCTTATTTAGGAAGCGAAAAGGAAAATCTCTCATCTGTGACGAGTCGGTGTACACAGAAGATTCAGGTAATGTGGAGCACCACAAATTATATACATACAATAAACCTAAGTATGTTTTCTACAATATGCTGAATAGAAGAAAAAAATATTTTTTTACAAATTTATTCTGCTAACTGTATTAAATACTAGCCTGACGTAGTCCTACTCAATTCTAGTCAGAATATGAGTCTGATTCTGCTCCATAGAGCTGTGATTATGGGGCGTGTTTCGAACGAACCAGGAAAAAAAATGCCTCTGCACTCAATTGGATAGACCTACAACCAATAAGAGCAACGGAGTGCGTGACGTATGTTAAGCGACGCATAGTTGTTGTCAACAAAAATCAAAGCGTGCAGTTGCACGCCTAGAATAAGAAGATGAGAGTGAACGATTTTTGCTGTCAATATCTTCTAGAACAGACCTAATAACAGAATCTACACACCTCAACTCTCCAGCGGCAGCCATTGTTGTTGTCGCCCAAGCGCGCTTTGGTCACGTGGTTGATTACGTTACTGTTGATCATCTGTCCATCATCGTATTATGCCCGCCCTGACAATTTGATTGGCCCGACCAGATATTGTGCGAACATACTCGCGCTACTATGGAGCAATGCCAGACCGAACTTCCCGACCTCAAACGTTGTGGGCGGGACTAAGTTCGGAATGGCACCCAGGCTAATTAAATACGGCCTGCAGAAACAAAAACGTTTTATGACACATTATTAAACCTATTTATATCATAACATTATTAAACTTATTTATATCATAACAAAATGAGATTCTATTAAGTAACTGAATAATAAAGCTGAATAACGTGAAACACTTACAATTTCCAATGTACTGAGAGGTAAACTTCACATTAAAACAGGGTATGTGGCTCTGACGTGCTGTTAGATAAAAAACAATTCGACATGCTTCCATCCATTGGAGCAAAATAAAGCGTCGCTGCAAAGCTTGATTTCCTACGTTGACGTATGGCTGTAGTAAAGGGGGCTGCGACGGTAAACCAAATGCACAGTTCGGCTTGTACCTCAGCACACGACTCGGTTCGGTTTTTCTACATCACAGCTTGTTTTTTGGCTTATTGTTTAAATGAAATGCATAATAAATAATTATATATATATATATATTTTTTATTTAAATCCTGCTGCTTGTTTTTTTATACTTTTTAATGAAAAATGGAAGAAAAAAAGCTTTCATATTTCATCTGAGTTTTAAAGCAACATTTTACAGAAATGGCTTCCCTTTCATTTTACTCCTAAACATCACAGCAGTTCACCGTTTGGGTCTGAATGCCTGGATGCATAATAGGGACGGTTTATGAAAACCGTCGGAACCGTTCGGTTCAACTGTCTCTGTTCGATTCGCTTGTGTTTCGTTCGGTTCATGCGCTGCTCCGTTTTCTCATAGGGGAAGCGATTACACTCCAGAGCAGAAGGTGGCGGTACTGCGACCAAACCCAACCACCAGTAGTAAACAAGAAGAAGAAGAAGAAGAAGAAGCAGCGTAGCCGGGTGTAGCAGAAAAGAATCAGTTGTTGTGGAGAATTGTGTGGGTATGGCGAGTGGGAAAGAACAGGAGTTGGAAGACGCGCCAGCAGCACTTTATAGGTCTGCTGTATGGGACCACTTTGCATTTAGTGACCTACGATGACGGCTGAAAGAAAGTTGTGGATAAATGTGCAACAGTGTGCAAGCATTGTGCAACAGGTTTTGTTTATGCTAACAGCAACATGACCAACATGTCATGCTAACCCGGAAATCCCTCATACTCTGTCAGCGCTCCGCCCGCTGCGCTCCAGACCGGCTGCTCAAACCAAAGCCTGCAGCCCCCACTGTGGCTCCCGTCCACTCCCCTCTGAGTTCCTTGGAGATGGTAGAGAGCATGCGCGAGATGATTAAATTCAAAGCAGCAAAACATGCAGAAATGATCCAAGGTTTCCGCATATCATTAAAAAATAATTAAAATTCATTAATTTTTTTGATTTTTTTTTTTTTTCATTAATTTCATTAATTTATTATGTGATTTCGGATTAACAATCCAAATATACCGAACCGAACCGAAAACCGTGACCACGAAACCGTGAACCGAACTGAACCGTGGATTTTTACCTTTCCACCCCTAATATGTACAGGCCATTTACTGCAAGCAGCAGAAACAGCTAGTTTACATGCAAACTCAATGGTTGACGCGCATCAGTGCGCAGCAAAGCATCCCACAGTGTGTTTTGAGCAGCTGAAGCAGCGCGTCATGAGATTCTGATGCGCTTCAGAAGCAGCAGCTGCTGGAGTTGGATAAATTTTACTCTTGCTGCATGAAGCGCCACATTAACCAATCAGAGAAGCACTGTGATCACTCCTCTGAAATAGTTTATTCACGCCTAAATTTACTTAAAAGGTTGAAACCTGCTGGCAAAATATTTTTGCTTTTATTATTCTGGCGCCTGCAGTTTGGATTACGTACATTAAAAACTTCTTCCAGCCGCCCTGAAAGAGGCGACCGGACCCGAGGCTGCTGTTGAACAGGATTCCTAGTGACAGAGGACCGCCGGTGTATGGGGGTCTGAGCGGCTCTGACAGCAAGATAATATTTGAAGACAGGATCGTAATCTTGATGGACTGACTGCACTCACAATGTTTTCAGATGGACTTTCTTACTTCAAAACAGATTCAAACAATTTTTTACCCACTGATCACCGCAAATATAGCTGCCATCGTTACAGGCAAAGAAAGGAAAGGGTAGCTCCGCCCATCAGACCACCTTTTCCACCACGCAGCCAGAGCAGCAAAGATGCTTCAGCCGCGAATCAGTAATGAACTTGTACAAGTAGGGCTGGGCGATAATTCAATAACGATATATATCGATCGATAGACGTGTGGCGCAATAGAAAAAAAGAGGGTTGATAAAAGTTCGATAAAAAAGAAACGCAGTTTTCCTTCCTTCTCATTGTAGCCTAGCATGTAGGTTTATGCTAGTCACTGCTTCCTCCCAACCAATCACAATCGCGGACCCAGGCACGCCGTCACCAAGCGCCGCCCTCTCAAACCACAACACAGAGCACATGAAGATGTCGCAGCAAGGAGAGGTGGAGGAAATTGTTCCAAAGAAGGGTTTTTGTAGTTCGGCAGTCTGGCAGTATTTCGGTCATGGCAAGTCGGACCAAAAATAAACCACAGTCATCTGGAAAATGTGTAGGGAACCAGTGAAAACCAAGTCTGATAACACAACCAACTTTTTTTTTTTTTATGATCTCAGCCGCTCACACCCGCAGGAGTACGAGCTGTGTAGGCCCCGACGCGGCTCTCCTCCGAGGAATCTTCGGGAATTTCGGGAAAATATATATATATTTTCAGTTCTGGGCAGTTTCCCACGTAGTTCTAACAATTGAGATAAAAATGCTGAGGGGCCAGAAACTTCAAAGTAATAACTCAGGTTAAAGCAGGAAACGGGGGCGGCGGCGGCGGTGGGGGGGCATTTATTTATTTGTTATATTTCTTTTGGTCACTTTAGTTTATTCTTTGTCAGTATTTAATAACATAACCCAAGTCTCTTAAGTTATTTTTCTTTAAAACAATTCTGTTATGATTAAAAAAGTTGGTTAAGTCTGTGTTTGTGTTTTTTATTAAAATTAAATCATTTAGCAATATTATAAAAAGTCCAGGCAGAGCTGCACATAAAATATGGTTTCAAATCTTTTCAATAATTATCGATATCGATCAATATGCATTTTTTTTTATCGATAAGCTTTTTTTCTATATCGACCAGCCCTATGTACAAGCATAAAAAATGAAGCAGCACGCGTGTTTTTGCTGCGAGTTTCAGCTTGACATGAAACTTCATTTGTTTTGTCCAGGTTGTCATTTTTGTTAATTAAAACCTTTTTAAAACTTTAAACACAACAAAAATGACCAAAGGGAGGGACAGAGCAGCCTACCTTGATGTGTTAACTGGTCAGATTTGGATTTGAATAGAATATTTTTTATTTTTCTTATTAAAAAAAGTTTTATTTCTGGATTTTAATTTATAAAAAATATATTTTTTCTAACTTTCCATTTCCATTTAATCATCTGGTTTGCCTTCAACAAATGGAAGACCAAAGACCAAATGTTTTAACATATTAGGTATTGAAATCATCTGTTTGCCTTAAAAATGCTCAGAAGACCCCAAGAAGCAAATTTACATCTAAAACGTTTTTGGTTCTGGATCATTTTAAGCTTTAACTTGACTTTAGATTTAGGTCATTAGAACTACCTGCAATAGAGGCATAAATGTCAGTTAACTAAAGCATACCCACCAGCAGGTGGCGCTGTTTGGTCACTGAGAGGAAGCATGGAAGGATCCAAGCTAATCCTCTTAGCTCTGTCCTCCAACCTTCTGCCTTCACTGATCCTTCAGCCCCACACAGCTCACAGCGCGGCTGCCGCCATGTACAAAACCTGTAATGATCAGTGGGACGAAGAGAGCGATGACGAGAAGAATTCCCTCTACTCCTCCTTCTGGTCTGACGGAGAGGCAGGAGACAAGGAGGAGGAGGAGGAGGAGGTGGAGATTATGAGAGGGGTTGACTGCAGACCCGTCTGTGATCCGGAGGGTTCACCTGCAGGAAGTTTAAAGGAGGAACATCCAGAGTTAAAGCGACACTGTGGTTCTGATGGAGGGACTCAGGAGGGAGAGGAAGATGATGGTAAATCTCCCAGCAGCAGCTGTGGTAGTCCTCCAGTAAGCCCAGTGACTTCTGGCTATGGCACCTACAGAGCAGACGAGCAGGAGGTAGCGGAGAACCGGGACGCTCGCTCCACCATCGGGTTTAACCGATGCAGCAGAGAAGATCTGTCCGAGTTCAGAGACGATGAAGAGGACTCGCCATCACTCAAAAGCTTCATCGAGCTTCAGGAGGAACGAACACCTGGTCCAGATGAGCCTGCAGCCGGTGCATCAGGGGGCGGTGCAGCTCCTACTGTCGCCACTCGCTGCGAGAGTCACTGCACGCCGAAGGAGGTCAGCGAACTTCACATGGACCTGCCCACGGGAACGGGGGGACCATCAGAGGTTCGGCAGCGCCACACTGATGTAGATAACATGCTGCTGCTTCATGAGGAGCGTTTAAAAGATGGACTGGATGAAAGCCAAGGAGGAGATGAGCAGTTATTTCCCTCTGATGATCCAGACCAGTCCTCAAGCTACAAAGATGTCAGATATAAAGACTGTAGATGGGATTTCTGCTCGAGGGCCAATGACAGGATGTCAGTGGAGGCCTGGAGGAGGGGTAAATGGCTTCCTGTCGGTTTATATAGCCGCCTGAGGAACATTCATTCATGCTTTTTTAACCTCATTCAGCAAAATCATGGCAGTGGATCCCTGAGACACATTTATAGGCCGGATGGCGGTAACTAAAATAAACAATTTTCTCTTGAGGTTTAGGACTTACTAGCATCTCCGTATAGGTCCTACATCTATGGAGGGAAATTTGCTCCATTATTGTTGCAAGCAAAGTTTGGAAGTCGAAAATCGGGAAAGAATATTTTATCCAGAAATGAAATCTTTTTAAAACTTTTAAATCAAAGTAGGGTTGAAAGTAACTTCTAGGATTTAAATTGTTCAATTTCTTTTTCATATTTTCTTTCAAACCTTTATCTCTGGACTGCACTTTCTTTTTTGGAAATTTTCCTTTTTTGTTCATTAACGTGTCAGTATTAGCTATGAAGCTAGTTTTCAACTGTTGTCCATTGGCAAGGTGTATAATACCAACAATTATAGAAAAACATGATAAAACAAACATAGAAAATGTAACAAATTGAGGCGATATACTTACAAAGGCAGGTCATACAGTTCAGAGAAATTAGCATAAATATATACGGATATTTATCCTGACATTTATCTGAGTCATGCACCAGGAGATCAGTTAGGTCTAATGAGCAAATTTTTTATTTAATTTTATTCCGTTTTTTAATGTTTTAAAGTGGAGGATTCTCTGATAGTTAGAGGGATGCTGTTCCAGATGTTCCAGCCCCTGATGAAAGAACAATCATCCTAAGCTGGTCCATCTGAAGGGCACATTACAGTTAACCTGACTCCACCAGATGGATTTTCTCTGCATATCCATCTGGAAACCTTCCGTAGAAGCAATTTTGGGAAGGGGCGAAAATACTGGTTAGCTGATTGGCCTATGCTGCTGATAGACGGGTCAAATAAACCAATCAGATCAACGAAGCATATGACGTAACAGTGCGACGACGAAGAGGAGTCAATTGATAGATCAAACTCTTGCCGAAACCAGTCGGGAGAAGAGCAAAAACATCTTTTCCTCTGAGAAAAGCCTCCAGAGCAGTGTTTTGCTCTTCTTTCAGTGAAGAAATACTCTGTAATTCCGATAAAACTTGCTCGATAGCCACGCTAACGCTAGTTTCATCGGCTGAAGCCGCCATGTTCTTCAGACTGAACTGTCGCGCTTCTCGTTGCGTCACACCTCAACCCGCCTCAAAGCCAACGCTGATTGGACGTTCGTTTGGTTAACGGCTCCAAATTTTCTTCAACGGAGAGTCTCCAGACTGATTAGCGAGTGAAATCTTGAAAGCTCGCGAGATCAGGATGGTCTCACGAGGCTACATTATAGTCTCCTCTAAGAGTAGACCCAGTGGCTTTGCCAGTAGAGGATTTCGGTTTTATGAAATCCCTAATCGCGGTGGTACAAGTCCATTGAGAACTTTATAAACCAAGCAAGTTTAAGGTATTTAAAATTCTAAAAGTTGAGGAGATTGTAAGTAGTGATGGGTTAATGAGGCATCTGGAAGCATTTCAAATCATTGCAAACTGTATAGATGCTGCGTTGATACTGTCTCAGAATACTGACACCTGCTGGACATTTAAAGACACTACAGACAGCTAATTTTACAGAGTGAATTGGTTTGATGACCTAGTACAATTATATAATTTAAGTTATTGTAGGTTATATTGTATAATTTCATATCAATCTTTAAATTGAAAATATGTTTTATATGTTTAGATGCAGCCAATAAATGCTACAAACATATAATGTAAAAAATTTAAGGGAAAATGTGAATGTAAGTAAGTAACAGTA
Organism: Cyprinodon tularosa; assembly: GCF_016077235.1. Taxonomy (NCBI): domain Eukaryota; kingdom Metazoa; phylum Chordata; class Actinopteri; order Cyprinodontiformes; family Cyprinodontidae; genus Cyprinodon; species Cyprinodon tularosa. Next base: position 1,658,845 of record NW_024038928.1, on the reverse strand, counting down.
ACAGAAATGAACTTAAATTCAGATAAGTTGAGCGATAACAGCGGAAAAGTATGAGACAACGAGCAAATACCGCAAAGTAAATAACGCAACAGCTGAAACTCTCCTATTCCTTTAAGGCTTTTATTTTAACGATAAACCGCAAAACATGAGACATTTTTAACAGATGCATCCTGTTGACGTTTTTAAACACAGTTTAGTGAGTCAGTCAGTTAGAAACAACTCCTGTATCGGTCACATGACTTTCTTGAAACGACACGCACACCGATACGGTGTTTTTCTCCATGGGTTCGACGTAAGCACCGACACATCGGTGTTGCTGAATTAATTGTAAGTCTCAAGAAAGCGACATTGGTGGTACGAAACAGGTTTTTTTTTTTGCAGAAATCTTTAAAGCTTTTTTATATTATGATTCTATTTGTTTAAATGAAGTTTCATTTGTAAGATACCAGGTTGTAAAAAAACATATTCGATGTGCAAGAAGCTTTTTCAATTCAAAATGTTGGACATTTTAATTTGAAAAAGTTTCCTGGATGGGGAGCGAAACTTGGAAACAAAGTCCAATGTGTAAATAACAGGTCAGCTATTCTCCTCCTTAGGTGGTTTTATTTTATTTTTTTAGATGATCACATTGTCTGGACATGTTCCTTACTTCATCAACATTTATATGAAGATTTTCAAATCATTTTCAAAGGTTAAAAGCCTTAAAAGTCTAGTAGGTAATTTAGCATGAAATAACCATTTCAAATAGTTTCTGTTTACAATTACGTATAACTAGATGCTGTTAGAATTAAAGCTTTACTTTTAGAAGTATAAGTGTCATTTCATTCATGGTTGCCTGTTCTTATCAGACGCTGCGAGCTGTCTAGAGGAGCGAATTGCCGAGCTCGATCTCTCCCCGTCAGACCAGGAGTCCGAAGCAGAGAGCGAAGATGTGACCGATGAGAGCAGCAGCTCCCCGACCTCAGAGGCCGATGGCTTCACCCTGAGTGCCTTCCAGTCCTACATCAACGGCATGGTGAGTAAAATGCTTTTTAGGGAGACGTGTTCTCGTTTTTACTTTATTACATGCAAAGATGTCTGATCTTTGAAATGTTTCTCTTTAAACAGGCTCAAACTCAGAGCAATAGGGATGGAAGACCCAAACCCAAATCCTGTAAGTTGGTACAGATTATCTCAGACCCAGTTGACCTTACTGGCTCTCTTCTCATTTGGTATCACAAAGTGGTTTCTTTTTTGTTTTTTTTTCTGTTTTGTTTGACCAAACTGACTCTGCTTCCAGTCATCCGACCAGTGAGCCTTCAACCAACCATAAAGAAGACTGATCCAGTGGCAAAGTAAGTCAGACACATCTCTGCCAAGCATCACCTTTATGCTCATCTGGATGAAATGCAGACAAACAAGCAAATAATCATTTTAAAATGTTAAATGAACTAAATATTAAAATTTATTAAAACCAGCATCCAGAATGTTCACACAAAAACATTTCACCATTTTTTTTATCATTATCTAGTATTTATAATGCAGTATATTTCCAAAAATGTGTTTTCTTGCAAACAGGCGGAGTTTATGACCTCACTTTGAAATAACAGCTTTATGGTGTATAAGAACATAACAAGATGCTGAAACTGACTCCAGAATCTTGTGAATAGATCTTATGGAAGCTCTGAAAGGCCAGTAGTAAAACCAAATATTTACAGACCAATATAGTTAAAAGTATGTTTTATTTATTTATTTTGTTTAGCTCTGAGAGGCAACCAGAGAAAGATGTACAGACTAAATTATATAAAAATCTGCTCAGCCCTAAATGGGAAAGATCTTATTCTGTAATTGTCCTTGTAATACTTTGCTTTACCACTAGAGGCAGTGAAGTAACACGACAGGTCTCAATGAAGAGCTGCATGGTTCAAATGAATAGTCACGGGGCTGCTTCCCAAATGTCCCAGATTCTCACTTAAATGAGGTTGTTTTAAATAAAATAAAATAAAATGGAAGCAAGTTAAGTGTATTTGTTGTCCAGGTTATGTTGTTATCACACCAGGCTTGTGTTTACACATGTAATCTAGAATTAGCTACATGTTTTTTGTCCTTTAATCAACACTTTGCAAAAAAAAAAGGTTAATTTTACCAAACAAATTTTTCTTTATCTAACTTAATCAATACATTGCAAATAAAAGAAGTTGGTTTATCTCCCTAATTGAAAATGATTTAATCTTGTAAAAGAACCATAAAAAAATCTTGATGTGAGGGACCGAGCCAAAAAAATCAGAGAAGCACAGGGAAGTCATTGATGAAAAAATGGTAACAAATTTATTTTGCAAAAATAAAGTTCAAACAGGACTGGGCCCATCAAAGAAAACAAATTACAAAAATCAGTATAATCCAAACCTGACACAGGAAAAGACCTACCTAACTGACACAAGGGAAACATATATATACACACTGGTTGATCAGACCATTTTGAAACACGAGGGAAACATAAAATACATTTTCCTAAACAAAACTACAACAAAAGACCAAACTAATCAGCACCTACTCAATCAGGAAGAGGACTTAAATATTAAACTTTCCAAATGTTATTATAGAAAACAAAACCAAATACAGAAACCTAAACCCTTTCTACACCCCTTCTAAATGTAAGTGGAAGAGTCCAACTAGGCCTCCATGTCAATGAGGAGATACTTTGCAGCTGGGGCCTCCTTTCCTTTACTTGCTTCACTCATGGCAGCCTTCCAGGAACTGGCAACTCAAATGAAAAATATATAAATGTACAGAAACCAAACAAACAAGAAATGACAAAATTAGTCAACTAAATGTGTGCACCCAAATAGTTAACCAATGCCAAATCAAAGTAGAAAAAAATGAAATACATTACAGTAAAATATAAGATTCAATGAAAGAATTACCAGACCATTTGCTGTGTGGTTGCACATGCGGCCATCACTCTTGGTTAATCTATTGTAAAATTCAGCTAGATTAAAAGCGGAACTCACAAATACTTTTCACAGGAAATCAGGCAAAGTATTACAATTTTTAGCAAACAAAGATTTATTTTAAAAATAATAATAATAATAAAATATTACCAAGAATCCAAAGTTTAATTCAATAATTTTTCAGTATAAATGATAAATAACCCAAAAAACCTTCACAACCAATTTATAAGTAAACTAAAAGTCTCAATTTATATCCGCAAAAAACAAACAAAAACATCCCTAATAACTGAAAGTCCAAAACTGTCCATCTCTTTTTATTTCTATGTCCAAACAGGAGTTCCATACGCTCCGAACCCAAAGTAAAATCCTGGAACCTTTTAAGTCCAAAGTCCTTTCCAAAACGAAAAATCCAAACAGTATACCCCCCCAAAAAAAGATTAAAAAAAGAGTGGTACCACCAAAAATCCCCAAAAAGAAAAATAAGGTCCAGATCTCACCGGAGCGTCTTTCTTTCCCCTGGGCGACGTCTCCTTGCAGCGGGCGGCGTCCTCTGGGTGCAAACTCCGATCAGATTTCTACTTGGCTGATCTGCGGCGCTGGGACAATCTTAGACTGTCTTTTATCTTTCTTTCTTTATTTTTGACTTGTATTTATCAGACTACCAGACAAAAACTCCCGCTGCACAGACCTGTCACCCGATGCACACGCCCCTTTTTATTCAGAAATTTCTCCACGCCAAAATAACCCAGCATATTAATTCCCATCATAATTTTCTAAGCAGTGGAGATTTGAAATAATATTACCAATTAACTAACTGTTCTACAAGACAGTTTGTTGTTGGTAGACTTTAATGTACTTTATACAAAAAGTGAAAAATAACATAGTGGTTATGTTACACTATATAAATGAATAAATATTTAAGTGTGTAAATATTAGGCGTGTTTCTGCTGATGCCAGTTAAGTGCCGCATTCACGAGTGAACTCTGAACAACCATTGAGGAAAATTTTGGAGCGTTTCGCTTCTCATTTAGGGAACTTTTTAAATTCAAAATGTGTTTAAAAAAAAAGCTTCCTGGATGGGAAGTGAAATGTCTTCCAACTTGGAAACAAAGTCCAGTGGATTGTTTTTAATTTTCTCTTTTTGGGATGACTACGACCTGGACGACTGAGGTTCTTCACCAGCATGTCCCTTTAGAACCAGGAGTTCACCAGAAAACCTAAAGATTTCCATTAGTTAATAAAGCAGTGATACTGATGATGACTAACAGGTTCAGTCTGTTCAGCCAGGCTAAGAAACTTTTAAAACAGATTATTTAGTAAAAAAAAACAAATCTCAGCAGCATTAGAGAAACAGGAACCAAAACCATGTTCTGTTCTAAGCGAGCTCTGCAGCTTTGCCTCCTGCACATCGCAGTCTATAGTCAGATTACCCATAAAGCTTCTGATGTGTTTTTGGTGCTGCAGGTATTTCCAGTACAAGCAGATGTGGGAAATGTTCCAACTTTCAGGAGAGAAAGACAGGAAAGCTCTTCGTTGGGAGATAAAGGTATGGAAACCTGACTGTGAAGCTGATTAGATTATCTAATCTAGATGGAAACTGGAATCTGCTCAAAATAAAATGCATTGTCTTTTAACTTCATGTTTATGTTTGTTTTCAGGACAAACTTGCACACCAGCCTCTACCTGTGAGTATCCCCCACCGTAGTGATATAAAATACAATCCTCACAGCTTCCTGGTGTTTCAGCTGGCCTTTACTGTAGGTAAAGCTGAGCAGAAACTTATTCTGACACACAGGTGGATTTCTGCTTGATAAGCCACGCCCCCTGATACACCTAACATTTTAGTTCTTTACCTATTTTTAATTTCCGTGGTCTTTTTCACTGTGGATCTTTCTCAGGTCACGTATGGGGGGATTTGTTTTGTTGTTGTAAGTAAATTTAAATTTGAAAAAAAATGCAGAAACGAAACTTAAAACATCTTTAAAAATAGGTTTTTCAGTTTTTATTTGCTCAGATTATTATTTCAAACTTCTTTTTCATATTTTTCTTCTATTTTTTATAGAATTTTTTTTCCCTTTTTTAATACGTTTTTATATTTTGCACATTGTATTTCTTCTATATAAGATTTGTTCTTTATATTGCTTTTCACAGATCATTCTTTTCACTTCGAGCCCAATCCAAACGCTCACTCTCGACAAAATGTCGCAGCTGCCCAGCGGACCAATAGAAATGCATTTTCGCTCCTCAATCCAGAGGAAAGCCCGCCTCCAGAAGTGAAGAGAATGATCAGGAAAAAACAATCTGAGAAAATTACAAGCAGGAACAATCCAGGCACGGAGGGAAAACTTGGAGCTTAAAAGTAGAAATGAAATGGTTCTAACTTAATTCACAAGATTGTGTCTATTATAAGTGAGCGCCACCTACTGGCTGAGAAGAGTTTAACTTTTATCTACCACCTTTAAATAACTCTCTTGACTTCAAATTATCTTTAAATCTTGTAAACATTAAGGCTTCCAGTCTGAAAGCTGAAAGCTTTACCTGCTTTAATGGGGAGTGTTAGCCTAGTGGTTAGAGCAGTGCGCTGCGCCCTGAGAAGGTTGCAAGTATCCGGTTCGATCCCCACTGCCTGCACTCTGGGTCTCTGAGCAAGACCCTTAACCCCACACTGCTCCCCGGGTGCCGCACAATGGCAGCCCACTGCTTCTCAAGGGGATGGTTTAAATGCAGAGTGAATTTCTCCATTAAGAGATAGATAAAGTTCAACTATTATTATATTAAGTATTTTATAAAGTTAAACTAGCCTATATTTTAATGCAGTGTAGGAATAAAACTGACAGGAAACTAATTTATTAATAAATGAATGTTGGCTCCAAACAAATGAGGTTTTAAGATGTCATCAGTATCATCTGTCTTTAGGGCTGAGAGATAACTGGAAACACAGAAGGACATTAATGGAGATCTTCACCACCAGGGGGCAGCATTGCTTGTGTGGCGCACAACCTGCTACAGATAGCCTAATAAACCAGACTAAATGGGAGATTAAATGTGTAATTTAGTCTAGCCCCGATGAATGAGACATCGGAAGATTGTTGAGAACAACCCGTTGTTTTTCAAAAAATTTCTGCTCCTATTGGCCAACGCTCTGACCAATGAGCACAACTGACTGTGACGTAGGAATCGCGACAGAAAGCTGGTGGGGGAGTGTAAACTGTCGGTAGTATGGCGAATACGTCCTTCTTAAAAATGAATGAGCGTAGAGCCTCTTACTGCTCACGTTTCAACGAAACCCCCAAGTCTAATCCTTCCAAAAATGATTCCAAAGCTGAGTCAAACGAGAACTGTTCAATAGTTGTTGCCATCTCCCTTGTTGCGTTTCTCCAGCATCGTGCAGCTTTGTCGTCAAAACCCTCAAAACCCCACCCGCTTTGCATCCAGAAATTCAATACACATCTCTGCGTTGTGATTGGCCCGCCAGTTATAGAGCCCGAGGCATTGATCGAGGCTAGACCACCCGCAGGCAAAACTGATTTTGGCAGCTGGGGCTACTTTACTATAACCTGACGTAGTCCTACTCAATTCTAGTCAGAATATGAGTCTGATACTGCTCCATAGAGCTGTGATTATGGGGCGTGTTTCGAACGACCCAGGAAAAAAAAATGCCTCTGCACTCAATTGGATAGACCTACAACCAATAAGAGCAACGGAGTGCGTGACGTATGTTAAGCGACCAAGGGAGCCAGCTGATAAATTAAAATTTTGCCGAATTCCGTAGGAAGGACGCCAAAAACATCTTTCTTTTCAACAAATGCCTTGATCGCGTTTCTCTGTTCCTCTTTTAAAATTAATTTGCTGTCGATATCTTCTAGAACAGACCTAATAGCAGAATCTACACACCTCAACTCTCCAGCGGCAGCCATTGTTGTTGTCACCCAAGCGCACTTTGGTGATGTGGTTAATGACGTTACTGTTGATCATCTGTCCATCATCGTATAAAGCCCGCCCTGACAATTTGATTGGCCCGACCAGATATTGGGCGAGTATACTCGCGCTACCATTGAGCAATGCCAGACCGAACTTCCCGACCTCAAACATTGTGGGCGGGACTAAGTTCAGAATGGCACCCAGGCTAGCTTTACTAGGCTTATGCTACAGATCCAGTCTTTGATTTTCCACTTCCTGTTTCATTGTAGTTACCTGTGGTCAGAACTGTCACTGTGCCTCGTTAAACAGATGTTTTCTGAGATTCAGGATTTTTTTTTTTTTTTTGGAGCCCCAAAAGCTTGTTAATTTCTGTATTAAGAGCCTGAACACTGTGATAAACAGCGCCCTCTGATGGTGGCCTTAGGACATTCGTGGATAGTGGATAGTCATTTTTGTTTTTCTATATATTTTCCAAAGCCCAGCTATGTAAATATCTAGGCAAACATCCAAGAGCTGCATCAACTTCTTCTGGGTTGGGTCAGACTAGAGCTGTTTCTATTGGCTGCTCATTATCGGCCCCTCAGGGAACGCTGCGTCCTGAAGGAGCGGAGATTTAAGGATTCCACATTCTGATGGGAACAGCAGTCTAACCCTGCCCCTCTTTGTTTTGTTGCAGCCTAGACCTCGAAGGGTTTACGTGCCGAACACCTACGTCATACCGACGGAGAAGAAGCGCTCTGAGCTCCGCTGGGTGATCAGGAACGATCTGGCAAACGGCCTCCTCCCTCAGAAGTTTTAACCTTCCTATGGTGTTAGGGTCCCTACAGACGTTTTAGCATGCACTTCATACATTTGTTTTTTTGCGTTAAAACTTTTTGACTTTATCAGGGACTTCCTTTTAAACAAATTAAAATAAAATTTTTTTACTAAATTATAAAGTGCTCTGGTGAAAAAATGACTTTTGTGGTGTTCGGGTAATTTGTGATCCGGTTAAAGTTTCCGATTATAAAACAATAAAAAATGCCAAAAATTAAATCATGAACACACAATCAACAAACATCCTCTTCCTCCAAACACTTGAGCTTCATTTACGGTCTTTTCTCTTTGCCTTTTTGTGAGAACAAACAAAGGCAGACATGTCCAGGCTTGTCAAGCCATTTGAGTGTAGAGGTGGTGACTTGCAGATTACACATCTCCAATTCACAGGATGCAACAATGACGAGAAGATTCACAGGATTTTAGCGATGGAGGCGAGCTGGCCTCTGAGAACGAAGATGATGTGGAGCAACCGTGAAAGTTGACACACAAAACAGGAAAAGAATGAAACCCGAAGTTTTCAAAACTTTATTTTTTATTATAAAGTGAACAAAGACTACACTCACAAGAATCCAGAGTGGAATAAAGAGAGAAACAGACACAACTGATCAGTCTGAAGAGGTCAGTGGTGCTGAAGCTGCTCCTGCTGAATCATTCCAATCCAAACGTGGCAACATCCGCTGGAGCGCAGTTCCTCCTGATGTGCATGGAAAGACAGCTGCTGCAAACATCGTCAAAATGACCCCTGGGGTCACGAGGTTTGCTGGGACAAGAGTAAGTGACATCAAGACGTGCTTTGATCTTTTTTTGCTATTGTCACAAAAAAAAAAGTCATAATTGATATGACAAACCTTGAGGGAAAAAACGAGCTATGCATTTGGACAAGAACTTCTCAGGAGGAAACTCACCATGGTGGGCATAAAAAAAATAAAAATAAACCTGAGCTGCCCGCTGAAATGTTGCTGGTGAAGGACAGGGCTCCACTTTCCAAATTTGTTTTCACAGATACCACCACTGTTGTTTCATACTGTCCAAAAAAACGACGGAATGTGATACTGATGTCCACTCTTCAAAGATGCTGCTGTGTCATCAGGAAGTGACAAAAAGCCCATAATCATCCTGGACTCCAACAAAAACAAAGGAGTGGACAAGCTGACTGCCAGCTGAATGACCAGGAGATGGCCAATGGTTGTGTTTTACAGCAGTCTAACCCTGCCCCTCTTTGTTTTGGTGCAGCCTAGACCTCAAAGGGTTTACGTGCCCAACACCTACATCGTACCGACGGAGAAGAAGCGCTCCGAGCTCCGCTGGGTGATCAGGAACGATCTGGCAAACGGCCTCCTCCCTCAGAAGTTTTGCAGAGATTCGAGCATTTGCTAAGAAAATGTTGAGCTTATTTGGGTCGAAGTATTTGCGTGAGAAGACATTCTCTGTAATGAACTTAAATCACTTACAAGACATCTTGTGCATCAATACCACTGCCTATGAGTTGGACCTGGCCTATGTGCTGCAGTCCAGGTCTCAGTATCACCCATCGCATTAATGCAGACAGGTCATTTGTCATTTACAATAACTCTGAATAAATTTTGTTTTGTAAGATCAAAATCAGTCATAAATTCAAACACGTCAGTTTTCACTCCAGAGTAATAAACTTTTAAAAATCTAATCAACATTTATGGTTACTAATATGTCATATTTACAGTGAGCCCTTCACTTATTACTTGCTCATTTCTCTGTTATTTTATTAAAAAATTCTGTAAATATTGAACTGCCATGGTGATTTTTTTTTTTTATGTTTCAAATGTAATTTGCATTCAAGTACTATTACTTGAATGCTGGAGATCGGCCTGTTTTCTAGTGTCGTCCTGTTTCTCTGACTGCGACTGGCTGGATGTGCTCTCTTCATCCTCTGGCATGGGAGCTGGCTGGGAGCTTGTCTGTCTGGCTGTGTGTTTCCTGGACAGGGCCGCCTTTTAGAGCAGCTTTTTGTGTCTCTGCTTCCGTCTCCTTGAACCCCAGTCGGCCTCAGCAGATGGTCGCTCACACTGAGCCTGGTTCTGCTGGAGGTTTCTTCCTGTTATAAGGGAGTTCTTCCTCTCCACTGTCGCTACAAGCATGCTTAGTGTGAGGGATTGTATTTGAGTCAATGAGTCGATGCAATCAACTGGTTTTCCTTAGATAGAAAACTTTGTATCAATTTGACTGGATGATCTGGTTGAACTGTAAAGTGCCTTGAGATGACATGTGTTGTGAATTTGGCGCTATATAAATAAACTGAATTGAATTGAATATTACTTCAAGTCTAGTAAATATTCAATAGCCTAATATGCATGTTTCAAATGAACCAAAAGATGGCTGAAATTAAAATAAAAAAGCAAATGTGAAATACAGAATAGCTTGCTGAAATTTGTTTAAATATATGGCTGATTTATGTAAAGAATGTCCGCCAAGGTCGGCCCCCCCCCTACATTTTTAACACACCACATCTGGCCCCCTTTGCAAAAAGTTTGGACACCCCTGGTCTAAGGGAAGTCAGAGTACGGCAGCCTGAACGGGTACAGAGGTGTGAACCGCTGGTCGTGCCAAAGCAGCTTCTCCTCCAGGAAGTTCACAGTGTCCAGGGTGAGGATGACGGCTTCATGTTTCAGCATGCTGTGTACATTCAAACCTGAAAGGATGAAACACCATCTTATGTAAGAGGTCAAAAGAATCAGCCAATTGTAGTGCAGAGCTGCTACAGAAATTAACTGCAATGACTGATCTAAAACCCACCGATGGCTGGAATAAGGTTCACAGTCTTCAGCTTTTCTGTAGCCTGCAGAATATTTTCAGGAAACTCGTCACACCTGAAAGTATCAATAAAATAAAATGAAAAACAAATACAATTAGAGCATCCAGAGCAGTGAGAAAATATACCCACACATCCACCAGTAGCACAGACTCTCCCCAGTGTCTGGATCGGATGAGTTCCAGCAGGTACTGGGAGTCTGCTGTGGGAACATTCAGCGAGTCCACGATGTAAAGATATTGCTGCAGGAAAGAGGAGTTTCAAAGATTTAATCCTGATGAGGATCTTAGAAAAACATTAGTCATTTTGTGTGCGTATATATATATATATATATATATACACACACACACACACAAGACAAAAAACCCTTTATTCATGAATATGATTATTTACAAAAAAAAAAAAATGTCCATCCTGATAGTGTTTAGAAAGTCGTTTTGATACTAAAGTATGGGGTAGTGAACCCCACTCCCACAGACTGCCACTCTGGGTCTCTGAGCAAGACCCTTAACCCCCGATTGCTCCCTGGGCGCCCCATGATGGCAGCCAACTGGCCCCCCAAGGGGATGAGTTAATGTCAAAGATAAATTTCTCCAATGTCAGAACAATAAAGTTCAATTATTATTATTATTATTATTAAAGAAAATTCCAGCATCAGGAGCAATGAGCAAACAGGCAGCTGTGGCGCCATCTGCTGGCAAGGCTGGGAACTATCAAAGCTACTCAGGGTTCCTACAGCATAAGGCAAGTTAAATTGAAGACTTTTTAATGCCACTTGAAATAAAAATTTAAGACCAAATTCACAAGAAACACAAGAAAAACCCGCTTGCGACAACTTTACCCAAAGATTTATTTTAACATAAACCACTGCACTATTGTTTCAAATTTTGAAAAGCTTCCCATACAGGAAGAAAGCTAAAAACCCACAAATGACAGATATATTTTAACAATTATTTAACTGAATTCACAACCTTTGTTCTAGCAGGGAACAAAAATCAGTTTTAAAGCCACAACATAACCAGTGCTAAGTCTTTTTTGCAGTTATTTTTCTTTGTATGTTTGATTTGGTGATAAGTGGAGGCGTTGCAGAGACAAGGGTGGAACAAAACTGAGAAATACCGGCTGTTTCTCTGTAACTCCATTTTGACCCTCTGTGTTTTGTGCTTCGCGTGTGCGACTCCTCTGCCTTAATTCCCATCGTTCTGAGCTTGAATGACTTCTTGCACAAAATCCAATGAGCCTCATGTATGCTCCCTGGTTTTAGCCATGGAGAAAACTCTTGGCTGGAGACAATTTTGGTTACATTTACACTTGCTCATATTTTCCAGACAAAAAGTAAATGGTGCATCTCCCAAATGTCCCGGCCGCAACAACGCTTTTATTGGTTCCGCTATCGGGACGGAATGAATAATGGCGAGCTGTTATTATAATTTTTTTTAATCAAAAAAAAAAAAAAAAGGTCAATTTTAATGTTTTCTTTAGATTACAAAAATAAATCATTATAAAAATAATCCTATTTATGATGTTTTAAAAATTAAGACTTACAAAAGACTGATTTAAGACATTTTAATACCAATTAAGGCCTTAGTTTTATTTTGAAGAATTCAATGCCTTTTAAGACTTTTTAAGGACCCGCGGGAACCCTGCTACTTAGAGGCTGACCGTCCTGCAATGCCTCTAAATACAGCAACATCTCAGAGTGGTCAAAGAGCAACTGATATCAATTAAACCAGAGGTCTTCAACAGCAGGTCCACAGAGGTACTGCAAGGGGTCGTAAAAGTTTTGGTTGATTACTTTTTTTTTTTTTTGTATGTTCGCCCCTGCAGTTTTTTCCACTAATTGAAATGTCTTTAAATCCACATTAACATGAATTCAACACACTGAAGTAAACAGATAAATGGAGGCAGAAGATGTCTTTCAGTCATCAATGCTCACATTCAGCGACACACAGGAGCTCTTTCAAGCTGGGCACCGTTTCATTCACAACACCTGTCCCATCAACCAGGAATCACAAATACTTTAATAATCCCAGAGAGAAATTACTTTTGTTACATTACTCCATCCGTAATAGAGCGACTATAGGAGCAGTTTGATAGAACACAATTTCATACAATATATATAATTACTGGGTCCCCGCTCCATCTTGCCATCAGTTTGGGGGTCCTTGGCCTGATAAATGTTGAATTAAACGTTAAAGTTTGGAGCTGATTCAGCAGAGGGCGCCGTCATTCCATTTACCTGAGCCAGTTTGGAGCTTAGCGCCACTTTCAGCCCCTGCACTCGGACCTTCATGGGTAACATGTAATAGTAACTGTTGGGTCCTCTTGGTCCATGAGAAACCCCACCTGAGGAGAAAAAAAATTTAACTCCTTCCAGATCACAGAACTTAAGGAGGCAGCTGATCAGTTTTTGGAAAGTTAAAGGTGTGTAACAGCAGTATAGGAGGAGGACAGGGGTTCATTTTGACGCCTTTAATCCAGAGGAGAGCAGCGGACAGTTACCTCCTCTCCACAGCGGTGAGCGGATGCTTCCATGACGAGCTTTCCCACTTCCTTTTTGATTCCACGGTTTCTTGCCTCCACCTCTCACCTCTGACCTCAGCTTTGTGTTGGCGTGACTCTGAGACATTCACATAGACATTCCTATCGTTACTGGTCGGAATTTCTATTGATTTTATAAGAAGGAAACATATTTCAGATATCATAAATAAATGTTCATTCAAGCTGATACATTTCAAAAGTGCCAATAAAGTAAGATCTTTTCTAGATATATAAAAGTTAATTCTTAGTATAATTTTTTTTTTACTTTCTGAAATTCAGTTTTTGCTGCTAAATGTAATTTAGAAAATCTGCTGTTACAGCTCTGCCTAGTAAGATGTGATTTTGACCAGGAAGAATCATTTTTAAGTGATCTACAAATGGAACAACTAGAGGAGAGTGTTTTTAATAAATGTTAAAACAGCTTGCCATAGCCCTCTTCATATAAACCTACGCATCAACACAAGCAGCAATCTTCTACGCCGCCTTTCTCTCCTTTGTAGCCGTTTCTCTGTCTTTAAAAAACATTCACCTGTTTTTTTTTCCTTCCATTTTTGCATATCTGCATTAAAATCTCTAGTTCCAGTGGTGTGAAATAGGTAGGGCTGCAACAACGAATCGATAAAATCGATAAAAATCTACCTTTAAAAGCGTTGGCAACGAATTTAATCTTCGATTATTTGTGTCGCACGATTAATGCGTCATCCGCCGCCGCCGTCATCACTGCCACTTGACTGAAACGGGGAAGAAAAAAAAATACGGCAGAGCGAGCCAGCGCTGCAGGTGAGCAAAGGCTTTTTTCAAAAGGCAGTAACGTCAACTGTTCTATTGACCGATACCGCAAACGCAAGCTGCTCTCAATTCGCAGACAGCCTGCGCTTTGTAAAGCGAAAAAAGGTGGTAACATGCAACTTTTGTCAAAACAAATGAACATGGCACGGAAGCACCGCTGTTATGATGCAGCACCTGAAAAGGAACACGTTAGATTATTTTAAAAATCGATAAATAGGCCGATTATTTTTTCGATTAATCGATGAATCAGACAAAAATTATTTTTGATATTAACCTCTTTATTCCAAAATAAACATTTTAGACAGAACAAACAAGCACACAAGTACAGGTTGCTCATTAACTGTACTGGTGCAATATGAAAAATAAATGTTTGTGTAAAAACTACGCAAACTTACATGAGAAATGTAGCTGTACATCCACAAAATATAGGCTACTTTGTTTCATAAAGCGCAAAAAGAGACAGGCATTTTTGTTTTTAAAAGCCCCTAAGGGGTTCAAACAATAGGCCCCCCCATTTCAACAAATGAGTTTTTTTAGACTAGAAGAGTTCTGCCTTTTAAGACAGGAAAGTATAGCAGTTAAAGTTGCTACTTGAGAAAATACTGAACCATAGAGATAAAAATAGCCCTGTGATTCAAATTATAAATTGTATTTGGAATAAAAATGACACATCCTCCAAAGACAGATATTTACATGGGAATGTGGCAGATAATTAATTGACATATTACTGATCTTGCTGGATTTTATTCTGCTTTACTTCCATAAATTGCAGGATCTTCTTTACTTAATCTTTGCCAGAAGATTTAAACTTTAAAAGCCTTGCCCTCATAATTTGCAAGTTAATTTATTTATAAAGTAAAAATAAACGCTGCTTAAGCTAATTCAAATGAAATTAAAAGTAAAATAAGTAGCCAACCTTATCACTGTCTGTAACCTACTAACACGGTAAGGAAAGCATCAGATGAGCTACCTGAGAAACTAACGTTACGTTTCCCCACTTTAAAACCAAACAAACATGGTCGCTCACCCTGCTGATCAGCTCTCTTCACTGCCATCGAAGGCTCCAATGTGTTTCCTGCCATGTTCATTTGTTTTTACAAAAGTTGCATTTTACGACTTTTTTCGCTTAACAAAGCGCAGGCTGTCTGCGAATTGAGACGCAGCTTGTGTTTGCGGTATCGGTCATTAGAAGAGTTGACGTTACTGCGGTTGAATGAACAACACCGGATCTGAAATTCTTGTTAAATAAAACTGATTTTTTTTCCTGTCAACGTCTCCAAACATCAACATCTCTACATCATGAGATTTCTGTGTTCCTTAACCTTCAGCTGTTTTACAATACATCTCAACAGGATGAATAGAAGCCTCTTTATAAACATAATCTGGTTTAAAGTGATGTTTATAAACCCTCCTTTTTATAAAATGTTTACAAATAGCAATCAGAGGTTATAAATACATCATGAAGAGTCGTCACACGGATTAAAACGGTTTGGATGAATTAGAGCGAAGAGAATTTCTTTGTTCCTACGGACTTTTGTGATGAGAAAGAGCGTCTATTTATAATATAGACAAAGACTTAAGAGTAATCTACACCTCGTTAGCTGTACAGAAGCAGGATTATTAAAGAGGTTGATCAGGGGTCAAATGTCATGGAAATATACGACCTATATTCCTTTGTCTCATTTGTAAAGTGGGATTGTCCTGCTGCATTGTGATGCTCAGAGGGAGGTTTAGGTGTTTCCAGGAACCGATGTTTGACCTGATTTAATAATGTGGCGCTACGCTAACGCTAGCGGTCTGACTGGGTCAACAACCAAACCAGCTCCTCCGGTTATTTCCTCTGTTTGTTTATGTGTAAAATATAGAGTCACAGTGATCAGTTAGTTGTTTTATATTAACTTAAAATTGAATGAAATTTAAAAAAAAAAAGGTAGAAGGAAAAAGCTCAGGATGCATTTACTTTTTTAGGTGCTTTATTTCTGTAAAAAATGGGCTGGACTTTGTTTTTGTTTCAGTAAAAATTCAATTCATTCAAAACTATTTCAATGATCCTCTATTGGACTTTTTGTATGATCTGAGATCGATTCTAACAAAATACTATTATAAGAGATTTTAAAATATTTACTGCCTGCATCACAAACTTTAACGCTGGTGAAAAACCCACACAGAGTGCAGCTTTATTGGTCAAAGTAACAACTATGTAAATGTACTGAATTTAAAAACATTATAATATAATATTTAACATTGCAGAAAAGAAACTGTCAGTTTTTTTTATTATATATGAACAAATGTGTGACTTACAATTCTTTTGTAGTTTCTCTGCCATGTTTCGACAGCGTGCAGAATATCAAGCCTGTGTTGGAGAGCAAAGATCAGTTTAACGCTGCAGTAGGTGGAATATCTCATATCAGCATAATAAAGCCTAAAAATGGAAAGTTAGGCCAGGGTCTAATTACCTCGGAGGCACTGCAAAGACGTCAGGGTGGAGCTCAGTCAGACCCAGCGGTTGGCTGTCCTGACCCTCCAGGGTCTCCACCCACGTCTGCACGGGGCTCAGGTGAGCTGGAATCGCAGCGTTACATTTCCTGAGCAGAGGCAGCGGGGAGTCCGCTGGAGGTGGAGGACGCTCTGTAGCAGAAAACCAAACGCTTGATGTGGACAGGATTTTTAAAAACATGCAAACAGGTCCAAAAAGCGAAGGGCTGGGTACCGAACATCGGTTCTTTTATGGTACCGACCGAAATGCTTCGGTTCTACCGAGTATCAAAACATGCCTCGTCTTTCGGTGCCAAGTTTCGGAGATTGGCTGTAACACTTAACGTGATTGCGTCATCCAGGAAAAATACACAGGTGGTCACGCCTACAGCCAGGGTTCATGTGTATCTGTTGTGAACTGGTTGCGAGCGTCGTGGAACCCCTTTAAAATGCCCCCCAGGTCAAAAGTGTGGCTTCACTTTATTAAGACTGATGCCAATAGTGCGCAATGCAATACATCGTGCACGGAAACAATTTAAGAGCAGAAAGTTGCTCGTAAGTAGAGCGGACCGCGGCCGGCGCAACCATCCTCCTCTCAGCAGCCAGTGGGCGGAGCAAAGCCAGAGCGGAGTGAATCATGCTGCTTTCAAACTGGACGCAGCAAGAGCAGCAAAATTGCGTCTGCTGTTTCCTTTTTGCTGCTTGTACCAGCTTCTGACGCATGGCTGAAGCAGCTTTGCTGCTCTGGCTCTCTGACGTGCGTTGGGCGGAGCTACTCTATCCTTTATTTGCCTTGCAGCTATATTTGCTGTGATCAGTGGGAATAAAGTAGGTTTATTATGTTTTTAAGTGGGAAAATCCACCTGAAAACATAATCAGTGCAGTCAGTACATCCAGATTACCATCCTGCCTTCCAATATTATTTCTGTCGGAGCCGCTCAGACCCCCACATACAAGCGGTGCGCTGTCAGTAGGAATCCCATTCAACGGGCTTGTTTGTCTCCTGAGAAAGCAGACATGTTAATTTTTCTAAAGGAAAACTGCAAAGTAAAAAGGTCCTCACAATGTTACAGTGAATATTAGACACTGATTTTTTTTTTTTTTATGGAGGAGGAAAAATCAGAGCTTAAAATAAAACTCAAGATTTGTACTTTTTTATGTTGTGTAATTTTCTTTTTCTTCAAATTGATATTATAAAACTGGTATCGAAAAAATTATCGTTCAGGAACCGGTATCGGTACCGGAACCGAACATTTTTGAACAATACCCAGCCCTAAAAAAGCGTGGCTTTCATATCAAATTCAACTGATAGGCTCAGAGAGGAACCATTGGATTTATCTGAATGTCTGACTTACTTAACCTGGCAGGATCCACAAGATTCGAGGGGAGGAGAAGGTTAGGAGGTAAAGCAGCGTCTCCGGAGAAGGACGAGGCAAACTGAGGAGGAAAAATTTAGACAAACGATGAGAATAAACCAGGAAGCAAACATACAGCTGATGGATTATCACTGAGTCCCTTAAAGGTGATGTGATGCCTGAGATTTAGTGAAGGCCGAAATAGGAACACAAACCTTCAAATAAATAAACATAAAAAACATTAATTTATTTTAAAAGTATTTATTGATTTAATATGCAATTCAAATATTATATATACAAATAAACTGTAAAATCCACAACTTAATAAATAAATGTCTCCTTAAATTATTTTAATTATATTTAAAATGATAAATTCAATAATTATCATTTATAAAAAGCTTATATTTATAAATAAATATGATTACTGTGATACCACGTGACTACTTCGGTAAGTGGTTCGGGAAGCGCAAGAATTTTGACAGGCATCTAAACAGCCTCAGTGTTCAGTCAAGATGTGGGAGTTTGGAAGAGAGCTGCTGTCAGCTGGATAGAGTTTGGATAGATTCTAAGAATAAATTGGTTGTTTTCCCAACCAATCTAGTTGCTTAAAGCTAATTTGGTTTGAATAAACAATGTAGTGATCAAAATTTGAGCAAACCACCAGACAAATCTATCTACATGAGTGGCGTCATCTGTAAGAGACAGGCTCTCACTCTAGAGGTTGACGGTTCAAGACCTGTCTTTTTCTTTTTAAAGTTGCAATTAAACTTAATTATTTTGGCTGATGAGACTAATTTGCATTGTTTTGCCCGAGTAAAAATATAGATTGGGTAAATTAGGTCGGTTTAGTCAAAAGATTGGTTGAACACAACTTCCAACCTGATTAAAACCAAAAAACGTGGAAAAACTATCATGTTTGAATAAAAATGACTAACACCTTTCATTTTGTTCATCATTACCCAATTTGCACAAACACTTTCACTGTCTGCTTGAGTTTATTTCACTAAAATGGCAGAAAAACTGTGCACCTTAAATTATTGTTCTAAGAAATTATACACTTAAAAAAAACTTACAAAAGATTTTATTATACACACCAACCATTAACAATTTCAAGGGAACTTAAAAGGGGGAAAAAAGAAAAACAATTGCAAAAAAAAAAAAAAAAAATCAGATTTTATTACAAACTGTAGTTCTGCCCTCCACCAGTAGGTAATAATAATAATAATAATAATAATAAATCCAATTTTGTACCGCACTTTTCATTAAGAAAAATCTCAAAGTGCTACACAGTGCAAATAAAATCAAAGATAAAAATCAACCATAAAAATCATGTGGTCAATAGGTGGTGACATGTTCACATGAACTGTGGGGATGTTGAAGCAATAGGCTCTATGCACAACTCCACCACTTCCTGAACTTCAGGAGGCTCCTTTGCTTCCTTTCTTTCATGATTGGATGCACTAATTAATCCAGGTGTGTATGACCTAAGTAACTGGCCAGACACACCTGGATTAATCAGTTCGTCCAGTAATGAAAGACAGGAAACAAAGGAGCTGCCTTAAATTCAGGAAGTAGTGGAGCTGTGCATAGAGCCCATTTAGCCAAACGGTTCAATGCCTCATGAGGCTTCATCTCACCATTACTACTATAAAGTATCCACATCGATTATAAAAAGTAAAAATTCCTTATAATAGAATCAACCTCTTTATTCTACCAGATGCGTTTGCTGTTTATCTCAGTAACTCTACACATAGATGACTAGCATGAGGATTAGCATGGACACAGCTAGCTGGAAACTACTCACCCTTCTAGCCGCTCCTCTGCTGAAAACCAAACAGGAGAAACGGAGCATGTTTCTCTTCTTCTGCTGACTGACTCCCGTTTATCACTTTTCATCTAAAACGTCCCGGTTACTGTTAGAAACATTATCAGCTGAGACTGAAGCAGCAGAGAAGGTCGTGGTGACAGACTCCTCCGGATGACGCCGTGGAGCACGTTGATGACGTCACGTATACTCCAGCAGTTGCTTCATTGTGGTTGGTGGTCCCATTCAACTAAAATTGTATGCACACTAACTCTCAAAGATGTTATCTGCTATTACAATAACTCTAAACATCGTGACTTTGAAAATATGCTTAATTTTATTATCATATATGCAAAATTTTTCATTCACAAACAAAAATGTGCAAACTCGATTCCTAACATTACTCACTTTCTCTTAGAGTTGAACTCTCTGATTGCATCCCTCAAACTGATTAAAAATAAAAAGAACATGTTTCTTGATAACTATAGAAAATACTGCCCTGAAACCTCTTACTGATATTTAATAACTTTTTATTATTTAACACTTGTCATTTGTATTTTATTGACTGTTTCAAATTATTTTTCCTTTTAATGTTTTTTTCTTGTCCAGTTTAATTATTGTGCAACTCTTGTGCAAATCTTTATATCTCCCCCTCTGATGTGCTGTCCCTTAATAAAAAAAACTGTTTGTTTTGTACATTTGTTCAATAAAGTTTATTAATAAAAATAAAAAAAAAACTGGGTTGGCGGTCTCCTACTTATTATATGTAGTTACAATATTACTAAAATCCCCTAAAATGTTAGACCGTTTGGAACAATAAAGACATCCTTAACAAACATAAATCTTTATTCTTGGTGTAAGCATGGGATTTATTTTAGTTATTTTGTCTATTTTTAGTTATTTAAGTTTTTTTTTTTTAAGAATCAGAATCAGATTTATTGCCAAGTATGCATGTACAAGGAATCTGACTCGGTGCTGATGGTGCAGCGAAATTCTATATAAATAATGATTGTATTTCACTTTAATGTACACTCAGCACCCCATCTGACAGAAAAAGACAAAAATGTAGATATTTTTTGCAAATTTATTAAAATAGAAAAACTGAAATATCAAATGGTCATAAGTATTATACCCAACATTTTAAGTCAATCAAATTCAAATTATATCGCACCAATTCACAACACGTCATCTCAAGGCCCTTTACAGAGACAATTGAACCTGATCTGGATCAAAGTTTTCTATCTGACGAAAACCAGTTGATTGCATCGACTCATTGACTTAAAGACAATCCCTCACACTAAGCATGCTTGTAGCGTAGGTGGAGAGGAAAAACTCCCTTTTAACAGGAAGAGAATCCTCCAGCACAACCAGGCTCAGTGTGAGCCACCATCTGCTGAGGCCGAATGGGGTTCAAGGAGACAGAAGCAGAGACACAGAAAGAAGCAGAGATACAAAAGGCACCGTTCAACTAGTTCCACAGCCAAGGAGATGAGCTTCGAGCCAGCTCCCATGTCAGAAGATGAAGAGAGCAAATTCAGCTAGTCACAGTCATAAAAACATGACTAGACTATCTGGGGGAGATTCTCTCTGAGCAAGACCCTTAACCCCACACTGCTCAACGGGTGCCGCACAATGGCAGCCAACTGCTTCCCAAGAGGATGGGTTGAATGCAGAGGTAAATTTCTCCAATGTGAGATCAATAAAGTTCAATTATTATTTTTCTAGTAAAGTATAGATAGCCAAAATTTCAACTTTAGAAATAAAGTATTTGTACTTGTGACTTAATACCTCTAGTTTTTAAGGCACTTCATGACCAACTTTATAGAGATGCAGATTTGATTATCAAAGAGGACAATTTAGCACTTGCACTTAGTGCCAAATGTATCAGTAGCAGGTTCACGGACCATGGTGTACCCATTCTTAATTTGGCCACTGCTTGCAATAAAATGACAAGTCTGCTGCTATGAGGAAGCCTTTTGAGACCATGAGCACCCTTTTATCTCACAAAAGCACAACAGAAAAATCGCGATTATTTTGCCAGCCTTGCACAACTTGCTCAGTATTGGCAGCATCAGTAAACTCAGTAAGGCTCAGTTTGTAAAGGCAACAGGAAAAGAAACTCATGAGGGTTGGACTAGAAAATTACTTTTAATTATAGATGGATTGGACATTTACTGCATTATTTTAACCAGAGAATAAAATCTAGTTTGTTTTTTCTACAAACACTGCCCTGGAAAAAGAATAGTACATGATCTTGCAATGATCTTTGTATTTTTCCAGTATTAGGTAGCTCTGAGTAAATTGTAAACTGACTGAGATTGTGTGGAGCTTTTCTAGTCCTTGTGAGTATTTCCAGCACCTTTACACACAGAAAAGGCAACAGCAAAAAGGGTTTGAACTTCAGAGTCCTTGTCAGATTTGAATTCCATCGAAAATCATCTTTTTGCCACAGGTCGGTGCAGGATGCCAAAAGAAACTCTAGAAGTTAGGAAGACACAGGATCTACATGCTCTGGTTTTTATTAACTGTTTTAAATTTTTTATTCAACTGTAATATATGTGCACATGTTTAAAAGGAACCACTGACTTGTAAAAACATTACAGGAGCTACATAGAAGAATTCTGTCATCAACAACACTTCATACAAAAACTGTACATTATAGTAATCAAAGAACCACAGTTTTCTGTTATCAAGCAAAAACTGCAAAAATATTTAGCTACTTCATTATTATTTTCTCAGAACATGCTTATGTAAATAATTTAGCAAAGGTTTCTTCAGTGATTGAGTTGAACAGCCAATACAAGACAGCAATATACTTTTTTAAATAAAACTGGTTATATTGCACTTATTTTGTCAGGAGTCTCAAAATCAAAATAAAATTACAAAAAATAAAAGTACAATAATGAAATTATTTTCAAAAGCATTGTTTAAGATTGTATTAAAATGTAAAACATAACTGGTTTATGTAAAAAAAATGTATTGTACATTGGCAGTATAAAACAAGTGCAAAAAAAAAACTGCAAAGTGATCATAAAACACTCACAATACACACATGGAAAAGAATAGTCATAATAAATAAAGAGAATATGTCAGAAATACTTTAGAAAAGTAGACAATATAAGTGCTAAGATGACTATACAAGGTTGGAGAAAAAGAATGTTGAGCCCTTTAGGTAGTTTTCATCTGGAACATCAAGGTCCATTTTCCCTGTAGGAAAGGAAAGTCTACCCATAGAGTTGGATTTAGTATTTGGGACTCTTTGAGATTGTGCTTGTTTGGGGAAAATGGTAACGTAGTATCCATCGGAAGCCTCAGGTCCTCTTAATTGGGAACTGTGAGAAAAACCATGCAAATTGTGATTTCTGGTACCTGCTGGTAACCCCCTGCTGTTTCTGGACTCAACATAAGAGGAAGGGATGCCTTGTTCATAGCTAGATGGTGCACGGAGATCCAATTGTGAACCCCTAGCTCTAGGCACGTGGTATTTCCCTGTGAAATCATCGATATTGAGATCTGGATGATTAAAATCAATATATTGGTGTAAAGCATTATTCGTGGCAGGGTTGCTGGACCTTACATTAGTTCTAGAAGATTTCCTGTTTGGATGAGTAAACCTTATGTCTTGATCTATGTCCAAATCAGGTCTTTTTATACTCATGCCAGCCATATTTGATCTGCGATTCTTATAGGAGGCTCCCTTGAAATTTATGGAAGCATCATCAATGTTAAGGTCTGGATATCTTAGATGAGGATCACGTATGTCTATCATAGAAGTATTCATACCCATCTGGGCACCACTGAAACGTCCTTGTCCTCTGGGGCCAGATAACTTCATTTCAGGTTGTCCAATCATGTTATTCATTCTCACATTAGGATGTTTTGCACTGGGCCTTGAACCATTTAGCCTGACATCAGCGAGATCTAAAGCTGGCAAGCTTAAATCGGGACCTCTCAGCTTTGGTGATCCTTTTGGAACATTATTATAAGCAATAGGCATAATCAGCCCAGGCCCTTGCAACTCATTTGGAATATCAGCATTAAAGACATTTGGCATCTTTTTTTGTGACTTCTTAAAATTGGCACCAGGTAAGCCGATATTGCCATCTGGAGTGTCCATGTCAAATTTGGAACCTTGGAGGTTGATGTTTGGATCACTGAGCTTAAGAGAACCAAGTTCACCTTTCATGTTTGGAGCTTTGAGATTCAATTCTGCAGAATTAAAGTCAGAATTTAATGTAAGATTATGCCCCTTTGGTAATTTTGGACTCAGTTTTGGTGTTTTGAAATCAAGATCTGGGCTATCTAGCTTTGGACTAGAAAATCCCACATTGGGAACTTTTAAGTTTGGCAGTTTAAACGGTGAAGTACCAAAATCAACATCTGGAACATCAAAGTCAGGTTTGGAGCTTTTAAAGTCATTGCTTGATAAACTTAAGTTAGATTCAAATCCACCTTTTATCTTTTGAGCATTAAGATCATAGCTATCTATCTTCGGAGCTGAAAATCCAACATCTGGCATTTTCAATTTATGCCTTTTACCTTTCCTTGAAGGGCTCCCAAAATCTACATCAGGACCTTCAAAGCCATTCATGCCACCCTTGACCTTCGGAGCTTTGAGACCAAAATCTGGGGACTTGAGATCTCTATTGAGGTCTAAGTTTGATCCTTTAGGTAATGTACCTGAAAGGTTCATTTTTGGCATCTTGAGTTTTCCTGATGGAGCATTGACATCCCAGTTTGGACCTTGAATTTCAGGCATTTTCAGTTTGCCAGAGGGCATGTCCAAATTGGCCTCTGGGCCACTGAGGTCTAATTTGGGTGTTTTAAAGTCTGCCTTGGGCATATTAATGTCAGGCATATTCATTCCACCTCTGAGATTAGGACCAGAGACATCTAGATCAGGTGCTCTTAGGTCCAAGTTAGGACTATCAATCTTTGGACCTGAAAGATTTAAGTCAGGTAGATTTAGGTGTGGCTTTTTGAATTTCCCAGACCAACCTGGTTTTTCAAAATCTAGATAAGTTTTAGGCCCTTTCAAGTTTAGATCAGGTGCATTTACATCTATATCTGGACCATTCATGTTACCATCAAGTTCAGGTCCTTTCATACCTGGAAGACTAAATTTTGGCATTTTTAATTTAGGCATTTTTAATTTTCCTTTGGGTGATCCAATGTTAACATCTGGTGTATTAACATCTAGCTTAGGACTCTTAAGTTTCATGTCTGGCAAGTCCAGATCAGGAGCATTCATGCCACCTTTGATCTTTGGAGCTTTCAGACTCCAATCTGGTGACTTAAGATCTGCATTGAGGTCTAAGTTATGTCCTTTAGGTAATGTACCCGAAAGGTTCATTTTTGGCATCTTGAGTTTTCCTGATGGAGCATTGACATTCCAGTCTGGACCTTGAATTTCAGGCATTTTCAGTTTGCTAGAAGGCATGTCTAAGTTGGCCTTGGGGCCACTGAGGTCTAGTTTGGGGGTTTTAAAATCTGCCTTGGGCATATTAATGTCAGGCATATCTATTCCACCCCTGAGATTAGGGCCAGAGACATCTAGATCAGGTGCTCCTAGGTCCAAGTTAGGACTATCTATCTTTGGACCTGAAAGATTCAAATCAGGCATGTTCAGGTTCGGCTTTTTACATTTTCCAGACAGATCTGGCATTTTAAAATCTAGATCGGTTTTAGGACCTTTCAGGTGTAGATCAGGTGCATTTACATCTATATCTGGAACATCGAGGTTACCATCAATTTCAGGTCCTTTCATACTCGGAAGACTAAATTTTGGCATTTTTAATTTAGGCATTTTGAATTTTCCTTTGGGTGATCCAATGTTAACATCTGGTGTATCAACATCTAACTTAGGACCCTTCAGGTTCATGTCTGGCAAATCTATATCAGGAGCATCCATCCCACCCTTGATCTTCGGAGCTTTTAAACTCCAATCAGGTGACTTGAGATCTGCATTGAGATCTAAATTTGGTCCTTTAGGTAATGTACCCGAAAGGTTCATTTTTGGCATCTTGAGTTTTCCTGATGGTGCATTGACATCCCAGTCTGGACCTTGAATTTCAGGCATTTTCAGTTTGCCAGAAGGCATGTCCAAACTGCCCTCTGGGCCACTGAGGTCTAGTTTGGGTGTTTTAAAGTTTGCCTTGGGCATATTAATGTCAGGCATATCTATTCCACCCCTGAGATTAGGGCCAGAGACATCTAGATCAGGTGCTCCTAGGTCCAAGTTAGGACTATCTATCTTTGGACCTGAAAGATTCAGATCAGGCATGTTCAGGTTCGGCTTTTTAAACTTTCCAGACCAATCTGGCTTTTTAAAATCTAGATCAGTTTTAAGCCCTTTGAAGTTTAGATTAGGTGCATTTACATCTATATCTGGAGCATCCAGGTCACCGTGAAGTTCAGGTCCTTTCATACCTGGGAGATTAAATTTTGGCATTTTTATTTTAGGCATTTTGAATTTTCCTTTGGGTGATCCAATGTTAACATCTGGTGTATCAACATCTAATTTAGGACTCTTAAGTTTCATGTCTGGCAAGTCCAGATCAGGAGCGTTCATGCCGCCTTTGATCTTTGGAGCTTTCAGACTCCAATCTGGTGACTTGAGGTCTAAATTTGGTCCTTTTGGCAATGTACCCGAAAGGTTCATTTTTGGCATCTTCAGATTTCCTGAAGGAGCATTTATATCCCAGTCTGGGCCTTGTATTTCAGGCATTTTCAGTTTGCCAGAAGGCATGTCTAAGTTGGCCTTTGGGCCACTGAGGTCTAGTCCAGGGGAATTAAAATGTGCCTTGGGCATATTAATGTCAGGCATATTCATTTCACCCCTGAGATTAGGACCAGAGACATCTAGATCAGGTGCTCTTAGGTCCAAGTTAGGACTATCAATCTTTGGACCTGAAAGATTCAAGTCAGGTAGATTGAAGTTTGGCTTTTTGAATTTACCAGACCAATCTGGCTTTTCAAAATCTAGATCAGTTTTAGGCCCTTTCAAGTTTAGACCAGGTGCATTTACATCTATATTTGGAGCATCCAGGTTACCGTCAAGTTCAGGTCCTTTCATACCTGGGAGGCTAAATTTTGGCATTTTGAATTTGGGCATTTTAAACTTTCCTTTGGGTGATCCAATGTTAACATCTGGTGTATCAACATCTAACTTAGGACCCTTAAGTTTCATGTCTGGCAAATCTATATCAGGAGCATCCATCCCACCCTTGATCTTTGGAGCTTTTAAACTCCAATCTGGTGACTTGAGATCTGCATTGAGGTCTAAATTTGGTCCTTTTGGTAACTTACCAGAAAGGTCTATTTTTGGCATCTTGAGTTTTCCTGATGGTGCATTGACATCCCAGTCTGGACCTTGAATTTCAGGCATTTTCAATTTGCCAGAGGGCATGTCCAAACTGCCCTCTGGGCCACTGAGGTCTAGTTTGGGTTTTTTAAAGTCTGCCTTGGGCATATTAATGTCAGGCATATCCATTCCCCCTCTGAGATTAGGACCAGAGATATCTAGATCAGGTGCTCTTAGGTCCAAGTTAGGACTATCTATCTTTGGACCTGAAAGATTCAGATCAGGCATGTTCAGGTTCGGCTTTTTAAACTTTCCAGACCAATCTGGCTTTTTAAAATCTAGATCAGTTTTAGGCCCTTTCAAGTTTAGATCAGGTGCATTTACATCTATATCTGGACCATTCAGGTTACCATCAAGTTCAGGTCCTTTGATGCCTGAAAGGCTAAAATCAGGCATTTTGAATTTTGGCATTTTAAACTTTCCTTTGGGTGATCCAATTTTAACATCTGGTGTTTCAACATCTAACTTAGGACCCTTAAGGTTCATGTCTGACAAGTCCAGATCAGGAGCATTAATGCCACCTTTGATCTTTGGAGATTTTAAACTCCAATCAGGTGACTTGAGATCTGCATTGAGATCTAAATTTGGTCCTTTAGGTAATGTACCTGAAAGGTTCATTTTTGGCATCTTGAATTTTCCTGATGGAGCATTTATATCCCAGTCTGGACCTTGAATTTCAGGCATGTTCAGTTTGCCAGAAGGCATGTCTAAGTTGGCCTTGGGGCCACTGAGGTCTAATTTGGGGGTTTTAAAATCTGCCTTGGGGATATTAATGTCAGGCATATTCATTCCACCTCTGAGATTAGGACCAGAGACATCTAGATCAGGTGCTCTTAGGTCCAATTTAGGCTTATCTATCTTTGGACCCGAAAGATTCAGATCAGGCATGTTCAGGTTTGGCTTTTTAAATTTACCAGACAGATCTGGCATTTTCAAATCTAGATCGGTTTTAGGCCCCTTGAAATTTAGATCAGGTGCATTTACATCTATATTTGGAGCATCCAGGTTACCGTCAAGTTCAGGTCCTTTCATACCTGGGCGACTAAATTTTGGCATTTTTATTTTAGGCATTTTGAATTTTCCTTTGGGTGATCCAATGTTAACATCTGGTGTATCAACATCTAATTTAGGACCCTTAAGGTTCATGTCTGGCAAATCTATATCAGGAGCATCCATCCCACCCTTGATCTTTGGAGCTTTTAAACTCCAATCTGGTGACTTGAGATCTGCATTGAGGTCTAAATTTGGTCCTTTTGGTAACTTACCAGAAAGGTCTATTTTTGGCATCTTGAGTTTTCCTGATGGTGCATTGACATCCCAGTCTGGACCTTGAATTTCAGGCATTTTCAATTTGCCAGAGGGCATGTCCAAACTGCCCTCTGGGCCACTGAGGTCTAGTTTGGGTTTTTTAAAGTCTGCCTTGGGCATATTAATGTCAGGCATATCCATTCCCCCTCTGAGATTAGGACCAGAGATATCTAGATCAGGTGCTCTTAGGTCCAAGTTAGGACTATCTATCTTTGGACCTGAAAGATTCAGATCAGGCATGTTCAGGTTCGGCTTTTTAAACTTTCCAGACCAATCTGGCTTTTTAAAATCTAGATCAGTTTTAGGCCCTTTCAAGTTTAGATCAGGTGCATTTACATCTATATCTGGACCATTCAGGTTACCATCAAGTTCAGGTCCTTTGATGCCTGAAAGGCTAAAATCAGGCATTTTGAATTTTGGCATTTTAAACTTTCCTTTGGGTGATCCAATTTTAACATCTGGTGTTTCAACATCTAACTTAGGACCCTTAAGGTTCATGTCTGACAAGTCCAGATCAGGAGCATTAATGCCACCTTTGATCTTTGGAGATTTTAAACTCCAATCAGGTGACTTGAGATCTGCATTGAGATCTAAATTTGGTCCTTTAGGTAATGTACCTGAAAGGTTCATTTTTGGCATCTTGAATTTTCCTGATGGAGCATTTATATCCCAGTCTGGACCTTGAATTTCAGGCATGTTCAGTTTGCCAGAAGGCATGTCTAAGTTGGCCTTGGGGCCACTGAGGTCTAATTTGGGGGTTTTAAAATCTGCCTTGGGGATATTAATGTCAGGCATATTCATTCCACCTCTGAGATTAGGACCAGAGACATCTAGATCAGGTGCTCTTAGGTCCAATTTAGGCTTATCTATCTTTGGACCCGAAAGATTCAGATCAGGCATGTTCAGGTTTGGCTTTTTAAATTTACCAGACAGATCTGGCATTTTCAAATCTAGATCGGTTTTAGGCCCCTTGAAATTTAGATCAGGTGCATTTACATCTATATTTGGAGCATCCAGGTTACCGTCAAGTTCAGGTCCTTTCATACCTGGGCGACTAAATTTTGGCATTTTTATTTTAGGCATTTTGAATTTTCCTTTGGGTGATCCAATGTTAACATCTGGTGTATCAACATCTAATTTAGGACCCTTAAGGTTCATGTCTGGCAGATCTGGCAGATCAGGAGCATGCATGCCGCCTTTGATCTTTGGAGATTTTAGACTCCAATCTGGTGACTTGAGATCTGCATTGAGGTCTAAATTTGGTCCTTTAGGTAAAGTACCTGAAATGTCCATCTTCGGCATTTTGAATTTTCCTGAAGGAGCATTTATATCCCAGTCTGGACCTTGAATTTCAGGCATTTTCAGTTTGCCTGAAGGCATGTCTAAGTTGGCTTTGGGGCCACTGAGGTCTAATTTGGGGGTTTTAAAATCTGCCTTGGGGATATTAATGTCAGGCATATTCATTCCACCTCTGAGATTAGGACCAGAGACATCTAGATCAGGTGCTCTTAGGTCCAATTTAGGCTTATCTATCTTTGGACCCGAAAGATTCAGATCAGGCATGTTCAGGTTTGGCTTTTTAAATTTACCAGACAGATCTGGCATTTTCAAATCTAGATCGGTTTTAGGCCCCTTGAAATTTAGATCAGGTGCATTTACATCTATATTTGGAGCATCCAGGTTACCGTCAAGTTCAGGTCCTTTCATACCTGGGCGACTAAATTTTGGCATTTTTATTTTAGGCATTTTGAATTTTCCTTTGGGTGATCCAATGTTAACATCTGGTGTATCAACATCTAATTTAGGACCCTTAAGGTTCATGTCTGGCAAATCTATATCAGGAGCATCCATCCCACCCTTGATCTTTGGAGCTTTTAAACTCCAATCTGGTGACTTGAGATCTGCATTGAGGTCTAAATTTGGTCCTTTTGGTAACTTACCAGAAAGGTCTATTTTTGGCATCTTGAGTTTTCCTGATGGTGCATTGACATCCCAGTCTGGACCTTGAATTTCAGGCATTTTCAATTTGCCAGAGGGCATGTCCAAACTGCCCTCTGGGCCACTGAGGTCTAGTTTGGGTTTTTTAAAGTCTGCCTTGGGCATATTAATGTCAGGCATATCCATTCCCCCTCTGAGATTAGGACCAGAGATATCTAGATCAGGTGCTCTTAGGTCCAAGTTAGGACTATCTATCTTTGGACCTGAAAGATTCAGATCAGGCATGTTCAGGTTCGGCTTTTTAAACTTTCCAGACCAATCTGGCTTTTTAAAATCTAGATCAGTTTTAGGCCCTTTCAAGTTTAGATCAGGTGCATTTACATCTATATCTGGACCATTCAGGTTACCATCAAGTTCAGGTCCTTTGATGCCTGAAAGGCTAAAATCAGGCATTTTGAATTTTGGCATTTTAAACTTTCCTTTGGGTGATCCAATTTTAACATCTGGTGTTTCAACATCTAACTTAGGACCCTTAAGGTTCATGTCTGACAAGTCCAGATCAGGAGCATTAATGCCACCTTTGATCTTTGGAGATTTTAAACTCCAATCAGGTGACTTGAGATCTGCATTGAGATCTAAATTTGGTCCTTTAGGTAATGTACCTGAAAGGTTCATTTTTGGCATCTTGAATTTTCCTGATGGAGCATTTATATCCCAGTCTGGACCTTGAATTTCAGGCATGTTCAGTTTGCCAGAAGGCATGTCTAAGTTGGCCTTGGGGCCACTGAGGTCTAATTTGGGGGTTTTAAAATCTGCCTTGGGGATATTAATGTCAGGCATATTCATTCCACCTCTGAGATTAGGACCAGAGACATCTAGATCAGGTGCTCTTAGGTCCAATTTAGGCTTATCTATCTTTGGACCCGAAAGATTCAGATCAGGCATGTTCAGGTTTGGCTTTTTAAATTTACCAGACAGATCTGGCATTTTCAAATCTAGATCGGTTTTAGGCCCCTTGAAATTTAGATCAGGTGCATTTACATCTATATTTGGAGCATCCAGGTTACCGTCAAGTTCAGGT
The DNA here is from genome assembly GCF_016077235.1 of Cyprinodon tularosa. Classification (NCBI taxonomy): domain Eukaryota; kingdom Metazoa; phylum Chordata; class Actinopteri; order Cyprinodontiformes; family Cyprinodontidae; genus Cyprinodon; species Cyprinodon tularosa. Next base: position 1,627,736 of record NW_024038928.1, on the reverse strand, counting down.
CCTTTCATACCTGGGCGACTAAATTTTGGCATTTTTATTTTAGGCATTTTGAATTTTCCTTTGGGTGATCCAATGTTAACATCTGGTGTATCAACATCTAATTTAGGACCCTTAAGGTTCATGTCTGGCAGATCTGGCAGATCAGGAGCATGCATGCCGCCTTTGATCTTTGGAGATTTTAGACTCCAATCTGGTGACTTGAGATCTGCATTGAGGTCTAAATTTGGTCCTTTAGGTAAAGTACCTGAAATGTCCATCTTCGGCATTTTAAGTTTTCCTGAAGGAGCATTTATATCCCAGTCTGGACCTTGAATTTCAGGCATTTTCAGTTTGCCTGAAGGCATGTCTAAGTTGGCTTTGGGGCCACTAAGGTCCAGTTTGGGGGTTTTAAAGTCTGCCTTCGGCATATTGATGCTAGGCATATTCATCCCAGCTCTGAGATTAGGAGCAGAGACATCTAAATCAGGGGCTTTTAGGTCACCTTCAGGAAGCTCCACATTTCCATTCAAACCTGGGACTTGAATATCTGGCAAATCAAATTTGGGCATTGTAAATTTAGGAGGCTTGTAATTTCCAGACGGACCTTTGTTACTAATCAAGAAAGTATCAGTGGCCAAATCTGTTGAATTTCCACCAGGCAATGTGACTGATCCAGATAAAGCATTGGCATCCATATTTCCAAGGTCCATTTGTTTTCCAGACAGCCTTAGTTCTGGTGATTTCACAAAACTTGAAGGGTCATCTAAATTCAGATCTGGAGTTTTAAGTCTTTTGGAATGTTTCAGACTTAATTTCCCTGAGGGAATGGTTAAGCTTTCATGTGGTGTCGTAACCTCTGCATCAGGGCCATTAATCTTGCCATTTATACCATCTGGTGATTTCTGAGAGAAACTAATGTCTCCAAGACGGGACTGAGGATTTCTTGCATTAAGATTTAGTCTCAGACCTTTGTCACCAACTCCAAGAGGTGGAAGGTTCAGATTGCTGCCATCTGTCAGATCTCTGGCCTCAGATTCCAAGCTTGCATCAAAATCTGAACTGAGGGGTTTGGATTTTAGATGTCCAAAGTCAACTCCAAGGCGAGGCAGCCCCATGTCATGTTTAGGGTTGACCTTTGATGAGTTGGCAGCAGATGGGTCATATTTCACAAATCTCTTTATTTTGGCATTGTAGAGTTTACTGTAGGAATCCTTTAGCATCTAGAAATAGAAACAACAACTAGGTATTTTCCCTCATAGGCATAAAAAAGTACCGGTATGTAAAATTTAAGTTGTTCTATCATTAAATTTCAAAGTAACATAATTAACCTACTGCCTCTGGGTTTCTTGCGCAGTCATCCAAATTGAACATACTCTTGCTCAAGCCACCCCTTGTAAGAACATGGACTTTGTCGTCATATGGCTCCATCAGTTTTAGCACCTTTATCACCTCCTCTTTTGACAGCTGATCAAAATTTATTGTTGCTCCCAAAATTTCATCCCCTGAAAAAGAAAACATCAGATTTGAATACATATGAACATGTCTTGGAAATTTCTTTGCCGAAGCATATTGTTCCTTGGCCTGTTGGTGAGATAAAATATTTTGGGTATGCCTTTCCTCTGCCTAAATAGGGATGATTGTTTAGAAGTCTTGTACCAGTCTGTATGCTGGAGTTAAGTTATGGTGTTAAGATTAGGGATGACAGAAAGCTGTTGCCTCCCTACTCTAGATAAGGGTGAAGGGAGGGTCATGAGAGATAAGAACGAGTTCACACACACCTTCATGCCGTGAACGGGAGACCTGTTCATACTGTTTATCTTGCTAAAATTTACATCTTTGATGAATTGAAGTGTTTTTTTCTTGGGAATAACCAAATGTTCAAGTGTGAGAAAGTTCTTCATGCAGGGGGTGGGTTGGTTCCCGTGGGGGGAGTGTGTGTGATTTTGTAAGGTATAAATGTATGTACTGAGTTTGCTGCAGCCCTATCTCTCCGTCCGATCACGTTAAATTTATATATATAAATATATATATATATATATATATATATATATATATATATATATATATATATATATATATATATATATATATATATATATATATATATATATATTTTAGGGGTGGAACGATTCACAAAATCCACGGTTCGGTTCGATTCACGGTTTCTGGTCACGGTTTTCGGTTCGATTCGATACATGTTGATTGTTACACCTGAACTCCATAAAAATTTATGAAATTAATGAAAAAATCCCCCAAAATAATGGATTGTAATTATTTTAAATGATCCGCAGAAACCCTGGATCATTTCCGTATGTTTTGCTGCTTTGAATTTAATCATCTGGCGCATGCTCTCTAACATCTCCAAGGAACTCAGAGGGGAGCAGACGAAGCCACAGTGGGGGCTGTAGGCTTTGCTTTGAGCAGCCGGTCTGGAGCGCAGCGGGGGTTGCTGACGGAGTATGTGGGATTTCGGGGTTAGCATGACATGTTGCTGTTAGCATAAACAAAACGTGTTGCACAATGCTTGCACACTGTTGCACTTTTATCCACAACTTTCTTTCCGCTGTCATCGTAGGTCACTCTAAATGCAAAGCGCTCCCATACAGCAGACCTATAAAGTGCTGCTGGCGCGTCTTCCAACTCCTGTTCTTTCCCACTCGCCAGACAGACACAATTCTCCACAACAACTGATTTTTTTCCCTGCTACACCCGGCTACGCTGCTTCGCTTCTTCTTCTTGTTTACTACTGGCGGTAGGCTTTGGTCGCAGTACCGCCACCATCTGCTCTGGAGTGTAATCGCTTCCTCTATGAGAAAAAGGAGCAGCGCATGAACCAAATCAAACACACGCGAATCGAACCGACAGTCGAACCGAACGATTCTGACGGTTTTCATAAATCGTCCCATCCCTAATATATATATATATATATATATATACTCTGAATTGAGTACTCCAGCAATGTGTAGAGGGTTGTCATAGCAATAAAGCCTCACTCATTGTATGTGAAACAAACACAGGACAACATCTGTACAGTTAATGACTTTTATTCAGTCTCACTGTTGAAGAGGAGAGCCAGGCGTGGCTGCTAGCAACCAAACAAAGAACACTGGATGAGTACATGGCAAAGAGTGAAGCCTTATAGCAGTATCAAACTAAAGGAGTTATGAGGTTTAGCTACCTAATGCTAGCTTGCTATTGTGGTCAAATACACGGTAAACTTAGTGAAAAACAGCGATTAAAAGGTTCAACTTAGGGGAGTGGTGGCCAAGTGGTTAGGGCATAGAGCTTGGAAGCCTGAGGTTCTGAGTTAAAGCCCCACTCTGGGTCGACTGCAATTCTGGGTCCCTTAACCCCACACTGTTCCCCGGGCGCCGCATGATGGCGTCCTACTGCTCCCCAAGGAGATGGGTTAAATGCAAGGAGTTCATTTTATTGCTCTCTACTTGTGACAGTGTAATGACAAAAAAAAAAAAAAATCTGGAAGTTCTCATTAATACAAACTGTACCGTTTATAATACACACTGCAAAACCAATCATAATAAAAGATATTATATTGAAAAGCCTGAAAAAGTAAGCTGAGGGGGACCTTAACAACAAAAGTTTTCCAAATCTCATTAAAAGTGTCTTAAAATTGGTGTATTTTCCCTTAAATTCAGCAGTTCAATTAGACTATCTGCCAATGGAACGAGGATTTCAGATATTATGCACTTGAAATAAGTACATAATATCTGTCTTATCCCACTGGCAATTTGATTTACTTCTTAAAAACTGAGTGAAAAAAAATTATTTTAAGAAAAATTGACTTATTTATATTTAGGCATACTGAGTGGTTCTAATGGAGAAGGGTCAAAGCTAAAACAGACCTGAGACGGAAGCTGACCTTACTTTGAGTTGCTACTGTAAGCAAAATGGCAGTTAATCACAAAGGAAAATTGGTGAGTATGCATGACAAGGAAGCTGGTAACAAAACACACTTCCCTTTGAAGCTGCAGTCAGTTTATTTTGCAAAGCAAACAGCTGATGAGGCACTGAGCTGCCTTTGTTGACTGAAAAGTGGTGACTCTTCTTGCAGAAACAGAGTTAGACTAGAAATAGAGCATGAACTGGAAATTAAGGAACTACACCTGTGTGATAAATTAATTTCCTATTGGATTGATTTCTATACTTATAATAAACTAAACATTAAATTGATCTCTGCATTTACAAGGTATATTATAGGATTAGTCTTTTTGTTAAACAAGACTTCAATAAGATTTTTAATACCTGCTTGTATCACATGTTTAGCTTATTTGCTTTTATTTGTCTTCAATTTTTTTGTTTAATTCATGTAAAGAACTTTGAAATGTCTTTGAACTGAATTGGACCACAGAAATATACCTGAAAAAGTGGACATTTATCCCTAAACCTTCTATGGTCAGCTTATATTTAATTCCATATATTTGGACGATAATATGTCCTTTGAGGTAAAGACAATAAAAGTCAGATCTCATACCTTCCTTCAAGTTATGGGAGTGATTGGTAACGCTGGAAATGACCAGCCCCCCCTCCTCCGATTCCTCCAGTGTCAAGGCCTCAGAGAGGCTCCGCCCCCTCCGATGAGTTGGCTGCACATGAAATATATCACTTAGCATCTACGATAAACACACTAATTCACAATAAAAAGTAAACCAAACATGACCACCATAAAAAAAATAATTGTATTTCCATACCATGCTGTTAATGGTTCTTTGCAGATCTCACACTAAATCTAGAAAAGGGACAAAATAATCAGCAAACAGACTCAGATGTAATAGGAACATGATTAAAAATGAATGAAAACCTGTTACCATGCCTCAATAAAACTAACGTGGGTCGTACATATCAGAAAAACCATAAACTTGTTCATTTTATGCATGTTTAGTCAAGTAACACCCTGGTATGTAAGTTATGGCCTTTAGCTGCTGGGTCATTATGAGAAACTGGTTCCTCCAGGGTTTTGTACAATCGCTTTTGTTTTGGCGTTTCCTTTTCATAAGCAAACAGTCACAGAAACCATAGCCTCTGCTTTCTAATACATCGGGAAACAGACAGACCACCTGCTTTGTTATGTTCTGACAAATTCAGATATTACATTATTTATACAGTATAACACTTCAATGCACTGTAATATGATTACAAATACGATATCAGGCCTTAATGGATATTTGAAAAATTATGTCCCCTGAAGTCTTGGCATCCATTCAGGTTGATAATAAATCTTTAAGTTCAAATCTGTAGTTCTTTATTGGTGGGAATAATATGAAGATATTTGATACTGAGCCACTGAAGTAACATCAAGGTAGAAATAGAGGTCATAGAGTGTGGGAAAATAAATACAAATCTGGAATGATTTTTCATTAGTTGCAGAACCAAAGAGCCAGTTGCAAATTTGGAGACCCCTGATATAGTATGGAATGAATTTTATTCCGTTATTGTTGCAAGAAAAGAACATGTTTTGTAAATGGAAAATAAAACATAAATAAATTAATTAAAAAAATTCAATCATCCAGAAATGAAAAAAAATCTTCTTATTAAGCATAAAAGGTTTTGAGAATAACTTTGTGGTTTTCTCTGATTTTTAAAATCATATAATTGTTTATTTTTTATTTATTTTAATTAAATTTTTTATTCTCACCTTATTTATTTATTTATCAGATTGATTTTTAAGCATTCTTGTGTTCTTTTCATATTGTGTTTACAGCATGCATTCTCTACACTCCTGGGGGCGGGTTCTCCTCCGGAGTGAGGAGCAAAGAAGCGTTTCTATTGGTCTGCATGGAACTTAACAACAACATTGTTATTGGTTAATGTGCGCATAAAGTGTGCGCGGTGTTAGAATTTGGCTTAAAATAAAGAGAATGTGATCCGTTAAAACACATTTGAAAAGAATGAGATTCGTTTAATTATATCTGAAAGAGGGACATTTGAAAGAAAATATTTAAAATATAGAATATGTAAAGAAACTGAAAAAATAAAAAAATCTTTTTTTTTGTTGTTGAAAAAATAGAATCTGCGCAAACACCAAAATTGTTATCAAAACCCTTTTTTTTTGATTGAGAAAGTTTTTTATACTTTATTTCTAGATTGCATTGGTTTTCGCATTTTTTATTTACGAAACACGTTATTTGTTTTTAACAATGAGTAGGGACACACCTACTTGTTTATTTTGATACATTGCTTATTGGCTGATACTCTGATCTAAAGCTGATCTTATCTACCTCTGCTAGGGTCGGTGCTTTCGATGCTCTAAATGTTTTATCTATATTTCAAAGCATTACCCTGTACAGTTAAAACAAGCTTTTATTTTTTTTACAGGTATTCCTCTTTATTTTTAACAAAATAAGATTAATACATTCAAAGTGTGCTGTGATAATTTAAGAAAATATCGGTCAAATTTTAACTTAAGTCAAAAATATGTAAAATTCTTAATTTATGAATGTTTATTGATCTAATAAGAAATAGAATTTTAATAATCAAACCTAATCGAATAGAAATGTCACTTCATGCAGCTCTCTTGATATATATTTGAATCCCTTGCCCTGTTTTTTTATTTAATGCCTTTTCTGTGCCCCCATGAAAACACGCTGGCCCCCTCCTGGCCCCCTGGTACATTTGGTCTAGAACCGCCACTGCTAAAGAAAATATTTTAATTCCTCAATTTCTCATTTTTAAAGAGGGGAAACAGAGGTGGAGAAGCAGGTACGTGATTAAGCGTGTCTTCTTGGAGAGAATAGAGGAAAGAAAACACTAGATGGGATGTTTGCTGTGAAAAAGTTTTTCTAAACACAAAATAAAAGAACAAAATCTGAGGGAAAATGTTCTAAAACAAGCAAGTGAGATAACCTGGCATGACAGGATTTCTTGAATTAAGATTAAAGTTCAAAACTGGACAGTTTTTTTTTTGTTTTTTTTTTTTATCTTGGTAAGACCCAAATAATTCACAGCGTGAGGCAACCTGCTGAAAATGACTGGATAAAGTACAGCATGCCTGGAATGCAGGCCGTTTCTCACGGTGTAGAGATGCTGGTTTGACAGAAACTACCTGCATGCCAGAAACTCAGCAACTGGACTGCAGGCCGCTTAATCCCTTAAAAAAACCAAAGAACCTGCAGTACACAAACTGATAAACATCAGTGTAACAATCCTAAAATATACTTAAAACAAAATCCAACCAACCTTAGGATGCATCAGGCTGTTTTTTGCTGTCTGAAGTTGAGCTCAGTTCGCGCTGACAGCTCAGCCGGTTCACTGAGGAGAGGAGCAGCTGTCAGGCAGGTGAATACTCCACCTGAAGCAGACAAACAGGTTCAGCCCCAAGCGTCTTGCCACCATGTGGTAAGACGTCAACTGATCCAAATATGAACTGTCACTTCATTCTCCCTCCTGCAAACACGCCTTAACTACAACACGCCTGGGTCTCACATGTATGCAAACAAAGAGGACATTCTGCAGCGCAGGAGTGAAATATCAGTCTTTGACCCACTTTACTTCCTATCAGCTGAACTTTTTTCATTATAAGGCGACCAGTGATGCACTGAAGCGGATCAGAAACATAAACAATGGTTGCATCTGAGGTTGGGGACAGCAGGAAAACAAAAACCAAACAGTCCTCCTGACAACATGGGTGGTGTGAGAAGAATGTTGACCTGAGTCAAGGGAGTGGCGGCGGGCGTTCACTGCGTGACTCACCCTCCTTACAGTTGATGTCTGGGCACAAAGAGTCCTATCTGAGGGAATCTGGGAACAAAGAAAGGAGTCTGGTCCAAGCCTGCAGGCAATGCTGCAGCTCAGCATCATATCTGGTGATATAATAGGAAAAAACTAATGATTATCAGGCACACCCTCCGGAACAAACAGGGTGGATGGTTGTATTTACACCCTGTTATAATTAAATCAACTGCAAATAAAAAGTATATCAACTTTAAAGCTGCTCCTTTATCTGAACACCCCTGCCCTCGATGATTGGTTTGATTTACAATCAAAAGATAAATTCAGACAGCTTTACTCAACTTATCTCTTTTAGAGATATTGCAACACAAACACTGATCTAAAAATAAATGTTCTTTATATGAGTGAATTCATCCTTGATTTTAGCAAGTAAATAAGATGATCTCCTTATGGAATGAATCTTTTTGCCCTAAAAATAAGACACGTAGATTATATACACTTGAATTGATTCAACAGTGATGTTTTTCTATTTTTATTTTAATATGTAAATCATTTTCCATTCGAAAATGTCTTATGTGCTCAAATCGTGGGAGAATTCATTTACTTCCAAGAAAAAAAATACTTTAGATCTCAGTTTCTAAATCTATTGAAGTTCTATTCTATTGAAGGATTGATGAGCAAACAGGATTACTGTCTTAATAAACAATAATTAATATATTTTCCTTATAGAATATTCCTTCAAATTAACCCAGATGTAGTGAAATAATCTTATCAATCTATTATGTTTAGCACAGTGGAATAGATCTAGTTTTCAGTGATATGAATATTAATACCATAAAAGAGTGAAAGAATGGATGAGCGGAGCAGCAGCAGTTAAAGGTCCATCACAGGGCAACACAGACAGAAAGGGAAACAAACATGCAGAAACATTCACTCTGAGATATTTTTGAATGAACTACAATAATTCTGTAAACTCAGAACTCGCCAATCCCAAAAATACTGCTTCTTAGATCTACAGGTAATGTGTTGTGCTCTGTTTACCCTTTCTGACCTTTTCTGCCACTCATTAAATGAACCACTAAACTATTAACACCTATAATCCAGTCAGAAATGTTCTATTTCTTCTGATTGTGTCAGCCTGTCAGAATAAAAGCAGCGGATGTGAGCTGATAAAAGCGTACAATCTCAGGGTTCCTACAGCATGAGGCAAGTTAAATTCAAGACTTTTTAAGACTTTTTAATGCCACTTGAAATAAAAATTCAAGACCAAATTCACAAGAAACACAAGAAAAACCTGCTTGCGATGACTTAACCCAAAGGTTTATTATAACATAAACCACTGCACTAATGTTTCAAATTATGAAAAGCTTCCCAAATAGGAAGAAAGCTAAAAACACACTAATGACGGATATATTTTAAAAATTATTTAACTGAATTCACAAACGTTGTTTTAGCAGGGAACAAAACAAATCAGTTTTAAAGCCACAACATAACCAGTGCTAAGTCTTTTTTGCAGCTATTGTTCTTTGTATGTATGGGGTTCCGTTTGTGCCAAAAATATGTTTATGTGTCTTCTGGTGTGTCCATGTATTGTGCTTATATAATGGAAGTTGTATATGTAGTGGTTTAAAATCTATTGATCATGTTGAGTGGAGGCGTTGCAGAGACAAGGGTGGAACAAAACTGAGAAATACCGGCTGTTTCTCTGTAACTCCATTTTGACGCTTTGTGTTTCGTGCTTCGCATGTGCGACTCCACTGCCTTAATTCCCATCGTTCCGAGCTTGAATGACTTCTTGCACAAAATCCACTGAGCCTCATGTATGTTCCCTGGTTTTAGCCATGGAGAAAACTCTTGGCTGGAGCCAATTTTGGTTACATTTACACTTGCTCATATTTTCCAGACAAAAAGTAAATGGTGCATCTCCCAAATGTCGCGGCCGCAACAACGCTTTTATTGGTTCCGCTATCGGGACGGAACCAATGATGGCGAGCTGTTATTTTTTTTTTTAAATAGGAAAAAAAAAGGCAATTTTAATGTTTTATTTAGATTACAAAAATAAATCGTAATAAAAATAATCGTTTTTATGATGTTTTAAAAATTAAGACCTACGAAAGACTGATTTAAGACATTTTAATACCAATTAAGGTCTTAGTTTTATTTTGAAGAATTTAATGCCTTTTAAGACTTTTTAAGGACCCGCCGGAACCCTGAGTCTTACACTGCAAAAACGATCTAGAAATAAGTAAAAATTTCTTGAATTAAGTGTATTCATCCTTGATTTGAGCAGATTAATGAGATAGTTTGCCAATGGAATGTGTAATTTTACTCTTTAAATAAGATAATTAGATAATATGCACTTGAAATAAGATGATGCAATTGTGTTTTCATATTTGAAGTGTTAATTGTCTTGTTCCATTGGCAAAATGTCTCTTGTATCTCCTCAATTCAAGATCAAATGCACTTATTTTAAGAAAAAATGACTTATCTAGATTAAGATATTTTGCAGTGTAACCCTCGGTCCCTGGATGCTGTAATAACATCAGAGCAACTCCAGCCAGCTTCCAAGAAAGGAGACGGTAATCTTAGAGGAAACGTTTTTGTGTTTATTACAAAATTTCAACACAACCCCAGATGTCCTCTTCAGCAGAACATCTAGTAACATAAATGAAGTCATTCAGTTTTTTTTATGATAGTGCAGTAGAAATCTTCTAGGTCTCAATAAAAGTCCGGCATAAAGTAGAGAAGCTGATTTCTGCTTCTCAGAACATTTCCATCCATCCTGCTGATTGGCTAATTTCCTCGCCCACCAACCAGTCTGTGGAAGATTGATGTGTCCGTCTGACAGAGAGCTGCGGGCGTGTCAAACTCCACCACCTTCCCAGCATGCATCACAAGCACACGGTCGCAGTCCATGATGGTGTTGATCCTGATGAAACAGACAAATCATTACGAGTTTTAATCTCATCCAGAGCCAAACAAGAACTTCAGGTTATGAATTTGACCCTGATTCTCTGAAGCACTTCTTTTCTGTGACCTCATCAGGAGCTGATCTGATTGGCTAAGATATGTCACATTTATAAAGAGTCATAGCCGTTTATGACAACATGCACACTCAGAAAGCAGTCGTACCAGAAACACTTGCTTTCCAAAGGTTTCCTTGTCTGCACTGAATATATAACAACTGACATTAGTAGAACAAACATGCTATCATGGCTGTTGGAGTAATACAGACGGTTTGATGCATATTTGCAACAATAGGGTTTAAAGGCTTAAATCTAGACTTTTTGTTTACTTTAGAAAATACTCCTGGATCTGTGCTTCTGTTTTCTAAATCCCCTGATGAACTTGACTGTAAATCAGTCTATATAGTTGGAATAAACTGATCATATATTCATGAGTCTAAACTGGATTTTTATTTTATTTTTTTTTTACATAAAATACCTAGAAGATGGGCTCTATGCACCACTCCACTACTTCCTGATTTTAAGGCAGCCATTTTTGTGTCCTGTCTTTCATTGCTAGATTAACTGATTAATCCAGGTGTGTCTGGCCATAATTACTGAGGTCAGACACACCTGGATTAATTAGTTCATCCAGTAGAAAAAGACAGGAAACAAAAGAGCTGCCTGAAGTTCAGGAAGTAGTGGAGCTGTGCATAGAGCCTATTGTTGTGAATTGTTTGATTGGCTCTTTATTCATCCCTAAAAGGAGATAAATAATGTCTTCTTTTAAACAGATTCCTCTATTTTAGAAGCAGCTTTAATAAAAATACTGAATGGGTCTTATTTTTGCTCCCTCCTAAAGAAACTACTTTTATTCTGAGATTGTTTAAACTGGACTGGAGTGACAGGGAATTAAAGTCCAGTTTGATTGAGCACAACATCATTAAAGAGGGTGAATCAGTCCTGAAGCAGAAGCTAATAAAAGACCATTTCGTCAGAGCACTGTTGCCCTCTTGTGGACACACACCCCTCATTCTACCTACCAACCTTTAGGATGTTTTAAAAAGAAGCCTGTTAGACACAACCTCCTTAAACTAACTCTTAAATCTGCCCGGTTGTTTTTGAGAAGACAGTGCTGTAAATGTCCTCTTTCTCTGGTGTTTGCATATTACCTAATTATGCACTATGCAAGTAGAGCATTCACGCACACACTCACACCTAAGGACAATTTAGAGCAGCTAATTAACATAACAGTCGTGTTTATGGACTGTGGGAGTCAAAGAGTCGATGTAATCAACAGGTTTTCCTTAGATAGAAAACTTTGAATCAATTTGACTGTATGATCTGATGAACTGTAGAGTGCCTTGAGATGACATGGGTTGTGAATTGGAACTATATAAATAAACTGAATTGAATTGAATTAAACTATCCTGCCACCATACATGGAGAACGTCTTACCTGTGGGCTATAGTGAGCACCGTATTGTCCTGAAATCTCTCTCTGATTGTCTGCTGTAGCAGTTTGTCCGTCTTCTGGTCCACACTGGCTGTTGCTTCATCGATACAAAGAACCTTCATAAACAGAGGAAAAAGGTTTTTCTAACCAAATGTTAAAATCTGAAGGTCACATGCTTTGTTTAAAGAGTTTTCATAAAACCTAAGTAATACATTTGCGAAAACCCTAACCTGGCTAAACTATTTCTGTCAAATATTTAAGAAATCAATTTAATCTTAATATAAACAGCATTTCATGCTTGTGTATCAACAATGAGAAAAAGCAGCTTGTAATTTTTTTTACGGCATTCCCCTCACCTTTGACTGTAAGCTACACTCCAAGGACGTGATTAACTGTTGTCAGAGATGGCAAAAGTACTCACTTCCCGTACTTGAGTAAAAGTATAGATACTTGTGTTAAAAAATACTCTGGTAAAAGTGGAAGTACTGATTAAACTTCTTTACTCAAGTAAAAGTAACAAAGTACAGGCTTGTAAATTTACTTAAAGTATAAAAGTAAAAGTAGAAACCACTTTTTTCATGCCGTTGCCTACATTATAAATGGATGTCTGCCAATAGGACTAGATCTCTGTTGTGTTAATTTTCAATCATCTCGTCGTCCATGCTACTATGCTAACGCCACCGCCACCGCCACCAAGCTGCAATGATTTGCCGTGAATGAATACCGCCGAATCTGTCGATTCATCTTGTAGTGGTGCGTCAAATGCAACGTAGATTCCCATCCAGTTAGATTGAATTTGGTATTGATGACGTGAAAAATAATAACGGTAACTCCATTGAAATGATTCAAAACTAAAGTAACGAGACGATTTTTTTAAATGTAAGGAGTAGAAAGTACAGATATTTGTGTAAAAATGTAAGGAGTAGAAAGTACACATATTTGTGTAAAAATGTAAGGAGTAGAAGTAAAAAGTTGCCATAAAAATAAGTAGTAAAGTAAAGTAAAAATATCAGAAAAATCTACTTGAGTGCAGTAAAAAGTATTTGTACTTCGTTACTTCCCATCTCTGACTGTTGTAAATAAGGAACCATACCTTTTGATTTAATCGTCGCTTTTATTGTTTTCATTCTTTAATAGTCTTGTTGCTTCCTCACAACTTTTATCCTCTCAGTTATGTATCTCGACATTTCCCCCCTAAACTAAGTTTCCGCTCTCTGATTTGATTCCAATCAGTTTTTTTTTTTATAATTTTGGTATCAAAAGATGGCTAACATTGGTAGTGCTACAGCTAGTGTGGTTTCAGACTAAAGGAAGATGGAATATATGAAAAGATTTTTTTCCCCCTTTCATGATTTTTTTAATGAATTTTACAGTTAAAATAATTCAAATAATTGGGATGAGTGGACAAATACTTTTGGAAATATAGTGTACATTTAATTTTCACACAATTTTAATGAAACAGGAATCTGCTACGTGTGGCTTTGACTGGACCATCTTGTAAACCCAGTTCATTAAATGTTTCAGTTTTCTGTTTTCTCTGTGTTCACTAATGAGCCCTTCTTTTAATCTGCAAATAAAGTAGAAAAGAATTATATCCATTACATTTCTGTAACTCCAACCATTCACAGAATATAGAATGACAAAGGATCAAGGTATCGAGGGAAAGCTGGAGGTCCGGCTAACGTGACCGGACCGTTCTACAATTGTGCACCTAATTTTAGTGGGCTGCACGGTGCTGCAGTTTGTAGCACTGTTGCCTTGCAATAAGACGATTCTTTCTGAATGCAGTTATCCTGTTCTTCCCGTGCATGCGTGGGTTCTCTCCAGGAACTCCGGCTTCCTCCCACACTCCATAAACATGACTATTAGGTTAATTGGCTTCTCTATATTGTCATTAGGAGTGTGTGCATGGTTGTGTGTCTCTGTGTTACCCTGCAACAGACAGGAAACCTGTGTGGACCCTGCCTTATGCCCATAAAATGCTGGACATAGTAGGCCCCTCTGACAGAACAATTGGACGTACAGCACTGATATCCAGCTGACAGCCTTTGCTTCAATTCACATAGTTTTTCTACCGGTCCTGCTAAAATTGGTGAGGTTTTATGAGTTTGTTAAAGCCTCAAAAACGCAATAATTTTTTTTTTTTTTTAACAAAGACTTTATTTTATCAGATCAATATTCAAAATCAATGATTCATACAATAAGCCAGAAACAACAATTTCAATAAAACCATACAAAAAATTGGGTAACAACAACCAAACATGTCGGCAAGCTGAAGATCCATGTTTTTTTCCTTTTTCTTTTTCTTCTTTATCATTATCATATATTTATTTATTTTTTTTTTTTTTTACTTGGAGGATGAGACAAAGACAAGATCTTTCTCTAGTGACTTTTATTTTTATCATAACAGAGATGTGTGTTTATGCTTATCTTACTACCATATTAACTGGAAATATGTCTTCAAAGGGTTCAATCTTTTCTCAAATAGACCAGTGGACAAGTTTAATTTTGCTGTTATTTTCTCCATCGTATAAACATTCACTAGTTTCTCTTTCCATTGATTTACAGTAGGGGGTGAGGGTTTATACCAACATATTGTTATCATTTTTTTGGCTACGACAACAAGGAAATCAAATAAGTATCGCTCTTCTTTACTTAAATTATTTGGTGGAATTCCCAGAACAAAAAAAAAAAAAAATGCAATGAATTTGATGGAATAATGATAAAAATTCGAAATACATTCAACTTGCTCAGGCCTAATTAATTCCTACATTAAATTAAAATGTTAAAACTTGCCAACAAAAAATATATATATTTTTACATTAGTACTAGGAGATTTTTACCACCTTAAAAACAATTTATAATTAATTCCTGCCACTAAAAACAGCAGCAGAAAATGCAAGAGTGTTGGAGGATGTTATTTAGAGGGGCATTTTCTCACTTGAAAACATGATGTATCCTTTTATTCCCACTCATCACATCAAATTAAGTAAAGCAGTCTCTTCATTGCATCTGCCATTAAACAAAGGCTGACAGAAAACACACTGCACGAATAGAAACGTTCCATCACCAATATTAATAATCCCGTATGGGTTCTCTTAGGTTTTTTGAAAATGAACGCGATGGGAAGCAGCATTCGGCAGATGTTGAGCAGATGCTGCATGTCTTGTGTTTACTGTTAAATGAGTTGATGAGAGACTCACCTTGGACTGAGTTAACAGAGCTCTGGCTAAACACAGCAGCTGCCTCTGTCCCGCTGAGAAGAACTTTCCTCGTTCTCCAACCTCAGCCTCCAGGCCCCCTGATGTCCACACACAGAAAGCATACAAGTGAATACACCCCCCAGATTTTTCCACAAATTTGCTCTGTCTTTTTTATGGGACAAAAAATTTAATTTGACACAAAGTGAAGTGGTCCCTGGACAGCTTGTAGAACTATGTTAAAGTCTCTGCCTTCACAGTCATTAATGTCCAAACCCATTGACAACTAGGGGTGTAAATCACACCCATCATGGCGATTCGATTCTCTATCGATTTCCTGACCCAACCATTCGATTATTTTCGATACTCAAGAATACACCACGATACGATTCGATTCGATTAATTGGTTCATTTTTTTTTTTTTTAGACAATGTTTCAAATTTGAAATTAACCAATGAAAGCTGTAACATCGTTATGCATTTATGCACAACAGAAAATCACAGAAGTAGAAAAGTTGTACCCCTGCATTATAGATTCTGAAGGCCTTGCATCAAAAAATACTGCACAAAATCAATGCAATGAGTGCAGTTCAATACCTCGGCTCCAGACGTCCCCGCCCCCTCCACCGACGCTCCGCTGCTCCTCTCCCAAATTGTAGCTGACCCCAAACAGTGCCGCAGACAGGAGGCCGGCTTGTTTTGTTTTTATGACCGAAATTACAAAAAAACAACTCGTGAAGTTTGACCCGCTAGAAGAGCGAGGTGCGCGAGAATGCTGGGACCCTTTTTCCACCTGGATCTCCGCTCTTTTTGGCCCTCATGTCGCTCCGTTGTCGGACTAAACTCACCCCCACTTCCTCGCCGCCTCGGCCGTATCTAGACCCACAGCGTGTAGCACAGACCACACTTCAATATTGAGCATAAATCAAAAATGTCTGTGTCAAGCTTACTGAAACACACTGCTGTAAGAGTATAACCAGGAAGCGATGTAGGAGGGCAAAATGGGTCTAGCGCCACCGCAGCACGGGAGGGAGAATTACGCCCAGGAGCAAATAGATAAAAATAGACCTGAGGAAAAAAAAACATGAATCGATTATCTTGCGGACATATCGATGCATCGGATCGTCGGCTGTTGGTTGATACATCGATACAAAACGATTATTATTTACACCCCTATTGACAACAGAAGTAAGTACATCCTCACACTTCTTGCTCAATGGAAGTTCAAAATGGCCATTCATGGTGAAATGACAAACAGTTCAGCAGTCTTCACAATAACAACATTGTTTGCTTTGAAAAAGCTGGCGTTGCTTAATTAATTACTGGGGTGTGGAAATAATATATATAAAAGGCAAGGTAATGAGTGGGCTTTAAATATTGATCCACAGCCTGATTATAAAAAAAAAAAATTCTCTCCTCTCCTCTGTTTTCTACATTAAAGGAATAGTACACCCAAAATATGATTAGCCTTCATTTTCTACTCACCCCCATGCTGAACAACACTCTGGAGTACTTTTTTGATATCTCAAATGCATCTGGAGATCTGGGAGGCTTCTTGCTGTCTGCTGACATTCAAATAATGGAGGTCCATGGCGCCCGAGGCAGAAAGGTCCATAAAAGTCCACAAAAAACGTGTCAATATTCCTCCATACTGCTCGTCCAATGTATTCCAAGTGTCCTGAGTGGGTAGCATCCAGAATTTACTCGAAACGAAGTCATTTAGAATGCTTTTAGAGCATAAACAGTAGTGTATAGGATTTCCTAAAAGCGCGCACCAGCGCGTTCATGACGCTACGGAAGCCGGCAGACCAAACCAGATGAAAGTGCGCATTCAGCGTCTGCTCTGCCGATAATGCAAGCGTATAAGAAGAAATGTGCTGTTTACCTGTGCAAAGAAAGAAACAACGAAAGAAAAATGTCTGAGGACTTCAGTGTTGAGGAGGAGCATGAGTTCTTTGCTGAGCTGAATGCGCACTTTCGTCGGGTTTGGTCTGCCGCGGTTTCCGTAGCGCCGTGAACGCGCTTTCAGGAAATCCTATACACTACTGTTTATGCTCTAAAAACATTCTAAATGACTTCGTTTCGAGTAAATTCTGGATGCTACCCACTCAGGACACTTGGAATACATTGGACGAGCAGTATGGAGGAATATTGAAACGTTTTTTGTGGACTTTTATGGACCTTTCTGCCTCGGGTGCCATGGACCTCCATTATTTGAATGTCAGCAGACAGCAAGAAGCCTCCCAGATCTCCAGATGCATTTGAGATATGAAAAAAGTACTCCAGAGTGTTGTTCAGCATGGGGGTGAGTAGAAAATGAAGGCTAATCATGTTAACTCGCCAGCATGAAAGTGTCATAGGGGTGTAAATAATAATTGTTTTGTATCGATCTAACAGCTGACGATCCGATGCATCGACACGTCAGCAAGAGTATTGATCCATGTTTATTTTTATCCATTTGCTCCTGGATGTAATTCTGACTCCCTGCGGTGGCGCTAAACCTATTTTGGCCTCCTGCCTCACTTCCTTTAGCCATGACCCGCTGTCCGCTTGCATGTAAACTCACGTAAACACAGAGGCATTATTATTTTTCAGTGAATGAGGTTTTCATAGGCCTAGGTGGAGTACAACTTTGCTACTTCTGTTATTTGTTGCTGTTTCTCACATAAAATGCATAACAATATTACAGCTTTCATTGACTTTTCAAATTAGGAACATTGTCTAGCCTGTAAGGTAAAAAAAAAAATTTACCAATTAATCGAATCGTATGGTGGTGTATTCTTGAGTATCGAAAATAATCGAATGGTTGGGTCAGGAAATTGATACTGAATCGATTCGCCATGATGGTTGTGATTTTCACCCCTACTGCATCAATTATTATTCTCCCCTGTCTCTGAAAAGATTGTTTGCTGCTTCTTTAAAATAACTTTACTGACTTGATGTGGGGAAAAAAGCTTGTTTTTACTTTAAGGTTTGTTGATCAGGCAATATACCTCATTAAATGACTCAGG
The DNA here is from genome assembly GCF_016077235.1 of Cyprinodon tularosa. Taxonomy (NCBI): domain Eukaryota; kingdom Metazoa; phylum Chordata; class Actinopteri; order Cyprinodontiformes; family Cyprinodontidae; genus Cyprinodon; species Cyprinodon tularosa. Next base: position 1,609,461 of record NW_024038928.1, on the reverse strand, counting down.
TGTCATATACTTTAGTGATGCGGCTACTGCTCTTTGAAACAGGGGAGGCTTAATGGTGTTAATTTAATCCAAACATCACGTACTGCATTAACAAATGTTGAAACACATCACTACAATGTGGGAAAATAAATTATTAAGCGGTCTGAAATAATGAACTTCTGAAACCACAGCAAGAGTTCAGCACAAGATGACTGCTCTGACTGAATGGTCACTTTCCCTCTGGACTCATGAGGAAAAGCTCCTCGCTGTCTGGTCATTGTCAGTCAAATATCTTTCAGTATGTTAGCCAATCAGCATCGAGCAGCCAGCTACATGGCCCGCCCCTGCTCCATAGACCCCCTAAGAGGTTTGGCATCATTGGAAGTGACGTATTTGGATGTAATTAAATCAGGGCTCTACTTTCTCACTGCTTACTTCAACAGACGGAGGCTCAAACGTCAACAGAGATTTCTCATAGAGGCTGACAGGCTGAGTCCATACGCATGAAATCAGGCACATTTCAGCTCATATTTAAAGCAGGTTTAATGACTACATTTATGAAGTCACAATGTATATTTTACCAAGAATTTACAGCTGAGGTTTAGCCTCCCTAGTATTCAATGAGAAAGCTTCACTGCTGTAAAGCTATTTTTTGTTTTTTTCCAGTCGGGGAGATCTTACAGCTGTCGTCACCTCGGTCAGTCTGCATTAGAGACTGACACGGGAGTGGATTTTCACTCCTGTCCCGTCCCACTCCCACAGAAAAAAATTGTGTCCCGTCCCGATCCCGGGCCAGAGTAGAAATCTAAATCCTGTCCCGTCCCACCCCCATCCCACTCCCATTCGGAATGACTCCCGCTCCTGCACCACTCCCATTCTTGTTGTCTTCAATAAGATTTCTGCCAATACATTGAATCTGAATTTCTATGAAGGGTCAGTTAAGTTCCTGTTTCTAACTGTAGTAACTGTTGGTCCCTCCATTGTTGTTTTTGAGCGCGGGTGAAAAACTCAGAGCGGAAGCACTGTTGGTTTTTGGGTCGTGTAGTTTTTTTTGACTCGCATTATAGCGTAGGCTTCAAGGAAAAAAACTACAAAATGGCGGAGCCAGTACTGGATGTTTTTTCTTTCTATTTGATTTAATTTTTTGGCATCAATCCTAGTTTTTTTTAGTTACTATTGCTTTGCTCCCGCTCCCGTCAATGTTTAATCCTGTACCGTCCCAATCACGTGATCGTTACTAATACTGACTCCCATCCCACGGGAATCCCGTGACCCGTGGGACTCCCGAAAAAATGCCAGTCTCTATTCTGCATGGCTGTTCTGATCATTCCTTATTTTCTGTCTCCTCTTTCGATCATCCTCAGTAACACCCACCCATCCTGCTGACCACGGAGCTCAGGTGGCACTGATCCAGAACCTCTAGCAGCTGCTGGTCCAGGTGTCTCTTACAAGGGTCCAGATTATCCCTGACGGTCCCACTGAACAGGAAGGGGTCTTGAGGAATAATGGCCAGCCTTGACCTGCAGAGGCCACAGAACCGACACAGGTGACAAAGAGCTAAAGACAGCTTGTATCACACAAGAGTTTCATAAAAAAACACTTCTGCCTGCCTGTACCTTAGCTGAGCAACGCCAACAGTGCTGATATCCAGCTGATCCAGGAGGATCTGCCCCTGGTTGAGTTCCACCATACGAAACAGGGCCAGAAACATGGTGGATTTTCCGGAGCCTGTCCGTCCCACGATGCCTATCTTCTCCCCAGGTCTCACCGTCAGGCTCACACCATCCAAGGCGTTAGGAAGACCTTCCCTGTAGGCCAGAACCACATCGCAGAACTCCAAGGAGCCTCGTTCAGGCCATGCAGCGGGCAGCTGGTGTACCAAAACAACAAAGTCGAAGAGAAATAGCAAAGGATTAAAAACCTGTTCCAATTGCGAAGCTGATTTGTTTTTAGGTCTTACCTGCACATTGAGCTCCTGAGGCTCAGTTGGCAATTCAGTTGAGTATTCCTCTGTTCGCTCCACACTAACCATCTGCATTTCAGTCTGTGTGAAGCTGAATATGAGCCCAGACAGCAGTTGTGTGATGGACAGAGCGTAAGACAGGGACAAACCCAACAGACCTGAGCAGAACGACAAGGACCGTCACATACAGTGCCATTCTGGATAGCACATCTACTGGGAGACAATCGCTGCTTTCACACACTGTCCCACCTGGGTCCACAACGCCATACTGCTGCTGGATGACAGCTATCACCCCGAGCCCTGTCACCACAGCAACACCAATCAGCTGCAGGCGGATGTCCAGCCACTGCATGGCGGCGTTGCTGACGAACAGGCAGCGCTGGTTCTGCTCCAGGCGTTTGGAGTTCTCCTCCCTGAACCTGAAACGAGGGAAATCAGTCTGTTTCATTTTCTCGTTTAGAACGAAAAGTCACAGACAATGCCACAGTGGAGAAGAAGCTGTGAGACCAGATACTGTGGAAGCAGCAAGGAGGCTTAGCTGAGCTATTAAGGACATATGGATACATTGGGTTTGTTCGATTTCAGAGGCTGTGTCCTCCATGGAGCTGATCTATCTGGACTGGATCCTTTAAGGTCTGTGACAATAAGGAGACCGGGAGAGTTTTGGCTGTGAATCCAAACAGATCTAGCCTTCATCGGCTTTTACCGCCGTATGCTCTGTCAACCTATCAACCATGAGAGTTAAAACACAAAAAGATTTATACCGAACTTCTCAATGCTGTTCTGGGCAACAGCTGCATCGTATCAAATTTATAATCCCCTACACTGCAGATATATTAGAATCTGTCCTTAAATGTCAGCCAAACCCATTTACACAGGCACAGATAAAAACATTTCAATAAATCAAACATTACCCACATATTTCTGACTCAATGAAAATAACTATTTTCATTAGTTTTAGATGGAACTATTCACATACTTGTAGTATATAAAACTGTACTTCCAATATTCGCCACTGTTTAGTACCAAGAACCTTTTTCCTCTGAGCACGGAGCAGCCGGCTTCAATGGACTCACAATGAATCAGGGAATACCCAAGGCTACATAGGAAACACCGGAGCAGTCCTTCAGAACGGGCAAAAGAAGGATGCATTTCTCGACCGCATAACAAAGAGTTTTGCCATCCGAACAGACCTCAATACCGCGCCTGTAATCGGCCAACGAATCTGGCCTTCGAAGGACGTAGGCGCTGAATTCGAACTCAACAATCATGTTTGGAAAAGCTAATCATTCAATTAGCCATAGCTATTAGTAATTAGCTTTTACTCTATCGTGATGCTGTGGTTAATATATGAGTAAAGTTGTCATGTTTATTCAATTATGATTATAAAATTAATGTGTGCTTATGAAACGTTTTTGCAAGGGGATGCTCCACTCCCGTCTCATGATTCAGTCAGGAGACCATCCTGCCTTGTCATTCTGATGGAGCATTCTGTCTTCATGAACTGATCAATTGTTCTGTCAGAACAAATACTGTTTTGTAACCAAGTGTTATGTTCTGTTAATAAAAGACGGCTGTAGGAGGGGATTCGGAGAAGGAAAGCTTGAAGTTGGGTTGGGCTTTTCCTTCCGCTCCTGCAGAAGCTGCTTGAATCTCTTTCCTGTGTAGACTCAATTTCTATTTATTTGCAAACCTACATTTTCTGAATCCAACAAAAGTAAAGACCACTTACAGTTGCAACTTTACTAAGACTTTTAGCATGTGTAACTTCAGGCCTCCTACCTGGCAGAGCTACAACTCGCCCTGATGGTTCCCAGCCCAGCAATGGTCTCTGAGAAGTGAGAGTAGATAGGCGACAGGGTGAGGCTGCACAGGCGCTTCAGCTCCCGGGAGCTGTGTCTGTAGAAGCGTTGCGTCTGGTGGTAGAGCAGAGCCAGGGGGAGCAGAGGCACCAGCACCCACGGCAGGCCGTAGCTTATCACCACCAGCATGCCCAGCAGACCGAAGATGTTGGCTAGCAGGATGTTCAGGATGAACGGTAAGCTGTCGTCCACGCTGTACAGGTCTGAGGAGAAACGGTTGAGTATGCGGCCCAAAGGGGTGATGTCAAAGAAGGTCACTGTTGCCTGGGAAACGACACAGACAGGCGTTATTTTAATAATGCCAATGTTAACTTTAATATACCAAGAATGTTTATCTTTACAGTAAACCCTCGTTTATCGCGGGGGTTACGTTCCAAAAAGAACCCGCGATAAGCGGAGAAACCTTTATTTTTTTACTATTATTATACAATGAATTACTCCATAAAACATTTAAATCAAGGAACAAAAACTTTTTACAGGCCCAAGCATTTATTTAACTAATAAAAGTACAGTATAAACGTTTGTTGCTGTTTTTTGTTTTTTTTTAAATAACTACTGTACTGTACTGTAAAATATTATAGTTATAAATAAATAAGTAATAATTTTAATCATCAATACGAACTGAAGGGTTAATATTGCGGGGATCAGCACCGCCCCGCCGTGACGGATTGGAACGGGAGAAATTGAAAAATGATTATGAAAAAAATACAAAGTACAGTATGACAAAGAGTGACTGATGTGTTCAGTACAGTATTTCACTGCTGTTTGATGGAGCCGCTGCATCCTGATTGCTCTGTGGCGTTTTTTTCTTCAAAAGCCTGCGGTACAGGTGTGTTTTTTGGAGAGAAGAAAATAGCTATCGGTAGTTGTTGTCGCCCTTTTTTCTTCTGAGCCAAAAGATCCTTATAAACCGACATGCCACCATCGATTATGTTCGACAATAAAGTTTAACAATGCATGATGCAAATCCGTGAAGCAGCGAGACCGTGAAAAGTGAAGCGCGTTATAGCGAGGGTTCACTGTATACAAGAAGTTCAAGCTTCCTGTTGCTAAACCTATAGGGTCCTATAATTCAGTGAAAACAGAAACATAAGCAGGACAGGTGATGACAACTACAAGGAAGACCTTTAAGAAGAATGGATTTCACCTAAACTCCTGCATATCAGTTCACAATACAATGGGTTCAAAAGAATTAGCATCCCTTACTCTAGCGGCACTCCAGCTCCTTTAGTTTCTTCTGTACCGCATGGAAAAACAGTCTAGCAACTAGTATTGAAACGTGAGCAATTCCAGATAATGTTCTTCAACTTGTGATGTTTATTAAAAGAAAACAAAAAAAAGAGAACATCCACATTCGTGTAAAATAAACTCGGTCAAAAACTGTGTTGCTTCCAGCATATCTGTTTTTCCTTCAGTCCTTACGTACAGTACGTAAAAGCAAACAAAAAATACACGTATAAAATTACAGCATGTAGGAAGCCCAAAACTATGCATTTCAAATTGCATTTTGATATTCTATGCTTTTAATATTAGAGTTTTTAAACTTAAATTATAATCTTAACAAAAAACAAAATTATCAATCTTGTATTTTAACCCTTTTTAAAACTATAAATGAATTTGTCTCAAATTTGCTCTTACACTTACAATGCTTAACAAATTGACCATGTATTTTCAACCAAAAACATAGCAGTAATATACGGAAGATGATTAGGGCCACTGAAAAAAAAAAAAGTTAACTGATTTTTAAATTTTATTTCAGTTTAACATGGGAAAAAAAGTCAGAATTCTGACTGAATTCTGACAATAACCAAATGTACCAGGGGGCCAGGAGGGGGGCAGCGTGTTTTCATGGGGGCCCAGAAAAGCATGAAATAAAAAACAGGGCAAAATATATCGTATAATATTGTATCAACTGTGGTTGTTTTAAAGTGCTTTATAAATAAAGCTGGTATGGTATGGTATGGTATGGTATGGTATATTAGGAGAGCTGCATGGAGTTGAGATTTCTTTTCAATTAGGTTCAATAAAAAATATTTTTTTTAATGAGGTCAATATACATTTATAATTTAGGAATTTTACACGTTTTTTTGACTTAAATTAAGTTAAAACTACTGTTTCCTAAAAAAAAAACATTGAATTAGAACTCAAGAAAAACTGTTAAAGTCATCTGAAAAAATTAAAGGATTTTTTTTTATTTGTTATGAAAAAATAAAACATTTAACAGATGAAAACTGGGATCGTATCTCAATACCACTGAAGCTATCACCTTATTTATTTTTTAAATAAATATATATATATATATATATTTATATATATATATATTTTTTTTTTTATTATTTTTTGAATAATTAGTGAAACAGAATTTGTAAAGAAAAAGAATGAAATAGATCCATGTCTATTCCAAGTATTATTTCTTCAGTACAGGGGCCATAACAGGGGCCAGGACATGATCTACAGGGGCACTGGCCCCCGCTGGCCCCTATCTAGAACCGGCCATGGCCATAAATATACAGTCATATGTTTACATTCCTATCTTTTTTGTGTATTTATTACTGTTTTCAAGGCTGCGCTTTAAAAAATTAAATTGTCTAGAGCTGTTCTAAACAAAATTTATTTTTGTATGCATTCACGATTACAAAATAACAAAATAAATAAAAGTTTAATGTCTAAGTCTAAGTTCTGTTTACAAACTGCTTGAGGATGTATGGATCTGATTAAATTAATTTCAATTCTTTTTACAAATTCTTTGCTCTATCAAGTCTGGACTCTGATCCACTAAAAGGTAAAACACAATTTAGAAATGTACATATGCACATGTATATGTAGTAATCAAGGGACAAACCACTGAAATTCAATTAAACATAAAGTATTTATTTACTAGTTTAATGGTTTAAAATGTAAAACTGTTTCCCTTTTCCTTATTATTCAACAACTCTACACCATAAGACTAACGGCTATGTTGGTCTATTATAATTAAAACAACTTTGTAGTTGACATAATGTTAAAAACCTACAGCGGTGTGTATGCTTATAAAAGATGTTGAATAAAGCGGAGGTTCCTAATAGCAGCCATCAAGTAACCAGCTTGGATCTCTAACCACCAGCCTTGGTTTACAGACATTAGAACCACCGCTCCGCTAAATGTGTTCAGGCAGCTGTGTGTGAGGGAAGTGAGAGCTCCGATAACGTACCTTGAGGACCCGGTCCAGAAGCCTGTTGTGGATGACAGAGGCTGCACAGATGACGCCATAGGCAAAGAGGAAAGCTCGAAGGGCTGTGAACACGGTGTTGGAGGCAGCGATGGAGCCGTAGATTGTCAGATAGAACCGAACGTCCCTGGTGGTGTTGGTGGAAGGCAGAGCTTCCATAGAGAGCAGAGGACTTCTGGATGGATGGATGGATGGATGGATGGATGGATGGATGGATGGATGGATGGATGGATGGATGGGATGATTATCTTTACTCAGTGTACACTTTTTTTTTAATTTCCAAACCTGTCTAAAATGAATCTAAACTTTCATTCCAGATTTATTTTTCAGTATTTTGTGTTTTTCAGATTAACTTACGTTAGGCGACCGGGTGAAAAAAGCAGCAGGTGAGGAAGAAGATGAGTCGAGGAGGAATCATTAGCACAACTGGAGCCGTTGTTTTTCAATGAAGAGATCCAATGGGAGAGCCACCAGTCAGAAACGTTCTTAGAGGCTGAAAGTAGAGCAAACATGAAAGCACAAAGTGCTGCTGCTAATCAACATTGGTCATGTTTTTTCTCCAACATCGTTCAGAATCTGTTTCTAAAGATCTGGAGGGGAGCGCTCCAAACCCACTTATGGTGAGTAGTGTTTACGTAGTGTAACCAGATCTCCAGTTTTGCAGACTTGTTTTTTTAACTTCTGTCCCAATTTCCTACAAATCTAAACAATGTCTCTTATTTGACTCGATGAATTAGAGAAAAAAGTTTAAAAAAAAGAAGAGCAGCAGTGGTACCCCACATCATCACCAAGCTGTGTAATGCTGCGTTCACACCGGACGCACTTTGGACTGCAGAAGCAGCCGTTTTACATGCAGTTTATGATTGAGGTGCATCAAGGAGCATCAAAAGGTCATGCGTTCTGCTAGATGTGCTGTCTAGAGCAGAAGGAGCGCTGCATCATTATGCATCTGAGCAGCCGAAGCAGCGCCTCAATGCTAACATCTACTTCCAGCCGCCATGAACAGTAGGGGAAATCCCCAGGAGGCGACCCGGCCTGAGGCAGCTACTGCTGGAGACTCCCAGAGACAACGCACCATCTGTATGTGGAGGGCTGAGCAGCTCCGTCTGTGAATATTTTAAGGCAGTATTTTAATCTTAAAGAAATGGCTGTACAGACTATGTTTTGAGGTGGACGCCTTGCATTGAAATATATTAAAACTACATTTGACCCATTTATCAAAGCATAAATAGAAAAGCCGCACTCTGCTATCAAACACAGGAGCAGCAGAAGGGTAAGCCTTTTTGTTGCTGAAATTGTGTTCAGTGTGAACGTAGCATAACATGTTCCCAAAAAAAAAAAGGATGAAGGGTTTTGATATAAATTTTATGGATTTAAAAAGGGGTTTAAAAGCTTAGCTTTGAGGCTGTTTCTCTGTCTAACTACAGTCATTTTCATTTCTGGATTCTTTTTTTTCAAACATTTTTATAAAAAACATTTTTTAGTCAAAGATGTTCTTTAATTGTAACAATAATGGTACAAAATTCACTCTATACCCAGTCACGTGCTATGTCTATAAAAACTAAAAATCATATTTATGTGAATTAAAGAAATAAACATCTAGCCCTGATAGTGTTTAATTAGTTGTTTTTGAGCTGGAGGAGAATTTCTGCACAGAGATAATGCTTGGTGTGCACTGTCGCCATCTGCTGGCAGTACCCACTCATGCAACCTTTTTTAGCTCCTGATGCAGTGAACACTAACGATGATCTTTAACTTAACACCTCGGCTGGGAATATGACTTCTGTGTTAATTATTGCTTAAATGTGCAACGTCGTACCTCCTTTTAAGGTTGAAATACAAACACTGATGTTTCCTAACAAATGGAGTGTAAAAATAAAAAGTGTAAAAATAAAATAATTACTCCAAAAGCTTTTGTGTGTAACCAGAGTGAGCTACTGCTATAGAAAGTTGTAAAATCCCAGTATGGGACTGAGCCCTTTTAGTTTCTGTGTTCATTTTTATCACCGTGTTTTTCGCTCAGTCTGCTTCTGTGACGCCATTAATTGATAGTCGCAGCTATTTCCATTGGCTGGCTGGATCCCATTTTAACATATTTTTGATTTTCACAGAACACCCATTCCTGTCAGATGATTACCCAGGGCTTTTCAAACCTTGCATCAGAAGCAGCGACATCAAGATGGAGGCAGCCAGCGCTCCACCCACAGCAAACCAGTAGGTCTTATACACCCCCCAAGCCAGTCCGCCCACTCGTTTCTGCTCTTCACCCAACACATCAGGATCATCATCTGCACAGAGATCAGGGAGGGAACCAAGATCTTCCTCACTCTGAGGCTCATCTGCAGTCAAACAAGGAAATAAAGGAGAAATGAGATCTGAAGAAGATCAAAGTAGGATTTATTAGCAACTAAATTGAGTTTATTTATATAGTACCAATTTACGACATGTCATCTCAAAGCACTTTACAATTCTACCAGCTCATACAATCAAATTGATTGCATCAACTCACTGACTTGTAGGCAATCCCTCACACTAAGCATGCTTGTAGCGACAGTGGAGAGGAACAACTCCCTTTTAGCAAGCCAAAACTGAACTGAATCCCTTAGAACTCTTAGAACTTACCTTTAGGTCCTGCTTTCTGGTTGCTTCTCCCAATTTGCGGCTCAGACTGTATCAAAGGGAGGATCTCCGCTGGTGTTCCTGTTAAACAAAAGGAAAACTAAAGATGCAATTAAACAGTTGGTTCCTTGTTGCTCTCTCCTTGAAACGGACGTCCCTTATCAGAAATATGTTAAAACAGCAGTGTAACTATTCTCTAATTGAAAAGAAAAGGATTGACTAAATAAAAAAGGCTTGATGAAATTAAGTAGAGTAGATTTTTTTTTTGTTCTGAAATGCTGCCAGCAGATGGCGCCACTTCTCTTTATGTCAGCTCATCACACCCAGTGCTGAAATTCTATTAAAGCCGGGCATACTTTGTACGATGTTTTGCCCTTTTCTGGCCGACTTTCCACTCGTGCGAGAAATTTTCGATCGGGCGGACTTTCAGCCTGATCGTGTAGGGTACAGGTGGTAACCAGGGACGCTCAGCCTCTCACGACCACCTCCCGATCAGGAATCGTGAGGTCGGGAGAAAATCAAACATGTTTGATTTTCAGTGTACTGTTGTGGGCAAATCCCTCAGTGGGCATGCGCAAACAAGAACTCTTCTTCTTCTTCTACAGCCCTTGATCTGTGGGTCGAGGCTGGACGTGTGCGACCGTGCGGGACCAGGGCTGCCGGAGGCGCTGCGCCGATCCAGTATGACAACCGTGAAGCAGCTGGTAGAGACCGCGGACCGTCCCGCTCCAACATCGAAGACATGGGTTCCATGATGGGGGTACGGTCCGCCAGGCTGGTGCAGCGCTTGCTTGACCTCCTGAGGGGAAAGTTGTCGGCCAAGGAAAGGAGCCTTCTCTGCACTTACTGCGAAGAACAGAGCCAACCAGACCCAATGGAATCCTTTCCTAGCCTGACCCTGTACACCAAGCTCCCGGAGCACAGCGGACCTCTTGTTTGGCTTCTGGATAGACAAGTCTGAGTAGAGTCCGGCGTGGTTTTTAGACGTACAGTGTAAGCAGGTCAACTGCATCATGGCGTCGGGTCGCACATTGTGAGAACATATATCGTCAGCTGTGAACTCACACTATATGAAGAACCCACAGGGTACAGTGTGAGGTATAGCTGCATGCAACGATTGAAAAAAAAATCGCACAGTGTATGCCCGGCTTTAGGGTTAAAAAGGACTGAATCTAAACACTATTATGATTGACACTTGGTGATTATAACAAATTTAATCAGGATCAAACAGTGTTTTTGCTGAGCAATGAAACCTGACTATGTCCTTTTAAAATAGATTCCTTTGTAAAACAGAAGTTTAGCTGTTGGGACAAGTTTAAAATCCTAGCAAACATATTGGTATCACTGGAAAAAGAATCGTTTAACATCATTAACATCATCATTAGCGTCTATTTCCATTTTGGTTTCAGACACTGTTTTTGCTTCCACTAAATACCTGTTTTTACTAGGGATGCACGATATAATCGGCCCCCTATCGGTATCGGCCTGTATCGGCCTTAAAACTGAATGTCGGACCTCAGCCACCCCACCGATATTTAACCCGATATTTGATGAGCTTCTGAGTTTCTAAAGTCTTAAAAAAAAAAAATATTCTATTTCTTCTTCCTCAAAAACTTCTTTTTTACAGACTTGATATCAGCATATGAAAATATATTTGAGTATATTATTTTTTAAAGTGTCAGAAATGGATAACAAAACTGCTATTTTCAATGACTACTTATTTATGTCCAGCTTTAACATCGGTATCGATATCGGTTATCGGCTACATGAGTTTTAAAATATCTGCATATCGGATATCGGCCAAAATCCCAATATCGTGCATCCCTAATTTTTACCTGTATGTAAACAGACTGGTGCTGTTACCTGTTTTAACTATGGTCCCACTGTCCATGAGGATCACCATGTCAGCCTTGTCCACAAATTCTATACGGTGGGTGCAGAGGATCCTGGTCTTCCCTCTGAGGAGCTCCAGGATGCATTTCTTCATGAGGTGTTCGGCCACGTCTGTGTCCACAGCTGCCAGTGGATCATCCAGTAGGTAGATCTCTTTATCCTAACGGACATAAAAAGGTCTCAGTGTTAACATGCCACAACCCATGGAACACGTGGTAAAAATTCCTGAAATTAGAAATAAAAGAAACGTATATATTAGTACAGATATAGACACTGTATATGTGTGATGTGTTGCTTTAGAAAACAACAAAATGGGTAAATCTAGGATTGGGGCAGCTAGCTAGCTCATTCTTAGCAAATACAACATTAGACAAACATTAGCTCTCTGCTGGTGTGTTGGCACGCTCTGCAAACATAATGCAGCTCTTGTTCTAAGTTTTGACAAAACTATGCTGATTTTTATGGGTAAAGATAATTATCAGCAAAAGTAAATGTGCAGGTGTCTGAATTTGTATATTTAAGTCATTTAACTTGAATACATTAAAGACCTGTGTTTGTTTCTTGTTGTCAAAAAATACATACAGGTGACATTAGATGTTTTATCTGTAAGAACAAAAGTTTAGAAGTTACAACTCCGAGTTGCAACTTTGCATCAATACAAAAGTAAGTATCACAAATTTACAAGTACAGTTCACAAATTTAGGAGTACCAATCACAATTTTAAAAGTACGTATCCCAGTTCTACGAATAAGAATCCTAAATCTTAAAGTAAAAATCAAAAATTTACAAGTAATTATCACAAATGTATAAGTACCCATCACAAATTTAAGAGAATTAATAATAATTTTACAATAATCACAAATTTATGAATAAAAATGGAAAATTTAGGGGAAAAAATCATAAATTTATGATTACAAATCACAAATCCACGAGTAAGAATAAAAATATTCATAAAAATCACAAATCTATGAATACAAAACACAAATCCCTAAGTAAGAATTGCAAATTTATGAGAACGAATCACATATTTAAGAGTACAAATCGCAAACCTAGAAGAAAGAATCACAGATTTGCGAGAACAAATCACAAATTTAAAAGTACAAATCTACAATTACTGCTAAAGCTGCTAAACTCCTCACCAGCTGGTGGCGGTAATGAACCTTGAGATTTTTCTCCATCCACATTTAAACAATAAGAGGAAGAAGACAAAAACGGAACCGTTGATCAAACGTTATACTCCACATGCTTTGAAAACATTTAAGCAGGAATATTGGACTTTTCACTTTATTTGGATTTAGTTTTTACATATACATAGATATACATACAGATATATGTACAGAAGAGCTATATGTGTATATATATTTGATCTCTTTTTATTCTTATTTTTTATGTTATTATATTGTATAGTTGGACGTGTGTATATATCATGTAAAACTGTAACTAGAGCGTGTAACAAAAGTAATTTCCCTCTGGGATTATTAAAGTATTTCTGATTCTGATTCTCATGATATTAGCTCCTTCTGTTTTCAATGCCATTCTGTGAAAATCCGTCAGGTGCACTACTGCCACCCACTGGTAAGGAGTGTAACATCTTACCGGGGTTGTGGGTTTGCACTTGTAAATTTGGGATTTGTATTTGTAATTTATGCAATATTGTAAATTTAATTCATAACTTCTAAACTTGTTTCCTCATCGAACCATCTGATTGCACGTGTATGTATGACTTGGGAACAAGTGTCAAATAAAAACCTTACATTTATTTATGTTTATTGACAAATTCAAACGCCTATGCATTTTTATTGACCGTAGATTTAGCCATTTATTTTTAGCTGTTCTATTTTATGCATCACTAAACTTAACTTCCAATTCTCCTCCAGTTTGTTTTCATACGAACATCTGCAGCTGTGAAAATACTAAAACCAAAGTAATGAACAGATTTAATCCAGTTTATGTTCCTGGTTTCCTGGAAAAACGATCTAGAAATAAGTAAACGTTTCTTAAATTAGTGTATTTACCCTTATTTTGAGTAGGTTAATGAGGTAGTTTGCCAATGGAATGAGTATTTTTACTCTTAAAACAAGATATTTAGATAAAATGCACTTGAAATAAGACAATGCAATTGCATTTTCTTATTTTAAATGCAAATTGTCTTGTTTCATTGGCAAAATGTCTCTATTATCTCCTTAATCCAAGAACAAATGCACTTATTTTAAGAAAAAATGACTTATCTAGATTTGGATTTTTTTACAGTGAGAAAATGACCACCTGATACCAGCTGTAGCTGTAAAATGTTTCTTAAGCTTCGGTCTCCCCATCAGTGGCAGTAACATGATGTTTGACTATGAAAATGAAGTCTGTTCTGTGTGACGGATGGCAGAGTACGGACCATGTAAACGGCTCGGGCCAGGGCCAGCCGGGCCTTCTGTCCTCCACTCAGAGTCACTCCATTTTCTCCCACCTCTGTTTTGTCTCCGTTTGGTAAAACCTGCAAGAACAAAAACAGCAACTGAAACCCTGAGAACAGCTCTGGGTCAAATTCTCCCTTCACCAATAATTATTTGTTTTATCAATTCTGACATTTAGGCTCATAAAATAATTTCAAATTCTTGCTGCATTTAGTTTTCTGAGTATTCATGCGATTCTAATGAATTAAGATTATTATAAAATACTAAAACATAAAATTTTCAGTAGTTATTTTTCTATTATTCCATTAACATAGAGCAGATTATGTTTCCTGATGAAACCATGACTGATGAGTCGATTCCATGGAGCTGGATAATATCTAAAAGCCACATTGCAGCACAGACGCCTCTAGAAATGTACTTAAAATAAAAAACATTTTGAATTAATGCATGGATGGTACAAAAAGTCAAATGAGAAACAGATTCTTCTTCATTCTGTATCCAAAAGCTTAAGTATGAAGCAACAAATTTGAATTTCTTTTATAAAGTTTCTGAATTGCATTAATTTTTTTCAAACTTCAGTTTATAAAACGGGTTATTTTCCTGCAACAGTAATCAAATAAAATGAACAACATATTTTTTAAACTAAAAAAAAAGAAGTTTGAAACAGAAAGATTTAAAACTGAAAAGAAAAGTTTATAACTTTTTCCAGAGTCCATTTTATTTTCGTGTTTTTAAAGTGCTGGCCCCTGGGGGCGGGGCTTAGATAATATGAGGTGTTGAATCATGACGGACAGTTTAGGTGCCTGAACCAAATAATCCCAGATGCTTCGTTCATGAACTAGACATATCTTAAAAAACATCAATGATACTTTGTTGTATGTTTATAGGATCGGTTTTGAAAAATAATGTGAATATTTTCTTCATCTTTTCAGACCACATTATCTAAGGCCCGCCCACAAACAGAAGGGGCTGCTCGAGGGGTTAAAGCCCTCTTTTCAGGTTTAAACCTATTTATTTTAGCTTCAAAAAAGTTTTCCAATTTTCCATAATTTTTTACTGGGAAATTACAAATAAAAATAATATTGGGATTTTGGCCGATATCCGATACACCGATATTTTAAAACTCATGTAGCCGATACCCGATATCGATACTGATGTTAAAGCTGGACAAAAATAAGTAGTCATTGAAATTAGCAGTTTTGTTATCCATTTCTGACACTTTGAAAAATAATGTACTCAAATATATTTTCATATGCTGATATCAAATTGTTTTTTAAAAACGCGGTATCGATCTATTTTACTTTCAAAATCTCGTGAAATTTCATCGTTCTGTTACAAACTCTCGTGATATTTTGCAAATTCTTGTGAGATTTTGTTAGTAAAATAGATCCATACTGCGTCAATATATCAACATATAAAAATATGGCAACATTTCGTGAATTTTCGGGGGATTTCATAGCATAACGATGACATATAGCAATATTTCATCAGTAAAAGAGATTGATATGGTGTTTTTAAATGGCAATATATCAGCATATGAAGATATTGTGATATTTTAATGAATCAATATTTTTTCCCTCGCCTTTAGAAGTTTTTAAGTCTGTAAAAAAAGAAGTTTTTGAGGAAGAAGAAAAAGTAGTATTTTTTATTTTTTTTTTAGACTTTAGAAACTCAGAAGCTGATCAAATATCGGGTTAAATATCGGTGGGGTGGCCGATGTCCGATATTCAGTTTTAAGGCCGATACAGGCCGATACCGAAAGGGGGCAGATTATATCGTGCATCCCTAAAAATAATGTTTTTCAACAAACTTATTGCCCCCAGTTCAGCTCCATAATATAAACAAATATTATTTAATGTTACTATTTAGCCAGGCTTTTATATCAATGATCAGGAAATCTTCTCCACTCTGCAACATATTTATCATAAAGGAGCTTCCTTCATAAAATTTTCAGCATAACAAAAACATTATTGTGAATTCATATGAGACCGCCGTACGCTGAGATCATCGGAGAGCGCGCAGGCCTCGATCACAGCTTGGTAGAGAGCCGCGCTGTAATCTTTGCCAAACAGGATGTTGTCTCGCACTGAAGCATGTTGGATCCACGGCTCCTGTGAGGCCAAACCAAAGCCTGCCTCTCTGTTGGCCACATAGAGCACTCCGCTAAGCCTGCAGAGGAGAGGACAAATAAATAAACAAACTCACATGGAAACGGAGTGGACATGTTCACACCAAGCACTCTCAGCGCATTTTGTGAGGACGAAAAGAAAAAGTACCTCCTGAGTTCTCCAGTGATAGCGGCTAGCAAGGAGCTTTTCCCACAGCCGACCTTCCCCACGACGACCACCAGAGAGCCCTGAGTGAGAAACAATGCGTTACCCACATGGCTCCCCCCATCCAAAGAAAGTAGATGGATTCGAAATTATTGAAAATTTTAAAGAGCAAAAAATGTATTGCATTGATGTGCAGACTGCTTTTTCTAATATTGCTTCAGTAAAAAATATGAGAGGACGGTACGTTAACCTCTCAACTGTGGCAAATAAGGCACTAGCATTGTTAATGTTTTTGTTGATCATTTCAAAAGAAAGATTCTCTTGCATCTTTTGACTGTAAATTATGTGTTAAGTTTATCTTTATAGACTTCATGATCAAGAGAAACTTTAAAGTTTCATGCATCACCATGATGTTTAGCTCATGCAATCATAAAAATTTATACTAATTCCTTTATTTGTTCTGATTTTACATGGAACTATAAATAGGTTTATAATCAAATCAAATCTTAAAATTTATAAGTTGAAGAAGTTCATAAAGAAGTCAAAGCCGAGGATTGAGCAGTGAGTCCAGAACCGAACTAACGGTTGTTAGCTAGCTAGCTAGCATCAGCGTTGGTGAAAAAGCTGCTAAAATGACTCTTAATACTTTAACTTTCCTGTGCTTTACTTTAGACCTGTTTCCAAACCTAAAAGACCTACAGGTCAGATCTGGGGTGACTTGTCCTTGAAACAAAACAGATAATTATTCTAATTTAGTAGTTATTCTAATTGTCAAGGCAACCAAAAATAAGGATAGTCATAAACATACAAAGAGAGCAAATGTGGAGGTGTGGGTATTATTCCAGTGCATTTAAGAAAAGAAATAGAATAGAAAGAAAATATTGAATATCCCATCAAACTAATGTAAATAATTAATCTTAAGAGTCCAAGAAATAAGCCCTTTCTGAATCTTTTATGGTAAATGGTAAATGGCATGTACTTATATAGCGCCTTTATTCAAGTTAGGAGACTTGACCAAAGCGCTTTACACTACATTCATTCACCCATTCACGCACACACTGATGGTGGGGAGCTACATTGTAGCCACAGCTGCCCTGGGGCTCACTGACAGAAGCAGGGCTGCCGTACACCATCAGTAGACAATGCAGGTGAAGTGTCTTGCCCAAGGGCTTGAACCGTCAACCCTTCGATTTCAGGGCAAACTCCTACATCCGACGCAACTGTCGCCCCGTTTATCTTAACTACTGCAGTTGGTTAGCAGAATATCTGCTTTCCAAGTGTTTTCTCCAAATCAAACATCATGTGAGCTGATTTTATCAGTTCTGTGATGTTAAAGCAATCTAAGGTTTGTTCTTTTAAAAGGACATAATTCAAAAATTCAGTGTCTAGAATCTATTCTAAGTGTGACTAACAACCAAAGCCATTTCTCTGTTTCCTGTGACTCGGATACATTTTAAACCAGCTGTTTAACAGCAGCTTTAGTTGAAGTTCTGCACAGTTCTGCAGGAAATGAGGTATGCAGGAGCTAAGGGACTCTACCTTTATTACGTGTAGATCCAGGCTGTGGAGGAGCAGACTTCCTCTCCCGACCTCATTTTCAGTTTCTCCCGCCTCATTCACATCGGGTCCCTGCCAGGAAAACGCCCCCTGCCTCAGCAGGATGGATGTCTGACTCGTATCTTCAGGAGACACTGTGGACAGATGATGGTGATGATTGAGCACAATGAGAAACGCTGCTGATAATAAGTTACTGTTTTAGCTTTGACAGCAGGATATAAGGGAAAAAAGCAGAGCCTCACCCAGAGCGTAGTAGGCCTGCAGATCCTGGTTGGTCAGTTTGAAGAAGCGCTGGATTCGTTCCAGGGACACTTTGGCTTCAAGGATCCCATTGAGCACCCAGGGGAAAGCATTGAGAGGAACGATCAGCATTCCTACCAGGGCAACAGTGGTGAAAACCTGCAAGGTAAAGAAGCTCAATTCGTCATACGTCCCACAGTTAAAGCAATATGCATTTCTATAACCCCTAAATGTTACCTTGATAATGCTTTTAAGAAAGACAAGAGCATTTTTCTAGGAAAGCAAAAATATTTTCAGTCCCGTAAAAGGTGCTTTAGTAGCAGTTTATCTTTTTGTTTTTCTATTTCTAACTTTTTTTTATTAGATTTAAAAGGGGTAACTAGGAGTTAATATTAGGTTAATAAATCCAACATAGTTGCAAGCAAAGCAAAACATGTTTTGTAAATGGAAAATTGTTTTAGTAAGAAAAAATATAATCAAAAATGTAATTTTCAAATGCTCTGACATTGTGAGAGCATTTAAAAACCCACCGTTTTAAAGCGTTTTCAAATAATAAGTAAGAATGCATGAAAATTACACTGGTTTACCAATATTGTCATGTTAGACATAGTTGGAAAGCTTAGATTATCCACAATTCAACCACCAAGTACCTTTTATGGACAAACCGAGCACCAAAGCACAATTAACACGGATATAGCAGCATGTCAAAACGTACCATGACAAAGCAGCCACAACAAGAAAGCATGTCTTTATAACTGCTGTTCAAAAAATGACCTATCATTTTTTAGGATAAAAAAACAACTTGTCCTGTTTGAACTGATGCAGCTTGGGCTGTGTTTTACTCACCCAGTTTTCATGTATATATTTAGAAAATAGAAAGTGTTATCTTTCAAATAATGTATCACACATGTAATTTGGGCTTACGGTTCCTAAGTTATTTGCTTTACTATTTGGGTATGCAAAATAGGCGTGAATTTCCCAAAATGAGGTGGATAATAAGAGAGATATTTGGTGGAAAAAGCAGTTCCTCCGTAAACCACAAGATGGCAGCAGTGACTATTGACAGCCTCGGCATATTTTACTGAAGACAAAAACACAAGAAAAGGGAACATTTTTGGTTTGTTAGCAGGATGAACTGAAAACTTATGAAGAGATTTTAAGGAAATGTTTTACCAGAGGTGTGCCTCATGCTAAGGAACATTAAATTTCAATTTGGTAATGATCCACTTCGTGTGAGAGTTTTAGTATCAGTCACAATTTGGGGCAAAATTTGCTTCATGGAGAAGGTCTGCGACCTCCTAAGGCTTTTCTTGTTTTCATTTTTTTTCCGAGTTATTTTTCTTTATATTGTGGGTGGGTTTTCTTCTGGAGCGAGGAGTAAAGATGCATTTCTATTGGTCTGCTGGATGTTAGGAACATTTTATTAGTCAATGTGTGAGCATTTGTACTGGGCTAAAACTGAAGAGAATTTATTCAACTGAAATATCTTTTACCTTAATGCTGTGTAGCTGCTTGTGTTTGTTAGGAAGAGGAATTTTCTTTCGACTTTACGTTTTCAAAACAGGCTCTGGGGTGGATTGTCTAGAACCTGAACATGCCAAGCTGTTGCTTTACGCTGAGGCATTGCAGGACGGTTGGGATCTATTCGGTTCTAAACTGAATTCTCACAATCTGACCATTGCACCGCCAGCAAATGGAGCCATGTCTGTTTATGTCTTTTCTTTGAATCTGATGCTGTTTAGATACTCATCCAAACACCATCAGGATGGATACTTGCTTTATATAACTGTATTTTATCAGGATCAAATGGCTGAATCAATGTCCAAGCATGAGTCTGTTTAAAAAAAGGCTCATACTGATCCTGTTTAGCATGTACTGTGATGACAGGGGAGGTGAACGTCGCTGTGGGGTGCGAGGTGGAACGGATGGGGGGAGCGGGACTGTGGTGTTGGGATACGGCACTGATGATTGGGTTTTTGAGGGGGGTCACGGTTCTCTGAGTGCCAATGTATAAGAGTGTAAATGTAGATCTTGGCCTAATGTGTTAGTGTAGGTATGTACTGTATATATGTAGGTGTAAATATATATATGTATATAATTGTGTATATATTTATATATATTTTTTTGTGTGGAAGAAAGGAAGGTTACTCTAAGTTAATTTAGGTGCAATTAGAGGGAGAGGGGGTATGAATAATAACTTTTACTTCATCATACACTTTTTCAGACCATTTCAATTAATCAATGTCATTTCTCTGGCTGTATATTAGGGGTGGAACGGTTCACAAAATCCACGGTTCGGTTCGGTTCACGGTTTCGTGGTCATGGTTTTCGGTTCGGTATATGATGATTGTTACCCCGAAATCCCATAAAAATTAATGAAATTAATGGAAAAATCCCCAAAAAATTATGAATGAATTGTAATTATTTTTAATGATCCGTGGAAACCCTGGATCATTTCCGCATGTTTTGCTGTTTTGATCTCGCGCAAGACCTCTACGATCTCCAAAGAACTCAGAGTGGAGCGGACGGGAGCCTCAGTGGAGGCTGTAGGCTTTGCTTTGTGCAGTCAGTCTGGAGCGCAGCGAGGCGGAGCGGGGGTTGCTGACGGAGTATGAGGGATTTCGGGGTTAGCATGACGTGTTGGTCATGTTGCTGTTAGCATAAACAAAACGTGTTGCACAATGCTTGCAGACTGTTGCACTTTTATCCACAACTCTCTTTCCGCCGTCATCGTAGGTCACTCTAAATGCAAAGTGGTCCCATACAGCAGACCTATAAAGTGCTGCTGGCGCGTCCTCCAACTCCTGTTCTTTCCCACTCGCCATACCCACACAATTCTCCACAACAACTGATTTTTTTCTGCTACGCCTGGCTAAGCTGCTTCGCTTCTTCTTCTTGTTTACTACTGGTGGTTGGCTTTGGTTGCAGTACCGCCACCTTCTGCTCTGGAGTGTAAACGCTTCACCTATGAGAAAAAGGAGCAGCGCATGAACCGAACGAAACACACGCGAACCGAACAGAGACAGTCTAACCGAACGGTTCGGACGGTTTTCATAAACCGTTCGATCCCTACTGTACATATATATATATATATATATATATATATATATATATATATATATATATATATATATATATATATATATATATATATATATATATATATATATATATATATATGGTGTGTTTATTTGGTGGAGGGTTTGTTTTTATTTATATTGAGGTTAATTTAGTCAGTTTGGAAATTGGTGTTTGGTTTGGTTGATGTTAACTAGTGTTTTTTGTGTGTACTTGGATTGATTCATTTATTGTTGTTTGTCAAATTGTTTGTCTGAAATAGTCTGAAATAAATTCCTATTCATTAGTTCATTCATTTGGGGTTTTTTTTTCCGACAGGCATATAATGCGACTGTACACCTTTAATTCGCTTCACTTGCACTTAAAATAAAATACAGAAAATAAGGAAAAATCTGGTAGAATAATCTGTAACTTCATGCAAATACATCATAAAATCCTCGAGTCAACAGGAGCAGAGGGATTTCTACCTTGGCAGCAGTTAGTTGGTGTCCAAGTAGCACATATGTAACAAAGGTGAGGACACAGATGACCACAGGCAGAGCGGCCCAGGTGTAAACACACAGCGCATCCAGGTACTTGAGGTTCTTGAGGTGCAACAGCTCCTTTTCCCGATATTTAGCCACCTTCTGGGTAAAGTGAGGCTCCCAGTTATAGAACTTGATGACACGGATGCCGAAGAGGATCTCTGTCATTAACTTTGGATGAAAGAAATAATAATTACATAAGAATGTTAGAGTCAGTATAATTCATTAGAGCGTGCATAAACCAAAAAGTTGAATGTCTCACCTTAACTCGGTTATCTTTGTACCTCAGCATGTTTTTGTTGTTGCTTAGGATACGGGAGGCGAGGAACTTGTTGAAAGGCACCAGGACCAGCGCCACGCAGAGCCCCCCGAGGAAAGCTGCGCCTACCTGCAGGTACAGCAGGTAGAGGGTGACGGAGAAGCAGAAAGGCAGGCTCCACAGCTCGTGGAAACTGTTGAAGAAGTTGACCACGCGGTCGGTGTCGGTGCTCATCAGGTTCACCACCTCTCCCAGCGTGAAGCCGGCCAGGCTGCAGCTGCTGACCTGCAGCGCTTTGCCGTAGATTGCCGACACCAGCGAGGCCCGTGCTGACAGGGAGATCTTGGATATCTGAAAGACGTAGATGTTGCGGAGGACTGAACTTAGGAGTGTTGTGGCAAACAGGCCCAGCACACAGATGACTCCTTTACTGAAGGGGGCGCCCTTCTCCTCTATAAAGCTCACTAGACTGCTGAGAAGCAGGGGACCTGCAAACGAAGATATGTTTACCGTCACCTTGAGCACACCCAGGATGTAGTACCGCAACCCAAATGCTTTGTGCAACACTCTCAGTAATCTTACATCCCCCTCCAGTTCCAGCAGCCCCTCCCTACAGTCTGATCCTTTCACGCTGCTGACCGGTCTGGGCCACTGATCCTGCTGGCCGCTCATTCCTGCCCCACTACCACATGCCTCCCAACAGCGGTGGAAGTATCTCCAAACAACCGCGGTCCGAAGTTTCCAGGGAAGGTGGTACACGTGCTGCGGTCTCTCCAGGTCTCCTCGCTGCCCTCGTCTGAGTAACGGATTCAGCCACAGGTAGAAGAGCCGAGACACGCAGCTGCTTCCGTCCTCAGCTACCACCTCACCCGTGTCGGGCTCAGTGCTCTCTGGAAGGAGAGGCGATCCGTCTGCAGCGTTTATATGCAAGGTGTAATCAGCACGGTCCATACAGGGGAAGGCAATTCCGAGAAGGTAAAGGAGTAAAAGGAACGCCCGGGCTGAGGTGAGGACAAACCTGGCCAGTTTAAGAGGTTCTGTTGGGCTTAGATATCCCCTGCTGTTGCAGTAGATCATCAAGGTAATGACTATATTGGGCACTAAAAGAAGCATCACAGCAAGAAGCAGCGGCGGTCCTCTGGTTCTCCTAACACTAGTTCTAAGAATCACTCCGATTGTGCCGCAGTGGACCAGCCAGGCCAGGAGGGCCCAGCTGTCAGCTAGGATGTCCAGATACATGTCCGCCTGCTGCAGGACGCCCACCAAGACGATGTCTGCAGTAAAGAACAGCACAGCCAGCACAGCCGAGGACAGTCGGAGCGTCCAGCCGCATGGAGCAGATGTCTGAAGGATGCTGCTTCTGAAACAGAAAGAAATCAAATATCAAAATTCTAACTAGATATAGAGTCAGAAAAGATGCTTGACCTTCAACTGGAAATAAATCTGAGGCAGTCCCGGCCCAATCACCTCCAACCCAACCTAGCGTGATTGGATTCAGTGTATTCTCATTATGAGTTCGTATGAAATCGTACGAAAAGTTATGCACCGTAATTTCGTACGTTTTGGACGTTTTTTTCGTCATATGCGCATGCGCATCTGACGCACCATTCACGAATATAGAATATAAATTAGAATTAGCCCTAACCCTGACCCTAAGATATAAAACAGCAAGCAACGTAGTTAGAGACCTGAAGAAGTGATTATTGCACTGTTTTTCCCATTTTTACGTCCGTCCGCGGATCTGCTTTTTTTTTTTCTGTCTGCCAGCGCATGCACACTGATGTGGTTTTTTGAGGAAAAACGTCCAAAACGTACGAAATAGTGTGCATAACTTTTCGTACGATTTTATACGAACTGATAATGAGAATATGTTGTTGGATTAGACAAGCCCTTCTGGCCAACATCTAATTTGAATTTTCCTGCAGTTTGTGGGCATATTTTGTGCTTCGTTTGTCCAAAAGCAATAAAAAAAAAGTCATACATAGATGCAAATTTAAGAAAGACAACCCCTTTGTGAATGTTGGCTTTTTAAATTGGCGTAAAGCCACTGCAAATTTTTAATTGTGAAGTTTAACTAATAGTGCATATATTGACCTGAGAACTGATTAATGTGATCAATGATGTCTGTGGGTTACAGACCCTGTTTTTGGGTCGTGCGTACTGAGCAATGCGCCACCTGCACGCCCGGTTACAGACCTTGTTTGCATGCACTAAATTGTATATGACAATAAAGTAGTGAATATCGATCTTTTTATTAATTTTTATTCATTGTATTTTAAATAGGACTATAGGCTCTTGGATGTTTTGTCCAAAAAAAAAGCAAAAAAATATTCACAGCAACCCCTGTTCCAAATTACTTCCAGTGGCCCTGGATGCCTGGTCCTTCTTTAAGAAGCTCTTCTGTCCTCCTATCGTTACCTGTATTAATGGCACCTGTTTGATCTGTGTAAAAGACATCTGTCAACAGCCTCAAACATCCATCCATTCATCATCTGACACGCTTGTCCCAATTGGGGTGGCGAGGGATGCTGGTGCCTATCTCCAGCTGTCAATGGGCGAGAGACGGGGTACACCCTGGACAGGTCACCAGTCCATCGCAGGGCAACACAGAGACAAACAGGACATACAACCATCCACGCACACATTCACACCTAAGGACAATCTAGAGAAGCCAATTAACCTAAGAGTTATGTTTTTGGACTGTGGGTGGTAGCCGGAGAACCTGAAGAGAACCCACGCTCAGGGAGAACATGCAAACTCCATGCAGAAAGAGCCCGGGCCGGGAACAGAACCCTGAACGTTCATGCTGTAAGGCAGCAGTGCTACCCACTGCGCCACTGAGCAGCCTCAAACAGTCCAAACTCAACCATGACCAAAACCAAAGAGATCCTGAAGGAAACCAGGAAGTTTATGCCTGCTCCAGGCTGGGAGGAGAGAATCTACAACAGGCAGGAAGGATGGTGAATAAATCATCCGTGGGAGCGATTGGAAGAAAATGGAAGAAATACAAGACTGCTGGTGAAAATGAGCAGAAGAAGAGGGAATAATAATCCCAGAAGTACACAGACGGACCTGATGAATGACCTACAAAGATCTGAAGAAGGAGCAACGGTCACCATCAGTAACGCTCTACCACCGGAGGGACTCAGATCCTGCTGTACCAGCCGTGTCCCTCTGCTGAACGCAGTACATATCCAGGCCCGTCTTACATTTGTCAGAAAATATATGGATGATCCAGAAGAAGATTGGGAGAACATCATGTGATCAGACAAAACCAAAATAGTACTTTTTGGCACATCAATCCTTCATGTTTGGGGGAAGAAGATCGTTGAACTGCATCCCAAGAACAACAGGTCTACTTCAAAGCATGGGGGTGGACCCATCATGCTTTGCACTGGTTTTCATCCAAAGGGACATGAAAACTGATCTGTTAACGGTAGAATGAAATGGGACATGCATATTGTGATTATAAATCGAAAACCTACTTCTATTAGAGAGAGCATTGAATATGGAACATGGCTGCAGGACAATCGTCCAAACACACCAAATTAGCGGCTCTTAAAAGCATTTCGAGGACCCGGAGTGGCCTACCCACTTTGCAGACATCATTCTCAAAAATAAATTAGAGAAGGGAGTTAAAAGTCTGTGTTTCCAAGAAAAATAAATCCTCAAATATCACTGCTGGAGATGATCTGATGAAGGAATGGATCAAAATACCAGCTATAATGTGAGCAACCCTGGAGAAGACTGACAGGAAATGTTAATCTAACCCCTATCACTGCAAACAAAAGGGAATGCAACAAAGTATCGAGTTGACTTTTGAATCCCTTTTTCTTTTTTTTTATTTCTTTACTCCTGATTGAAATGAACCTAAAATGAAAATTACAGACTTCTCTTATCTTAATTTGAACAATCAGTGGATTAATAAAGACTTTTTTTGTCCAACTTTATATGAGAGTGAAATCTAGCACCATAAGAGCTTCATATTAACCTGCGGCTGCTGATGAATCCTTCATTCAAACCATATGCATGAATGCTAAATATACCCGGATGTGTACACCCGATAATCACAACCAGGAAGCTCTGATCTATCTCAGTACTGACCTAGCTAAGCTCAGGTAGCAGGCACTGAAAACCGCCATCCCAGCATGGGGCAGGGCTCCGAGGACCAGCTGGTTGAAGCAGGGACTGACGTGTCCATCCTGCCACAGGGGGAAAGGATCGTCCTCTGGTGTGTGACACAGACCTGAGACCAGCTCAGGGAGCCAGGAGTGACTCATCCCGTCCACCTGGACCTCCGCCACTCTAGACAATATCTGCAGAAAGACAAAGCATTAATTTCTGATCTAAACTCTAAGGAATAGAACAGCTGGGAAATAAAAATAAAAGTCCTGCTTATTAATAATCAGTAAAGTGTCACAAAACAGTTCACAAAGGTTCAAAATGCAGAAGCAACTCTTTAGCTGATAATATTACATGAAAGGCGAATTCAGTTTAAAAGTAAAACTTATACTTCATAGATCGCTTACAAACATATCTAAATTATTCATTTTGCATCTGATTGGTCCCGGTGTTAGAACAAAACCTGTGACCCGTCATATATGGTGACTCAAGTGCCTGCTGTGGTAGAGTCGCCTCAGCAATCTACTAACCATAACACCACAGGACCCGTAGCTAAACCTAAAGAAGTCTTTGGTTAAAAACACGTAGCGACTCCTTAGGTCTAAATAAGACAAGTCACAGATTTTGTTATAACACCATCAATACAAGATACTATTAAAGAAGATGACTTTATCACCACTTTATCACTACCCCAGTAACATTTCTGTTTGAATCACTTATTGAGATACTGATTTTCTTGTTAACTGAAATCCATAATTACCTAAACACTTTTAATGTACAGTGATTTTATTGTATGAGTTTCAATTTTCTAATTAAATTGAGTGACCTTTTAAATAATATTGTAATTTATTGAAATTGGATGGATGGATGGATGGATTGAAATTGACCTATATAATACTCATTTGAGAGATTTTTATTTGTTTTAAACCTAGAAATTCCACTTAATGAGTCCGAATATGAAGATTTAAACATTGTTTCTAAAGACTTAGATAACTTGTATCAACATTTTGTATGTACAGGGCGTATACGAAATTTCGTTTTGTGCAGCTTGCATTTGATCACTTGTGCAGCAGTGATCAAATGTAAACAGTGTGGGAGAAAAAAACATGGGGGAAAAATTTTATTAATATGGAAGTTCAGAGCATTAATACAAATGTGGTGCTATAATGCAGTGTTTTGGTTTGGTGTTGTCAGTGTGATGCAAGGGTGTAACTTAGTGATGAAGCTCTAGGGCTTAGAGTTTGTATTTTCCAAAATTGAGCTCAAACATATATATTCATTGACTGCTTTCCTATTGTTGAGAAAATAAAAGAACCAAAGTGCACAAATATTTATATCTATTGGTAGTTAGACATTGATAAATTAAAAGAAAGGGTGAATAACAGCCAATTCCGATACCAAAAGCAGAATATAATATAAAAATAATATAAACAATTTCAGTTTCATTCATCCATCCATCAATCCATCCAGAAAAATGGGGATTAATTGATGTTTTCCCTTTCAGCAACATCAGTGATTATCCTCCTTCAAAAGCAGCAAAATCTAATTTAGAAATTTGTCTCACATATTGCTGAGAGCCAAAGTCTATAAATGGATATTTCTAACAACATAGCACAGTTTAAACGTTTTAAAATGTTGAAATACTACTGGTTTACTGAGAAAACTGAGAGCATATAAGTCATTTAGCATCCTCGTGTATGTATACATGACTTTAAGTGAACAATAGACAACCTGACAGAAATAAGTTAAAACAAACAAACAAACAAAAATCCCTGGATAAACTAGGAAATTTACTTATTCACCAAGTTCAATTAGCGTCAACCAAACAACAGCTAAGCAAGAGCAAAATAAATCTAAACAGTGAAAATTCTGATAAGACAGTCGAAGCAAAGGAACCGGTGTTTTGGTTCCACCTGTTGTTGTGGAAAACTGCGACTACATCCGGGTATCGTCGGTAGTAGTTTCCAGGTTCTTTAAAAACTCTTTGACTGGTATGACTGCTGCTGCGTGCGGATGATATCATTATATTATATTTATCATATTTTACACATTATAAATCCTCTGCGTCCATGGTAACCACGGTCTCCGTCAAAAATGACCAGAACAGCTGCTGGAATCAGGAAGGGACCACACATAGCTGCCCTCGTTATTGCCTTTTAAAAAAAATGGAAATATCAGGTTTGTATTTATTCTTTTCCATCCTTTTTTTATTTTATTTGACGTTTGGTTTTTGACGGTTTTACGTTTTTACAACGACTACGGTTGCGTGTTTTTTAAATTGCTCAAAAAGTGAAAGAAAGATGTCGGCACACCACGGGCCTACATAAGGTACTATTCTAATCAGGATGTAAATAAAGATACCCTGTCCAATCCCAAACCTCATTCTAATTTCAAGCAGATAAAGGAAGATGCACCGTCATCCTAAACACTTCGGACTACCAGGACACAATTCTCACTCTGAGTGACACCAACACCTAAGAGTCTTTGAAAAGAAATCCAACTAACAACGGGAACTACAAAAAGAAAATCACGGACTACCTCAAACAACTAGAAAAAGACAAGGGACCATTCAGTTTATTTGAGATTACATCTAGGGGAAGACATTCTATGCTTAAATGGACTCCCCAAAAAAATCACAAGCAAGGAACACCACTCAGCCCATTATCAGCAGCGCCCCCCCCCCCCCCCCCCCCCCCCCCCCCCCCCCCCCCCCCCCCCCGTTTGAAAACTCCAAAGACTGCTAACAAAGCCAAACATTTAAAGATGTCGACAGGAGAAACCCTGGTGTCTTTATATGTTCTCTTTTTCAATTTCAATTCAGTTTATTTCTATAGCGCCAATTCACAGCATGTCATCTCAAGGCACTTTACAGGTCACCAGATCTTACAGTCAAATTGATTCAAAGTTTTCTATCGAAGGAAAACCAGCTGATTGCATCGACTCATTGATTGGAATGAAATACCTCTCACTAAAGCATGTTTGTAGCGACAGTGGAGAGGAAAAACTCCCTTTTAACAGAAAGAAACCTCCAGCAGAACCAGGCTCAGTGTGAGCAGCCATCTGCTGAGGCTGACTGGGGTTCAAGGAGACAGAAGCAGAGACACAAAAAGCAGCTGCAAAAGGCGGCCCCGTCCAGGAAACACACAGCCAGGCAGACGAGCACCGAGCCAGCTCCCATGCCAGAGGATGAAGAGATCACATCCAGCCAGTCACAGTCAGAGAAACAGGACCACACTGAAAAACAGGCCGATCTCCAGCATCTATAAACAAGGGTTTTGATGGCAGCAGCACAGCTGATATTTCTCTCCAGGATGGCGTCACAGCCAAACAGGAAAAGACGAGGCAAAGCTACTATGAGAAAAAGCAGAGAGCAGAACGTTAGAGATTGAACTAACAGATTCTGCAGAGTGGGAGAATAGAGAGAGAATGGAGCAGAATGATGAAATGGGGATCCCTATGTCCTCCAGAAATCTAAACCTATACATTAAATACATAAAAAAAAAAAAAAAAGGGCCAGAGAAGAAACCAAAGTGTAATCACTGGTTGGAGCACTTTTATTGAGGAGGTGACCATAGAAAAGGAGCAAATATGTGTTAGCACCTTTAATATAGACGGTTATTTGCTGGTTCTTTGTATTCTCCTGACAAACATACAAAGAGGCTAAAGAACAGGAAGTGAGGTTTGAAGAATTCGTTCATTTACAGAAATTGAGAACCAGCAGTATCAGAATTTTGGAAATAACAAAACCAAAGATGAAAACAGCAATAATTTTACAAAATCAAGAACCTAAGCGGTTCAATCAGTGCTCATAACATTATGCAACATAAGGTAGAAACACAAAGCAAGTTTTTACAAATGTTAACCAGAATCAGACAGAAAAGAACAGTTAAATACTGGGCGCAGCTGTCTAAGGCATCTCTGTCAGTTAAAAAAAAAAAAAAATCCAAACATTTAATACAAAGCAGGAATGAATCTATACAATATTTCTATATATATATATATATTTATTTATTTATATATATATATATTTTAACTTACAAACTGTACAAGGTTTCTTCCTTCCAGGCGGACAGAGGCCAGCCAATACCTACGTCACTTTTTTTTTAATATCCTAAATTTACTGATTCCAACAAATAAAACACAGTATTTACAAATTCATGAAAAACATAAATATAGATCTTTTTTTTCCCACCCATGTCGCTTGAATGTATTCTGATTTTTTTCTTTCAATATTACCCCAAAAGTCGGCCACTGAAACGACAAAGTCTGTCCCCCGTGTGAAACACAGAGAGGTTCCTGCAGCATTAACCTCCTACTGGGACTTCTTTATTCTCTTTATTAATTAGCAAGGTAAATCCATCCGAACGTTTTAAAAATTCTGCTATGTTAAACATTTGATCCTTACTGGCATCCATTGAACCAAAGGTTTGTAAACCACATCCTATCATTAAAACTGGACAGCGTGTGTTCAAAGATAAAAGCCAAAAATAAATAAAACTATGGTAGATCGGAAACAAGCAAAACAAAAACCCAGACTACTGTCTTAGCATTCTGTGACTCGATTGTCGATTAATAAGTTTATATTTGTTAACAGCAACATAGACGATAAAACGGGTCGTAGCTGCTGGTCTTTCTACCTCTTCTGTCTTATTTCTAGGTTTTTTTTTTATTTTGTTCCAAATACGCTTCAGTTTGTTCCCACTTTGGAGCCCGAAGTTTAAACGTTCTGTATTCTTCAGATAGGCTGCTTTAAGGAAGCAAATGCTGGATTAATAATCTGATAATTGATATCTACTAAAATGAGACGATTCTGTTTTGTGAATAAGGAGTCACAACATAAGGGCCAACAGGTCCGACTCTGATGAGAAACAAAATAAATACATAAATTATGACATTTTTAAAAAGTGGCATAACAGGGATGAGTGAAGGGGCGGAACGGCAGTGGGAGCTGGATTAGGGAAAAGAGCGAATCGGCCTGCAGCCGCCTATCCTTTACTAACACTGACAGATTTTCTTGCCTGTGGTCTAAAAATGTTTGTTAAAAGATAAAAATGAAGCACACAACTGACCAAAAGTAAAAGGAAATAATTCAGGGATTTCATTGTACCAAGTGCAACAAAACCCGAGTAACGTAACCGTACCTGGATCCTTGTTTCAATCCCACACTTGGGAAGAAAAAAAAACAAAAACAAACATTGGTTTAAACAATTTCTCTTAAAGGTAATTGTTAATATTTTCAATAAAAGCAGAAAATGAGTGGGTGTGGTCCTCCTTTCTAATGCTTTTTTCTTTGAATCAGCCCTGTAACACAAAAACTGCTTTTTATACATAAAGCTCTACTTGGTCTATTTCTAGTGACCAATGTTAAAATTCTAGAGGCATATTTTATTTCCGGACAGTGTTTCATCAATGTCCCCCATTGGTGTTTTGGTCATTAAATGGTTCCCAGTAAGGATGAATAGTTTGAGCTATTTCATTTTATCTTATCCCGTATTAACCTTGTTTATTCTTTGTATTTTTAGTAGACTCTTATGAAAGTATTCCTTTGCAGGGGCCAGGAGGTGAATGTTCTTCATTTGTATAACTCAAGGTCACTGTCTGCATGAAGAAATGTATGAGTATCCCTGCATCAGAATGCATCTTACTCCCCACAACTTCCTTTACAGTTCCAGCATGATTTAATGTAACTATGGACTCCCTTTTTTCCAATAAAGAGCGGAGAAGACAGCAGAAGTGCATCAGAGAGGTGGGAGATTTACCTGATGACGCCTCTGCTGCTCTCCTCGCAAGTAAAAAGAATCTTAACGTCTCTTGTCCTTCTTCCCCAGGTTATTTGATGTGTTTGTGTGTTAAAACCTAAAAAGGATCCAGATCTAAAGCCACACCTTCCCACATTCAAACTGACTTTTTTTTTTCAAACCAACAGAAAAAATAAATACATCTGTAAACAACTAAAACTGACAAAAGTAACGTTGTGAGTTTCAGCCTGCAGTCGTCCTGGTCGCATTTCTGAGTAGAAAAACCGCACGATCGTCCTGAAGGAGTGAGAGGGGGAAAATTTGGGGCTTTATCTGGAAAATGTTTCCCTGGTTTTTAAGTCGTTCGCACCTCCTGTGTCTAATGACTGTTTTCTGTAGAAAAGCTGTGGGTGTTTCAGTGAAAAAGGAAAACCTCTCAGAGTGGGCTCATAAGTTCTTGGTGTTTATGTGAGTTTTGTAATGCTTTGTCAGGTGGTCGCTCCTCATGAAGCGCTTCTTACACTGATTGCACTCGAAGCGTTTGTCTCCTGTAAAAAAAACAAAAAAACAACAGAAAACGAGGATCAGCATATGAGCATCCAAAAGGGACACAACACATCAACACTGCAGAAACGATCTAGAAATAAGTTAAAATGTCTTAAATTAAGTGTATTTATCCTTATTTTAAGTAGGTAAATTAGATAGTTTGCCAATGGAATTAGTATTTTTACTCTTAAAATACGATAATTAGATAAAATGCACTTAAAATAACAAAATGCAATTGTGTTTTCTTATTTTAAATGTAAATTGTCTTGTTCCATTGGCAAAAAGTCTCTTTTACCTCCTCAATTCAAGAACAAATGCACTTATTTAAAGAAAAAAATACTTATCTAGATTTCCATTTTTTTCCAGAATATTATCATAAGTGATTATTCTAAAAGCAAAGCTGAATTTATTTGGAAAGGATTCCGACGCAGAACTCAAATGCCTCTCATTGGATGATGTGACGAAAGGGGAAATATAGCTGCTTGAGTTACTAAAAGTACTGATAATCTGAAAAGAATTAATACTCAAATGCTTCATCCAGATACATAAGTAATTCGGTCAGGTATCCATTAAATACAAGTGTTTGCATATTTTTGCTTTTTTTTTTTCCCCATCTCAGATTTCTAGATTATTTGCCCGATAAAATACCTAATAATAAACCTAAAACAACCCAAAAAATATTGTAAAAATATTTAACTAATAGAAGCTCGAGGTTGGGATTAAAAAAGATGAGTTATTAATTCTTTATTATTTGGCAATTTTTATTCCCCTGGTATAAAAAAAAATTATCTGGTATCAAATATCTTCCTGGGTATTGATTTGTTTAGTATCGATACCATTACCAGTATCAGGCGGCGCCCCGATACTGCACTAAAATGTTGGTATCGGTATCGGTGAGTACCAACAAATAGGGCACCGATACCATTTTTAGAGCCAAAAGTTTATTTATTTATTGTCACCCATTCCTGGTAGGCAATAAAAAGTTCTACTGGATTCACTTGGTATTAGGGTTGTCACGATACTAAACTTTTCAACTCGATACCGATACTAAGGAAAATATTCGATACTCGATACCATTTTCGATACCACAAGGATAAAATTTCAACAGAAATATTTTGATTAATAATTAAAATACAATAAATAAATAAATACAATAAACAATAAGAACAAAATTTTGAGGTTGTTTGCTGTGCACAGTATTTAGCAAGCTTGATAAAAAACTTACAAAATTAAAATTAAGTTTTCCTTACTTGGCTATGCTTTGCACACATAACAATGACACTGACCAAACCGGTTAAGAAACAAAAATAATTCTCAGCAGCTGCAACTGTTACAAAAAAAGTCTGAAACTGAAAAGTGCACAGAATTATTCAATCACAGTGTTCAGAAAGTGCATTTTCCTCTATTCTGCACTTTAGATGAATGACTGTTTAGGTGCGACTGGTACTCGATACTTTTGAAAATATGTATTGTATCCGGATACAACATTTCAGTATCGATACTTTTTT
Source organism: Cyprinodon tularosa (assembly GCF_016077235.1). Taxonomy (NCBI): domain Eukaryota; kingdom Metazoa; phylum Chordata; class Actinopteri; order Cyprinodontiformes; family Cyprinodontidae; genus Cyprinodon; species Cyprinodon tularosa. The sequence continues at coordinate 1,575,687 of NW_024038928.1, read as the reverse complement.
GAGTATCGATACTTTTGACAACCCTACTTGGTATTAGTCTTTTTCCTGCTTCACAAAGGTAGGCAGCAGCTTGACAAAGCCATGATGGCAATTATTTTACATCCAAGCAGTTTGCAGTTCTTCATTTATACAACCACACTTCAAACAGCATTACAACCTTAGTTATTAGCCGTGTAGAAAAAGTCATCAAACTCCTTTTTACATATTGTCAGCATGGTTAAGTTACTTAGAATCTAGCGAGAAGCGTCAGGAGTTTTGTTCCATGAATGTTGCACAAAAAAAAAAAAAAAAAAAACATGTTTTGAAAGTATAAATTTCAGGGTTCCTACAGCATAAGTTAAATTCAAGACTTTTTAAGACTTTTTAATGCCACTTGAAATAAAAATTTAAGACCAAATTCACAAGAAACACAAGAAAAACCTGCTTGCGACAACTTAACCCAAATGTTTATTTTAACATAAACCACTGCACTATTGTTTCAAATTTTGAAAAGCTTCCCATACAGGAAGAAAGCTAAAAACACACAAATGACAGATATATTTTAACAATTATTTAACTGAATTCACAAACTTTGTTTTAGCAGGGAACAAAAATCAGTTTTAAAGCCACAACATAACCAGCGCTAAGTCTTTTTTGCAGCTATTTTTCTTTGTATGGTTTTCTTAGTATGTTTGATTTGGTGATAAGTGGAGGCATTGCAGAGACAAGGGTGGAACCAAACTGAGAAATACCGGCTGTTTCTCTGTAACTCCATTTTGGCGCTTTGTGTTTCGTGCTTCGCATGTGCGACTCCACTGCCTTCTGAGCTTGAATGACTTCTTGCACAAAATCCACTGAGCCTCATGTATGTTCCCTGGTTTTAGCCATGGAGAAAACTCTTGGCTGGAGACAATTTTGGTTACATTTACACTTGCTCATATTTTCCAGACAAAAAGTTAAAGGCACATCTCCCAAATGTCCCGGCCGCAACAACGCTTTTATTGGTTCCGCTATCAGGACGGAAACAATAAAGGCAAGCCATTTTTTTTTTTTTTTTTATAAAAAGAAAAAAAATTGTCAATTTTAACGTTTTATTTAGATTACAAAAATAAATTCTAATAAAAATAATCGTATTTATAATGTTTTAAAAATAAGACCTACGAAAGACTGATTTAAGACATTTTAATACCAATTAAGGCCTTAGTTTTATTTTGAAGAATTCAATGCCTTTGAAGATTTTTTAAGGACCCGCGGGAACCCTGAATTTGGAAAAGAAAAAATGCAACCAAAAATTTACTTAGAATTGTTTTAATCAGGAAAAAATAGCGTGGCATAAGATTTTTTTTCTAGAGGGGGAGCTGCCCTGTCCAAAGGTTAGGTCAATCAGAAAGGGTTGTTTTGTTTTTTTAAAGTGAATCATTTGCATTTTTTTCCATAAGTCTCTACTACTCATAAAATAATCTTTGGTATTTAAAAAAAAAAAAAAATCTATAAAACGTGCATTTTTTTTACAGATTACTCTACCAGTATTAATGGTTGGAAAAATCCATTACCTAAATACTGGGTTGTACAGCTCTTAATATTTTCCCTCTGCCTCCATCCTCACCTACAGGTTAATCACTTAGGATGAAATATTAACATTAGAGCTTCCAATTGACTCACTAAATGCTAAATATTTTACTTTTTATATTTTATATTCATATTTTTATCTTAAGTGTATATATTAGTCTATTTTATTGCATGCCTTATACCCACAGCTTTTAGATATTTTTATATTTTTATTTACCTATTCCATATTATATGTTTCATGTTGCACGATTCGTACCACAAAAAATTCCTAGTTTGTGAACTCCTTCACTAACAATGGCAATAAACCTGATTCTGAAAATGACTAAAATCACTGTGTACAGATCTGTAACCTCTCTGGGCTCAGGTTCTCCATCTTTTTATGATCCGTCTTAAAGCCGCTGCAGCAGCAGGCCTCTGTAGGCGGTCAGAGATTTATCACACCACATGAACTTACCTAAGTAAGAAAGAAAATTCCCCCCTGCCTGTTCAAAGCTGAGAATTGTGTCTACTGCTATCATTTATCTGTTTTCTATCAACTTGTGTTTTTTTACCATTTATGTATTTTATTATCTCTCCCCTCACCTGTGTGCGTCCTGGCATGCCTCTGCAGCTCGTCGCTGCGTGTGAAACGTTTCCCGCAGAAAACCCAGTTGCAGACAAAGGGCCTCTCCCCGGTGTGCAAGCGGACGTGTGCTCTGAGCAGCGATGTTTTCCTGAACGTCTTCTCGCAGCCTGCGACGTGGCAGATGTGTCTCCTCTTCCCCACCTCCCCGGGCCTGAAAGCAAACGTTAGAAAACATCAGGTGACATTCAGGGCTAATGGAAACAGGCAGGCGACATTTAGATTCGATACAAATAGTTCAAATAATTCCATCAATTCTGGCTACTGTCATTAGACAGAAGCAGTAGAATCATCGCCACTTTTGAGGCGTAGACCAGTATCGGGTATTGCAGGCTTACGAAGACCTCAACGACCCCCCATTCCTAAGGGACAGACCTGTTCTTACGGTTCAATTTGAGTGTTTTCAAAGCCATAACAAGGCGTTGTTTGGGCTACTCTATAAAGCTTGGAACTCAACGCTAATGGGAAGCACAATGTCTTCAAACTTAGAAAGCAAAGTCCAGTGGTTTGCTTTTTAACTTTTTTGGAATGACTAAGAATCTTCACTAGCACATTGCCACTTTTAAGTTAAAGTGGAACCCCGTTTTTTTTTTACATTTGGCCCCTTGATTTTACGTTATTACATCATGTATTTGTTTCTGTCATTTGGAGCTGTTCTGAAGATATTCGGTTAGGTTATATCCAAGTAACGTCTTCCTATGGGCGATCGACTTTAAGGCATAGCTGAACTGTTCATAATTGATCATTTATGGTACGCCAGCATTCATGTAGGCGAATCACTGTCCCCAGACATCCACGGTTATATTTTTTATATTTATATGTTTAAAAACCAAGCGGCGCGTGTATGACGTCATCCGCGCATGCGCACTGGAGTTGTAACAGGAAGCCCGGGCCACAGGCGGCTACGCTCTACCCTTTCTATTCATTCAGCTAGCTAATCTGAATCGTTCAATTCCATTTCGAGAGCGAGATCATCTGTAGTAGCAGCACTAGACATCTTCAGGGTTCGTACACCTTTTCCAAAGTCAAAATCAAGCACTTTTCAAGCACTTTCAAGATCCATTTTAAAACTTTTTCCAGCACCTTACACCACCGTAAATTACATAGCAATACATAGTGAAGATTATTACTCGGCTGATCAAAGAAACTTACTCCTCTGCCATGGCGTAGTAATATAACCAACCAGAGGGTGTCGCAATTCAGTATTATCAGCCGTAGAGTTATCAATGCTGTTTTAAGGTCTGGGCCTGGCAATGAATTAAAACTTCGTTTTTTTTTTTGGAACGTTGGTGAGGCGGTAGCGTGAGTATCACACCGTACTCTCAGTCACTCAGTAACTTAGCCTGTGAATTCCTAGCTAGCAGTTACTAGCGTAAACAAATAGGAGCTAACGTTAACGTGTATTAGGCTACTTCAGTTGGCTTACTTAAAAAGTCTATGACTTACTCTTCATGTGACTCGACAGCGCAGACTCAGCCATTGTGAAAAGCTGCACATCTTTTTTGCAGACTTTACAAGAGGCAACTCGTGGGGTTTGTCCCCGTTTAATCCATAATTTGTATTTTTCATCTTCCAGCCAACGTTCATTGAAACGACTACCTCCCGGCATGGTGCAGTAGTGGTTTCATGGGGGCGGAGTCACACATGGAAATTGACTGGCAGATCGCAGTCGCACATAAGCGAGCAGGTTTAATTTTCGGGCTCTCCAACGCATTTATTTTCAACCTTTTTACTTCACTCCTAACAATAACATAATCCTTTCAGAAATCCCCTAGTAAGTAAACTTTTTGCAACAGAAATGGATTAAAAAAATCTGAAAAATTGTTTTCATTCATCTTCTTAAGACTATAACATTAGCAGGTATTTTCCTGTCTACTGACAGACGTACCTTTTATCTGCATCTTTACAGTTGGGGCAGGTACAGGCCATGCGGCGTTTTTTCTCCCCTGGCTGACTGGGCAGCTCCAGCGTCAGCGTCTGGTCCATCTGGATGGCAGGCTGGCCCTGCGCCGTCGCCAGCTGGAGGCCTCCACCATGCATCGTCTGCACTGTTAAGTGCTGTTGACCTAATAAACATAAAATACAGAGAAATGCTATAGGAGAAAACAACCTTTAGAAATCTGCTAATGTGCTTAATAGCAGTTAAAGGTAAATGTAACAAAGTGCGGAAATGAAAGCTGGAGGATAACATGCTCTGTGAAGAAAATATTTACATTATACTTAAAAAGTAGTATGTCAACAATACTTTAGCGATCACATTACTTTGGCTACCCTGTCCTCATATATGTTCATCCTTTTAGGAGGAAGCTTTTATTATTATCTTTGTTTCTGTTAAAATGGAGATGTTGATCTGCAACATCGCTTTTTGGGTCAAATTAGAGCGAATAGGATTTATGTTAATTAGAAGAGAGTCAATGCAGGGCTGGGGGGGTTGCCATAATGTAGGGAAACTGGTTTCCCCTGATGTTCCAGACCGACACGTCTTACACTGCAAAGATGAAATAACAGGCAATGTAGAAAATGTATTATTACCGTTACTATTATGGAAAATCAATTGAATACATGTTTTACTTTGTCAGCATCATCAGGAGAAGTCAAATTAAACTATCTTTATAAACTAACTAAAATAGTTGGGGGAAAAAAGCAACAGTAGTAAAAGCAAGTAATATTTGCGCAGACAAAAAGCAGCTGTGATTGGTCCTTGGTACGCCTTTCCGGCTGTCTGTGTGGTCGTCCTTCTCGATTCGGTGCAGGGGAACGCCATTTTTAAAAACCGAGGAACAATTACAATGGACAACTAGGACGAAAAGTTAATCGGTCTTTTTGCCAACTCCATTAACAGAACCTGTTCCATTTCAATGTCTAGCAACTCTAGATCCATCTCTGTGACCGCGATACCTTGCAGACGCACCATTATTGTTTTGGAAGATAAACACTACCGCAGCCCAAGTTCTCGTGACAATCCGCCAAAGTTCTCGCAAGTTCTCGAATAGGCTCCCCCTTGTGCTTTGGCGGGAAACTGCTGTGCATCCCTAGAGATTCCAGACCAACGGTGGAGAAGCATACCAGCAAAACTGATTCGCGACCAGACCCAAGCGACATTTGATTTATGCGGTTGCAGAAGTCTAATCTGCCCTTTAGTGTCTCTATTTAGTATCAGCCAGTGAGTCCAGAAAAACTTTAACAGAAGTTTATCTAAAATGCAGATTGTCGCTAGCTTAACTTGGCTGTAAACATTTAGCTTTAACTGACCAATCAGAGGGGAAAAAATGCTAACGTTAGGGTGGACCCGCTAGCTGGCGCAGTGGGGCAAATCTGAAATCTGATTGGTTGAAGAAAACGTTCATCACTAATATTGTTAAGGTACAATCACCCAGCACTGCTGTTTCTGAAGGTCCTGGGCAGATTTGATTGACATAGCACAATTAACTTCCTGTGGTTTTATTTTAAAAATATAAACATCAGATAAGCTCCTTCAGTTAGCATCTAAATAGCGCCCAATTAGCTGTGCTGCATGGAAGAGCAGCATAACGTGATGACAGAAAAGTAGGACATTATGCAAAATGTTTAAAACGTGAAAGAAAAAGGTCAGCAGTTAGCATTGTAGATAGGGAAGGATTCTGTAACTTAATGAACTTTATTGAGAAAAGTTTGAACTTTCTGAGAGAAACCAGAACCACCAGTTTAAAGCAGCTGCTAACAGCACAAAGTCTCTCCGAGCTCCGACTACTGGATTATACTAAAAACAGAGCGCTATATCATGGTTAGCGTTGACTTTAGTGACAAAAAGTAACACCTAATCTCCCAGTATGTCAGAGCCACATACCCTGACTTTAATGATAGTGTCACAACTGCACTGGAAAATAAAAAGTATTCTAATGATCTTGTATTCAGGAATCTAATATGTTCAAGCCTTGCTTTTATAAACTTAAAAAAATGTGTGAGAAAACTCTTTTTTTATTATTATTCAGTCAGTAAAGAAAACCGCTGACATAATAAATTGTTAAAAATATAATAATGTACTTTTTTCCCCCCTCAGCTTATTGTAATAGAATATTAAGTCCTTCATGTTGAGACAAGAGAAAACAGTTTTTTAATAAAATGGCGACTTAACAATCGATAAGATCAATGAACTTTAGATTAATTAATCAATTAATAAAATGCATCTTTAGTACCGACTGTCACCATGAAGCTGTTATTCAGGCTCCTCATTAGCTTACCTCCTGCATTGGTGATGGTGACAGGAACTCCCTGGACCTGGACCCCATTGATACTGATCGTCTGCACTGCCTGAGATGCAGAGGACAACTGTGACTGGTTGAATGCCATCACTCCACCTGCAGGGGCGATCTTTGCCAGGGTGCGCTCCTTTCGCGCCCCTGCCTGGGTCCTCTTGCTGCTGGCAGGTGGTGATGTGGGGGTGGTTGGGGCAACAGAGGTTGTAGGGCTTGTTGCCTTGGAGCCGGAGTCTTGCAGTTGAACTGACTGCCACTCCCCTGACGCTGTTTTGAAGAGGATCTAAGTGAAGTAAAATATAAACTATTAACAAGAGAAATGCAGTGAATGAAATGAGTTAAAGAGGACAGTGGGAAACTGATTTAGCTTTCTGTCAAAGTCTTATAACAACTGCATCAAAAAAGGAAGAGATTAGAATGAGTTGTGTATAAATACATAGGTGCTGCCATCTTTGATTATGGTAGCCAAAAGGGGACAATCTGTATTTTCACGACCATAAGGCGCACCGTACTAAAAGGCGCAGTCTCAGTTATGTGTGCCATTACTGTATTTAACACACACATAAGGCGCACCGGATTATATACCGGTACATATCCTCTACTACGTTTAAATACCTCTACTGCGCATTTAAAAATAGAGCGGGAGCAAAACTGAGTATGTTTGTGCTTTATTCATGTATTTATTACAAAGTATTAATCAAACCCATCAAAGTCATCATCCTCTGTTTCTGAATTAAACAGCTGCGCTAAATCAGACATGCCAATTTCGCCTTCTTTGCTGTCAGAGTCACTTTCCGTGCCGTGCGGCTCCTCGGAAATGATGCCGGCTTTTGCAAAAGCTCGAACAACAGTGCCAGCAGACATGTTAGCCCAAGCATCTACACTGGAAAAAAATTGAAATCTAGAAGTCATCTTTTCTTAAAAGGATTGCATTTGTTCTTGGATTGAGGAGATAAAAGAGACAGTTTGCCAATGGAACAAGACAATTTACACTTAAAATAAGAAAACACAATTTAATGGTCTTATTTCAAGAAAATATCATCTAATTATCTTATTTTAAGAGCAAATATACTCATTCCATTGGCAAACTATCTCATTTAACAACTCAAATTAAGGGTAAATACACTTAATTTAAGACATATTTACTTATTTCTAGATTGTTTTTCTAGTGTACAATCCATCCGCAAACTGTGGCGTAACTTGCCCGGCGCTGCCTTCCACTTTTCGTGAAACTGTGGTCTCCGTCGTTCATCCATCGCCCCCACTTTACTTTGAACAGCGGTTCACACCGATGTCGAGTGGTTGAAGTTCCTTTGTCAGACCTCCCGGAATAACAGCGAGCACAGCGTTCATTTGTTTCCCCTTGTTTTTCACATCGGCTATGAGATGGGCACGCATGGAGTCACAGATTAACAGCGATGTTGATGAGTGGAAAAAACCACCTGGTCTCCTTGCATACACCTCCCTCAGCCACGCTTTCATCATCTCCTCATCCATCCAGCCCTTTTCCTTTGCCTTAATAACGACTCCAGCTGGAAAAGGCTCTTTAGGCAAAGTCTTTCTTTTAAAAATCACCATAGGCGGCAGTTTCTGTCCATTTGCGTGGCAGCCAATCCACGCCCACACTTCCCCCTTTAACGTTCTCATGGTGGTCTTAACAACGTCCACAATAACAACACACATAGGGCGCACCGCACTATAGGGCGCGCCGAACTATAGGGCGCGCCGCACAAAAAAGACGTTTATATGCGGCTTATAGTCGCGAAAATACGGTAGTCCTCTGTTTTATTCCCCAATATATGAAGACAAGCTGACAGTGGAGGAGTAGAAAAAAACAAATATGACCAGACATGTCACAGACTCTTCAAATCAAAAGTGTCTATCTTTGGGGTTACGTTAGAAAGAGGTCAGTCTATTCCAGTAACTAGTCCGCCCTCCCTGCACAAACAGCTAGTTTGCTTTTTAGCATAAACCTGATGAGCTCCACTGCGGTTATCAGCTGCTGTCTTTTTTCACCAAAGTCATACCAGCAGTTGGCCGTACACGTCAGACATATTTTGCAAGAAACTTTTCATGTGTTTCATCATTTAATTAGCTGATTTCTCAAGAGTAACGGGGGCCGACGTTGTCCCTCTAGTCAGAAGGAACAGACCAAATTAATATAATTTTTTTTTCCTTCTGCCATAATTTTAATGCTAAAAGTTCAAAATAAAGACAGAGTAGCCTTGTTTCCGTCCAAATGTAATGCAAATTTTAAGCAAGCTTTTAAAAAGTAAAAAACAGTTAATTCAATGCGTTTCAATCATTGGAGCGAATTAAAGAGTCACTGCAAAGTGTGACGTTGTCATATGTTGCTGCTGCATTTAGCTGTAGTAAACAGGAAGAGTTAACAGGAGAGAGAAGACCGCAGCTTAAAATAATAACAAGAAATGTGTTGCAAGTTGTATTTAGTTTACCATGTCAGCTAGTATTAGGAATGGTTCACGCAACTGGATAGAGAAGTGCGGTTCTAATGCTGCATTCAGGACGCTACAGTGGCAGAGACAGCTATTCAGCCACAGTAGTTGAATATTCGCTACGTCAGTACTTATTGGAAAAATATCTTTCACTCTCCTTTTTAAATAAAAGTCAATAAATAAATAAAATAAACTAAAGCAAGTGTAATTTTTTTTGTGTAATTTAGAAAGTTTATTACAATCCTCTAATTCATTACTTCAAAATAAGACGAAGGGAAAAAAAGGTTGATGAAATACGCCTAATAATGTTTAGTTCTCAACGTCATCACCTTACAGGACGCTTAAACTCGTCCAGGATGTTGACTCTGTTACATTTATGACCCTCAGAGGCTTCAGTGATGGTTATTTAACTGCCAGGCACCAGATGGCTTTGACAAAATGCAGCAAGAAGGCAGAGTCACAAAAACATGAGTTAATGGTCCAAATTAAACTAACTAATGTGAAGAGTAAAGGCTGATCTTAACATCGTACGACAATCACCAAAGCTACCAGTTAGTAAACATCTCTGATTGATATTTTAAGTTTTCCAGCTAACTTCCTGCCAGGCTGTAACGATGCAGCGTGGAAGCTCAGATGGTTTGACTTCATACCTGGGTCGGTGTTGGATCCTGAGGGGTCACCTGCAGGCTCGGAGTGATGGGCTGTTTCTGTGGGACAGGAGGCAAAGTGGCAGAAGCAGCCTTCACCACTTTCAACGCCTGCTGAGGGATCTGGATCAACTGGGAATCAGTCTTAGGCTGCACCACCTGGACCTGTTGCACCATCGCTGGCTGTCCAGGAGATTGCAGAATCAGCAAATTGTTCCCCGCCTACAGAAAACAACAAAGGTTTATACATGATGTTGAAACACTTGGTTTAAAGCAACACTATGTAACTTTTAGGCATCGGGGTCACTAGACCTGTAACCTCAGGCTTAACTTCTCTCCTGCAGTTTGGAATCTGATATCGGACCACCTTGGACCATCAGATTACAGTCAGGTCCATAAATATTGGGACATCAACGCAATTCTAATCTTTTTGGCTCTATACACCACCACAATGGATTTGAAATGAAACAAACAAGATGTGCTTTATCTGCAGACTTTCAGCTTTAATTTGAGGGTATTTACATTAAATCAGATGTACGGTGTAGGAATTACAACAGTGTGTATATGTGCCTGCCACTTTTTAAGGGACCAAAAGTAATGGGACGGATTAATAATCATAAATCAAACTTTCACTTTTTAATACTTGGTTGCAAATCCTTTGCAGTCAATTACAGTCTGAAGTCTGGAAGGCATAGACATCACCAGACGCTGGGTTTCATCCCTGGTGATGCTCTGCCAGGCCTCTACTGCAACAGTCTTCAGTTCCTGCTTGTTCTTGGGGCATTTTCCCTTCAGTTTTGTCTTCAGCAAGTGAAATGCATGCTCAGTCGGATTCAGGTCAGGTGACTGACTTGGCCATTGCATAACATTCCACTTATATCCCTTACAAAACTCTTTGGTTGCTTTCGCAGTATGCTTTGGGTCATTGTCCATCTGCACGCCGTCCAATGAGTTCTGACCACCACCATGCTTCACTGATGAGGTGGTATGCTTTGGATCATGAGCAGTTCCTTTCCTTCTCCACACCCTTCTCTTTCCATCACTCTGGTACAACTTGATCTTGGTCTCATCCGTCCAAAGGATGTTGTTCCAGAACTGAAGGCTTTTTTAGATGTTGTTTGGCAAACTGTAATCTGGCCTTTCGGTTTTTGAGGCTCACCAATGGTTTACATCTTGTGGTAAACCCTCTGTATTCACTCTGGTGAAGTCTTCTCTTGATTGTTGACTTTGACACACATACACCTACCTCCTGGAGAGTGTTCTTGATCTGGCCAACTGTTGTGAAGGGTGTTTTCTTCACCAGGGAAAGAATTCTTCGGTCATCCACCACATTGGTTTTCCATGGTCTTCCGGGTCTTTTGGTGTTGCTGAGCTCACCGGTGCGTTCTTTCTTCTTAAGAATGTTCCAAACACTTGATTTGGCCACACCTAATGTTTTAGCTATCTCTCTGATGGGTTTGTTTTGATTTTTCAGCCTAATGATGGCTTGCTTCACTGATAGCGACAGCTCTTTAGATCTCATATTGAGAGTTGACAGCAACAGATTCCCAATGCAAATAGCAGACTTGAAATGAACTCTGGACCTTTTATCTGCTCCTTGTAAATGGGATAATGAGGGAATAACAGACACCTGGCCATGGAACAGCTGAGCAGCAGATGGTCCCATTACTTTTGGTCCCTTAAAAAGTGGCAGGCACATATACACACAGTTGTAATTCCTACACCGTTCATCTGATTTGGATGTAAATACCCTCAAATTAAAACTGAAAGTCTGCAGATAAAGCACATCTTGTTTGTTTCATTTCAAATCCACTGTAGTGGTGTATTAGAGATGTCCCGATCCAGGTTTTTGCACTTCCGATCCGATACCGATATTGTTTTTGCACTTCCGATCCGATACCGATATTGTTTTTGGACTTCCGATCCGATACCGATACTGGCCGATACCAGCCTATCCGAGCATGTGTTTAAGTTTAAGTTAAAGTATTTAGCCTTAGTTGTAAGACTCATGTTGAAAAGGGTTTTAGTACTCTTGATAACATCTAGCCAGCTGAATTAGGTGAGATTGAATAAAACACAATAATTGGTAACAACAAACTTACCTGTTTATTAAGAGATAAACACAAACTGGACAAAATTATGAATAGCAATCTAATATTGCACAGTGAACAGTAAAACCGTAAACAGTTAAAGGTGCTATATTACTGTAAGTTTTAATAAAAATGCAAAACAGACAATAGTGGAAAATAGTCTATTAACTTAGAATCAGGACTTTACTCTTGAAAAAAGATACTGCTTTAAAAAAAGTAAGTGCAAATAATTGTTACACAAAAAAGGCCTTATACTCCCCAATGTCCTCCACACCTAGTCTCCATCTACACATCGTGCAGGATAAAATAATCCCACACGGCTGACATTTTCCCCGCTATCTGTTTTAATGGTTAGGCCGGGAGACAGACCCAAAAAGACCTGTGGGTGTTTTGAAGGTGTTCTGGAAAATGCGGACCGGATTCAGGGAACACTGGCGCAAAATAGTGGAATGGATTGTTTCAATCGGCGAAACTGGAAAATACGGACCGGATTTTGTTTATAAAAACTGGATCGGCAGTCTGGATCGGCATTTTTACATGCTTTGCCGATACGCATTTTTTGCCAATATCGGTGTCCGATCCGATACGTGGATCGGATCGGGACAAGCCTATGGTGTATAGAGCCAAAAAGATAAGAATTGTGTTGATGTCCCAATATTTATGGACCTGACTGTATGATCAGGTGTCTATCGCGACATATACAGATATTAATTGCCCAGCACTTGTCCAAAGCACTACCTGTTAACCAAACAGATAGACTAATAACCTGTATAAATCTGTTAGATAAACAAAGAGTTTTTTTGTGGCTCTTATACAAACCACCCTTTTCCTTCTAACTCCTGGTAAATGCTAACTATTTATTCATTCTCATTGTTCAGTCTTAGTTATGCTGGTCTTACTTTTTCAAGAAAGCGTGTAATTTTGTTACATTCTTACAGCTTTAAAACAAGATAGAATCTCTTGTAAGAAAATGACACAGTTTAAGATGATAAAATTGTAAAAAAAAAAAAAAGGTTGCCACAAAAATAAAATGTCAAAATCAGTAACAATAATCAGGAAAATATTACGTACTTTATATAATTTTTGATACTGCTGGGAGAAAAGAAAAGTGATAATTAATTTAAAATAATTTATTAAAATAATAAACTTGGAGAAACTCTTTTAACACTTTTTTAATTATCTCACCATGGAACATGTTTTCTCAACAGAACCGATATGTTTGTTAAATTAATGTACAAAATAAATAGCCCAGAAATCTAAAATTAACGAGAGATAAGATATTATTAAAAAAGTATGCAAACAAAACTTGTTTAGTACTGATACCACGTCAAGTTAGTATTATATCCAGATATAGCATTTGGGTATCAATACATTTTGGAGTCTTGATGTTTTTTGACGACCGTAACGAAAACAACATCAGCATCATTTTTCCTTCTTCATCCAGACAGGAAGCTAAAACTTAGGCTGAGATTTTTAGATCCTTGTTCCATTTAAATAACAAAAATTAAGCATTATTTTTTAAGACTGGTTTTCATCAAAACTAGAGATCAACCAATGTGCCGTTTTTCAGGCTGATGCCGATTATTTTAATAGATCTTTAACCGATCACTGATGTATACTGATGATTTATTGGGTCCAATTCATGGAGCTGATATTTGTTTTTTTCTCCATCCATTTATGTGACACAATGATAAAAATCTCACAGATCGCAATTTAAACAGACAAATAAAACATCTATAAACACATCAAAACAAAACATTAAGACCTGATAGCAAATAATGGAGTTAAATTAGGGACTCCAAGTTTGCTCAAAAATACAGTTTTAAACTGACTTTTTTTTTTTTTTTTTACTGCAAAAAAATAATGTTTTAAACTTCCTTTTTCAGGTTTAATTTTGGTGTCTGGAAAAAATAGTTCCAGCTGTTGCATTCATGATCTGTGGGTTCATTTTTCTTCTGTTTCAAAAAAACATTTCAGTTTTTAAACAATTTTTAAGTTTCCAAATAATTTCTCAGTTTAAAGTTTTTTGTTGTTTTTTAACAAAATTTATGGCCCCAATGTAGCTCCATAGAATGCAGGGGAGCCACAATAAATGCAATCTACGTGACCTCAAGGTATAGCTGCTAAATGCATTAAAGAATCGGCCAAAGCATGCACGCATCAGTCCATACCGATATGAGGTAAATGGAACGCTAATCTCCACTAACATCATTTCTTAAAATCAAGTTCAGTAGGAAGATGGTCAATGTAGAACTAAAATAGGCAGAAATATCACCTGTATGATGTTATCGCCAGCTTCAATTACGATGGTCTCCATCTGCTCCGGCGGAGGTGAAGGAGCTGGCGGAGGTTCGGCCAGCGGAACCACTTTCCTCTTCCTCCCTCGCCGTCCCTTTCCAGGTGTGGGAGGGGACGCGGCAGTCTCTGTGACGACCGCAGACCCGCCGACCTCTCCGGTTGCAACATTAAGGGGCAGCGTGAGCCCGCCGGGCAGCTGCATCACATTAGCCGCCACATTGTTTGGTTTCCGTACCTTGAGCGAGGGTTTAATGGCGACGGTCTTCTGCGGCGTCACCGGTGTTGCAGCTGCGACAGCTGGGGCTGGCACAGTCATAGGAGTGGTAATGATGGCCTGGTTAGTGCCTGGTATGAGCTGGATCTGACCTCCCTGCGGCATCATCTGGATTTGCGGCATCACCTGGTACTGGATGTTAGCAGGGCCGGCGGTGTTGGTGCGTGCCGGACTCTGTTGGATCGTAAGGACAATAGGACTGCCGGGAGCTGAGGTTCCCAAGCCAGCAGGGAGCTGGATCACATTGCCCTTAGCTGAAAGGAAACCCAGGTTTTTGGGTGGAGCTGGCGCTATGGGAGCCGGCTTTATGGGCTGAAGCCTGCGAGGCTGCGGCTGAGTGGGAGGAGAAGTTACGGGGGCCTGAGCAGCAGGGGGCCCGATTTTACTGCAAGTAGCAGCCAGAAGGGCCAGAGGAGAAGGCTGGGTGTCCTGCTGGGAGAAATACCGGAAATAAATTTAAAGAAAGCACAAAATCTGCAGTTTAAATTACGATAGATGGAAAAAATTTCAAACATTAAATACAGATAAACTTATGTTAAAATAGGAATTGCTAACACTTTTAACTGAATGCTTACATCAGAGTTCATTAAAGTCGTAGGGAAGCGGCTGTTCCAACCGTTGCATTTCTGAATTCTCCCGAATGGTGCCCGACTTTACACCAGTGAATAAAGTAAATGTGATTGGTTGATTATCAAAGGGGCGGGATTGTTGTGGCGGAAGGTTCGCAAGCTTTTAGATTGTGGCCGGTTTGTTGAAACCATCGTTGCTAACCAACTTAGTGCTAGGAGGTTTCCAATGGGAAATTCCATTGGCACCAAGTAGCACTAAATTGGTGACTTAGAAACGACACTGTCAAGGAACGCCATGGACAGAGGAAACATGCAAGAGGAGGAGAGTTTAGTGTCAGAAGTCGTGGATGAGTCTCCTCTGTCATCCATTATTTATTTAGAGGAGGAAAGTGGGGACAAAGTTGTTATGGAAGAGAACGCCAGGGCGGCAGAAGCTTGGTTTGGTGAAGAAGGCTTCCAGCCGTACATGTTTGAGCCCTTGCCTCGCAACGCTGCCAGTTCTGTTAGCTCTACGCCTGCTGAAGACACAGACGTCCATCCCTGAGAACACTGGGACGGAACTCAATGGGAAAGGAAATGATGATTCTTATTTATTATTTCAACCGTATATTACCTGTGACAAATTAATCAAGATGCTATGACTGAAAAAAATTGATTGACAGGCGACTGTTGATATATGATTGGTTGAATTTAGGTGTACAGGCTGACATATAACTAACTGGTCTGCATAAGATAAAAAAAAAAACAAGGATTTTAAGACAGGATTTTTTTTTTATTGAAATTTTCTAATTTTTGAGACAAAATGGTCTGATAAAGAGCACATTTATATACATGTTTAAGCCAGAATGTTTTGACATTTAAATATGACTTCCCTACGACTTTAAGCTCCTAAATTGCTTTTATTTGTCTTCAACATGATTAGAGGAAATATGAGAGATCTATCTCCTGTAGGAGATGGGTGGTGTCTGAGGATAGGGAAGCTTGGAAGACTCTGCTGAGGCTGCATGCCCTGCCACCTGTTCCCAGATGAAGCCGACGAGTAAGAAAAGAGCTCCAGGCTAACACTGTCCCCTAGCTAAACCTATGCATTGTGAACATTTTAGGAATTTATTTCCAGTTTCCCTGTGATACGATTCGGCTGGTTTCGCTCCATACGGGATGGTGTTGGCCTGATGGTTAGAGCAGTGCTCTTGTGCTCTAAGAAGGTTGCAAGTACCCGGTTCAATCACAGCCTGCACTCTGGGTCCCTGAGCAAGACCCTTAGCCCCACACTGCTCCCCGTACGATGGCAGCCCACTGCTCCCTGAGAGGATGGGTCAAATTCAGAGGTAAATTTCTCCAGCGTGAGATCAATAAAGTTCAATTATTTTTATTATACATGTCAGCTGCTGCTGACTACCGGATGCTTTTTTGGATATAATTTTAAGTCTGTGGCTCATGAATGAGGTGAAAGAGATGCAGTGATCTCTATCAGATCTGCTGACTGGGACTGGTACCTAGATAGAAGCTTTCAATCCATGACAGAAATGATGATGAAGTCAGAAAAAGGATCAGAGGCCATGAGACCAAGTACTTACCTGTGAAGAAGCAGTGGAGGGCTGAAGGTATTCACTCGGACTAACAGCAACAGTGGCCATACTGTCGTGTTGTTCTGGAAAACACAAAGCAGAGTCAGAGGAAGGCTGCCTACAGCACCTATGATTAATTCCCTCCGATGGAGTGGATTTTGTTCCACCATGGCTCCAAGCAAAGATCATGTTATGTAAATTGAAATTTGAAAGAAAAAAGACAGAAATTAAACTTTAAAAAATTTCTTTTTAAAAAAAAAAGGCCTGAGAGGAACTTTGCCATTTCCTAAGATTTCATTTTTGTTATTGCAAAAACTGCTAACAGAGGATGTAAACTCTCCAGGTGCACAGTTTTATATTGTTAAAACACTTTACACTACAGTATTTTATTGTTTATTTTCTAACTCTGCAATATAAGTTATTCTTTTACATTTTTCTAAGGTCCACCTTTGTGTGATAACTTTTTTCTCTAATTTTCTGCTGCTATAAACACCAGACTCTGGGACAATAAAGGGATCTTTCTATTTTTCTATTCTACTCTAAACAAATAATGGACATGATCAACTGTCTATTAATGGTTTATAAGATTAAAATTTTATCCATCTGAGGATTTTTTTAAATAAGGAACCTAATAGGTTCCTGCTTTGTTGTATATATTTAATATAAATATGTTTAAATGTGTTCTATATGGTTTATTAATATACATGAAAGCTTTTTTGTTTATTCAGTCCTTTTTATTACAGCCGGCAAAATAAACAGTAAAAATACAGTAATGTACCATTTGTTATTTTAATTGATAATATTGTAAAAAATAAAATAAATATATAATATATATATATATATATATATATATATATATATATATATATATATATATATATATATATATATATATATATATATATCAAAGCGCCTTATGTAATGGAAAGATCCTCTTGTCATAGGAGAAAATTCTAATTTTAAAGAAAATGGCAGTTAATCAATTTGTTAGACGATCAATATGATTAGAGCTGCAACTAATGATTACTTTGCTTATCAATTAATCGGTCGATAATTTTTTTTCGATTAATAATCGGATAGCAAAAGGTTCTTTAAAGAAGATTTTTTACAGAGTTGGGTGAAACTAAAACGTTTCTACTTGAGTTCTGAATGGAGCATGTAAAAAGACAAAAATGTTTTTTAATCCTAAATGTTTTTTTACTATTTTCGTATAATTACTTATCTAAGAGGGTCTCTCTCTGTCAGCTAAAGGCACGTTTCAGAGTCGTTATACTCCATTTAACGATTAATTGATTACTAAATTAGTTGACGATTATTCAAATAATCTATTAATTCCATTAATTGTTTCAGCCTTAGAAAAGATCAATACATTTATTTACGGATTAATTGATAAATTGCATCTCTTTTGTAGACATTGACCAGAAGCAACTTTTTCAATAAAACCTTAAGATGGAAATCTTAAGGTTCCAGTTGCCAGATAGACTCTGTATCCACCTCCACAAGCTGTATGCAATAATTATGGTGAAGGCTTAAATACGGATATACGACTTGTAATAAATAAACTGAAAAGTGTTCAAGTCATATCCTTTTTTCGGGTCATAAAGAACATAAAAACCAGCCAACATCGACCTCCAGGGAACAAAAGTAGAATCCCTTATTTTATTCCCAAGTTTTACTTAAGGAAAAAAAGGTTTACGACCATTTTCTGCTGTTCTGACCCCCAGCCCACTAAGCAGTAGTTTCTTTTTAAATGACCAGACCTCCTTACCATCACAGTAGGTAGAGATGTCTTGCTATCTAAAACTTGTGGGTTGGATTCCATCTTCCTACTGCTCAATGTCAATGCACTCAAAAGTCATTTAACTCCAGCCTACCTATCTTTGTACCAGCATATTAATGCAGGTTTATGAAAAAGGGTGAAATTTACATTGTGAAACTTTAAAATCTGCGTTTAACAACTAGGATTAGATAAAAGAAAAACTGGCTCAGAGAGCCTGAATGCATGGTAAGATAATGAACAAGCACACCTCAGCAATAAGCTTCTTATTTGCTGAATATGCAGCAAACAGACAACAACCAAACTTTCAAGGTGGAAAACAGCAAAAGATTGGAAACCGGCCTGAGCTGCCTGCTGCTGAAAGCCAAGAAAGGAAAAAGTGATCCAACACTGATGGCAGTTTGTCTTAGCGCACAACTGTTAACTTTGGCAGTGAGCTCGCTGACTAAAACCAGGTCAAAATTCAACAGATGGTCAGTCTATAAATATCAAAAATTCTCAACAGCAACAAACAGTCAGTTGATACAGATTTTTGACATTTGATCATCTGTGATTAAATGCATTAAAAGCATAATAAAGTAGCCAATTTTTAACATATTGGTGTCTGAATAATGAAACATAGAAACGATGAGACATGAGAAGCAAAGAAGAAAAAAAATCTGCAGGTGTCTAAATAATTTTATTTTAAATTCGCTCCATATAAATAAATAAATTGATATTGGAAAAAATATATATAATCCAGAGATTATGCTTCAAATACCATTTTAATCAAAAAAGTTTTTTTAGAGTAAGATTTAGGTTTTGTTTCAAATATTCATTTTTTTTTTCTCCAATTTTTTGTTATTTGTTTTAAAGACTTTCGATGTAGAGATTATTAGCCACAACATTTTTATTGGTCAAAGCGAGCGTCATGATTGTCTTTATGGGGCTTGAAGTGAAGAGAATATGATAATTCGTAAAATTCAATCGGAATGCAGGAATCCAAAAAACAAATTGAAGACAGAAAACCCGTAGGTGTTTTGGGGGGGAAATTATTATCTTTTTTTTAAATAAAGGATTTTCCTCATAGAATCAGCTGGGTACAAAATACTGTATGGAGGAGATGAAAATAATAATTTTACTTGTTAATTTTTGAAAATACAACAGACGTTGAAAAGGGAAAAGAATAAAGAAAAACCATATCTTTGTGTTTCTACAAACTCTTAAGGCTCATTTAACATTTAACGTCAGTTCTAGGGCTGCAACTAAACATTAGTTAGTTAGTAAGTTATTTTTAACTTAAATGACAATTCTATAAATTCTATAAGTTTTGTTATAATTACTGCTCTAATTGGGTCGCTCTGTCAGCTAAAGGCATGTCTTACAGTCTCTACACCAGAGTTAACGATTAATTAATTACTACTAGGGTTGTCAAAAGTATTGATACTCAGAAAAGTATCGATACTGAAATGTTGTATACGGATACAATACTCATTTTCAAAAGTATCGAGTACCAGTCACACCTAAACAGTCATTCATCTAAAGTGCAGAATAGAGGAAAATGCACTTTCTGAACACTGTGATTGAATAATTCTGTGCAGCAACAGTTGCAGCTGCTGAGAATTATTTTTGTCTCTTAACCAGTCTGGCTAGTGTCATTGTTATGTGTGCAAAGCACAGCCAAGTAAGGAAAACTTAATTTTAATTTTGTAAGTTTTTTATCAAGCTTGCTAAATACGGTGCACAGCAAACAACCTCAAAATGTTGTTCTTATTGTTTATTGTATTTATTTATTGTATTTTAATTATTAATCAAAATATTTCTGTTGAAATTTTATCTTTGTGGTATCGAAAATGGTATCGAGTATCGAATATTTTCCTTAGTATCGGTATCGAGTTTAAAAGTTTAGTATCGTGACAACCCTAATTACTACATTAGTTTACAATTATTTCAAAACTTGATTGATCACGTTTAACCGGATTGTTTCAGCCCTAGTCAGTTCCCACTGTTTTCTGCGGAAGAGGATTAGGGCTACTGAAAATTTTTTAAAAAGTTAACTGATTTTTCAATTTTATTTCAGTATAATATGAGAAAAAAGTCAGAATGTTTATTTTTTTTCACAATTCTGACTTTAATCTCAGAATTTTTACTCTTTTCTCACAATTCTGACTTTTTTCTCAGAATTCTGACTTTAATCCCAGAATTTTGACTCTTTACTCACAATTCTGACTTTAATCTCAGCTTCTGACAGCTAACAATCATGTTAGAATCAAGATGTTTAAGAGCATAAACTAGCTCTCTTGTTTTAATCACCTTCTGCTCTTCCACTAATGAAATAGCATCACCAGGAACCCCTCTGGCACGTAAGAAGTCGCCTAATTCCATCATTTTCCACCAATGTGTTTCTGGCCCTTCCAAACAACTCACATCTTTGTCAGTAAAGCTGAGTGCTCCCACATCTCTTTCTTCATTGTGCCCATCTACATTAAAATCCAAAATTCTGAGATTAAAGTCAGAATTCTGAGAAAAAAGTTAGAACTATGACTTTTATCCCCATATTAAACTGAAATAATATTTAAATCACGTAACTTTTTTATTATTATTTCTTCAGTGGCCCTAATCATCTTCCGTAGTTTTCAAAACATAAGGTAAAAGTAAATCTGCCAACAGAAGGTTGAACATTTGAAATCTTTATCGTCAGAGCAAATAAACAGGAAAATACCTCAAAGTAAAGAGTGACTACAGAGAACGAATAAGCAGATCTCTCCAATATTCAACATCTCAGCAATTATTTTCAACATCAGTTTTTCTTTTTGTGTTTTTCTTTCCCATCAATGTTTATCATGAAGCCAACTTTTACCATTATAAGTATAGAGGTACCCATATAAGGGGAGAGACTCAATCACAGTTTTGCTGTCCAGTAAAAATAAAAGGTTAAGATTCAGGTATTCTAAATTTGTCATCAGTAGTGGTAATACTAATGTAATCCTTTTCCTGTATGCAACCAAAATCATAATAAAGCCTGTGGACTGTGGAGCGTTGGTCAGCTGAGCAGTTTGCTCTGAACGAGCTGCTAGTTTTAGCAAGCAAGCGCCAAGCTAGCAATTCAGCACTAAAGCTCAGGCGGGTTTAGCATCTTTTTCAGCCTCGTTTTATTGTAACATGGACTGAAATTTGAACGGGACAGACATCATTTGAATAATCTAACGGTCTACTTGGGCGTAGAGGAACTAAATGCAGAGAAAATATCTGGGACAAGTGAAACACCAGCTGCTTAGCATTCTAGCTAGCTGAGTCGCAGCTAGCCAACGAAACTCTTTGATGCCGTACAGAAAAAAGGCAGCCCTTTTCCGGATGTTCATGGCTCATTCTAGAGCATAAAACCAAACCTGTTCTTTTCAAACACAGTTGTATGTGCACATAACACCTAGTGCTTTTCTCCTAAACATCAATCCGCTGTTTATGAAGTAGAATGTAACATAAACACCAATGTTTTCATTCCTACCCACCGCTCATGACGACATTCGCTCTCCACAGCCTTGAAGACCAAGCCATGAAGGAATCCGCCCGGCTGGCTCCACCAATCCACGGCCAGGAGTGGGTTGAGGGACAGTCAAATTGACCAATCGCCTTGAAGTAATTCTGTGATTGAAATGTCTTACACCAATCGTAGAAGGAAAGCTGTGTTCCTCCGACTGTTCGGCCAATAGGAGGTCGCTTTTGTGATCAATGGGGCGGTTCCTAGAGGATAATCTAGTACCCTATTACAATAAGATTGCTCTTTCACGGACATGGGTAGCGACCAATGTGATGTTAGAAGGGCAGTTCATGTGAAAAAGAACTTAAATTTTTTTTTAAAAAATTAAAATAAAAATAAAAAATAATAATAATAACAAAAAATAAATAAATAAAAATATTCACAATAACAAACAAAAAAAAAAAGAAAAAGAATGACAACCGTAAGAAGCAATTAACATTAGGTTACTGAAATCTTACCTGTTTAAATGATCTAAGCCCAATTCCGAAGATGGGGCTGTGTATTGATTAAAATTTGAAGAATCAATTCTATTCTGATTCTTGAGATTTAAAAGCTTGTGGTGAGGACAGTGATCACCGAAAAAAAAAAAATCCTTAGTTATATGTATCAGTTTTTAGGGTAAAAAAAAACCATTTTATTTTACCAACGTTTAATTGTCTTTACACTCTAACAAGTACAGAAATAAACTCTCTGCATGTAGCCCATCCCCTTTGGGAGCAGTGGGCTGCCACTGTGCAGCGCCCGGGGAGCAGTATGGGTTTAAAGATTCCTTTTATTGTAGTTCATCACTGGAAGTACATGTGAATATCTGATGAGGATTCCCAGGAAAGCAAATCAAAGATTTCCAACACAAAAATGATTCAATTGCACTTAAAATTATTTACATATACAAAACTATACCTCAACACACACTCAAAATGGATGTTTTCGAACATAAAACATAATCCTCTTTTTAACCAGACTTGAGTTGCTCTGTAAAATGATAAATGATTGTACTTTTTTCCTGCCATTCAATATAAAATGTCTCTTGGGTAAGCCATGTACTTCATTGGGTAAGTGCTGAGCATACCAGGTCTAAAAACTCCCAATCTTCCCTACATCCTCTACCACCATTTCTAGGCTTAACTGTGGCTGCATGGGTCTAATGGAAGCTGATAGTACCATGGGACTAAAGGTACAAATACCCCAGGGTCCATTTTAAGGATCTTTTCTCCTTATGAGTCAAAGTTTTATCTAATTGGGATTTTTGACTAGATGTGTATCTTTTTGGAGTTCCAGAGCTTGAGTATGCAGGGTACAAGGACCCCTATCCCCTAGAACCGAATTTCCATTTTATAGACCCTTCAGCCTTATGACACAGGAAAGGTTCTCACGAAGAATTTTTACAAGATGACTCAATTGTTAAGCACCTCTACAAGTATAATCCATGTACATCTTCCCCTCCCACAGCAGCTCAAGTTTACATTTTCCATTCTTTAACCCAGTTGAAGTCCTTCTGCTTTCTGGATGACCGTAAATGAATTTTGAAGAGTTGTTTCTGTGTTTTAGAAGCCGTTCCAGGGAAAGGGATTCATTGTAGTTCCCCCATTAAGACAAAGGGATTAATGATAAACTGTTTCATTTTCTTGAGTAGCTCTCCTTAAGTAACGTATGTACAGCTTTCAATTTGTTTGCTTTTTTCAAGCTCCAAAGCCAATTTCCAAACTTAGTTGTGGGTATCTGTGTCTCGGTGGACAGAAGAGTAAACTTGGGAATCAAGCTACAACCACCTCTTCTCTTTGAGCTCCAAAGGTGGATTTATCTTGACCTTATGTCAATTGTGATCTGGGGTGGGTTCTCAAAGGCATCTTGTGGGAGCTCTTATGGTCTAGGACAAAGCCCTCATCGTGCCCACCTGCACTCTCAGGCTATTTAAAGCGTTTCCAAATCAAGCTCCAAAATGTGACAGGAAGTCAGGATGGCCGAGCGGTCCAAGGCGCTGCGTTAAGGTCGCAGTCTCCAATGGAGGTGTGGGTTTGAATCCCACTTCAGACATGTCTATTCTGCTTACTTGGACTTCTCTTCTACCACAAGGTTGCTATTTGTGTGCTAGAAAGTGGTTGTCCATTAAAGGATTGATTAAGATCCTGTTAGTAATGTGGTAAAGCACTGTAAAACATATTAATGCACTCCGGTTCAAGCTCTACCGATAGGACCCAATTAGACAGATGGTTAGATATTAAACTTTTCCTGCCATTCAAATATCAAACGTCTCTTGGGTAAGCCATGTACTTCATTGGGTAAGTGCTGAGCATACCAGGGCTCAAAACTTCCAATCTTCCCTAGATACTCCGTAAAAATTCAAAAAAATATCCACTGGACTTGGTTTTCAAGATTTGAAGATGTTTCGCCACCTCTCCAGGAAGCTTTCTCAATTCAAATGTCTGGATCCGCAGTGAGTTTGAGTCTTATATAGACAACGCCTTGTATCGCTTGGAAACATGCAATGGATTCCCTAGATACTCTACCACAATTTATACAGGTGCTGGTCATAAAATTAGAATATCATGAAAAAGTAGATTGATTTCAGTAATTCCATTTAAAAAGTGAAACTTGTATATTATATTCATACATTACATACAAACTCATATATTTCAGATGTTTATTTTGTTTAATTTTGATGATTACAAATGACAACAAATGAAAATCTCAAATTCATCATATCAGAAAATTAGAATATTGTGAAAAGGTTCAAAATTGATGGCCCCTGGTGCCACACTCTAATCAGCTAATTAACTCAAACCACCTGCAAAAGCCTTTAAATGGTCTTTCAGTCTAGTTCTATAGGCTACACAATCATGGGGAAGACTGCTGACTTGACAGTTGTCCAAAAGACGACCATCGACACCTTGCACAAGGAGGGCAAGACACAAAAGGTCATCGCTAAAGAGTCTGGCTGTTCACAGAGCTCAGTGTCCAAGCACATTAATAGAGAGGCGAAGGGAAGGAAAAGATGTGGTCGAAAAAAGTGTACAAGCAAGAGAGATAACCGCACCCTGGAGAGGATTGTGAAACAAAACCCATTCAAAAATGTGGGGGAGATTCACAAAGAGTGGACTGCAGCTGGAGTGAGTGCTTCAAGAACCACCACACACAGACGTATGAAAGACATGGGTTTCTGCTGTCGCATTCCTTGTGTCAAGCCACTCTTGAACCACAGACAGCGTCAGAAGCGTCTAAAGAGAAACAGGACTGGACTGCTGGTGAGTGGTCCAAAGTCATGTTCTCTGATGAAAGTAAATTTTGCATTTCCTTTGGAAATCAAGGTCCCAGAGTCTGGAGGAAAAGAAGAGAGGCACTTCATCCACGTTGCTTGAAGTCCAGTGTAAAGTTTCCACAGTCAGTGATGGTTTGGGGTGCCATGTCATCTGCTGGTGTTGGTCCATTGTGTTTTCTGAGATCCAGGGTCAACGCAGCCACATACCAGGAAGTTTTAGAGCACTTCATGCTTCCTGCAGCTGACCAACTTTTTGGAGATGCAGATTTCATTTTCCAACAGGACTTGGCACCTGCACACAGTGCCAAAGCTACCAGTACCTGGTTGAAGGACCATGGTATCCCTGTTCTTAATTGGCCAGCAAACTCTCCTGACCTTAACCCCATAGAAAATCTATGGGGTATTGTGAAGAAGAAGATGCAATACACCAGACCCAACAATTCAGAAGAGCTAAAAGCCACTATTAGAGCAACCTGGGCTATCATAACACCTGAGCAGTGCCACAGACTGATCGACTCCATGCCACGCCGCATTGCTGCAGTAATACAGGCCAAAGGAGGCCCAACTAAATACTGAGTGCTGTACATGCTCATACTTTTCATGTTCATACTTTTCAGTTGGCCAACATTTCTATAAATCCTTTGTTTTTATTGGTCTTCAGTAATATTCTAATTTTCTGATATGATGAATTTGAGATTTTCATTTGTTGTCATTTGTAATCATCAAAATTAAACAAAATAAACATCTGAAATATATGAGTTTGTATGTAATGTATGAATATAATATACAAGTTTCACTTTTTAAATGGAATTACTGAAATCAATCTACTTTTTCATGATATTCTAATTTTATGACCAGCACCTGTAGTCTTTACTCTGGGTGCAGGGGTCCAATGGAAGCTGATAGTACCCTGGGAATAAAGGTACACATCCCCAACTCCAAATACACCAGGGTCCAAGGCCGAAAGGTCCTAGGTGCTGTGTTCAGGTTGCAGTCTCTAATGGAGATGTGGGTTCGAAACCCACTTCTGACATAGACCCTTCATCCTTCTGACGCAGGAAAGGTTCTAACGAAGAATTTTTTACAAGATGAATCAATTGTTAAGCACCTCCACAAGTATAATCCATGTGCATCCATGTGCACCACCTCTTCTCTTTGAGCTCTCAAGGTGGATTTATCTTGACCTTATGTCAATTGTGATCCGGGGTGGGTTCTCAAAGGCATCTTGTGGGAGCTCTTACAGTCTAAGACAAAGCCCTCATCATGCCCACCTGCACTCTCAGGCTATTTAAAGCTTTTCAAAATCAAGCTTGGAAATGCGGCAGGAAGTCAGGATGGCCGAGCGGTCCAAGGCGCTGCGTTCAGGTCGCAGTCTCCAATGGAGGCGTGGGTTCGAATCCCACTTCTGACATGTCTATTCTGCTTACTTGGACTTCTCTTCTACCACAAGGTTGCTATTTGTGTGCTAGAAAGTGGTTGTCCATTAAAGGATGGATTCCAATCCTGTTAGTAATGTGGTGAAGCACTGTAAAACATATTAATGCACTCCGGTTCAAGCCGTACCGATAGGACCCAATTAGACAGATGGTTAGATATTAAACTTTTCCTGCCATTCAAATATCAAACGTCTCTTGGGTAAGCCATGTACTTCATTGGGTAAGTGCTGAGCATACCAGGGCTCAAAACCTCCAATCTTCCCTAGATACTCTACCACAATTTATAGTCTTTACTCTGGGTGCAGGGGTCCAATGGAAGCTGATAGTACCCTGGGAATAAAGGTACACATCCCCAACTCCAAATACACCAGGGTCCAATGCCGAAAGGTCCTAGGTGCTGTGTTCAGGTTGCAGTCTCTAATGGAGACGTGGGTTCGAATCCCACTTCTGACATAGACCCTTCATCCTTCTGACACAGGAAAGGTTCTCACGAAGAATTTTTTACAAGATGAATCAATTGTTAAGCACCTCTACAAGTATAATCCATGTGCATCCATGTGCACCACCTCTTCTCTTTGAGCTCTCAAGGTGGATTTATCTTGACCTTATGTCAATTGTGATCCGGGGTGGGTTCTCAAAGGCATCTTGTGGGAGCTCTTACAGTCTAGGACAAAGCCCTCATCATGCCCACCTGCACTCTCAGGCTATTTAAAGCTTTTCAAAATCAAGCTTGGAAATGTGAAAGGAAGTCAGGATGGCCGAGCGGTCCAAGGCGCTGCGTTCAGGTCGCAGTCTCCAATGGAGGCGTGGGTTCGAATCCCACTTCTGACATGTCTGTTCTGCTTACTTGGACTTCACTTTGAACACAGGGTTGCCACTTGTGTGCTAGAAAGTGGTTGTCCATTAAAGGATGGATTCCAATCCTGTTAGTAATGTGGTGAAGCACTGTAAAGAATATCAATACCCTCCTGTTCAAGCCATACTAATAGGACCCAATAAGAAAACTTTAAAGATTAAAGTTTTCCTGCCATTCAATATCAAAAGTCTCTTGGGTAAGCCATGTACTTCATTGGGTAAGTGCTGAGCATACCAGGGCTCAAAATTTCCAATCTTCCCTAGATACTCTACCACAATTTATAGTCTTTACTCTGGGTGCAGGGGTCCAATGGAAGCTGATAGTACCCTGGGAATAAAGGTACACATCCCCAACTCCAAATACCCCAGGGTTCATTTTAAGGATCTTGTCTCCTTATGAGTCAAAGTTTTATCTAATTGGGATTTTTGACTAGATGTGTATCTTTTTGGAGTTCCGGAGCATGAGTATGCAGGGTACAAGGACCCCTATCCCCTAGAACCGAATTTCCATTTTATAGACCCTTCAGCCTTATGACACAGGAAAGGTTCTCACGAAGAATTTTTACAAGATGAATCAATTGTTAAGCACCTCTACAAGTATAATCCATGTGCATCTTCCCCTCCCACAGCAGCTCAAGTTTACATTTTCCATTCTTTAACCCAGTTGAAGTCCTTCTGCTTTCTGGATGACCGTAAATGGCTTTTGAAGAGTTGTTTCTGTGTTTTAGAAGCCGTTCCAGGGAAAGGGATTCATTGTAGTTCCCCCATTAAGACAAAGGGATTAATGATAAACTGTTTCATTTTCTTGAGTAGCTCTCCTTAAGTAACGTATGTACAGCTTTCAATTTGTTTGCTTTTTTCAAGCTCCAAAGCCAATTTCCAAACTTAGTTGTGGGTATCTGTGTCTCGGAGGACAGAAGAGTAAACTTGGGAATCAAGCTACAACCACCTCTTCTCTTTGAGCTCCCAAGGTGGATTTATCTTGACCTTATGTCAATTGTGATCTGGGGTGGGTTCTCAAAGGCATCTTGTGGGAGCTCTTATGGTCTAGGACAAAGCCCTCATCGTGCCCACCTGCACTCTCAGGCTATTTAAAGCGTTTCCAAATCAAGCTCCGAAATGTGGCAGGAAGTCAGGATGGCCGAGCGGTCCAAGGCGCTGCGTTAAGGTCGCAGTCTCCAATGGAGGCGTGGGTTCGAATCCCACTTCTGACATGTCTATTCTGCTTACTTGGACTTCTCTTCTACCACAAGGTTGCTATTTGTGTGCTAGAAAGTGGTTGTCCATTAAAGGATGGATTCCAATCCTGTTAGTAATGTGGTGAAGCACTGTAAAACATATTAATGCACTCCGGTTCAAGCCGTACCGATAGGACCCAATTAGACAGATGGTTAAATATTAAACTTTTCCTGCCATTCAAATATCAAACGTCTCTTGGGTAAGCCATGTACTTCATTGGGTAAGTGCTGAGCATACCAGGGCTCAAAACTTCCAATCTTCCCTAGATACTCTACCACAATTTATAGTCTTTACTCTGGGTGCAGGGGTCCAATGGAAGCTGATAGTACCCTGGGAATAAAGGTACACATCCCCAACTCCAAATACACCAGGGTCCAAGGCCGAAAGGTCCTAGGTGCTGTGTTCAGGTTGCAGTCTCTAATGGAGACGTGGGTTCGAATCCCACTTCTGACATAGACCCTTCATCCTTCTGACACAGGAAAGGTTCTCACAAAGAATTTTTTACAAGATGAATCAATTGTTAAGCACCTCTACAAGTATAATCCATGTGCATCCATGTGCACCACCTCTTCTCTTTGAGCTCTCAAGGTGGATTTATCTTGACCTTAATTCAATAGTGATCCGGGGTGGGTTCTCAAAGGCATCTTGTGGGAGCTCTTGCAGCCTAGGACAAAGCCCTCATCATGCCCACCTGCACTCTCAGGCTATTTAAAGCTTTTCAAAATCAAGCTTGGAAATGTGGCAGGAAGTCAGGATGGCCGAGCGGTCCAAGGCGCTGCGTTCAGGTTGCAGTCTCCAATGGAGGCGTGGGTTCGAATCCCACTTCTGACATGTCTGTTCTGCTTACTTGGACTTCACTTTGAACACAGGGTTGCCACTTGTGTGCTAGAAAGTGGTTGTCCATTAAAGGATGGATTCCAATCCTGTTAGTAATGTGGTGAAGCACTGTAAAACATATTAATACACTCCGGTTCAAGCCGTACCGATAGGACCCAATTAGACAGATGGTTAGATATTACAATTTTCCTGCCATTCAAATATCAAACATCTCTTGGGTAAGCCATGTACTTCATTGGGTAAGTGCTGAGCATACCAGGGCTCAAAACTTCCAATCTTCCCTAGATACTCTACCACAATTTATAGTCTTTACTCTGGGTGCAGGGGTCCAATGGAAGCTGATAGTACCCTGGGAATAAAGGTACACATCCCCAACTCCAAATACACCAGGGTCCAAGGCCGAAAGGTCCTAGGTGCTGTGTTCAGGTTGCAGTCTCTAATGGAGACGTGGGTTTGAATCCCACTTCTGACATAGACCCTTCATCCTTCTGACACAGGAAAGGTTCTCACAACGAAGATGAATCAATTGTTAAGCACTTTCATATAATATATAATCCATGTGCATCTTCCTTTCCCACAGCAACTCAAGTTTACATTTTCCTGTGTGTCACTGAATGTGTGCATTGATGACTGATAGGCATCTTCTGTCTCCATTTATCTGTTTACTTCGGTGTGTTGAATTCATGTTAATGTGTATTTAAAGACATTTGATTTAGTGGAAAAATTTAAGGGGGGAATATAAAAAAAAAAAAAGAGTCTAATCAACAAAAACATTTGTGACCCTCATGCAGTACAATTGGCTCAGAAATGTGGCCACGGACCCCCTGCTGAAGACCTCTGCTCTATAGCTTTAATAATTTATCCGATTAAAGAGCTGACTGAATAAACAAAAACGCTTTCTTAAATACTCTTGAACTTATTTTGTTTGATGTGTTGTTTGATGTGATGTTTTAGGCTACTGAATAGAATACGTGAAACACATAGAATTTCCAATCTTCCCTGGCGCAAACTTCTGAATTCTGTTAAAAGTCAGGGTATGTCGCTCTGACATACTGTCAGACTATTTGTTTCTTCAGTCGAGTAAAGTGGATACTAACTGTAAAATAGTTCTTTGTTTTTAATGTAATCCAACAATCAGCACTAGGAGAGACTTTTTATTTTGTTAGCAAATGGGTGGTTCTGCTTTCTCATAGAAGAATGTTAAAACTTGGCGCCATGAAGTCCGTTAACACAAAAACAACCTCACCAATATACCATGCTAATTGCTAGCATGCCTTTTTCTATCATGTACAAATGTTTTGCATAAATCCCCCCACTTTTTTATTATCACATCCTCACCTTATGAGAACAGCAGGGAAGTTGATGCCATGCACTAATTGAATGATAACTTAAAGAGTTAATCTAAGCATTTACGGAACAACATAAACTTATTCTGCCACCTTGTCACCATCTAAGAGTATAAATAATCCCAGACTGGACTCTGGATCGATTCATGTTTTTGCTCCAGCAGGCCTCAACTCTGGCATTACTTCTTTGGCAAAAACCAGTAAGAAGCCCGAAAACATCACAAGAATGAAATAACTTCTTTCTGAATTGGTGCTATTAATGGGGTGGGCTAACGTCAGCACTGCAGACGGGCTTGCATTAGTGCTGGCCGGTGCAGACAGGCTAACGTCAGCCCTGGCCACTGCAGAGGGGCTAACGCCAGCCATGGCCGCTGCAGACGGGCTAACGTCAGCCCTGGCCCCTTCAGACGGGCTAACGTCAGCCCTGGCCGCTGCAGACGGGCTAACGTCAGCCATGGCCGCTTCAGACGGGCTAACGTCAGCCCTGGCCGCTGCAGACGGGCTAATGTCAGCCATGGCCGCTGCAGACGGGCTAACGTCAGCCCTGGCCACTGCAGACGGGCTTGCATTAGTGCTGGCTGGTGCAGACAGGCTAACGTCAGCCCTGGCCGCTGCAGACGGGCTAACGTCAGCCCTGGCCGCTGCAGACGGGCTAACGTCAGCCCTGGCCGCTGCAGACGGGCTAACGTCAGCCCTGGCCGCTGCAGACGGGCTAACGTCAGCCTGGCCACTGCAGACGGGCTAACGTCAGCCATGGCCGCTGCAGACGGGCTAACGTCAGACCTGGCCGCTGCAGACGGGCTAACGTCAGCCCTGGCTGCTGCAGACGGGCTATTGAAAAACAAGACAAACAGCCACTCAATAAAATGAAAAAGGCTATTGCAGCCGTTGTTAAAAGTGAAAAAAACATCAACAACAAGAAAACATTTTACTCTACTGGCACAGACTCTGAGTCTGTGCTCATAGAAGCCAGCTTTGTCACAAAAACAATGCCTCAACACCTTATAAGTGGGTGAATTATACTGATGGAAGCTAAAATCGGCTGACAGCTACAGCATGTCGATAATATCATGCATTCCTTGTTTATTAATGAGATGCCATATTACAGTTTCAAGGTAATGAAAACTGAATTCTGTTCAGTCGAGCTTTTTTCAACCACTTAGAAAAAGAGGTGGTTCCAACTATCGCCCACCTCCCCAAAAACAAAAAAGAAAAAAAAACAAGCTAGACTTAAAAGCAAACCAGACAGCAGAGTTTTGGGTTTTCCTTTTTACTAAAAGTCTGGAGCCAGAGGTAAGCTTCAGGATACAAAGAAATCCTGCTGGGCTTTTCAGACAAGACAGGTACAAGGTATGGAAGGCATACACCGAGAGGCAGGGCATTATGTAAAAAAAGCACATTTTAAGTTGAATTAAATTGAGACAGGCGTCTTTACATATATTTATTGTTAATTCTCCCCATTAGCAAACAATTTTGCAGTGAATAAATGGTACATATCTTCTTCCTTCTATAGTTCGAAACAAAGTAATTTAGAATGTTTTTAGAGCATAAACAGTAGTGTATGGGATTTCCTAAAAGCACGCGCCTGCGAGTTCACGACTCTACGGAAACCGCGGCAGACCAAACCAGATGAAAGTGCGCATTCAGCGTCTGCTCTGCCGATAATGCAAGCGTAGAAGAAGAAATGTGCTGTTTACCTATGCAAAGAAAGAAACAACGAAAGAAAAATGTCTGAGGACTTCAGTGTTGAGGAAGAGCATGAGTTCTTTGCCGAGCCACTGAATGCGCACTTTCATCTGGTTTGGTCTGCCGCGGTTTCCGTAGAGTCGTGAACTCGCAGGCTCGCGCTTTTAGGAAATCCTATACACTACTGTTTAGGCTCTAAAACATTCTAAATGACTTTGTTTCAAGTAAATTATGGACGCTACCCACTCAGGACACTTGGATTACATTGGACGAGCAGTATGGAGGAATATTGACACGTTTTTTGTGGACTTTTATGGACCTTTCTGCCTCGGGCGCTGGGCACCTCCATTATTTGAATGTCAGCAGACAGCAAGAAGCCTCCCAGATCTCCAGATGCATTTGAGATATCAAAAAAGTACTCCAGAGTGTTGTACAGCATGGGGGTGAGTAGAAAATGAAGGCTAATCATGTTTTGGGTGTACTATTCCTTTAAGGCCGTCTATTGCCTCATTTACACTGGCCCTCTGAAACCGATCCATCCCGAGTTCGGACTGAGCTTGGATCAATTAACAGGGCCGAGCTTGGTTCTTACGACCATTAACCCTTTACGCTAGCACAATTCCTCGCCTCCTATTGGTGGCCCACGACACTAACACAAACAAAAATGGCGGCGCCCATAACATTCATGAATTTCTGTGCCTTGATAGCAGCCTCCGCCCAGATTTCATTGAGAGCCTTGGTCTCGGCATCATCCCAGGTCGCACCACCCTCTTCTGTTTTCATTCATTGTGAATATTCTGAGAAGAACTCTGTCTTGTTAACAGGTGAAGAGATCTGTGAATTGCAAAGCCGCACACAGTGGAAAACCCACAAAAAGAGTCAGCTAACTGTAAATAGCAGATGACGCTGTCTGCATTAGTACCAGTTTATCGCGGCTCGGTTTTGTCTGGCACGGTCCAGTTCAGTTCCGTTCCATTTACACTCAACAGTTATCTCAGTTACTGTGCTCAGACTGTTCTCAGCACGGTTTCAAATGGGTAGTGTAAATGGGGCTTATGTTATCCTGTTATTTGTCATGTCCTGTTTGTTGGACGTTTGGTACTTTTAAATTTGCATATCTATTTAAATTTTATGTATCTGTTAAATTGCATTTGAAAATATTCAAACTGAATTTTTTTTTGTATTTCCATTTTTACAAAACGTGTTCTTTTCTTGCAAAAATAATGGGACAAAATTTACTCCATACTTTTTAATCCAAGGGAGTGGAATCCAACCATCCTTCAAGAGTTTTTTTAATGATTCAGGAGCAAGAGATAGACACCTTAAAGTTTCACCTCAAAGGTGTGGAAGTTTGATGTAGTTGCTAGTTAACAAAAACACAATGATACTTTACATCTTTGTCACAGTCAAACCTTTGTCCATGTCTGTAAGAAACCAGGGAGCGATTGAGGTACATCATTTATCATCCAGGAACATGGATACAGCAACTGCTCTGGGTGGGACATATGGATGATAAACTAAAAGAAAGCAATCTTCAGAGTGCTGACCTCAGAACAACTTCTGGTTTCATTTCTACATGAGCTGCATGTTAAATTTATCATTAGACTGGATCATTACAAAGGACAGTTTGAATAATGGCTGCCTGCTTGCCATTGCATTCATTTACAAATGTTAAGATTCTGCAGTGCTTCAGGTCAAAAGAAAACAATCCTGCTAGACCTAATTATTCTCAACAATTAAAGAAAATAGATACTTTAATAAACCTTTTAGGTTCATAAATATTCAAACGGTGTTCGCCAAAGGGCGATCAGCAGAAGAGGCTGATTTTGTATTTTTATTCCTAGATATAAGATCTCTTTTTGAGATTTGAGCAAAATAAAGATCTCTGCTTCCACAGAAAATAGGAGCTTGTCTTAGCAAACTCAAAAAGGAAAGGTCTGAGGTCTTTCGTGTCAGTGCTGGTGGCTGCTTTGCCTTGCCTCTAGGTTTCTATCCTGCTGGTATATCTAAATCCAAAATTCATTTTATTTTTACAAAATAGAAAGAAAAACAAAGATTTACTTCAGAACAACGGTTGTACAAACTGACCATTTTTTAAAAAGTCCAGCTGGTTCAGGAGGCTCCTTTAGGGTCTGTCGACATTTTTTTTTTTAAAGAAAATCTTTTTGTTTCTTCGTTAGACCTGACGGAGGTTCTCTCCATTAGAAACAGCAACAACTTTTCATTCCGATCTTTTTTCTCCAGAAACTAGCGAGCTGCTTCCAGTTCAGAGTTCATTTCAGTCTGAATCTTTTTGATTCATCCCTGGACTGATGATGAAGGACCTGCAGACCAGTACAGATGGGTCCCACATTAGAGACCTAGAGAGAGGGATTGGAGACATTTCAGTACAGATCATTTCAGCTTAACTGTATTTTATGTGCTAACAAATGTATAGCTAATTCAACAAATTAATCTACAAATTTTAATTACACAGTAAAGTTACTAACTCAAAGAACTAGGCTGCATGAGGTGAAGTCAACCTCCGGTTATTACAGAGCTAAGTTAATGTGTAGGTGTGCAGTGGGGGAGGGGTGACGGGGCTTCAATTATATAAGCACACATCACTGTAGAAAGCTGGTTTAATGGTGTTCATGGATAAAAGATCAAGGCAATTTAAAGATGGAGTGAAACATTTAATCAAGTGCTCTTCTGTCATTTATTACCAGCAATTAGCCTGATAAACCAGACTAAATGTGAGATTAAATGTGTAATTTAGTCTGGCCCCGTTGAATGGGACATCGGAAGATTGTTGATGAGAACAACCCGTTGTTTTTCAAACCATGTCTGTGCCTATTGGCCAACGCTCTGACCAATGAGCACAACTGACTGTGACGTAGTAAATGTGACAGAAAGCTGGTGAGGGAGTGTAAACAAACAGCCTGTCGGTAAAACGGCAATTACAACCTTCTAAAGAATGAATGACCGTAGAGCTTCTTCCTGCTCACGTTTCAACAAAAAACCCAAGTCTAATCCTTCCAAAAACGATTCCAAAGC
Source organism: Cyprinodon tularosa (assembly GCF_016077235.1). Lineage (NCBI taxonomy): Eukaryota > Metazoa > Chordata > Actinopteri > Cyprinodontiformes > Cyprinodontidae > Cyprinodon > Cyprinodon tularosa. The sequence goes on along the minus strand of NW_024038928.1, from coordinate 1,540,395 downwards.
TGAGTCAGAAACCACCACCAGAGCCAGCGTTAGCCCTGGCTGCCGTTAGTCCCGGAGCTCCGCTGGTTGCCGCGGTCCTCTCAACTTCGGAAATAAATAGGTAAATGGACCATATAGTGACGCTTTAAAGTATAATATTCTCACCTCAAATGGTCTTAAAATATATACCTTTATTGAGCAACAGCAACAGAAAAGAGAACTTTGAACTTTGGAGTACTCCATTAAAAGCCGCTGCCGCTGCTGCATGCTACTGTTCAATAGTTGTTGCCATCTTCCTTGCTGTGCTTTCTCCAGCGTCGCCCAGCGTTGTCGTCACGCCCTCAAAAACCCGCCCGCTTTGCATCCAGAAATTAAAAACACATCTCTGCATTGTGATTGGCCCACCAGTTCTAGGGTCTGGGGCATTGAGCGAGGCTAGACCACTCGCAGGCGAAAATGATTTCGGCCGCTAGCGGGTTTTTACTAGGCTAACCGTCAATACTAGAGTCTTGAAATATTCAGATACTAGTCATTAAAAGTAAAGCATTATTTTAGAAGAAACACTTTCTTTTGCAGGTTCTGTTTTTTGCCACAACAAACCCAGAAGTTTCACTTCACTCCAGGGTGTTAGCAAATGTGGCTGATATACACAATCAAACGGATAGCAATACCGACAAAAAATACGCATGAATCTACGACAAGTGACTAGATATCAACGGATGACAAACAGAATTTAGTCGACAAACAGGTCCTGGATCTGCTGCCCCGTATGTTTGAGCCTGATGCCTCATCGGAGGATGAAAATGAAGGGGAAGGTGGAGCTGATGGGGATGAAGAGGATACAAGAAAGAGTTGGCGACTGAACATCACAATCCCAATGGTAGGTGTTAAAACGGCGTGTTTTTAATCAGTAAGATGAGGTCTAACTGACTTAATTAAGCTTTAAACAAAACACACCTGATATGGCTCAGCTGACGTATGTGCATATTGAGCTATTCCTAAATACTACTGTAGCCTTGTTAGCTATCTATTGCCAATAGTAATCATGATAATTATGTATTAACCAAACTGTTGTGGACCTACTGTACGTACTTAAGACCCCAAATGCAATTATCTAGACTAGACTAGGCTAGGCTAGGCTAGGCTAGGCTAGGCTAGGCTAGACTAGGCTAGGCTAGGCTAGGCTAGACTAGACTAGACTACACTAGACTAGACTATAATAGAATAGAGTAGAATAGAATAATAAACTGAGGAGAAAGGTTACTCACTTCAGGTTAGGAGGTGTGTGCTGCTACGTCTGCAGGTTGGCCTCCTGCCCCGATCTTACCACCCTCCGGATATTATTGATTGACAGATACATCTCCTCCTCAGGATCATAGTAATAAAACTTACTCAGATAGGAGATCAGTGATCTTTAAAAAAGGTAAAGAGAAAAAAGGAAACATATGTTCATCAAGAAATCTTACAGACAAAAGTACCTTAATTAACACTTTTAAAAGTAGAATCAGGAAGCAGAAAAAGGAATGTTAATTAGGATGTACTGATAAAAAAAAGTAAGGCTGCTGAAGGTGATTTTAATTTATTAAGATTTCCCTCTAATATTTACTGCATAACAAGATAACCTTGAAAAGTGTTTCCTATTTTTTCTGGTAAGTAGATATATCTGTTGTTTGTATTATGAGAAGTGGCTGTAAAACAAAGCTTAATTTTAAAATGGAATAAAATCGCAGTTGACATTTTAAACTGCCTACAGCATCTTATTTTAGTAATTAGTTCAGGTAGTATTTTAACCTATAAAGGATGCTCTCTATGTTATTGTGCACAGTCAAGAATAATGAATCCATACCTTAAACTCTGAGATTTTCACCAGGCAGAAAACATTTTTAAATGCAGTAGGTTTCATAGCAGACGGAGCCTAAAACCTCTTAAATAAAATAGATTTCAATAGCTTTGCCTTCCTGCTTTCTATCAGAAGTGTTGCTCTCTCTTGCCCTGTTGCTGCAGCCATCTGGTAGGCCTTAAGCCAGCTATAGACTGAGCAATTATCTGCTGTTGCATATGACATATTGGGGCTCGTTGAAAATGGAGGACACCTTGGTTGTGTCTCTAAATCTGGGCTTACATTGCACTGTAAGGTGGGTTCTAGGCCTCTCATTTCTAGCATTCTGGGACCAAAGATGACATGCAGATGACCTGACAGTGTCTGATATTTTGAATTTTGACCTCACACTGTGAAACCTGCTAAAGCCTATGTCTACTGATCAGCCAATAGGAATGCAGCTGCTGCCAATGCGTCACATTAATATCCAAAACAGAAGATATATGTGAGGCTATGTATTGCTAGGATTTTTTTAATGATCCACAGAAGAGGATGTGCAAAAAACAGCAGCATAGAGGTAAGTGTTGAATATGCTAATAGCGATTAGCCCAATAAATGTCCATCCACCTTCCCCCGCGTATTCCAAGAGAGTGGTGGTGGGGCCAGTGCCTATCTTCAGCAGACTATTGGCGAGAGCTTGGGAACATCCTGGAAAGGTCTTCAGTCTATCGCAGGGCAACACATAGACATACAAACATGCACACACACGCTCACACTAAAAGACAATCTAGAGATGTCAATTGACCTAACAGTGAAATTTTAGACTGCAGTAGATAAGCCGAAGTACTTGAAGAGAACCAACATCTACACAGGGAGAACATGCAGAAAGAACCCGGGTCGGGAATCAAACCCTGCACCTACTTGCTGCAAGGCAACAGTGCTACAAACTGCAGCACCATGCAGCCTTCCTATTGGCTTTGTTGATCTTTAAGCGTTAAAGAATAATATATCATTGTGTGTGAGATGTATATACAAAGATTATTTATCTACTTATTCACTATGAGAATCATCGTCAACATGGAACGGCAAGAACATATACAGAGTTTTGGCAAAAGGGGTAGGAGAAACTGCTGAATGCAAATAGTGTTACTCAATAACTGGTGAAAACCTTTATACCTGTTTAATGACTGTAGCCACTATCAATACTGTAAAGTAATTTGGGTTGGGAGATAAAAAATATTTTTTTCATCTCATGCACTTAGAGTTACGCAAGCACACACTGATAAAGTTGCTTATTTTTTGTAGGACGTAAGTAATTTAATAGTAAATTGTGATTGCACAATGTGCACATATCCAATTTAATGCACCAGTGATGAATATTTCCATGTCATATAGTGTAAAGGAAGGGAGTCAGGCAGGAGGCATTCATTATGAGGGTTAGGGTCAGAATTAATTAGAATTTTTAAGTTTCTATCTGGCCAGTTACAATTCAGGGTGGATCATGCATTGGACAGTTCTGGTCATCAGCAGATTCCTCAGGTCATTTCTAAAATATAGAAAAATATTCTATGTTCACATAGAGGACAAATATGTCCCAAAGACAAAGAAGGTTTTTTTAGATGATGAAACATTAACCTTAAATAACCTGTGCAGGGCTGAATACCTGGGCAGTGGAAGCTCTTGAATGTGGTCGATACGGACTATTTGCCGGATGCAGAAGCGACAGAGGTGCTGTAATGACTTGACGTTGCTGAAGCGAGATACAGGATAGAGCAGCTGAACAGGAGTTGGGGGAAGCCCTAAAAAACAAAGAGTGAAAGACAGTCAGCATCACTCTGCTACAGGACGTGCTTTGACTTTAGATACGCTTCTTGTCCAGCAACAGCTGCATTACTGCATTTATCAAAACTCATCTTGCAATGGACTCATTTCTACTTTAGGCTGTGCATCAACAAAAAAACAACAAACAAATTCTAATTCTCTACCTGGCAGATGATCCTGTATGGTGATACTAGATACCATAGCATATGAAAACTATTTATAAAGCACTTTAAACTCCCAACAGGACCAAACATACAAATGGTCAATCATAAAATAATAAATAAAGCGGTACATAAAGGAAGTACTTTAATAAAGCAGTAATAAAATAATAAAAGAAGCACAGTAAGACAAAGTCAACCTCTCAGATTCTTTCAAAAGCCAAAGAAAAGAAATTGGCCTTAAGAAGAGATTTATAATCAGAAAGTGAAGAGGCCTTTCTAGTGTCCAAGGGAAGCCTGGGAGCTGTTATGGAAAAAGCACAGCTCCATTTGAGCTTCGGATCTTACAAGGAATTAGATGAAGAAATGATGGTAAAGCTCTGGAGGAGTTTTAAGATGTGTTTATGAAGTTTCTAAGCTCTCTTTTCTCCTGTGTCTCTGTCCCTCTCCAAAATATGATTGTGTCTATGATTGTCTTTCTCTGTGTGTTGCTAGGGGATAGGGTCCATCCATCTATAAACTAGTCTAGGACGAAGTGAAAGGAAAACAAACCTGTAGATCATGTTTTTTTTTTTACCTGGGACTCTGGAGCGGAGGAAGTAGAGGAATTTGCCATTCTTGGAGTGCATGATAGCGCGCTCGATGAATTCCACCACAGAGTGGCAGCGGTCTTCAAACTTCGGGTGACACCACAGGCTGAATGTCCCTGAATGCAAAGACAAAAAAACTCAAGATCCTAACAAACGCCAAAGCCCAATTTAAGATTGTTTCTACAAATACTGTAAAATTAAAACACATTTCAATGTTTTCTGAGACAACGTATGCAAAAATGCTTGATCTAATTTCCATAAAATGCCTTTGCAACACATGCATGACATCTCCTATTTTGATTTATGAAACGCATCTCAGATGACAAATGGTTACAGGACACAAGGAAGGAATGGGGCAGAAAACTGAACAGCTTTGTGTCATGGGTTCATGTTTCTACAATCAATAGTAATCAATATTAATCATAGTCTGCATCAAAGCTTGTAATACGGTACAAAGAAAGAGGACATGAGAAAGACGATCGCTAGTCAGGTTCGGTAAGAAATAGAAATGGAGGAAAAAGAAATCTTATGAAGTTTATCAACATTTTAACCTCCTCAAACAGTAAAATAGTTAATTGCCTGTAATTATATAGTGCATTTTGAAGTCAGACAACTTGAACAAAGCTCTTTACACTACATTCAGTCATTCATACACTCTCAGACTCATGGTTGCGAGCTACATTGTAGCCACAGCTGCTCTGGGCTCACTGACAGAAGCGAGGCTGCGGTACACTGGCGCCACTAGTTACCACCATCAGTAGGCAACGCAGGTGAAGGGTCTTGCCCAAGGACACTACCCGACAACCCAACATCCCTCCAATTGCAGGGCAAACCCTTTCAGCCGACGCCACTGTCACCCCAAGACAAGTTTTGAGAATGGAGATGGATGGAGTTGAAGTTAAAGAAGGATGTGAGTCAGTTTGTTGTAAAGCTGTATGTATCATCTGCATAACCGTGAAATGAAATCTTGCGGTGAGTGATGATACCACCAAGGGGGAGCATGTGAACGAGATGGAGCTAAGGAATGAGCCCTGAGGAACCCCACAATTGACTGCATGAGTTTATGACCTGGCTTTTCAAGTGGAGACATATTCTGATCTCCCAGCGAGATAGAAGATAAACCAATCTAAGGCACCGCCAGTAAATCCTGTGGTGTACCGAAGATGGGGGAGGATTATTATGAGGTCCACAGCGTCAAACGCTGCTTTCAGGTCGTAGGAATCATTAATGAAGGAGAGCCAGCACCAACATCAACTGCCATTAAAGACTTTGTTTGCTAATATAAGTGACTTAAATGCCATGGCTGAGTGAGTAAGTGTAGCTCTAAACTCAAAGGGTTTTTATGCATGATGCTGTGTATTATGCAATTCAATTTGGCCAAATTAAGTATTATAAATTTTTATGGTAAAAACTGCAAAACAGTTTCTCAAGATTCTGCTGATTTGGTTTCACAACCTCTTGTTTGTATTTCATTAATCAGTTTCATCCTGCGGTTGAAAGGAAAAATTTTTTAAAGGATATTGTTAATTACTTTCACCAAAACAAATGGTCATATGAAGGGTACTTTAGATATTGTTAACATAAATCAGATAAAGTGGAAGTCCTTTAGCTTGGACTTCTTGCTTTGGTTACGATATTAGGACATCTGGAGCTCTGATGTACAAAAACATGAAGACTGAAGTTTAGAGGGTTATCTCCTCTAAGGCGTGATGATTTTTTTTTTAGTAATCAATCAGCTAACGATGTAAGATGTGAGTGTGAGGCGTCTTTACCTCGATAATGTTCCATACGAGTGTGATGTGTGACTCCCTGCGATCTGAAGCTGAGACTCAGGATGTATCGGGGGTCCGAACTGTCTCGGACCAAAAACGATCCGTCCAGTTTGCCCTTCAGCTTCACCTCCGCATCTTCCCAGTTCATAGGACCCCAGTACCAGCCGCACTGCAAGCAAACACAACACAGAAGAACAGTTCTTCTCTGTTTCTCACATCTCAAATTTGTTGTATAAACCTGTCAGAAGATGGAGATAAATGACATTTTAACCATAATTTGCTTTGCTTTCAAACAGAAAAATGTGTTTTCACTGGTTTCTAATTATTTCATGTGTTTATTGTCATGTAAAGCAAGCTAACGAGAAGCTAATAGCGACCATATGGCAGCCAACTCAATGCTAAGATGTTTAGATCTGCTGTAAGCCAAATTTTATTTCAACAAGAGTTTAAACAGTAATATGATGTTGATGTTTCTGTTTCCAAATATGCTCAATACGTTTGATTACTAAATGATGACTACAGAGCAAAATCAACTCAAGATTTTTACTCAAGTAAAAGTGCGAAAGTACCATTTTTAAAACTTTGAGAATAAAAGTAAAAGTAATGTAGGAAAAAATGTTGAGGACAGAAGCTTTACTGCACTACCCTATTAAAGAAACATTTTTCTACAATTCTGGATCATGAATTCCTTAAACTTCAGTGCACTCCTCTCTACTTGCTCTAAATAAAACCTGTTTAACTTTTCCCTGGTCTCTCTGTTTGGTCTTCTGCATTTGGGTCAGATCTTTAGTTAAATCATGACATAGTTAAAGGCTAATTTGATGTAGATTTAAATTCTCAAACATAAACTTTGTTTCTTAAATATAAAATCAATGCTGAAATGTTCATTGCATCATGTTATTGATTATTGTTTTCAGCCATTTTCATTTATTTTCGATATGTACTTAGTAGCTTAGTTTAGTTGAGTTTACTAGTTTAGTCAATAGTTTAGTTTGATGCCTGGAGTTGAGTTTTTAATAAATGTTACTATTTTAAACAGACGTTGTGTGCAGAGTTAACAGATGGACCAAGATTTGAGAGCAAATCGCACTTTAATTTGTTGTCCTAACACCAGCCAGCTGGGTGTGCGTTCACAAAAACAGATAATAACATAAGTCACAATAGCATTTGATTGCATGAGACAGTAAAGGTGTGGTTTATACCTACTAGTTATCTGCAACAGTAATGTAAAGAATTTATTTAGTGAAGAACAACAACTATAAAAATTGATAAATAGAAAAAAATACAATTTTATTAGAGTAGACAATCAGATATAATAAACAGTAAAATATCAACATTATCTTTTTTTTATACAGATAACTTTGTTTGTGAGAAGTTTCCACGGGTCCTACTTAGTGCTAATCTGTCCCCAAGACAAATATGTTATTTTTCTTGTTTAACTAAAAAAACATCTTTATAATTAAAGAGTTTGATTTAAAAAGAAATGCAAAATTTCTTAGTGAAATGTGTTTTTTTAATGTTTATTTGGCAGTGCGGGGGGGACCCTTGTTAAACTGTGGTTTCTCAGGGACCTTCAGCCGGCCCTGATACTCGCATCACGTGATATTTTTCCTGTCTGTAGAATTACAGTTCTAGTTTTAACACCGTGAAATGACAGCGGGTCGTACCTTTTCCAGCTCTCTCAGACTGGCTGTGAAGTTGCTGGCTTCAGATCGCCGCAGAGCACACAGCACAGGAGGAGCGGCTTGTCTGACCGGTGGGACAGCACCCAACGACGATGAATTCGAATGAGGAAGGGCCCGGAAAAAGGCATCTGAAGTGGAGAGGGTGAAAAGGGAAGCGTTTTTGAACACAGCTATAGATACGTGAAGGACCCGACCCAAAAACAGACCCTAAATCCCACAGCTCTCATCATTCACATCTTACCATTGAGGCTGAGACTGTGCTGGATGGTGGCTTGGGAGGGGGGAGGAGGAGGAGGGTGAGACAGAGGGAGGGATTGCAGGGAGGCACCCACAATACTGACAAGGAAGGGCCCAGGCTGAGGCCCTGATATGTCATCTGGAAGAACAACAGCAGGGAAAGGTCGGAGAGAGGAAGCAGAGAGGGGAAAAGGAAAACAAATACATTGATGTTAGGATAGGAAATGAGGAAGAACAAAAGAGGGGACAAAGGTTTTTATCTGCACCATCAGTTAAAATGAGAATCAACCATCCAGCAATTAATGACGTTAATGACAAATCTTCCTCATGCTCAAAGGTTACCTGTGGAGTACCACAGGGATCAGTGCTAGGACCAATTCCTTTGACTATATATATGCTCCAAATCAATAGAGGTATGGGATTAGTTTCCAATGTTATGCTAATGATACCCAGTTATATCTGTCTATAAATCCAGATGAAGCTAACCCATTACATAAATTACAGGTATGTCTTAAAGACATAAAAATCTGGATGACTCTTAACTTTCTGCTTCTGAATGCAGACAAAACAGAAGTTATAGTCTTTGGACCAGAGTCTTTGAAAAAGAAACTGATTAGTCAGTCACTTCATTTGGATGGGATTAAACTGATTTCAGATAATAAAGTAAAAAATCTTGGTGTTGTTTTTGATCAGGACCTGTCATTTAAATCCCATATCAAAGAGGTTTCTAGAATTTCCTTCTTTCATCTGCGGAATATTGCAAAAATTAGAAACATCCTGTCCAGGGGTGATGCTGAGAAACTAGTCCATGCATTTGTTACTTCAAGGCTGGACTATTGTAATTCTTTACTATCAGGAAGTCCACAAACTGTAGTTAAAAGCCTTCAGCTGGTCCAAAATGCTGCAGCCAGAGTTCTGATGAAAATTAAAGAGAGAGATCATATCTCTTCTATCCTGGCTTCCCTTCATTGGCTTCCTGTTAAATCCAGAATAGAATTTAAAATCCTCCTTCTCACATATAAAGCCTTGAATGGCCAAGCTCCATCTGATATCAGAGATCTGATTGTTCCTTCTGTTCCTAACATATAGTTAGAGTGGCTCAGGTTATGCTGAGCTATCTCTATAGTGATGCTGCTATAGGCTTAGACTTCTGGAGGACAATCAACGGGTTTTCCTTAGATAGAAAACGTTGAATCAGTTTGATCTGGTGAACTGTAAAGTGCCTTGAGATGACTTATGTTGTGAATTGGCGCTGTATAAATAAACTGAATTGAACTGAAGTTTTCTTTTCTTATTTTTATTAACAGTTAAACAGGAATAGCTCACAGCCAATCAGATTAGATGGAAACTGTCCATGACCATCCCCTTAGGCATCTTCCACAGATTCTGCCTGATTTATGTCTGGACTTGAACTGGGCCTTTCTAAAATAAATATGAAATAAGAAAAACAAAAAACATGGCAGCTCAGACTGTATGGTGTTATACCGGTCTCATCTGACCCGCTCATCCTCCTCCATGTGCTATGTTAAAAACTACAGGACTATAGTAAGGCTTAAGAACCTAACTCTGCTTCCCTGACCGTCTGCTGGGTTTCTTGGTCAGGGCATCGCTCTCTAATGTCCGAACAAACCTCTGTGACATCAACTGTTTGCGCATGATTTATTCAGGGGTAATGGGTTGTCAGTGTTTGGTGTCTGTCTGTAGCTTAAACTACAGGTAAGAATAACTAAGGAGGCATTTTATTTCAAAACATCCCAAAAAGCGAAAGGAATTTTGTTAGATAATGACTAATTACTGAAATGAAAAAAATATTTTTTCAAATGCAACAGGAGATTTGCATAAATCACATACTAGATTTAATATTATAATGTCATATCTATACTCTACTACCACAAATTATCTTAAATCAAGTAGTAATTTCTTTATTTTTTAATTTTTTTCTTTAAATAAATGTGTTTACCCTTAATTTGAGCAGATGAGTAAGATATTCTACCAATAGAATGAGTATTTTTGCCCTAAAAGAATATATTATGCTCTTGAAATAAGATAATGTAGTTTGGTTTTTTCTTATTTAGGTTGTCTTAGTTAACTGCTCACATAAAGGGAAAGTACATTTATTTCAAGAAAAACTGAAAAACTGAAAAACTTTTGCAGAGAAACTAGTATATGAAATGTCTGCATAGTGTTTAGTATCAATCCAGAAAAATAACTGCCGACAGATGAACCTTTAAAAGCAGATAAGAGCTTGAGAGACTGTGAGGTCAATCAGAGGCTTCAAATTATATCTGTTGTTCATTGCCGACCTTTCAACTCTCCTCCAGCCAGATTACAGCAGATTTAAAAATAAAAATTCCGGAGTGTTTTGGATTAGAGCTGGAGAGAAATATCAAGACAGAATTGCCCCTCTGCAATGATTTCTCTTTTTTTTTTTTTTATTATTATTATTTTTTTTTATAAAGACCCCTAGATAAAAACCTTCAAGGCTCTGAATTGATTTGGCATATTCACTGCTTAGATAGGAGGGAAATATGGAGTGAAAAGGATACCTAATAGACTGAGACTTCGGCGCGGAGGAGTGGGAGGGTGTGGAGTGTTTGTCCCTCGTAGAGAAATATCCACATCCACCAGGGATACAGTTTCACCTGAGGACACAGAGGAGCAAATGGGAGGACAGGCTTCAAAACACGGAGGGACAGGAAGTTGGAAAAACAGAAGCAAAGCTTTAATGGTGGTATGTATCGTTTCAGTAGATACATTTACATCAGGGACCAAAATAATCACATGTGGCGTTCACCAAGGGTCTATCTAAGAGCCCCTTCTACTCAATATCTACAATATTTGTTATTATAACTATGCAGATGTCACAGGGCTTAAGTAATCATTTTTGGACTAAAGGAAGAAGATTTAAAGAAAGCAAACTGTTTCAGTTAATCCAGCTAGAAACCAACAATCAGGCTCTAAATCTGGGTGTAGTGATGCACTTCAGAGGCTCAAAAAAAAAGGAACAAACATTAATCCTTATTTATCTTCATATACTGTATATACCTTGATATACTGTCTACATATTGTTTAATATTCTTAATGCACATTTTTCCTCCTTGTTAGCACCTTCTTTAATTACTAGGCCAATATGTGACCAGTGACTTTCTCCGCTGTGAGATCAATAAAGCTCAGCTAATCTAATCTAATCTAATCTAATCTAATCTAAAATCAGCCTTCTATCACCTAAAGAACATCTCCAGGATTAAAGGACTAATGTCTCAGCAGGAGCTTGAAAAACTAATTCCTGCTTCATTCATCCTCACTAGAATTGATCCCTGCAGTGGTGTCTTCACAGCTGATCCAGAATGCTGCTGCCAGTGTCCTCACTAGAACTAGGAAAGTGGAGAACATCAGTCTAGTTCTAAAGTCCTCCCACTGGCTCCCCTTATCTCAGAGAATAGACTTTAAAATACTCCTGTTAATCTATAAATCACTAAATGGTTTGTCTCCAAAATACATTACAAATTGATAACAGTAGATCAAGGTCTTCTTGTTTTAATCTATTCTGCGTACCCAGAACTAGAGCCAAACATGAAGCAGTTTTAATTATTGCACCCTACTAATCTGGAATAAACTGCCAGAACACTGTGAGAATTGTGAAAGATTACATTTATTTAAATCTAGATTAAAACATATTTGTTTTGACTGTGCTAGCTAAACATCATTGGTTTTTAGTCCAACTTTACTCTCATTTTTAATCAATATTTTTCAAACACAAGATTGTCTTATTGTAACTATTCATTTCTAGAGTTTGTAATATTTTTGTAACTCTTATGCCAATGCAATGTATATATCCTTTTCTTTTTTTTTTTTATCATGTCGAGCATTTTATATTGCCCTGCTACTGAAATGCTCAATAGAGAAAAAAAGCCTCCAGCTTGTTTGTCTCCATAGTCTGGTTCTGTTTGCCACAGCGGCAGAAACCAGTCATCTTTAAGCCAAAGGCCCCTTTAGAAGCTGCAGCTGCAGTGGAGGCCCCAAACTCAGCCCTTGTTCCATGGGGCCACAGGGTCAAACTCAGTACCAGGTGATGATCGATAAACAGCTGCAGGAGAGATCAGTCATCGACCTTTAACTCAAAGTGACCTGGTACCAGGTGCATATATGAATCCCCCTGCATTAAAACATGGTGATCCATCATGAAATTTCCTTCCTAGTAAAAAAGTGCAAAGGCAAAATGCTGCAGATTCCGATTGAGGGCATTGGTGTCCCCAGCGAGCACCACAGGATTCCCAGAAGGCACTGCTTCTAGGACACCATCTAGAAACAGTGACCACTGAGTTATTTGGAAAAAAAAAATTCCATCAGTGACAACAAATAAATTAGTGATGAATTGTGTTTTGATTAATTCATGGAGAAAAAAAATCCTGGAACTAAAAGATTTTGCTTCTGAGAAAAACAGATTTTTTTTAATAAAGTCAGCATATTTATTTTAACCAGATCAGCTCCAAGCCTCCTCATCATTTTTACACGAGCACTCTGTCCTAAATAATTAAACACTAATGCAATGGTGAGATGGTCAGGTCAGCTAAACAGGGTGACTGAAGGGCACACACATGTAAATACATGATTTAACAATGCATTGAAAAACCTAAAAATCAGAGTAACAAACAAAAAAATGCTGCAAAGAAGAAAAGCTGCAATCACAGTAAATAGAGAGCAGCAAAGTGAACACGGATCGGGGACATTTTACATGCAGGGAGGCACAACATGTCCAGTCAGGGTGGCAATGCTGCACACCTTTACTGCAATGTGGAAGTAAATGTGATATAAATGGAACCAACACAACACTTTAATTCTTTTATTATGTAATTTTGTCTTCTAAGAAACAAAAACCACTAGGGATGCACGATATTGGGATTTTGGCCGATATCCGATATGCCGATATTTTCAAACTCATGTAGCCGATAACCGATATCGATACCGATGTTAAAGATGGATAAAAATAAGTAGTCATTGAAAATAGCAGTTTTATCCATTTCTGACACAAAAATAATATACTCAAATATATTTTTATACGCTGATATCAAATTGATTTTTAAAAACGCGGTATCGATCTATTTTACTTTCAAAATCTCATGAAATTTCATCGTTCTGTTACAAACTCTCGTGATATTTTGCAAATTCTTGTGAGATTTTGTTTGTAAAATAGATAGATACCGTTTCAATATATCAACATATAAAAATTTGGCAAAATTTCGTGAATTTTCGGGGGATTTCGTAGCATAACGATGACATATAGCAATATTTCATTAGTAAAAGAGATTGATATGGTGTTTTTAAATGGCAATATATCAGCATATGAAGATATTGTGATATTTGAATGTATCAATATTTTTTCCCTCGTCTTTAGAAGTTTTTAAGTCTGTAAAAGTTTTTGAGGAAGAAGAAGTAGTTTTTTTTTTTTTTAGACTTTAGAAACTCAGAAGCTGATCAAATATCGGGTTAAATATCGGTGGGGTGGCCGATGTCCGATATTCAGTTTTAAGGCCGATACAGGCCGATACCGATAGGGGGCAGATTATATCGTGCATCCCTAAAAAACACCTTTAGGTACAGGGTAACTGAAGAAAACAACTGTTCCACAAAATAAAAACATAAATAAATATAAAAAAAGAACTTGAATTACTAGACTGGACTGATTTTAATCAATACGGTGATTAAAATGTGCGGATCAACAAAACATATAAGAGAATTAAATCTAACATCTCTGAAACTTAGAGAATTAACACACACCAGGTGCTCCCTCTGGGTTCCCTGAATGTTCCTCCTCTTCTTCATCAGTCTCCTCTGCATTTTCCTCTTTCTCTCTGTTTGACTCTAAAATCTTTACCACCTATACTAACATAATTTCACAGTCACTCATTTTTTCAGACTGTGCAACTCTTTGGACATTCTGGGAATGCATTATTTATTATGTTTTTATCTAAATTCAGACTTGTGGAACATCTGATATCATTTTATGTTTTTAATCATATAAATGGTGGAAGAAAAATCAATATTAGCTTAAATAATGGGACCAAAAAATGGGCAGCACGTGTCGGCGATCAGTTAGACTGACGTCAAAGAAATCGACCTTAGAAAACCTGCATCAGTTGATCTCTGTTTATGTGTTATCATGTTACAATACGTTTAGTTTCTCCAAGTGAACCATAAAGTAGACCTTACCAGTGAAAGTGGAGAGGGAAGCAGAGAGGGAGGCAGTGAGGGAGGCAGGGGAGAAGGCACTGTGGGCCCTGATCAGCCGGGGCTCCCTGTGGCTGCAGGGACAGAAGGAAGAACGGAGAGCATGAGAACAGCAAGTAGAAAAGCTCTTCATACGGCCAGGAATTAGCCTGCTATTGGTTCTTCATAAGTGCACTATTTAATTCGGAGGTTTTTTTAACTGTCTTCATACTTTAGGACTTTTAAAGAGTTTCCCTACTTTACCTGCAGTAGATGATTATACAGTTGCATTAATTTTAGGGATGCACGATATTGCGATTTTGGCCGATATGCCGATATTTTAAAACTCATGTAGCCGATAACCGATATCGATACTGATGTTAAAGCTGGACAAAAATAAGTAGTTATTGAAAATAGCAGTTTTATCCATTTCTGACACAAAAATAATATACTCAAATATATTTTCATATGCTGATATCAAATTGATTTTTAAAAACGCGGTATCGATCTATTTTACTTTCAAAGTCTCATGAAATTTCATCGTTCTGTTACAAACTCTCGTGATATTTTGCAAAATTCTTGTGAGATTTTGTTAGTAAAATAGATCGATACCGCGTCAATATATCAACATATAAAAATTTGGCAAAATTTCGTGAATTTTCGGGGGATTTCGTAGCATAACGATGACATATAGCAATATTTCATTAGTAAAAGAGATTGATATGGTGTTTTTAAATGGCAATATATCAGCATATGAAGATATTGTGATATTTTAATGTATCAATATTTTTTCCCTCGTCTTTAGAAGTTTTTAAGTCTGTAAAAGTTTTTGAGGAAGAAGAAGAAGTAGTATTTTTTATTTTTTTTTTAGACTTTAGAAACTCAGAAGCTGATCAAATATCGGGTTAAATATCGGTGGGGTGGCCGATGTCCGATATTCAGTTTTAAGGCCGATACAGGCCGATACCGATAGGGGGCCGATTTTATCGTGCATCCCTAATTATTTTATTTAGATCAGTTTAGATCCCTTAGATTTAGGCCTGGATCAGTTTGTCCTGGCAGCTGACGTCTCCTGTCTTATAAACAAGTCTAACTGGATTTTTTTCTTTTTTTAAAGCTAGATGGATGTTGGAAGTAAGCATTTTCTATCAAAATTACTACAAAATAAATAGGAAAACGTATAAATAAAATGAATAAGTCATAATTGGTTATTATTTTCACTGGTCAGACTCTTTGTGTTAAGCAGTCTATTTGCTTCATTTCATGTTTAAATGCTATCTAGATTTATCTTAGATTAGCCTGATAAACCAGACTAAATGTGAGATTAAATGTGTACTCGCCGGCAAAAATTATTTTGGCCGCTGGCAGTTGGGGCTAGTTTACTAGGCTAAGCTTAGATAACATCTTGAAAAAAAACACGAGTACTTTCATAAGGTTTAAAAAATAGATTTTACCTGAACATCTATAACAATTTTCAGATTGAAGATGGAAATTCGTGGTGTGATATAACTTCCAATTTTATCATATGCAAAAGTTTAACCATCAGGAACTGAAATTAAAATTCTCAGAGTGAATCTGGATGTACAAAATTAATCGTATTGGTTTGAAAGTGAATTTCATTTACATGAAACTGCATTCAAAATGTGAAATCATATAAAACCTGCCTTAATGATTAAAAACTGTTTTTTAGTTTAGAATGTATGTAATGCATTGAAAATTCACTTCAACCAATTTAAATTTCAGTTCTAGTATTAAAATGTATTTCCTGCCACATCCTAGCTGCTGAAAGACCAGAGTAACCAAACACAGACTGGTGTGATGTTATATTTGGTGAAGGTATGGGGCTGAATTTAGACCTGGAGAAGAGGAGCAAACAGGAGCTTGGTGGACATCCTGCATCAGGTCCAATGATCAGCAGCAAACTCTCAAGTTTGTATTAAAAGTTATCATATGGATAAGAAGCATCAGGTAAACAGATGATTGGCTAACTATTATACCTATGATTCTTGTTGTTTTTAGTTTAATATGCTAAGTTAGCATAGTGCTCAACGAAGTCACTATCTGATCTGTACTATGGCCTCATGTCAGGAATCCAGTTTGTGTGGTCTGTTTTTGTGTTTCCTTTATTCCTCCACCAGGTGGTGCCCCGTCCTCATTGGGTCTCCCTGCACACCTGCAGCTCGTTGCCTCATTACCTGTTGAGTGTTCTTAAAGCTGCTGACTGCCACTACCTCGATGCAGAGTGTTTGCCAGTTTGGGGTACTCTAGCCATGCTTAGTTTACCACAGCCTAACCTGAGTTTTGTTTTGCCAGTTTGGGTACTCTAGCCAAGCTGAGTTTTGGCTGAGTCAAACTAAGCTTTTGTTATCCTGAGTTTAAATCTTGCTGTTTTTGTCTTTGCCTCTCGGCAGGAAGTCATCCTGCAAACTGGATGTTTCGGACCTTCTCTCCCCTGGAAGGATCTTCTGAGAACCAAACTGAGCTGATTCAAGTTTGTGGTTTGGATCAACCTTTTCCCCCCCAAGGATCATCTGGGGCTTCTCTTTGCGCAGAGGATTCATCTCCACAATAACCCGTTCAAGTACCGCAGGAAATCTAAGTGGCAGTCAGCTTCTCCGTTCATCAAGGAACAACCGCAACCTGGGTAAACCCTGTCCGCCCTCCATCAACAAGACAATCACTGGAACATCCCACACAGACTGGATTCAATCGGTCTGCGCCAGGTGACGTCAATGTTTACCTCGGGCGTGGTGCATCGTGGGAAAACCACCATAATAGGTGGAAAGTCGAGATAACCCACACGCGGCTGTTCTTTCGGCACAATTATTTACCAGAAATGACACGATCGTGTTGTGTGAGAGGCTGCCAGTCCCGGTGTCGTGCCAAGGTAGTTATCCCTGCGAAAATTTGTATCCCCTCGTCGGGAGCGCGCACGGAGTAGGAAGAACAACCCGAGTTAACTCCGCTTCAATTCCAACGTCCAGAACTTGAAATTTGAAAGGTTTTATGTGTATGAAAGTTGAGCTTTACTGTTTTATTCTTTACTTCACATGTTATAGCAGAATATCGCCAGTGATATTGATCTAAAACTAATAATAAACACAAACGTTTGCTTGAAAGCTGGTCGCTGACAGCAGTGTCTACTCCTCCCTCTGAAAGCAAACAGATCCTTGTTCTTTTCCACACGTTCATTAAAAAAAACCTCTCATTGTTTCACAGTGTCCAAATGTTCTCATCCCATTGAAAACTGTTGTAAACCATATACTTGTAATAAAAAT
Source organism: Cyprinodon tularosa (assembly GCF_016077235.1). Classification (NCBI taxonomy): domain Eukaryota; kingdom Metazoa; phylum Chordata; class Actinopteri; order Cyprinodontiformes; family Cyprinodontidae; genus Cyprinodon; species Cyprinodon tularosa. Next base: position 1,522,849 of record NW_024038928.1, on the reverse strand, counting down.
GAAATAGAAAATGGAGTGCACGTGTAATCATTAAAGACTATATGCAGAAGGAAAATATTTCTTCCTGGTTGAAATTTAGTACTTAAATCTATATCTGTGTTTATAGTAACGTACAATTTATCTATGTTGTACTATCCTTAATAAACAGTTTGTCTTCTAACATCAGCCATTTTATTTCATCCCATATTGCCAGAACTGGCAATATGGGATGAAATAAAACCTGCTGTAATCTGTTACCCCAGTCTAAATCAGGCAAAAAAAAAGGCCCCATCTTTTTCATTTTTGGCTTTTAAACATCTTTTATGATGACAACTAACTCCTGAAACTTTGGAGTTGATTAACCTTTATTTCTTAAAGTTATAAGGGGGGAACAAATTATAGCAGGCCACCTGCTATAATCTGTTCCCCCTGTCTAAATCAGGCAAAAAAGGTCCCAGCTTTTTTCATTTTTGGCTTATAAGCATCTTTTATGATGACAACTAACTCCTGAAACTTTGGAGTTGATTCATTTTTGGCTTATAAGCATCTTTTATGATGCAAAAAATGAAAAAGCTGGGACCTTTTTGGCCTGATTTAGACAGGGGAGAACAGATTACAGCAGGTGGCCTGCTATAATTTGTTCCCCCCTTATAACTTTAAGAAATAAAGGTCAATCACATCAAAAGTTTCAGGAATAAATTGTCATCATAAAAGATGCTTATAAGCCAAAAATGAAAAAGCTGGGGCCTTTTTTGTCTGATTTAGACAGGGGGAACAGATTACAGCAGGTTTTATTTTATCCCATATTGCCAATTATGGCAAAATGGGGTGAAATAAAACGGCTGATGTTAGAACACAAACTGTTTATTAAGGATAGTACAACATAGATAAATTGTACGTTACTATAAACACAAATATAGATTTAGGTACTAAATTTCAACCAGGAAAAATTATTTTCCTTCTGCATATAGTCTTTAATGATTACACGTGCACTCCATTTTCTATTTCATTTTTATTACAAGTATATGGTTTACAACCGTTTTCAATGGGATGAGAACATTTGGACACTGTGAAACAATGAGAGATTTTAAAGGAACGTGTGGAAAAGAACAAGGATCTGTTTGCTTTCAGAGGGAGGAGTAGACACTGCTGTCAGCGACCAGCTTTCAAGCAAACGTTTGTGTTTTATAATCAGTTTTAAATCAATATCACTGGCGATATTCTGCTACAACACGTGAAGTAAAGAATAAAACAGTAAAGCTCAACTTTCATACACGTAAAACCTTTCAAAATTTCAAGTTCTGCACGTTGGAATTGAAGCGGAGTTAACTCGGGTTGTTCTTCCTACTCAGTGCGCGCTCCCGACGAGGGGATACAAATTTTCGCAGGGATAACTACCTTGGCACGACACCGGTACGGTAATTTCGCATTCTGTTTACTTTTTTCCATATAGTCAGAGAAACAAACTCAATCCTTTAGTCCTTCGTTTAGCTATGTTGCGGTTGTTTACACTACGCCTTTTCCACCAAAAATGGCGTCTTAGCAACAAATGTCACGTGACTGGCGGAGACCGATAAAGGACACCTTTTTCTGGTAACGTGAGTCTGCAACCTATTCCTCCTCTTCAAGTCAAAGAATAAAATTTCCCACTGAGCCTGAACTAACCGCAGTGTCTTCCCCTCACTTTCCAGTTCCGGTTCGAAGGTGTTCAGAGCAGCACTGAGCTCATCTCATTATTCTAAATAAACCTGTTAAACTTCTGCATTCGGGTCCGATCTTTAGTTAAATCATGACACCTCATTTGCGCATGCAACCAGAAATTCATCCAGGTTACCATTAGATAATGAAAATAAGATTCCAAATGTATTTTTTAAGTCGTTAAAATATTCAAGCCTGCTAAACCACATCGTACAAAATATCTATTGCTGAGAGAATGGATGCGTTCACATTATTTGTTATATTGCTTGTAATAATTGCTGATGACATCATCAGTATTGCTGATTAGGGGTGTAAATAATAATCGTTTTGTATCGATGCATCGATCCAACAGCCAACAATCCGATGCACCGACACGTCCGCAAGATGATCGATTCATGTTTTTTTTTTTTTCCTCAGGTCTATTTTTATCCATTTGCTCCTGGGTGTAATTCTCCCTCCCGTGCTGCGGTGGCGCTAAACCTATTTTGCCCTCCTACCTCGCTTCCTGGTTATACTCTTACAGCAGTGTGTTGCAGCAAGCTTGACACAGACATTTTTAAATTATGCTCAATATTGAAGCGTGGTCTGTGCTACACGCTGTGGGTCTAGATACGGCCGAGGCGGTGAGGAAGTGGGGGTGAGTTTAGTCCGATGACGGAGGGACATGAGGGCCAAAAAGAGCGGAGATCCAGCTGGAAAAAGGGTCCCAGCGTTCTCGTGCACCTCGCTCTTCTAGCGGGTCAAACTTCACGAGTTGTTTTCCGCAATTTCGGTCATAAAAACAAAACAAGCCGGCCTCCTGTCTGCGGCACTGTTTGGGGTCAGCTACAATTTGGGAGAGGTGCAGCGGAGCGTCTCTCAAGGGGGCGGTGACGTCTGGAGCCGAATTGCACCCATTGCACTGATTTTGTGCAGAAATTTTGCAGTATTTTTTTATGCAACTTTTCTACTTCTGTTATTTGCTGTTGTTTCTAAAAAAAAAAAATGCATAACGATATTACAGCTTTCATTGCTTTATTTCAAACTTGAAACTTTGTTTAGCCTGTAAGGTCTAAAAAAAAATAAAAATATTAATCGATTAATCGAATCGAATCGTGGTGTATTCTTGAGTATCGAAAATAATCGAATCATTGGGTCAGGAAATCGATACTGAATCGAATCGATATGATATGATTACACCGTGTTTATCTGTATTTTAGCGGCATCATTCTTTAGCTTAAGCACTTTATACTGTATAGGTACGATAAAATGCAATGATAAAACCAAGAAAAATGACAATTATTAACAATCAAAAGCAGAACAATATGCCTTCTGGAAGTAGGGCAGGGATTGCATTTCCTGGACAGATCGCGTAGAGATGAGTGATACAATAGGATGTAAATGCATTAATTCTTGTGACCCTGCTTATATTTCTGGATGCGCAAATGAGCTGATGGTACGGATCGGGTTGTGACAAACTGGTCTTTGATCAACAGTGTACCTGTTAGTGCAGCAGCTGTTGATGGATGTTATTGAGTGGGACAGCCCATATTCACCTGGATGACATGCAGGGGCATTTGTTTTCCCGATGCTTCTTATGCATTTAAGAAAACAAAAAAACAAAACAAATACGAGTTTTGCTGCTAGTTTTTTGGCATTACGTGAATCTGTGTTGGATTACTCTGGTTTTATTCAATGAACCCAGATGTGTGGCACAAAATCAAGAATTGAAATTTAATTCTGGAACAGGAAGTAAAATGATTCAAACTGAATTTTCAAGGTCATAAAATATATTTTAAGAGAAATTTGTTCCGTTTTAGATTATTTAAAAACAAATTTCATTTAGTTTCATGTCATCAAATAAAGCTTCCAACATTCACTTCCAAAAAAAAATGCACTTAATTAAAAATTTTGCAAATAGATTAACTCTGTGGGATTTAGACTCTTTATTTATGATCATCTTCTTATAGTTTCTTCATCTGGAAGCAAAATGTAAAGAACTAAAGATGGTGACTCCAGATTTTGTACAGGATTGTTTATCAAATCTACTGATCACTGCAAATATTAAGTATATCCCTGTTTTAGGATTGTTTTGTATAGATTGTCGTATGCAGGATGGAATGTTTAAATCTATTTGTTTTATTTCAAACAAAGTGCTCAGCCTTGTTTTCTGACCTGTAGACTATTCTGCGTATCTGCCGGTTTGCTGATGTTTGTATTTTTCTAGAACTATTATCATGGTCTGATTCTTTTATTGGACCCACCTGTCAGCATCCTGTTCAGCTCCAGAACCACCTTCCATGTCCACCAGACTCACAGCTGAGGATACTGAATAAGACACTGAGGGCCTTTTGTCCAGGATGTGAGTCGACCCGCTGCAGCTTTTAGTCCGGAACAGTTTACTCAGGCGGGTCTTCAAAGAGTTCTTCTTGGACTTCCCTGGAACCTTGAATGTCTTGTCTCCGCCTGCGGTTCGGTATGTGGGGGTCCTGGGGCCACCGGTGCACCGCTTTGCCCTTCTGGGAGTGGAGGACTGGCTTGGGTTTGGGCTAGTGGTCCAGGGTGAGTTCTGGACAGGTGTTGATGTCTTTGTTAATGCCTGAGTGGAACTTTCTGGACCAGCGGTTCCTGGCTGGCCAATTTCCTCCATCTGTGTCCTCAGTTCCACCTGGAAGCTGCTGATGGAGAAAGCCCCAGACATCTTTTGGATTATTTCTCTTTTCCTTTGGAGTAAAAACTCCCTGTGTCCATCATCAGCATCCAGCTCCTCCCCAGGGCCCTCCTCCATGCCCCTACCCCCCAGCCCCTCCAGGACCAGCAGAGCATCGCTGGTCTCTGTGGGGTCATCCCTGGGTTCTGCTCCCTGGGCGCCCTGACAGGAGCACTGCGGCAGCTCCGCTCCTTTCAGCAGCATCCTGGGTACCGCTCCTACCCCCAGCTCCCCGAACCGCCGGGCCAGCTCCAGCACCGCCTCCTGCTGCTCCCTGCAGCTCTCAGGTCCGGAGGTGTCCGCCAGCAGAGGCCAGGCGTTGGGGGTGGTAATGAACCGATGGCACAGCTCTGCGGCTCCCGGACCCTCCGCGGCTGAAGGGACTGGAAGCTGCGCTGCTGACGGTGTCTGACCCATCGGGTCCCGGGGCCCCTCTTCTCCAGCAGGGCGGTTGTTGTTGACAGCTGGGCTCGGTTCCAGTGCGTCCCTCGGCGCAGGGAGACGGTCCAGATCTCCGCTACGCATAATGTTGGAGAAGACAAGCAGCTGCGGGCGCAGGCCGGGGCTGGGGACAAAGTCAAACCCCTGGGGCCCCATGGAGCCCTGGGTTGTCTGCTTGGGGCCCTGCGTCCCCCCGCTGTCAGCTGCAGCCGTGGTCTCGCTGCTCTGGCCTTTGTTCTGCGGGCTGCAGGGACGCTGCAGGCCCGGCTCTCGGCTGATGTCCAAAGCCGGTTTAACGGCGCTGTTAACCAGCGCGTCCTTCCCCTTCCCGGCCACCGTCCCCCCAGACTGAACGTTCCCGTTTTCTGAGTCCAGGCGGCCATCCTCGGCGGCGGACACCAGGCGCATCAACACGAAATCAGGCGACATATCCTGCGCGTTGTTCATAATTATTTGACAGGATGACGAAATGAAAATCACAAAGCGTTTCGCATCGCTGACAGAGATGCGGTCCTTAGAATAAAGAAAGGATCGCGTCTCTCCTGCCTGTCATCGCCTCTCCAGGCTGGAGGCTGAGCAACAATGCACTGATGTTTTTCTCCTCCTCCTCCTTCAGGACAGAGCAGCATCCATCTGTGACTGATGGGGAAAATGTCTGCAGCTCCGGTCCAGCAGCAGGCCGATCCTGGGTCACACATGCGGGTTGATTTGATGCTGGAGAAATAAAAACTGGAGGATTCTCCGGTCATTGAGCACAATCTGTCTCTGATCCCAGCCTGGCTCCACCCGCTCCGCTCATCCTCCTCATCAGCACCAACGATCTGAACCAAAGCTTTCACATATTGATTTTGTCGTGTTTTTTTTCATAAGCCAATTTTCAGATAAATAAGCAAATATAAACATAAAATTAAACAAAACATAAATAATATATATAATATAATAATATTTTTGTTTATTCATCTACTTCATGAATGGCTGGTTCTAAATGGGGACCAGCAGGGGCCAGTGCCCCAGCAGAACTGGATGGCCCCTCCATTGAAGGCACCAAATCAGTTTTAGATCATGATATGCATTAGCACAGAAACTGTACAGGTTTAGTTTAACAATTATTATAAAATTGCATCTTTAGCTTCAGTTATATAGGATAGATCAGGATCTCCAGGCACAGCCTCGTAACCAGCATTTTGAACACTGAGGTCATGTCCTCCGTATTTTCCCGTTTATTTATTTTTTTAATCATTATTTTTCAATTCAGAAAAATGTCAAACTATATGATGAAAATTGTTCTGGCTTTGATTGGTGCAAAGATCAGAATGCATTCTCGTTTGTTAAAAAAAAAAAAGTCAACCATATATTGTTGCAAGTCATTTGATTCCTTTCGTGAGACATGCACATGATGATGGTGACAATAATAATAGTAGTAATAATAATTCAATATTAATAACAACAATAATAATATACTATAATGATAATAATAATAACACTCACACACTTAAATACTCTAATTTTGTGAGCTTTGGAATTGTTATAACAAACATGTTCATATTCACCTCCTTGATGGGCTTGTGATTTATTTCTCTTTATTCATGTTTCCAAAATATATAAAAAAAAAACATATTAGGATGTTTTTTGTCAAGTAAGATTTATGTCAATATTCAACATATTCTCATTATCAGTTCGTAGGAAATCATACGAAAAGTTATGCACAGTATTTCGTACGTTTTTAACGTTTTTTCTCGAAAAAAACTGATCCGTGCGCAACCAGACAGACGAAAAAAGCAGATCTGCGGACGGACGTAAAACTGGGAAAGACAGTGCAATAATTACTTCTTGGTGTCTCTAACTACATTGCTTGCTGTTTTGTATCTTAGGGTTAGGTGTAGGAATAGGTGTAGGGTTAATTGTAGGTTAAATTCTATGTTATTAAATGGTGCGTAAGATGCGCATGCGCAAGGATATCTTGTCTCGAGGCAAGACGTAAAAATACAACGAAATACGACGAAAAAAGCACCAAAAACGTCAGAAATTACTGTGCATCACTTTTCGTACCATTTCATACGAACTGATAATGAGAATACACTGCAATATTTGACCTCGGTATTTCTAAAATCCTGGTTACGGCCCTGTCCAGGCATGAAAGGAATTTGGCTTTCTTGATGTATCAAATAATGAACTATTGTCCTGTATTTTTGATTTTATTCTTTTGTTATTTGCCCAAAAGAAAAGCCTCCTGGCCCCTCAGATGGAACTGGTTTAGAACCACTACTGACTTCAATTTTGTTTTTTAATTTGGAATCAAACGAGATTTATTTCCCTGCAACCTTTTCATAAGAGTATTTTATTTGTGTAATGTTGAAATCTGCAATTCCCAAAGCAACAAAATCTTCATTCTTCAATTAGAAATAAAACATTAAATCAAAATTATAATAAAAAAAAAGGGTTGTAAAAAAATCCTTGAGTTTAACTTAAAAAAGTTTCACAAAATAGATTTAGATTGACTTATAGCTTAAAAAAAAATACACATTTTGAGTTAAAACAAATACATTTTGAAGAAATGTATTTAAGAAACAATAGTATTTTAGACAATCCAGTAAAATTACAAATTGAATGAATAGAAATATATTGCAGAGGTAATGATAATATATATTCACATTTTTTTTATAACAGGCTTCCTTTGTCTTAAAGAGCCACAAAACACATGTAGGGTGGTTCAAACTCCCCTCCAGGATCTGCTGAGGGTGTAGAGCTGATCCAGTGTTCTATGGCCAGGATGAAAGAACACAGCTCCTCCTGAGAAAAAAATTGTACCAACAGGTTTCAAATATCATGTTATTAAGCCTATCTCAACTTTCACAAATACACATATGTGATTCATACATGCACAGGATAAGATCCACACACGCACAGCACAACTCACACAAGCACAATAAAATCTACACACACTTGTGGAAAAGATCAGAACAGGTTCAGGAAGGCTCAAAGGTCCGAAGACAATATGGCTCAGGATCAGGCAATCAGAACACCAACAGGTAAGCTACAGAACTGTCACCGAAGGCTTGAATTATCTGGCACTGAATACTGGGAACAAGCAATCTAAATAGAGACTAGAGCAGGTGACACAGATAAACAGTGTTGAGAAACTGGGCAGAGCTAGACAGGTGAATGGAATGAACCATTAAGCCAGTCATTGGTGCCAAGATCATGACAGTTTTAGTCTGTGAGGCAGTCATCCTGTGCACTTTTAAGGAAAGGCATAACAGTTTCCATTTTGATAAAGCTTATAGTTTATAGTATAATTGAACTTTATCACCTCACATTGGAGGAATTTACCTCTGCATTTAACCTATCCCCATAGGGAGCAGTGGGCTGCCAGTGTGGGGCGCTCAGGGAAGAATCAGGGGTTAAGGGTCTTGCTCAGAGATCCAGACTGGCAGTCTGTGGGAGTGGGTTTTAAACTCACAACCTCAGGATTCCAAGCTCTATGTCCTAACCACTTGGCTGCCACTCCTCTCACTGGGCCGCCACTCCCCAGTGTAGTTTGATTGGCTCATTGTTATCCTGTTATCTCTGTAGTTATGCTGCTATAGGCTTAGGCTGCAGGAGGACATAGGGACCAGTTTTCACGATTCTGCTTCATTTTATCTATATTCTCCCATTCTGAAGTAATTGTTATTTCACCCCCTAACTGGATGCCCCCTCTATTTTTTTTCTTATAGTAGCCTCATCTGTTTTTCTTGTGTATGGTTTTTAAACCATCCTGAAGGGAAACATTAGCTAGGGGGCTGCCATCATCACCTCCAATTATTGATGATAAATGTGGGCCTTTTTTTGTGATTAGTCCTGTCTCTCTCCTAGACATATCTATGGACTGTGCTCTTACAGTGATTGACTGGATGTGCCCTCTTTTATCCATTTTGACACGAAAACTGACTCATAGCTCATCTGCTTACCTGTCACCCCATGCTCATTCAGAAGGAGTGATAGAAAACTTTTAACCAATCATACTGTGTGATCTGAGTGAATTGTATCTGTTAAGTGCCTCGGGATAGCTGTGAAGAGGTGCTATGTAAATATAATTTGTTGAATTAAAATTCATAGAATTTTGGGAAAACTATAACAAAACAACATGCAATGATAATAAATAGGGATGCACGATATAATCGGCCCCCTATCGGTATCGGCCTGTATCGGCCTTAAAACTGAATATCGGACATCGGCCACCCCACTGATATTTAACCCAATATTTGATCAGCTTCTGAGTTTCTAAAGTCTAACAAAAAAATTTATAAATACTACTTCTTCTTCTTCCTCAAAAACTTCTTTTTTACAGACTTAAAAACTTCTAAAGACGAGGGAAAAAATATTGATACATTAAAATATCACAATATCTTCATATGCTGATATATTGCCATTTAAAAACACCATATCAATCTCTTTTACTAATGAAATATTGCTATATGTCATCGTTATGCTACGAAATCCCCCGAAAATTCACAAAATTTGGCCATATTTTTATATGTTGATATATTGACACGGTATCAATCTATTTTACTAACAAAATCTCACAAGAATTTGCAAAATATCACGAGAGTTTGTAACAGAACGATGAAATTTCACGAGATTTTGAAAGTAAAATAGATCGATACTGCGTTTTTAAAAATCAATTTGATATCAGCATATGAAAATATATTTGAGTAGAATGTTTTTAGAGCATAAACAGTAGTGAATTAAATGCACACTGAAATAATTATATATTTTTTTTAATAAAATGAAGACATATTTTATTAAATTAATGACATATTTATATATTTAATTCCTTATTTATTTAATGAATTACACATTTAATTAATTGTTTATTGCTGTATTTATTTATTTAATTGTGGCACTTTATATTAGTGACGTGGTTGTAATTAATGAATGACACATTTATTTATTTAATTCCACATTTAATTAATTATTGACACATTTAATTATTTATTTAATGCTGTATTTATTTATTTAATTTTGGCACTTTTTATCCTCCATACACAGCAGGTCTGTTTTAGGAGGACCATTTTTATGCACAAGCACAGCTGACAATTTGGCACAGTAACAGCAGCACCTACTATAAGTAAGAGTGAGGAATAACAAAGGTTTTTGCCTTCTTATTGATTGAAAGAACAGTAAAGTACTTATCCTCTCTAGTTAAGGATTGATTTATTGACTAAAATCACTTCATGTTCCACATGTAAGATGCTTCCTTTTGGAAGCCCAGCAGATTGGAAAAGGTATTTTTAAAATAACATTATTTAAAATGTTGACCCTTGTAAAATCACAAAACAAACATCTCCACTGTTTGTTTCCAATTTTCTTTCTGATTAGGCTGTTGCTTTGTCACTATAATCAGTCCGCCTGCTAAATATTTTTTGTCCACTTGATGGCACAATAGAGCAAAGGATTCACCAAACTTTAATATGCTTTCATTATTACATACACACACACGCCCCACCCCCCTTATCTGCTTAATATCTGCTTACCTGGTATAAGACAAAACACATAAAAAGATTTTAAAGCTACAGTGTGTAATTTTCAGCGACATCTAACGTCCAGACTGCAGACTGCAGCAACATGAACATCTCCCCCCCACCGCTTCTCCCCCCCAACAGTACGGCGAGCGTTACGGGACAAAATGTCTTCCACGACGTCCGCATCACCTACCTTCTCAAGTGATGAGGTTTGTTTACATAGATAATTTTACAGATGGTATTTCATTAGTCTGTGTAGGGTATAGATTTCATGTAGACTTAAGATAATAAATATACCCGTAATGGGCGATCTCGCAATCTCTAGTTTGTTGGCTCTGCGCTGCCGTAGCGCAAAGATGTCTGCCTCCATGGCTGCGAGACCCGCTCCTATGTAATTATAAATAACAAATTCGAAGGCAACGCAAATATTAAGGTTAAGAGGCTGAGCTCGTAGATGATGATAAATAACATAGTTATGTATAATATATTACATTTCTGACTGTATATCCCTGTAATTATTACACACTGTAGCTTTAAAATGAAAAAAACAAACAAAAAAAAACAAACAACTAAATTGATGTACTTATATGCATGCCAAACTGGTTCTTAAGAGGTTCTGATTAAACTAATTCATCCCCAGAGTAAACAATTCCTGTGAAAACAAGAAACAGAAGAAAACCTAAAAATGCTGCATGCTTTTATTTTCAGTAGGTTAAATTATCTGAATGGTGTCTTTACTATAAAAAAACAAACGTACGGATGAACCTCGTCCAAAAGGCTGCTGGCAGAAACCAACTCCCTGTTGGTAAAATTAAATTAAACTCAGTTTATTTATATAGCGGCAATTCACAACACCTCATCTCAAGGTAGGCTACTTTACTGTTCAAGTAAATGACAGTCAAATTGATTCAAATTTTTTTATCTAAGGAAAACCAGTTAATTGCATCGACTCATTGACTGGAAGGTAATCCCTCACCCCAGGATCTAAGCATTTAGTTTAACAGTAGTTAGTGAAGCAGCTCAGTTGAAGGAACAGGAACACATCACCTTTAAGGTTTGCCCAGAAACCTCACCCTGTGATTTGCTTCTGCAGACATAACCATCATGTCTAAGTCTTCGTCACACTCTGTTAGTATCTGTTAGATCTTAGTAAACCAAAAAAAGCTGTGTGGTTTCCTTCAGCAGACAGTGACCAAAAACTGCCAAAAGCTGCTGAAGCATCAGATCATCAGACATTTAGCTGATGGTTTCTGACTTTGCTGTAATTTAAATGCTTATCAAAACCTTTCATAATACGATTGATGTTACAGGTTCTCAGTTGGACATAACATATTATCTTTGTTTCAACTCACCTTTTCCTGCTTTTGAGTTGCTGCTTAATGCTGAAACATTCGGTGTGAGATTATCCTGTTTGTATCTCATCTGTTCTAATGTTCTCTGCTGTCTGAAACTAATTTTTCACAAACAGAAGTAAATGAAGCAGAACTGGAGTATTTTTCTGTGTTTATATACACTCACCGGCCAATTTATTAGGTACACCTGTCCAACTGCTCGTTAACACTTAATTTCTAAGCAGCCAATCACATGGCGGCAACTCAGTGCATTTAGGCATGTAGACATGGTCAAGACAATCTCCTACAGTTCAAACCGAGCATCAGTATGGGGAAGAAAGGTGATTTGAGTGACTTTGAACATGGCATGATTGTTGGTGCCAGAAGGGCTGGTCTGAGTATTTCAGAAACTGCTGATCTACTGGGATTTTCACTCACAACCATCTCTAGGGTTTACAGAGAATGGTCCGAAAAAGAAAAAACATCCAGTGAGCGGCAGTTCTGTGGGCGGAAATGCCTTGTTGATGCCAGAGGTCAGAGGAGAATGGCCAGACGGGTTCGAGCTGATAGAAGGGCAACAGTGACTCAAATAACCACCCGTTACAACCAAGGTGGGCAGAAGAGCATCTCTGAACGCACAGTACGTCGAACTTTGAGGCAGATGGGCTACAGCAGCAGAAGACCACACCGGGTGCCACTCCTTTCAGCTAAGAACAGGAAACTGAGGCTACAATTTGCACAAGCTCATCGAAATTGGACAATAGAAGATTGGAAAAACGTTGCCTGGTCTGATGAGTCTCAATTTCTGCTGCAACATTCGGATGGTAGGGTCAGAATTTGGCGTCTACAACATGAAAGCATGGATCCATCCTGCCTTGTATCAACGGTTCAGGCTGGTGGTGGTGGTGTCATGGTGTGGGGAATATTTTCTTGGCACTCTTTGGGCCCCTTGGTACCAATTGAGCATCGTTGCAACGCCACAGCCTACCTGAGTATTGTTGCTGACCATGTCCATCCCTTTATGACCACAATGTACCCAACTTCTGATGGCTACTTTCAGCAGGATAATGCGCCATGTCATAAAGCTGGAATCATCTCAGACTGGTTTCTTGAACATGACAATGAGTTCACTGTACTCAAATGGCCTCCACAGTCACCAGATCTCAATCCAATAGAGCATCTTTGGGATGTGGTGGAACGGGAGATTCGCATCATGGATGTGCAGCCGACAAATCTGCGGCAACTGTGTGATGCCATCATGTCAATATGGACCAGTGAGTGTATGCTGGCAATTCTTTTTTTTTTTTTTTTTTTTTTTAGCTCAGAGTCATTAAGAATAACGTGTTTCACCTCTAATTATGCAGAAAATGTCATCTTCATTCCTATTCTTTGTAATTTGTTTTCATATTTTCTCTAAAGGACTACAAATGAACCTCAGGTCCAGAACCTGAATGGTGACCCATTCTCTCTTCCAGGTGCTTGGATTGGATCCCAGTTTGTTGGCCTTTGTTTCTCCACTTGCTGTCTGAAAAAGGACCAGAGGTTATTTGTGGAGTTTAGATCTAAGAAATTTTCTGACCACAGGGCCGATGTTTTGGTGGATTCTGATCTTGATGTGACATCATAACCACCTCCGCCCATAGTCACGATTCTCCATCATGTTAAAAAATCGACTGATTATTACAATGGCGTAACGACACAACAAAAGGCCCATAAGCAACATTATCTGGTTGGCCCTCATATGAAGTACAACCCATGTGAGGCGTCAACCAACCCAGTGGAGTACAGCAACATGGTGGTGCCCTTGCCAAAAAAGGGCACCACTATTTTCTATTTTCTTCAGATTGTTGTTGGCATTACCAGCATGATTCAAAGGTGAGCAATTAAGGTCAAATTTTAATGGTGCAATCATTTTAGATACGAATTTCACATCTTAATAGTAGAGACAGAATTATAGAGCCTGTACAACATGTTATAATTTTCCAAAGCTTCTAAGCCAACTAATCCATCTGAATCATAGATTATCGTCAACACCTAGTTATTATCTCTTTTGAAATCCGACCCGGGTTCCCTCTCTCTCATCAGACTTGTTATTAGATCAAACAAAGGTTTTGTGATTATTCCAATAGCGGTCAGCTGAGTTTGTTTTGCCTTGCTACAGTATTATCTAGAATTTGGAAAAAGAAACTTAAAACAAAAACTTTGTTGTTGTCAAAGGATCTCTTCATTTAACATGTTTCTGTTCTTTGTTGAAATCATCTCAATCTGAAAGATTTTCTTTAATTGAAAAATTATATTGAGCAGTATAAATGCTCTATATATGCTCTTTATATTATAAAGAGTAGCCAAATTCACTCTCTGCATTTAACCCATCGCCTTGGGGAGCAGTGAGGGGTTAAGGGTCTTGCTCAGGGAGCCAGAGTGGGAGTGGGGCACAAGCTCAGAACCTCTGGATTCCAACCTCTATGCCCTAACCACTAGGCCACCAATCAATGAATATTAGCTGGCCTATCATTAGACATGAACCCATGACCCTGAGATTATTCTAATTGCAAGCACATTAAAAGAAAGGAAGTAGATTTGCTAAAACAATAAAGGTAAGTGCATTTGAGAGGCCAATAAAGTGGTTGAGATTTAATAATAAAATGGTATTTGGAGTAGATGAAGGATCAGTTTCTGGTATATGTTATCTATGGTACTAGTTTGTTTATTGTTGATATGATTTTTAGATTGTATGCATTTCTTTATTTCAGTATCTGATGTGAATAAAGAGGGTTTCGTTTAATTGAATTTACTACTGTGTCATCTTACTCTGACTGCAGATGTAACATAGAGTCGTGATGATGGCTGTCCATCACATCCTGGCTTAGCATAGCTCTTAATCATCAGACATAAAGGTGACAAAAGAAATATGATAGGAAGCACCCTCCTATTCGAATAACACCTATGACGATGACCATTGTGCACTTCTGCTTTGGCTGAAGTGTCCCCACCATTTTTCCTGATTCTGATGGCGTCCTGGTCTCCCAGGTAAAGCGTGACTGTACCTCCTGTGCCCAAGGTTTCATCCTATATATCTCATGTGCTTATAGCTTCTCTTCTACCCAAGGGTGGAATGTGCACATGCATAAAATACTTAGAGCATAATATTTTAAGCACAACTGGACATGTACAAAAATGAATGTTGAGTAAAAAGTTTGTCAATCAGTGGTAAACCTCTCCTGTAAATTTTGTAAAACTGGTCCAATATGCAGGCTGTTCAGTGTCGCAGTGGGTAGCACTGCTGCCTTGCAGCAAGAAGGTTCTGGGTTCGATTTATCTGCAAGGAGTTTGCATGTTCTCCCTGAGCATGCGTGGGTTCTCTCCGGGTACTCCGGCTTGCTTCCACAGTCCAAAAACATGACTGTTAGGTTAATTGGCTCTAAAGTCCCCTTAGGTGTCAGTGTGTGTGTGAATGGTTGTTTGTCCTGTTTTTCTCTGTGTTGCCCTGCGATGGACTGGCGACCTGTCCAGGGTGTACCCTGCCTCTCGCCCGCAGACAGCTGGAGGTAGGCACCAGCACCCCTTGCGACCCCACTCAAAATCTGCCGGCAAAACATGTTCACTTTTGTTATCCTGCTGCATGTAGTTTGGATTACGCACATGAAAAATGCCTTCCAGTTGCCTTGGCAAACTGGGCCAGAGGCTGCTGTTGAATGGGATTCCCTGTGACAGCAAACTGCCGGTATGTGGGGGTCTGAGCAGCTAAGACAGCGAAATAATATTGGAAGGCAGGATGGTAATCTGGATGAACTGACTACACAGATAAAGTTTTCAGGTGGACTTTCTCACTTAAAAACATATAAAAACTAATTTTTACTCACCGATCACAGCAAATATAGCTTCCATTTTCCACCACGCAGCTAGAGCAGCAAAGATGCTTCAGCTAAACTTGTACAAACCCCCAAAATATGAAGCAGCACGTGAGTTTTTGATGCTTCTGCTGCTTGCGATCTGAACACAGCATTATGGGGTCCATGGATTGGCGGTGTTTTACATGAACACGTTCAATGAACAGCGTTCACTGAATACATTCATATTTTTAATAAATGGTGAACTGTATGGATCAGTTTTGAAAGAATAAACGTGAAAGAGAGCGACGCTCACTCTGAGAATAATCAAGTGTCCATTATTAGCTATGTAAAGTTATAATAGTAGGACAGCTGCTGTAGAGGTGCGGAGAGCAGAAGAACACTGGCAGAGGTAGATTCAGATAACGTGATGGACAGGAGACAGTTTTGGTTTGACAGTCTTCCAAACTGATATATGCTTGACAATTTGTACAAAAATAAGAAAATGCAATTATTATTACTATTTCTTTTTTTATAATCAAAACATTCATCATAATACCTGACCAGAAACCATGTATTTGCATTTATTTTTTTACATTTCCAGGCCTGGATAAAGTTCACAGTTCACGCACACTGATATGTAAGGCTTTGAAAATACATTAAGTTCAGAAATACACTATGTATAGAAACCACAACATATAATAATGACAATGGAAATTTTTTTTTAAAGATTTATTGATTTTATTATAATTCTTTGGGAAATTTTAAATAGGAACTGTTTTAATGCACAAGGAGTACAAACTCGAGCAGGAAATAAAGGGACACAGGAGGGTTTTAATCAGTGATTTTAATCAGTTGTGTTTAACTGAAGGTCAGAGTCAAATCATGAAAATAAATGTGGTTTTAGTTTTTTGTAGTTTGTATGGGTGTCTTTTATGGATGTATGGTGTCCCTTTTAACACGAACTGGGATCTTTTTTTTTTTTTTTTTTTTTATACAAATAGCAACTTTATTTTAAAGCAGAGATTTTATGTTTCTTGTGAAGGACCACCAAGTTCTTCTGATGTTACCTCAGGAAGCTTCAATTTTGCATAAACAGTTGTTTGGGAGTGGTCACAACTTTCTGGTGTTGCAGCTAAAGTCTCTTCCTGGAAAATTAAAAACAAACACATGGAGATTGTGAAATAAAAAACACAACAAAACTTGAGCAAGATAATTGCAATGAAAACCTCTGGTTGTTTCAACACGACCTCCACTGGATTCATGCAACCATTGATACCTTTGCTGATGTTTTGGGTAATTTAGATCGTCTCTTTGTGGAAATAGTCTTTAATCTTTTCCAACTTGTTCTAAACCTCAAATGAATGCATCATAACTTATTTTCCTTGAGGAGAGACCTTAGTGCTCCTTTATTTTTTAAGATTACTCTGATTGTAGATTTGGTTTCAATGAAAACAGTAAAAACCTTAAATACATTTTTGAGTGGAACTGTCAACATACCTCATGTGTTCTATTAGTCATCTGAACCTCCATATATTGGCACTCTCTCAGTGAACCTGCAAAATAAACAAGTTTTTGGATTAAATAAAAATTAGAAGCATTTCAAAGCAGTAATTAACTTATGGAGCAACAGACATATAAAATTGAAACTTGGAGTTTTAGTGTGTGGGAAGAAAGATGGTCTTTCATAACTGATTGAGGAGTAAGTCACTTTAAAAGCCCAAGTAGACCAGATAAACTTTATTTTGGGTTTAAATATCCATCTGTCCGTCCATCCATCCATCCATCTGTCCAAGTTTTTCATTAAGGTGAAATCCATCTGCACCGAAACTTTATTTAACATTGCACAAACTGGTTAAAAGAGCACTATGTGAAGTAATAAAGGTAAATTTTATTAAACCTTTAGACTTTAAAATTGCATCTTGGGTAAACAGTGGTTCAGTATTTGAATAAATGGGTTGAAAGGTTCAAGCATTACAGATTTTATTCATAAATATTCAAACAAAAAACTTAATGTAGTGGAGAGGTTTGAGTATGCCTATGATTGTAGGACTGTTTTCTGAAGCTTTGGCTCGTGGTGGAGTAGTGAACAGTTCTCTAAAGAGAGGTAAGGATTAAGTAGTCTTCTATCAACAACTCAATATGAGTCTGTTAGAGACCTCAAATCCCCGTATGTCCCAATCATTATAAGACAGAACAACTGAGACCTTGGTGGCAGGCATTAAGCTGATTCAGCAGTGGGTAGACCCTCAACTATAATCATTGGATATGAATAATGACTGCTAAAACCAGAAAATGAATACAGGTGACATGTCTTTGGAGGATGGGCTGTATTTATCCTTTGAAGACAAGATAAAGCTTGGAGTAGAGGAGCTTCTCTGCATTAAAAGGACTGTGGAAAATTCTAGGATTAACATTTCACAGAATGGCGATGAAAATCCAATAAAATAGCAAACTTCTGTCAAATATGAATTATGCAACCCAGCCATCTTTCCAGATTCCTTCAAATATCTGTTAAGCCTTTGTGAACAACTAGAGAAATTATCTCCTTTCATAAGAAATGCTTATTAATCTGTTTTATAAAGAGAGGCAGGCATCCCTGTCATTTTTTTATTCAAAAGATTCTCCCCAAAGAAAAAACATAGAAATCAATACATTTTCTTTGGATGAAGCACAAGCTTAAGGCAAAATTATCTGGAAAATCTTGTTGTCAGCTTTGTGTGAATTTGGATTTGCAATATTTTTCTTATTAACTGGAAAAAATATTAAATTATATATTATACAGTTTCCCAACAGCAGGTTTCAGGATAAGTATACAAACATTTTTTTTTGCCTTTGGAACCAGAGGAACACCAGGTGGCCAACTTTCACTACTTTCTTATTGAACTTCCAGTTCTCTTCTCTGGGTGGCGCAAGAGGTGGCCAAGTCACCTCTTTTAATGAGTCGCTACCAGCAGAGGTGTCGAGTAACGAAGTACAAATACTTCATTACTGTACTTAAGTACACTTTTTAGGTATCTATACTTTACTCCATTACTTCTTTTCCCTCCTACTTCTGACTTCTATTCATTACATTCTCCTTACATCTTTAAAACAAACGTTACATGTTATTCGGTTGCAGAGATCAGGGATTTTCGGACTGCAGCCAAATTAGCTCCTGATGGGAAATAACATTAGTGCCATTTTAAAACTCCACACTTTGAATTTATTAAAAATGTTAAGATTTTAAAACATGTGGTTAAAGATTCCTCTTGGTGATCGTCTCGTTTTCAACTTTTAATATATTTTTACACATCAGGGAAATAATCATGTCTGATTGTTTATATTTTAATTTTGACTCAGGCAACAGTGTTTGCATGGGTTTGCGGGAAACAAATTCAATTATATAACAATAGGTCACTTATATGAAAAAGCCTGATACTATTCAATTCAATTCAGTTTATTTTTATAGCACCAATTCACAACACGTCATCCCAAGGCACTTTACAGTTCACCAGATCATCCAGTCAAATTGATCAAAGGAAAACCAGTTCATTGCATCGTCTCATTGACTCAAATGCAATCCCTCACACTGAGCATGCTAGTAACAACAGTGGAGAGGAAAAACTCCCTTTTAACAGGAAGACTGGGGTTCAAGGAGACAGAAGCAGATACAAAAAGCAGCTGTAAAAGGCGGCCCCATCCAGGAAATGCACAACCAGGCAGACGAGCTCAGAGCCAACTCCCATATCAAAGGATGAAGAGAGCACATCCAGCCAGTCACAGTCAGAGAAACAGAACCACACAGGAAAACAGGCCGATCTCCACTATCTCTGAACAAAGATGTTGATGGCAGCAGCACAGCTGATATTTCTCTCCAGGATGGAGTTACAGACAAACAGGAACAGGTGAGGCCAAGCTACTATGTTACATTTAGCTTCCTGTATTACATTTAATTTTATTGCACATTTTTGTTTCCTGATTTAATTCTCATTTAAAATCGGCTGTCTTTATTAAAAGACAATTTAGTCCTGAAATTGTTTTAACAATCTTCTACACATTGTTTAAATTCTACTTTTCTGTCTAAAGCAACCAGTGTGGTGAGGTAGTTTAAATGAGGAAAGATCAGATTATCAGACTGAATAAGCCTGGAGCAGAATATGTGAGAGGGAGGCTTCATATGACACCGATGAGAAATATGATCTATTCAAACTAGCGTATGTGTTCACACAAGAAGCATTGAATATTTGATACCATTGTCACCATGCTCTTAAAGCAGGGCACTGGCTGCTCTCCTTTTTAGTAGCATGTGATGTGTAGCATGTGATGTTTAGCTATAAATTATGTTTTTGAACATGACAAGGAGTCAGAGAGGAAAATCTAGCGCTCCTTTTCCATTAAATGTCCATTTAAAGCCCTGGGATGTATTCTATATTGGTTATAGGAACCTCAGGGAGTTCCTCTGTGTGCTTTCCCCATTTCTCTGAAAGCCTGACAAAAACTGCAGTACCCTATCAATCCAGCAGGTGGTGGTAAGAAGAGCACGCAAATGTTTTTCCTTTACTTCCAGTACCGTGATTAACAGAGGTGTCAAGTAACGAAGCACAAATACTTCATTACTGTACTTAAGTACACTTTTTAGGTATCTATACTTTACTCCATTACTTATTTTCTCCTACTTCTGACTTCTACTCATTACATTTTCACATACATAGCTATACTTTCTATTCCTTACATTTTTAAAACAAACGTTACTCGTTACTCTGTTGCAGAGATCAGGGATTAGCGGACCACGGTCAGGTGTTATGCCGGAAAGTGCATCCCTGCCGAGACATGCATCCCCAGTACGGTTGTTATGAACAACATTAAATCCAAAGATTTTGTCCGCGGTTCACTTGATTTATTTGTTGTAGTCTCTTGTTATTCACACACAACAATAAACAGTGATAGCCGACGTGAGTTTGGAAACTGCAAAGCCTTGTCTTAGGCAGTGTGATGCATTCACGGGCGTCAGATATCTACTGTATGGTGCATTCAGGAGCATGGGACATTTCACACTTACAAGGAAAGAGCCATAAATGTAACGGAACTTCACTCATACAATAATGTATTTATTCAGAAACATTGTGGGCGTTCTTATAATACTGAATGCTCTATAATTATATTTCTGTTATTTTTTGATTATGCGTATCTGCTATCTTTTTATTCTAAAAAATCTAAAATATTACAGCAGCAAATTATCAAAGTTTTTCAAAAGCCTGTTCAAAAGCTCCAAATGAGGCTTCAGATCATACAGCGACAATTGCGCTGTCATTGTTTTACAGGCAGAATTTGCATTTGCTGACCCTTGTCCTTTTAACTACTGATGGATATAAAGGAATACAGTCATACAAGTGTCAACTCCTCTGAGATAGCAGGGGATGCAATTTTTGGCAATTTCTATTATTTATTTATTTTTATTTCAAAATACTTGATTGCATAAATACCTCATTTTATTTCAGTGTTAAATTCTGTTTAAAGTAACAGAGCATTAAAAATGTCTCTGGACCTTTACTGGTTGATGATTTTCTTTATTCAGACCCAGCTGATTTTTAATTGGTGACCCCTGGTTTAATGTTTATAAATATTTATTTCACTTCATGTGCGCCATCCAATGCAGATCATTTGCGCCATTCCACTTCTAGTGAAACTAGTGTAATTGGATGAGTCATATTACGCAAACATTCATTGGTTAGCTAAAGGAAATCATTAGAAGCAAGCAGGTGTTGTTCAGACTGTGAATTGTCTATGCTATGCTACGATGTCAGAAAAAGATGTTGAAATGTCTCAAAGGTCGGACACAGGCGAGAGCGTATTAGGAGACGGAGACCAACAAGACCTCCCTCATCTTTGGCCCTATCTCAAAAATTTTTTCGAAATAGTCAAAGCTTTCAATTCATATAGTGGCATCTTTTTTTAAAGGTAACTTTATACATTTATACTTTAAGTAGTTTTTGGAGCACATACTTTTTCACTTTTACTTGAGTAAAGAGGTCAAGTTGAGTGTTTTTAAACTGCAGTATCTATACTTCTACTTAAGTAACAAATGTGTGTACTTTTGACACCACTGGCTACCAGTCCCTCTTTGCCGATTGATAATTAGTCTGGTTTCCTTTGTTTGAGGATGCTACCCCCAAACCTCTCAGTTTACCGTCAAATCTCCATGCTCTTCAAAAGCTGCCTGGCTGGCAGTGTCTCTGGCTCCAGGAAAGATCCCATTTGAACCCTGCTAACCCCCATCTCCACCGTGCTCTCCCTCCACCTACTTTTCCACCATCTAATCCAAGCTTCACCTCTTGATCACACAGTAACTCCTGAGTCCCAAGGCTCCCAGATCATTTTTCTTCCCCCTGGTAGTTCACTTCTCTCTCAACACTAAGACAGCAAACAAATAGCACTGTTCAACTCACATATAAAGCCTTGACGTGCATTAAGGTTCTGTAGCACGTTTTGAGCAGGAGGAGCTTTGGGTCTGAGCAGCCGAAGCAGGGCCTCGTGAGCTTCCGAGCATCTGATGCGCATGGCGTGGAAAAATTAAACTTTTGCTTTTGGACGCACCACATCAACCATTCAGAAAAGCTGATTTGGGAGCTGGTGGGGAGACAGACACAGCACTGGTGATACAGATCGCTATGGTCACTCCTCTGAAACGGTTTCATAATGCCTAAATTAACCTGCCACTGCTGCCAGCAAAATATAGTCAATTTTATCATTCTGGTGCCTGCAGTTTGGATTATGTACACTAACATTACCTTCCAGCTGCGGCGAACAGTAGCGGAAAAGCGCAAAGAGGCTTTTTGAACGTCAAAAAGCACGGCCGGTGTGCCAGGGTCTGAGCAGCTCCAACAGCTAAATAATATTGAATGCAGGATTATAATCTGGATGAACAGACTGCAAAGTTTTCAGGTGGACTTCCTCACTTAATAACATATTAAAACTACTTTTTACCCACTGATCACAGCAAATATAGCTGCCATTGTTACAGGCAAAGAAAGGATAGGGTAGCTCTACCCAACACGCATCAGACCCACTTTTCGACCACACAGCTAGAGCAGCAAAGATGCTTCAGTTGCGCATCAGTACTAAACTCGTACAAGAAAAATGAAGCAGCACGCACATTTTTAATGCTTCTGCTGTGTGTGGTCTGAACATAGCATTAGAGTTTCCAAACGTACAGTAGGTTGGATCAATTCAGAGTTGCAAATTTGATTCTGAGTTTGTTAAACCTGCTTTTTGAAATTAGCCTCACCTGTTCTCTGACAGTATGTTGGAAGCATGCAACACATATTAATAGATTAGATACACAAAAGAAATAATTTATGCTCAATAATGTCAGGATATATGGAAGTTTAAAGAGGACCCAATTGCAGAGACTGAGGCAGCTTTAGTTCATGTAGATTCAATTGATAATGCAACAGAAATATAAGTCCAGTAGTACAAGGGCCAGGAAATGCAGGAACCAGAACAGAGAGTAACATGGGAGCTAACATGCAGGAAATTATCAGTGTGTTAGAATCCAGTGGCTGCGCCCTCCCAAGGCCAGATCCAATTACTGATTATGTATAGTGCAGCCCAGGTGCAGTGTTTCCTTCAAGGCCTTGGGTATCCTGTGATTCATTGCTGGTTGAAGCAAGCCAGCTGCTCCATGTGCAGAGGAAAAATGGAAATGGTGACGAACAATGGTAAAAGTTGTAAGTACAGTTAAAAGATGAATTCTTCGTAAAGTTAAGAACTTTGAGAAAAAGTTGTACTGTAACAAGTTAAAAGGTTTAAGTATCACAGATCAGATTAAATTAACTTCTGTTAATTCTTTCATGTTGAGGCGATGAGTAGGGATGTTATTGTTATTTGGTGGAAAGACGATGCAACAATATGTTTTTTAACAGAACTGGTATTGCTTCTATTGCTTAACAAGTGAGCATAACAAAAATGTTTCTAGCCTTCAATAAACATGGCTAATGTAATAGGCCACTTCGAAATGACATAAAACTAACTAGAATATATTTTCACAATTGTTGGTTAATGTATTTTCTACTGTCACTTTTCATCATGTTTTTAGTGATTAGGAAAATATTTAGCAAATAAATAATTGTATTTTAAATTAAATGTAATTTTTAATAAATGTTGGCATCAGTAGTTTAATTATATATTCTAAAATAATTATAGCAATATACAACTGTATTACTCATGTTTCTCGCCAAAAACTCAATTTCCATTTTCTTTACGTTACACTTGAAGGCATCATGATAACCTAATTGTCGTTTTACTGAGCCAATCTGAACACATCATCACGCAGCACGTCTGAAACTTTGTTTACTTTTCAAGCTAACTAGCTTGTATGCTTCCGATTACAACACGGATTTCACAATTACTATTTTTAACTGACCGGACAAGCTACAAAGTCTGTGTGCCAGTGGTACTCTGAGTGGATGATGGAAGACGGGCCCGACTGTGGTGTGGCGGCAGCAGCAGGAGGAGGAGGAGGAGTCTTTTCAGTTGAGCCATCCTCTAGCCACGAGCAAAGTTAACTGCCAGACTTCACTTGTTTTACTTTTAATATCTGTTTGCTTACAATTTCATTCCAAAACATTGGTGGACATGCTGCAGTGATTGGATTGATTAGATTTAAATGCTGTGGCGCGACTCGAGGGACACACAATTATGTTACAGGACCTCCGGGAGAAAAAAAAAAAAACGACCAGACTCGATAGTGGTATTGATAAGCCCAAACGTTATTGATTTTCATGTTTTGAAAAAAGTGGAACCGGGTCCTTGATAGAACCGGGTTTCGATCCCCATCCCTAGCGATGAGTCTCATGTTTCTTTTTCTTCATGTTTTTTCCCCCATCATTTATTGTCATTACACTGTCAAACGTACAGAGCAACAAAATGAACTCCCTGCATTTAACCCATCCCCTTGGGGAGCAGTGGGCTGCCATTGTTGGGCGCCCAAAGAGCAGTGTGTGGTTAAGGGTCTTTGCTCAGAGACCCAGAGTGGCAGTCTGTGGGAGTGGGGCTCGAACTCAGAACCTCAGGATTCCAAGCTCTATGCCCCAACCACTAGGCCACCACTCCCCTAATGAGGTTGTTTATCAAATTAGGTTATTCTTGTAAATATTGAGTAGAAGGGGCCCTAAGATTGACCCTTGTGGAACGCCACATGTGATTTCTTTGATCTCTTATGTAAAGTTACCCACTGATACAAAAAAAGTAACTGTTCTTCAAGTAGAATTTAAACCAGTCCAGTGTTGGACCAGAAAGGCCCACCTAGTTTACCAGGCACTCTCATAACATGAAGTGATCAACAGTGTTGATTCCTGTGCTGAGGTCTAATAATACCAGCACTGTGGTTCTTCCACAGTCTGCATTGGACAGTCTTTGTATTGTGATGGACACGGAAGACTAACTGGAAGTGGCTGTTCATTTTTAGGAAGCTGTTTAGCTTCAAAAAAACTTTTTGTCTTCAATAATCTTATAGATAAAGGGGAGGTTGGAAACAGGCCAAAAATTCTGCTAGTTCAAACTTCTCTTTTGGACACGCTGCCCTTTGTCTGGTAATTGCTGTTTTTCTGCTCCCGGGAAAAAACACTTGACGTACACAAACAGCAGGGATTTCCGAGCAGCTGCCTTTTAATGATACAGGTACAGGACATCTGGTACAACGAATTTTAATAGCATCAAAACAAGCCTATTCATATAAACATAACTGAAAGGTCTGCAGTCATACCGTAAAAGTTTAAAAAAACGTCTGACATAGATATTTAAACCTTTCTGAACTTCCCTTTGATCTGCTTTCATTGCACCTGCTACTGTACAGCAAACGGTTATTGACTGATAACATTACACTCTAAGGTAAATGTGGGGCTGACCTTCCGGTTTATCTTGGTGATAACTTTATAACTGGAAAAACAAATGAGCAGAAAGCTTCTCACTAGATGAGTCAGATTAACTATGTCATAAAAAAAAGGTCAGAGCTACAAAGTTGTTGGTATGGCATGTTTTATTGCCAAGATACAGTTAGGAAAATGGAGAAGTTGAAAAATTACTTCCCAATATAACTAAAACATGTTCCTACTGTAAAAAGCATCCACTAAGTGAAGTATCCTGTTTAAAACTATAAATATTCAATGGCAATCTAGGTTAAATTCTATAACAAGTCCATGTCAAAGACTATTTGAGCTGATGTAATGAGTTATTTCTCAACAGTGAGATCAATAAAGTCAATCAGTCATTAAAAAAGCTTATATCTACAAAAAGCAGTAAGGTATTTAGCTCAGCTTTAAACTGTAGACTGAGGCCTTTATTTGTAAAGGGTGAAAATCTATCAAACTGGGTCAAAAGAAAAAAAAAAAAAACTACTTGCCTTTTGTTGGTCTGGTTGCCTTTGTCCCTTGAAACTTCCACTTAACCATGAAAATGACCAGAACAGCAAGGAGAAGAAAACCGATGACAACTGGTATTATAGTCCCGTCTATTAAAAGACACAACACATTATGATCCTCTAATAAAAATTTTTAAAAAATACAAAAAAATGTTTTACTAGAGCTGCACAATAAATCAGATTGCAAGGATCACAATGTGTATGAAAGCTTTTAGTTTGGAAAATATAATTAATACCAATAACAGAGGTGAT
The DNA here is from genome assembly GCF_016077235.1 of Cyprinodon tularosa. Lineage (NCBI taxonomy): Eukaryota > Metazoa > Chordata > Actinopteri > Cyprinodontiformes > Cyprinodontidae > Cyprinodon > Cyprinodon tularosa. The sequence goes on along the minus strand of NW_024038928.1, from coordinate 1,496,726 downwards.
AGCTGGATGGACTCTTAACTACCTCGATATCCAGACCTGATGTTTAGTTTTCGTAGCAGAGATGATAAAACTTAAGGTGAGTGTTGTGTACATTATGATGATACAGATAATAAAATAATAAATATATTAGAAACATTAAGCCAACATGTCAAAATTGCATGTCGTGCTGATATTGTGCAGCCCTAATTCTAAATATTTATTTTACAACAAAGCTTACAATATCTTTGATGATCAGAACTTTCTGTCTCATTGAACCCACAGGATGTCCTCACATCAACGTGAAATGTCTTGTTTCCTGCAGGGTTGGCTGCTACACATCTATATGATGAGTATCTGTCCTGTCTGTGCATAGTGATGGGTAAAGAGACAGCAGAACTGCTCTGGTTCAGTATCTCCTCATCTTTGTACCAACGCAGAGACGTCGGATTGTCCACAGAACAGAGCAACCAGCAGCTCTCAGAGCTCACAGTCAGATTTTCTACTGCAGGAGTCGGAGGATGATCTGCAATAAATACACGGTGATCAGGAAATTTAGGTATAAGAATGATGACTTTCTGTGTTTAAGGTGATCCCCCCTTTGCACACCACTGATTGGAGATTAGACCAAAAATACAGAAGCAGGACATTTTATCCATTTACCTTCAACATGTTTTAAAACATGCGTTTTTCATGTTAGAAGTAAACCTTCGATAGCTGTTGCCCTCGGATTATTTTAGAAATCTTCTCACTTTCATCACCTGTTGCTCCTCATCCATACTCATTACTTCCAAAAGTCACTTGAATTAATTTTTATAGTTTAGGAAAAACAAATTATGGAGCATTATAAGAAATCATTAAGACAATAAGAAATTATATTACTCCAATATATTAAATAATAAGCACCACAACTTTAAAAGGAAATGGAGAACAATAGATACTGTTAAGGAAAATGTATATATCCATTGTATGTTTTCTGATTATATGTGATGTTAATATGACATACTGTTATTAGATACACTGTGAAATCAAATAGGTCTACAGACTTACATTAGTTAACTTTACTAGTTTAGCAACATGTTATTATCGCCTACATTTTCGAGGTAATGGAGACTTGCACTGGGAAAAATTCATAATACTTAGAATTTAAAGTGAATATTCCTTTACATAGAGTTAAAGGTATAGAGGAGGATCTTTCCAGGTGGATCATCTAAATAAGTGGTCCTCCTAAATGTTAATCATTCTGGTGATATATTTACAGAAGGCCATCCTAAATCATACTTGTCCCGTTAGCTATATTTTTCTGCGAATGCTCACTTTCAGGCGTATATCTGTGGTGAGCTACAGTTTCAGCCAGTGATTGAAGCTCACCTTTCTCAAAGCAGTTCTTTGAAAATGGCCGAGGGTGTAGTGTAAGAGAAGAAAAGAAAGGGGTAAGAACACGCAAATATATCCCAGAATGCTTTGCTCTCCTTCCAAAGCATTATGGGATTTGCTGTCATTAAACGGCTGCTGTCGCAATAGGCTGCGGATACTCAACAGCGCCAACTAATAAAAATAGCGCAGCCACTGCGCAGTGGACCAACTGGGAAGTGATCATCTGTCCGAACGATAAGTTGACCGAGTTCCCTATAGTCCCCACTCTATAGAGTGATTGAGGGATTTATGGGTTAGGGCGGATTTTCGGAAACTGAAAGCTTGTATGAACTATGACAACAGAAACTTTTAAACTGAGCGTAGACAAATGGGCTCGTGCATGATCTCGCACAGACATTTTTTTTAATTTAAAGTGGAGAAGGCAGGTCTTATAAAAAAATTTGATTAAATCCTCCACAGTACCTTTAAGCTAACTAGCAACGAGAAGTTACTACCGTTGAGAAGTTGGTGGTAACATAAACTTACTGTAAAAGTTGTTTGGTAACCGCAAATAAATCTTATGAAGAAATTAAGAAAAGAGACCTATAAAAAAAAAACTTAAATATAACTAGAATGTGAACAAATCTGACTTCAATTTTAGATATATTCCATTTTTGTCCTACAAATATCCAGAAGCTGTAAGATCTCCTTTATCTCTTCATATTTAAGTGCTGAAGCAACCATACCTGAGAATATGTTGATTGACCCCTGATTACGTTTCATTATGTACTTGAATTAAGCAACAACAACAAGTAGGCACATGGAGACTCCCTCTGCGTTGTGAACAGGTGTGTCTTAAGCTGTGTGTGTGTGTGTGTGTGTGTAGGGATTTTTAATGCAGTGAAAAAAAAGACAATTGCTGAACTTTTTTAAAGGTTACTTAAAATGTATGACACGATAAGTAAATAATGCAAATAGTTGGACTAGTGTGCTCTGTTAAGTTTTTTACTGAGTAATTAATAATGAAGCTGTAAATTTCCGAAACCGTATAATTTTTTTAATGAAATGGGTCTGGGGGGTGTGTACGGTGGCCCTGAAGTGCAAACTGCAAATGCAAATCTAAAAGCGCAACTACATTAAGAAAAACAAAACTACATAAAGCAAAGCGCAACTACATTAAGAAAAACACAATTACTTTAACCTACCGGAAAGTGGGAAACATGAGACATCGCTGATTGGACGACGGCGCCGTTTGACCCTTGAACCGGAAGTCATTCTGCCTGCTGCGGCTTTTGAAAACATGGATATTGTCGGCGCCCCAAACATAGCTGCCGTAATCCAGGAATATTTTGAATCAGGACATACGTACGAGGTGATACTGGATATGCTCAAGACTAATCACGAAATTTCAGTTAGTTTGCGTACACTGAAGACACACTTAAAAGAAGCTGGACTGTTCAGACGACGCAACTTCCGGTTCAAGGGTCAAACGGCGCCGTCGTCCAATCAGCGATGTCTCATGTTTCCCACTGGTACCTACCTTTTCCGGTAGGTTAATGTAATTGTGTTTTCCTTAATGTAGTTGCGCTTTGCTTTATGTAGTTTTGTTTTCCTTAATGTAGTTGCGCTTTTGAGATTTGTAGTTGCAGTTTGCACTTCAGGGCCACCGTAGATGAGAGCAAATATATTTATCTTTATCCCATCCCCTCCTAAATAATTTTCCCTCAATTTGTAATAATATTTGCAGAATATCATCCTGTATCTGTTTATAACTGGCTTAGGATAAACAGAAACTGAACTAAAGCAAACAATGATTTATTCTTGGTGAACTAATATCATTGTATGTAAATAAACTTTCCTTGCAAATATTTTCTGATTCTAGACACAGCAAACATCGGTAGGATCACATATAAAGGGTTTTAAATGAAGTGAAGTTTACTGCTCTGATTAGTACTGAGCTGTTATGACGTACCGTAAACTGTGAGATTATAGGAAGTGTAGAAAACTTTTCCTTTTTTAGAGTCAATGTTATAAATTCCTGAGTCGCTCCTCTGCAGGTCTGTGATCATAAAGAGTCCAGAGTTTTTGCTCCAGTGAAGTTTGTTCATGTAAATCTCCTCAAAAGTCTGAAGTTTTCCATCATTTATTGAAGCAATGTTTCTTCCTTTTAAAAGAAATCCAACCTCCAGCACAGGATCTGGGAAAGTGACGTTTCCACCAATGATTCCAATCAGGTTCTTCTTCACTTCCTCAGCTGCAAATAATCTCATCAACACTGTAAACACCAACAGATACAGAATGATTATCACTAAACTTCAAATACAGACATTGATAAATTACCATTTGATTCAACCACTGAACACAGACAGTTCTAAATTAAAAAGGTTTAATTTAAAAGGTTAATGTGGAAGAAGTTGAAGCTCAGTACTGGATCCATGTTCTTTTGTTGAGGTTCACTTTAGAGCTTAAACCAAAGGGAAACAGGATCATTCTGATTTAGGTCACAGTTTTCTCTTTATTTCAAAGCTAAAACGAGTTTCCCTTTAATCAAATATTATGAATAACAACATCTAACATAAAGTTATTTTAATGAAGAAAAAACTGGAAAAATCATCAAAATCTCATAAAAAGGTAAATGATGAAGGTTGAACAATTGCTTTTAAATGCTGAAAGCAGGACTGCTTGGTGTTTCCCGTCTTTCGTGATTTTAACCACTTTGGGGCAGCAGACGATTTTTATGGAGATGTTTTTAAGAAATAACCAAATCTAACTTCTGGAACTTGAAGCCGATTAGATCGTCCATTATACTTTTAAGATGCTAGTAGAACCTGCAGCTGAAAGATTCTCTAAGGCTGCCTTATTTTAATACTGCAATATGAGAAAGTAGCACAGCCAATTAATAAGACAGAATTACTCCACTTGATGGGAGCCTTGATTTCCATGAGACATTTCACTACACAATCTAAAGCATTGAAATATTAGCGGTTTCGCTTCTACCAGATGGGATTGTACTGATCAGGATGGTAGTTGTAAGCTGACCCAAGCACAAACGGCAGTTATAAATCAGTGATTTAAATGGGCCAAAGTTCTGAATGGTCCTGGTATTAGGCTGTCTTATAGAGAATCTGTAATTTGTGTAATCAGCTAATATTTGGTGGTTCAAAAACTCCAGGGCTGTCACTAGAGCACATCTGGAATAATCATGAAGTTCAGTTTTTGTTCATGTGGAGTTTAAATAACTGCCAATCTTTTTTTTTTTTTTTTTTTTTACAAATCTTTCAACAAACTAAGAGGCAAGTCCCCAACTGAGAACTGATAAAGTAGATATAAACTAAACATCAAGTAATGTCAAACCATTTAAAGTTAAACTGAGAAAGGAACTCTGCACTAAACTTTAGGAGACAAGCCACCTTTTTTTCAGTCGAGAACCATGGCCACTGTTCTCAACTGTGGCCATGTTGAGAACCGTGTGGTTCTCCGTGTGGCCACTTGGAGGAGCTGATTCTCATCATGACCACATCACTCAGCTGTGAACCGCCCCAGTGCATGCTGTAGGTCTTGGTAGGAGGGAGCAACTGGAACCACATCATTTGGAAAAAGCAAGATGAGATCCCGGTCTCTAAACCAGACCCTCCACTGCGCATAGCAATCCTGTCCATAAAGGTTATGAAAAGGACTGATGATAGAGGGGAACCCTCTTAGAGTCCATCATGCACTGGGAACAGGTCTGCCTGAACGCCGGGATTGCGGAACAGATTCCTGCTCCTCTTGTACAGAGTCCACAACTCTCCTAGTAAAGGGCCCCTAACTCCATACTCCTAAAGCTCCAGCTCCTTCCCTTGCAGCGAGCTGCTTGGTTCAAACGCCCTCATGAAGACTACGAAATCGAGGCAAATGATGTTGCCAGGTACAGCAGAGCTGGGACCCCATCCTGGAACCAGGCCAGGTTGGAGTTCATTGGGCAGCGCCTATCAGACAACTTTGCTTCTTCCTCATGAGACCTGGCCGGGCCGAGTCCGAAGGCATGACGCAAAGCCATTCCCCAGTGGGTCCATCACCTGCAGGACGAACCATGAGGGACTCGTGCAAAGACCATTGGGCAGCAGTAAGAGGCCTCAGGGTCCTGAACCTTTGACACTTAAACTGGTGTTTAGTATATACATTTATATATATTTTGATTTTTACCAACATCTGGAGAAAATGTCACGCCAATAGCACCTCTAGAAATATATTTACTGAGAAAAATGGTGGCGTTTTCAATAATAACTTTACCAATTTTTTTTTTTCATAGTTCTATGTGGACAGCGCTGCAACAGTAGAAGTTGTGAGTTGAATGCTGTCTCCCAGCTTGTTGAGATCCATTTGAAGTCCTATCCTACAGCTGCTTAGGCGAATATAAATATTAACTCATAATTATAAAGTCAACGTATCAATTCCCTGTACAAGCTGGTGGGTCTCCTTCGACTAAAAACAATATTTAACAGTATAAGAATCATGCAGCTATAAAGCCACAAATCAAGCCAAATGAACACTGACAAAAAAAAATCATTATTTAAACTTTTATTGTTAAGGGCTATGCTTTTTATGGTTGGAGGGAATCAACTGGATAAGTCTAAAGCTGGTCATGAACCAAAATATGTCTAATGGAAAAAATCAACAAAAAAAACATGCTCTTTTAAAGGTAGTAAATCTTATGATTAATCATGGTACTGAAGGTAAAAAAAAAAAAAAAAAGTTGTGTGCTCTAATTATCACCACCTGCTGGATTGATTGGGTACTGCAGTTTTTGTCAGGCTTTCAGAGAAATGGGGAAAGCACACAGAGGAACTCCCTGGGGTTCTTATAACCAATATAGCAAACATCCCAGGGCTTTAAATGGGCATTTAATGGAAAGGGAGCGCTAGATTTTCCTCTCTGACTCTTTCTCATATACAAAAACATCCTCATTTATAGCAAAACATCTCGCTTTAAGTAATTTCCCTCCGGGATTTTTAAAGTACTTCTGATTCAGATTTCTGCTTAAAATGGAGAGCAACCAATCCCCCGCTTTAAGAGCGTGTAGCTGCTGACAATGGCATGAATTATTTAATGTTTCTTGTGAGACCACATTCTGTACTAGTTTGAATAGATCAGATTTCTCATCTGTGTCATATGAAGCCTCCCTCTCACATATTCTGCTCCAGGCTTTTTCAGTCTGATAATCTGATCTTTCCTCATTTAAACTATACCTCACCAAACTGGTTGCTTTAGACAGAATAGTAGGATTTAAACAATGTGCAGAAGATTGTCAAAAAATGAGAACTAAATCAGAAAACAAAATGTGCAATAAAATTAAACGCAATACAGGAAGCTAAATGTAGTATAGTACATAGTAGCTTGGCCTCTTAGACTTAGACTTGACTTTATTATCTTTTGTTCCTGTTTGTCGGTGACAACATCCTGGAGAGAAATATCAGCTTTGCTGCTGCCATGAACACCCTTGTTTATAGATGGTGGTGTAGTCAGGTTTCCCTGACTGTGAGTGGCTCTCTTCGTTCTCTGGCATGGGAGCTGGCTCAGAGCTCGTCTGCCTGGCTGTGTGTTTCCTGGGCGGGGACGCCTTTTACAGTCGCCTTTTGTATTTCTGCTTCTGTCTCCTTGAACCCCAGACAGTCTAAGCAGATGGCCGCTCAGACTGAGCCTGGTTCTGCTGGAGGTTTCTTCCTGTTAAAAGGGTGTTGTTCCTCTCCACTGTCACTACTAGCATGCTAGTGTGAGTTTTTTTTTTATTATTCAAAGTAGGGAGTTTTAAACTGACACTAATATTATTTCCCATCAGGATCTAATTTGGCAAAGAAATAAAATTAAATGAACACCTGCAATTTTCTTCTAATTTAACTGCAATGCAAAACTATATTAAGATAAAGAGGGTTTGGATAAGCTTCAAATAAAACACAAATAATATTTGAATTCACCGAAAACGCAGGATTTAGCAGTTTAACATCATAATGGCAAATAGCCACCAAACATTTTGCATGACGCACACAGCCAAGAGCGCATGTGCGATGTAATCCAGATGTCTCAAATTGATTTCTTCCTAGTCAGTTGGATTACAGAGATCTGAAATTAATTTTAAAAAATCCTGAATGTTTATTTTAGATAGGAGTAATGCCATCTTGAATATCTGAAAGTAACGGCCCAATACACATAAATGGGGAAAAGTGACGTCACTATTAAGAATTACATTTCAGATGTCTAAAATATTCATTTTAGATAGAAAGAAGCGCGGTTGTTTGCTCTTTTTTTTAAAGAAGAAAATGCGATTATAGCTCACAGCCTGCCTTGCTGTTTTTTGCAGAGAGGAGTAGGAAGTCGCATCTTCCTTCCTTCTATCTATCCATCCATCCATCCATCCATCCATCCATCCATCCATCCATCCATCCATCCATCCATCCATCCATCCATCTTCTGATCTTAATCCCAGGTGGGGTTGCTAAAGGGCTGCTGGTATCTATCTCCAGCTGTCTGGTCGAGAGGCGGTTCCACCCAGGACAGGTCGCCAGTCCGTCGCAAAGAAGCCTCATCTGCACTGAAAAAAGTAATGCAACCGTTTTTAGCATTTATTTAATCATATTTAGTGACTTTAACAGTTTTTATTTTTATTTTATTTTAGTAAGGTAGATCATAAAACAATCGTGTTAAAGTAACTAAATGTGATTAACTAAATGCCAAAAACGGTTGCATTATTTTTCCAGTGTGTAAATAGTGTCTCTGTTCCCAACAGCAGCTGTTTCATCATTGCTAGATCTAGAACATTCAACAGAAACAGTTTTTAACTCACCGATAGAAAAGAGAAAGATCCTTAATGGGCTCTCCATTACATATTGTCATTCATATAAACACAGAGCTCAGTTTGTCTGTTTCATCTTCCTGTAATTTATTAGACGCTGACGGTGAACTGGTTTCAGATCGCTCCGCCCCCAGTGCCTTCATTACTAAACCAGGGCAGGTGCACCTTAGGAAAGCATAATTAATTAAAAACAAAACAATCTGATAAAAAAAAGGTCTGCAGCAATGAAAAGATGAATTTTAATCTAGGGTGTTAGTTTATGGAAATATCTTAATGATGAAAAAAATGCAAATCTCTCGGTTCTGAAAGTCATGATGATGAAGACATATTGGTTAGGTTAGTTTTTTTCTGTCATTTATTTCTGTGCTGAATTCTGTTTGTAATTTTACAGACTTTTCATTTTAAGAGTTAAAGGTACAGAGGAGATCTATTTCCGGGTGGATCATCTAAATAAGTGGTCCTCCTAATTGTCAATCATTCTGTTGATATGTTTACGTAAGGCCGTCCTACAATGACTTTGAAAAGTTATTTTCTGAGAAAATACGAGATACTAAAGAAGCAGTCTTCTGTAATGTTGGAAATTATCATGCAGCACATCTGCTGAGTTACCGGGTAAAGTGGAAGCAGAGGGGAAGAAGTCTCCTGACTTTTTACAGCTTGTTGGACTGAGGGGGACAATTGCAGTTTTACCTTCCAACCATCTACAATATTTTCTCTATACTTATTCCAGAGAGATTCAACAAGACCACTGACCATAATTAAGATGGACAAACACAAAACCAATACAAAACAGCAAACTCCAACAAACCTGAAAAACTACAGATGGGTTTTTGATTTGCATCTGGCTTGGAATTGTCATGGTGGGTTCACAAGAGAGACCCAAGTATGCAGAACCCACGAAACGGAAACTGAAGTGAAAGGTTTAACAAGTTTATTGTTTCACAAGCACAGAGTAATCACAGGTTCTGGTTCAGGCCTGGAGGGCAGGTTCACTGGAGTCTGCGTGGGAGACAGTTCAGTTAGCGCAGCATCAGAAGAGTTTGACTTTGAGAGTTTCAGGTTTGTACCTTGAGGGTTCTTGGTTTAGCTTTGGGAGGAGAACTGTTGGGTCCAGAGAATGTTTGTTCAGCAGAGTCCGTTAGCTGCTTCAGCATCTTACTACTAGAGAGAGGGCAGACCTTGGTTTTGAGTTTCCAGCTCTTGGTCCAGAGCTGCATGGAAATCCAGAGAGAGGCTTCAGGTTTGGCTCAGAGGGCAGGCTCGGCAGGTTAAGCTCTTCCAGAGCTTCACAAGAGAAAAACAGGTTTCCTGAAAGTAGAGACAAAGGTTAGAATCCAGTCTGGATTCAAAGTCAACAAAGTGCTCAGAAGGATCTTGGCTTAAGTGCTAACCAACTGAATTCAACACTGCGACATTGAGGCAAGGTCTGAAGACAGCTTATATAGTGTGGACCCTCTGATGAAGGAATGAGCCTCAGCTGTGCAAGAGGCTAGGCTGAGGAGGATCCACGGCGGACTCTGCTGGAGGAAGGTGGTACTACTCCAGCTCCCAACAGGAATGTGCTGAGGAGGATTAGCTTCCAGGTGCTTCAAAACATAAGCAATCCAATTACACTTTTCTCTAATGCACATATGTCAAAGTCAAGGCAATTGTTTATCCATGGCCCCCTGGAAGATATTTGATTACCATTAGAACCGCCCCACAGACCATGGCCGCTTGTGGCTTCGCAGGCTACCGTTGCAGCTCTGCACCCAGCCATCACAGCTCTGCACCCAGCCATCACTCACCTGGAGAAAAAAAACTCTTATGTGAGAATGCTGTTCATCGACTTCAGCTCAGCATTCAATACAATTATACCCCAACAGCTGATATGCAAACTGGACAAACTGGGCCTCAGCACCTCCCTCTGTAACTGGCTGCTGGACTTCCTGTGCCAGAGACCGCAAGTTGTGCGCGTCGGTAACAACACCTCGGACACTATCACGCTGAGCACAGGAGCTCCACAAGGGTGCGTGCTAAGCCCCCTGCTCTTCACCCTACTCACACACGACTGCAAAACAACCCACAGCACTAACCACCTGGTGAAGTTTGCAGACGACACAACCCTGGTGGGACTCATCTCCAACGGTGACGAGACACACTACAGGACAGAGGTGGACCACCTAGCCAAGTGGTGCAGTGACAACAACCTCCTACTGAATGTCAGCAAGACAAAGGAGATTGTTGTCAACTTCCAGAAAGGTCCCCGCCGACTCCTGCCACTGACCATCGATGGCGCTGCTGTGGAGAGGGTGAGCAGCACTAAATTCCTAGGAGTGCACATCAGCGACGACCTCTCCTGGACCACCAACACTGCATCACTGGTCAAGAAAGCCCAACAACGCCTCTACTTCCTGCGGAAGCTGAATAATGCCAGTGCCCCACCAGCCATCATGACCACCTTCTACAGAGGAACCATTGAAAGCATCATCACCAGCTGTATCACTGTATGGGGCGGGAGCTGCACTGACTACAACAGGAAAGCCCTGCAACGTATAGTGAACACAGCTGGGAGGATCATCAAGGCACCTCTCCCCTCCCTGCAAGACATCTACTCCAGCCGCCTCACCCGCAAAACCCTCACAATTTTGAAGGATGACACCCACCCAGCACACAACCTGATCCGTCTCCTGCCCTCCGGAAAGAGGTACAGAAGCCTACGGTCCAGAACCACCCGGCTGGCGAACACCTTCATCCACCAGGCCATCAGAATGCTAAACTCCCTCCACCCCCTCCCCACACGGTCTGCTCCAGCCACCAGGCAGACAGGAAGCTAAGACTGCCCCTCTCTCTCTCTCTCTGTCTCTCTCTCTCTCTCTCACACACACCCACACACACACACTGTACCAGAGACTGCACCTTACCTGCACTACCTCAGCCTGGAACAAACTATTGCTGCTGTTTTTATTGCTTTTTATTGTAATGTTTATATTTCATACTTATATTTATCTTACCACTCTTACCTGTCATGTCCCGCACTTTATGTCAGTTTTAAATGTTAGTCTTGTATATTTCTTGTATATTTGTATATTGCAGAGAGTAAACGTAATTTCATTTCCCTTGTATGTCTTGTACATATGTAGAAAATGACAATAAAAGCTGACTTGACTTGACTTGCATTGTGGGGAATGTATTGTTGGTGTGATTACATTACATTTCCAGGGGAAAACATGATTGTGATTTCCTTTTTTTTTTTTTTTTATGTATTTGTTGTGCATGTTTGGATTGTTTTGGTTTTTGCTTTTTCCCCTTTAACAATCCAAGCTGTCTGAAGTCTAAGGAGGCGGAGTGCACTAACTGCGCTCTGCAAGTGCTGCGTGCAAGTGTCAGCAGAAGCTGAATGGAGCCAAAATAAAAGGAGCCTGGATGGAGGGAGGGGCGGAGCTGATCCTGCAGGTGATAGAGACGGACATGCTGTTGAGTGAGGGGCAGGTGGCATCTGCACAATACTCACCTGGGTCCTGACTGTGCCATCTGTTCACCTCCTGGTATTCTGTACCTGGTGTGCGGATCCCACCTGTTTTACTATTTGAAAGCAGTGATCGGTGGGATCATAGCACAGCACAGTAATGCATTATTGGTTTATAATGCATGCACTTTCATTTATGTATTTATCTTAATACATTTATTAATATAATAAAAGTTTATTATATTAATATTGATATTAATATTTTGTTTTGTTTTTTAAAACAAGGTGGTAGTTCTTGGTTCAATAGGCTTTGTTCATTTCAATATGATTTAATAAATATTTAACCAGTCCGGCCCTCGGCTTCTAGCAAATTTGTTTTTTTTTTGGCCCTCGCTGTATTTGACTTTGACATCCCTGCTCTAGTGTGAGTCAACAAAATCGTCAAAGATAGCTGTCGAAATATTTTCAGAAGAACTTAATAAAAGTCTAGTTACATCAGATTTAAGTCTGTTTTGTAGTTGCTATGACTCAGATGACCGTGAGTTTAATTTGACCCTTACCGTCTCACTAAAAAGCTTAGACATTACTCTAAAAGGCAGCTTTCCATGGTGACCTCCAAAACTTCTACAAACATTTTGAATTGTTGCTGCAGCACAGTAGTGTCAAAAGAGATATTTAAACGGAACCACAAAATACTTCCTGTTTCAATGAAATGTACATAGGCTAAAAAAGAGCGTGCCTGTCTGTCGCATGAGACCACTTAAACCAAAGTGTGAAATACTTTTCGTTAACTGCAGTGCTGCTTCTGCAGAAACAATACCACAAACGGCTACATGGGGGTAAAAACATGTTTTCACACCTCTCACTAAATTCAAAGCTATATGGTCTGTTTGGAAAATTGACCGCTCGCTTTAACATAAATGTTGTTTTGATCACCCACAGCAGCAACAACAGCAACCAATTGTTTCAGATAATATTTAATGTGTCTTTAAGCAGTGAAAAAGGAAACAGTCCAGGTTTTATTCAGTACAGATTATCAGACAGCAACAGTCAGACCTTGTAGGATAACATCAATGACATCAATTGGCACAAGGTAGCAGCCATTTTGTCAGTTTATGACTTGTAGCTGAGCCCCGCCTTGGAACTGGGTCTCCTGGTGTCATCTAAGCTAACCCATTTTGCCCCAGTGCTGCTACATGTTAATGCATTTATGATTAGTTAATTTTTCCCTGTAAATCCATTGGTTTGATTGCATTTAAGATCTATCTTTTAAAATACAGACAAATGCAAAAACCAACTATGTAACAGGAAAGTTTCTGATTAAAAGTATTAGTAGTGCAATGATAAAACACTTGCTTAGATCAGTGCAGGTTCGACCCCCAAAGCTCATGTTCTCTCTCTCCTAAATATATATGATTTTTTTATGTGGTCCATGTTGCTGTATTTTTGTAGTTTTGAGGAATTATTATTTTATTTTTTTAACCACGTCACAGGAATGTTCTTTCAGTCTACAATTCTTTCAGTCTGCAGATGGCGCCAGATAACGAATAGGCTACTGGCAGAGAAACAGCCAGGTTCTTGCTAAGATACTACATAGGCAAGGTGTTGGGATCTGGAGTTGTTCCTCCTTTCCCCAGCAGAGTGCGCCGTGGGTTCTCTGGGCTGGAGCTCACCAGCACACCTGGAGCTCGTCAGCCCATTAGAGGACCCCTCTACTTAAGCAAATGCCAGACCTTTCTTCGACGCCGCAGTGTTAGCTAAGTTTGGTTAGCGAACCTGAGCCTCCTTGTCTTTAAATTTTGTCCCCTAGAGAAAACCGTATTCTAACCAGTCTTTGTCTTGTCGCTCCTAGGAAAACCTGTCTCTCGTGTGAAGCTCTGGGAGAGCTTAACCTGAATCTGCCTGCCTGCCCTAGAGAGCCAAACCTGAAGATCTCACTTTGGAATCCACCTGCTGCTCTCGGAAGGAGAGCTAACCCCTCAATCCAAGGTCTGATCCAACAGTCAGATATAAGACGCTGCACCTGCTGAGCACTCTGTCAAACCAACAGTCTCTGGACCCAACCGGTTCCCCCCCTCTGAGAAGAAAGCCTGAAACTCTCCAAGGTATAATCTGCAATAATCAGAAAACTAAACAACGCTTCCTATCCACCTGGTTAACCAAACTGTCATCTCTGCAGACGCCTGAGAATCCAGCCCGGACCTGTTTCCTGAACGCAGTCTAATTTTGTGCAAACATTTAATAAACTCTGTTAAACTTTTCATCTGTCTCCTGGTAGTGTTCTGCATGTGGGTTTGATTCAGAACCAATCATGACACAAGGTTCTCTTTTTCAAGAGACCTGGCCAAGATGACAGTACAGATTCTTTCATGTCTTTTATTTATTATGAACTATTATTTATCTTTTTCACACTGCCTTTGATCACTAGTCAGTTCCTTAACTTCTGTGTACTAGAACAAGATCCAAATATGCAAGAAACTAATTACATTTTCACGTAGGAGACAAGGTATGGGGGCAGCACCTTGCATTGGAGGTGTATCCAGAGAACAGGCACTATGTGACTAAGATGTCACATTTAATTGTAACAACAATTGCTACCATCTTGACAGACGTAAAAAGTAGCGCTTGTTGGTAAAAGACAGAGAAAATAGCTGTGAAATTTCAGAAAAACAGGCGCTTTTAGCAGGTTTATTTCAATCTTAAAGTGTTGATTAAAAGCGAATAGTGGCTTTCTTGGCTTGCCATATTTAGCGGCTGGATTGCGCCCCTTTCATTGACTGGACTGAACTGTTAAACAGAGTGTCTGTGATTGGGGGGTGCCCTGCCCCCCTCCTGTAGTTGCAGATCCTCAGCAGCTTCACTTCTGTTCTGTCTCTTTATGTTTTTATTTTAATAAACTTTTTGAACTTTCCTACTGGCTGTCTCACCTTGAATATTGGGTCCATCTGTCCCGTTTTATAAGAGTGGAGGAACATTAAAATTTTGAGTTCCCCATAAAACTCCCTGGCCATGCTTTAACTGAACCTGTACCTGTCCCTGGTGATGGAAGCAGTATGTCAGATGGATGAAACTCCTCCCTTTCCTCAGTTTGCTTTCTTCTGTTTGCAGAAGAACTGGTAGACCTTCTCCTAAACCTGCTTCTTTGTTTGTGTTTGTACCTGTCAAATAACACAATGGCTATTGGAGCTCTCCATATCTGCTAATACCAAAGCTAGACTGATCCTTTTACTTTTGTTTATAGAGTTTAAGAGAGTAAATGTAGTCCCAGTCTCAGAACAGTTGCCATTGCCTCTTATGGAAGACTGCATAGAGAACACTGCAGCAGCTACCCGTATAACAATAGATTTGCTCAAAGGGTACTGCTGCTGCTGCTACTAACATCCAGAGTGTTTGATATTTTAGCTTTTGTTACTCCAGACCATTTCTGAATGTACACAGTGATGGGCCTTGGCAAGATACGTTTGTGAACACTAAGGTGGAGGCCATTTTGGACTACCCAGACTCACCTAAAGATATGAAATGTGCTGGTTCTTGGGTTTGGTTGGCTATTGTAGGTGTTTCTTTCAAATGGTTGTGGTTCCTCTCACTTATCGGTATAGTCAAAAATAACCCTTTTTGTGGACTGCTATGTGTTTACATCCATTCAACTGTGCCAAGCTTCATCTTCGCAGTGCGCCTGTATTGGCAGCCCCTAATTACAACAAGCGCTTCAAGCTGGAGGTGGATGCAACTGCTACTGGTGCTGAAGGAGCATTCCTACAAGATTGATGAGCTGAGATCTTTCATTCCTTTTCCCACTTTCCAGGTAAGCCTGTCTTTTATATTGCAGCATTTTAAGGTCTATGTAGTTATCCTACTGGTTATTGAACTAGTTTGTAATAACTGAACTTTTCAAATAGACCTAATGTTTTAAAGTCGGCCACAAAGACGAAAGAGACAATTTACCCTCACACTGAACTTCAATGGTCCCAAAAGCTACACTTACCTGATGGGTTCCCTCCATTATCTCCTACCAGATCTACCTACAGTATTATGCAAAGCTGTGCAAAGCAATTTTTCCCTTAGGGTTTAGCTCAGAACAGCTGACAATGATATAAATTATTGTTTTTGGTGTGTACAGAAGCCTTAAGGTTGTGTGTGTTTGAGGTGGTAAATATGTATTGTAAAGTTGAAGCTGGTAATATTGGTTTTCCTCATGCCTTATAATTATTCCTGAAAGAAAAAAACATTGTTATCTTAGAGGAATAGTCTCAATTTTACACTGCTAATGCTCCTGATAAGAAAGCCACATTACTTTAAACTTGGCTTATTCTTAACTCTTAAAGGGACAGTAACCTTTTAACACCAGCCTCACCCTGAATATGGGGCAGCTGCTGTGCAGCTTCAGTGTGGGCATGCTACAGGTCATTTAGCTCTCCTTGATTGATCACTCAGACTCCAGCTCTCTTGTTGCTGACCGCCACTACCTGTTCCTATCTGCAGCTCCCGTTCCTTCCCCTCCAGTTCGATCTGCCTGCCAACTCTCCACTGCCTCTGAGACAGCTTCCAGACTCAGTTCACTCCCTTCATTGGAAACTCATGACTTGGACGCACACATTCTCCAGCCTGAGCCTTCATCCGCCAACACTGCTAGTGACTGTGTCCCCCCCAGGGATTCCCTGTCCTTTCCACATGCTGCTTTGCTGAGTTTGTAAATAAAACATCAAACTTCAATTCAAATCAGTTCAGTTTATTTATATATCGCCAATTCACAACACATGTCATCTCAAGGCACTTAACAGTTCAACCAGAACATACAGTCAAATTGATTCAAAGTTTTCTACCTAAGGAAAACCAGTTGATTGCATCGACTCATTGACTTAAAGGCAATCCCTCACACTAAGCATGCTTCTAGTGACAGTTGAGAGGAAAAACTCCCTTTTAACAAGAAGAAACCTCCAGCAGAACCAGGCTTAGTGTGCCATATGCTGAGGCTGACTAGGGTTCAAGGAGACAGAAGCAGAGATACAAAAAGCAACTGTAAAAGGCGGTGTTGGGATCTGGAGCTGTTCCACCCTTCTCCAGCAGAGTGCGCCGTGGATCCTCCTGAGCTGAGCCTCCAACACACCAGAGGCGCATCTCGTCATCAGAGGATCCTCTCCCTTTATAACCAGCCTTCAGACCTTGCCTCAACGCCGCAGTGTTTATCCAGTTTGGTTAGCACCTGAGCCTAGCATCTCCTGAGAATCTTCGTTGTTTCTGATCCTGATTGGATTCTAATCCCTCCTTGTCTCTGCTTTCAGGAATCCAGTTTCCCTTGTAAGCTCTGGATGAGCTTAACCTGCTGTCATCCTCACAGACTCCAGTGAACCTGCCCCAGGCCTGAACCAGTTCCAGTGTTTATTCCATGTGCTTGTGCTCAATAAACTTTGTTAAACTTTTCATCTGTTTCCGTGGTGTTCTGCATACTGGGCTTTTCTAAAACCCATCATGACAGAACACTGCGGCCAAACACAAGGCCCAGCAGATCACCTCTGTCGTCGGTTGGAGGAGCAAGATGCTCAAATCCAAGGACACGCTCAGGCCCTTCGTGAGTTGAACACCCACATTGAATTACAGGACCAAATGATTCAAAGCTATGCTAACTACATAGACAGTGCAAACGCCACGTCGGCAGCGCAACCGTTTCCGGGTCCAGTTCCGCCTCCGAGGTCACCGACTGTGACGTCATCACCTGAGTTCCGCCCTAGTCTTCCTGAAAAGTTTTCAGGTAATATGAAGGACTGCAAAGGGTTTTTGTTTCAATGCCGTCTAATTTTTCTGAACTCTCCTGGCAGTTTCCCAACTGATCAAATGAAAATAACCTTTATTCTGTCCCAATTAACCGGACGAGCCCTTGAGTGGGCGGAGGCAAGGTTCACCTCCGAAGACAGCCTCAGCTGTCAATTCTCTGATTTTGTTTCCGAATTTTCCCAAGTATTCAACCAAGAATCTGACCAAACAATTGACTCTCGTGCTCTTTTGAACCTTACACAGGGAAATTCTTCTGTAGCGGATTTCTCCATCAACTTCCGGGTCAAAGCCGCAGCTTCCGGATGGAATCAATGTGCGCTAAAAAGTGCTTATTTCAAGGCTTTAAACGAAAATATAAAAGATGAACTTGCAACCCTCGACGAACCAGCTACACTAGAGGAATTAATCCGCCTGACTATTAGGCTGGATAACGGAATCCGAGCTAGAAACAGCTCTAAAACAAGGAATCAAGGGTTTTTTGAATCAGCCCCTGCATCTAATAATGCAACTGTTTTTTCTGCTCCCACGGAGCTCGTTTCCAAGCCGAGGTCTAAGACCCAGTCACTCTCTTTGCCAGTTTAGGCCTCTCATACAGTGGAGACGGAAGCCGAACCCATGCAGGTTGGACATACAAGGCTAACTCCTGAGGAAAGGTTGAGACGTTTCAGAGGCAAGCTATGTATCTACTGTGGTGAGAATGTCCATTTCATTGCTTCATGCCCTGCTAAATCAAAAGCCGGGGCCCGTCGGAGGATCTGAGGAGTCTGACGGGCCATGTAAACTCTGAGAAATCTCCTCATCTGATGCTCCCAGCCACCTTGTTTTTCTCAGATCAGAATCTTACATTGTCCGCCTTCATGGATTCAGGTTGTGAACGGAATTTGATTGACTCCAACCTGGTTCAGCAGCTACAAATTGAAACTATTCCTTTAAGCCAGCCTCTCAGTGTCTCCGCAATCGATGGGAAGAGACTCCACCAGGTTACCCACCAAACGCAAACCCTCGAGCTGTTGATCTCAGGTAACCATCGTGAAACCTTAAAATTTTTTGTTCTTCCCTCTGCATGTTCTCCTTTGGTGCTTGGTTTTGAGTGGCTCAAACGACACAACCCCCATATAAACTGGACTGATCGCCATATAGAATCTTGGTCGACCTCATGTCATGAAACGTGCCTCCGTTCGGCAGCTCCCGCTGTGAGGTCTCCTAGAGGCGGGGGGGAGATGGACTCTCCTGACCTTACTTCTGTCCCTTCCGAGTACCATGATCTGGCTCCTGTCTTCAGTAAGGTCAGTGCTACGTCCCTTCCACCTCACAGACCAAATGACTGTGCGATCGAGCTATTACCAGGAGCTCCCCTACACAGCAGTAGACTTTACAATATTTCCAAACCTGAACATGAAACAATGGAGAAATATATTAACGAGTCATTAGCTGCTGGAATTATCCGTCCCTCTTCTTCTCCGTTGGGTGCTGGTTTCGTTTTTGTTGGCAAAAAGGATGGTTCACTAAGACCTTGTATCGACTACAGAGGCCTGAACCAAATAACTGTTAAGAATAAGTACCCACTTCCATTATTAGCATCAGCCTTCAAACCAGTACAAGGGGCTACTGTCTTTACTAAACTCGACTTAAGGAACGCCTATCACCTTCTCAGGATAAGAGATGGAGATGAATGGAAGACAGCCTTTAAGACTCCTTTGGGCCAGTTCGATTATCTAGTCATGCCTTTTGGTCTCACTAACGCCCCTACATGTTTTCAAGCCTTGGTAAACGATGTTCTCAGAGACTTTTTGAATGTGTTCGTGTTCGTCTACATCGATGACATCCTGATTTATTCTAAAGATC